>NC_090392.1:42718254-43343266 GCF_036365525.1 Heterodontus francisci
GATCAACCCCCCACCACCCACTAGATCATACCCCACCACCCACAGCATCACCCCCCCACCACCCACAGGATCACTCCCCGCCACCCACAGGATCAACCCCCCACCACCCACAGGATCATTCCCCACCACCCACAGGATCAACCCCCCACCACCCACTGGATCATACCCCACCACCAACAGGATCACCCCCCATCACCAACAGGATCATTCCCCACCACCCACAGGTTCACTCCCCGTCACCCACAGGATCATTCCCTACCACCCACAGGGTCATTCCCCACCGCCCACAGCAACACCCCCCCCCACCACCCACAGGATCATTCCCCACCACCCACAGGATCACCCCCCATCACCAACAGGATCACCCCCCACCACCCACAGGATCACTCCCCGCCACCCACAGGATCAACCCCGCCACCCACAGGATCATTCCCCACCACCCACAGGTTCACTCCCTGCCACCCACAGGATCACCCCCCACCACCCACAGGATCACTCCCCGCCACCCACAGGATCAACCCCGCCACCCACAGGATCATTCCCCACCACCCACAGGATCACCCCCCATCACCAACAGGATCATTCCCCACCACCCACAGGTTCACTCCCTGCCACCCACAGGATCACCCCCCACCACCCACAGGATCACTCCCCGCCACCCACAGGATCAACCCCGCCACCCACAGGATCACCCCCACCACCTACAGGATCACTCCCTGCCACCCACAGGATCACCCCCACCACCCACAGGATCACTCCCTGCCACCCACAGGATCACCCCCCCCCCCCCACCACCCAAAGGATCACCCCCACCACCCACAGGCTCATTCCCCACCACCCACGGGATCACCCCTACCACCCACAGGATCACCCCCCCCACCACCCACAGGATCACCCCCGCCACCCACAGGATCACCCCTACCACCCACAGGATCACCCCCACCACCCACAGGATCACCCCCGCCACCCACAGGATCAATCCCCCTCCCACAGGAACCCCCCGCCCAAAGGTTCAACCCCCTCCACAGGATCAACTCCCTCCCACAGGATCAATCCTCCCACAGGATCAACTCCCTCCCACAGGATCAATCCTCCCACAGGATCAACTCCCTCCCACAGGATCAATATTTCCTCCCACATATTCAATCCCCCCCTCACAGGATGAATTCCCCCCCAATAGGATCAATTCCCCCCTCAGAGGTTCAACACCCCCCAACCCAACAGGGTCAATTTCCCCCTCCCCGAAAAGGATCAATCCCTCCCCACAGGATCAAACACCCCCCACTTCCTAACCCCCTCCACCCTCAACACGGTCAGATCAACACAGGGCAGCAAGATCACATGGGTGTGATCTCCCGCACTGTTGGAGGTGCCGTCTTTCGGATGAAATGTTAATCCTAAACCCTGTCTGACCCTCCTGAGGTGGATGCAAAAGATCGCGTATGAAAAAGAGCTGGGGAGTTCTCCCGCTTTCATGACAATATTTATCCTTCAACCAACATCACTCAAACCGATTGTCTGGTTATTATCACAGTGCTGTTTGTGGGGTCTTGGTGTGTAAAAGTTAGCCACCATATTTCTAACATTACAACAGTGACCACATTCACCTGTGCTTCATTGGTTGTGAAGTGCTGTGGTCATCCTTGCAAGGTCTTTCTCCTGTCTGGGTGATGCCCACCAGTCAGAGATGGAATAATATGGGAGATAGCCTCCAGAGAGAAAAACATATCAAATCACATCAATCCAGCTCTATAGAATCTATAAGCAAACATTCAATGTCACTGACATCCCAAACACCCCTCCCCCGCTACCTCAAAAGTCACAGAAACCCCAGGAGTGTAAACAGCATGAGCAGCCCGTATCCAGGGGGAGTACAATCTGCTCCCAGATCTCCAGAACTGCAGAATCAGTTCCCAGAATGACTGAACTTTCTGTTCAATTAGGCTCAGGATCCGGGTCTCCTCTGATGCTCTCTACTGTTATCGAGATTGTTTAACACTCAATTTCTTGGTTCACACAGAAAAAAAATGTTCACTTGGGAGAGGATCCGAAAACGAATCAGCAATAGTCAGAGCCAGTGAAACATGTATCCTCCGGAATCAGTCGTGTCTGTGGAACCTATAGCCAGTGAGAGTCAGTGTCTTTGGACCCTGTACCCCAGTGAGAGTCAGACCCAGTGACAGTCAGTGGCTGTGGAACCTGTACACCAGTGACAGTCACTGTCTGTGGAACCTGTACACCAGTGAGAGTCACTGTCTGTGGAATCTGTACCCCAGTGAGAGTCAGTGTCTGTGGAATCTGTACCCCAGTGAGAGTCAGTGTCTGTTGATCCCGTACCCCAGTGAGAGTCAGTGTCTGTGGAATCTGTACCCCAGTGAGAGTCAGTGTCTGTTGATCCCGTACCCCAGTGAGAGTCAGTGTCTGTGGAATCTGTACCCCAGTGAGAGTCAGTGTCTGTGGAATCTGTACCCCAGTGAGAGTCAGTGTCTGTTGATCCCGTACCCCAGTGAGAGTCAGTGTCTGTGGAATCTGTACCCCAGTGAGAGTCAGTGTCTGTGGAATCTGTACCCCAGTGAGTGTCAGTATCTGTGGATCCTGTATCCCAGTGACAGTCATAGAGTCATAGAGGTATACAGCACAGAAACAGGCACTTCGGCCCACCGACCCAGTGAGAGTCAGTGTCTGTGGATCCTGTACCCCCAGCGAGAGCCAGTGTCTGTGGATCCCATGCCCCAGTGAGTCAGTGTCTGTGGAATCTGTACCTCAGTGAGAGTCAGTGTCTGTGGATCCCATAACCGAGTGAGAATCAGTGTCTGTGGATCCCGTACCCCAGTGAGAGTCTGTGTCCGTGGATCGCATACCCCAGTGAGTCAGTGTCTGTGGAATCTGTTCCCCAGTGAGAGTCAGTGTCTGTGGAATCTGTACCCCAGTGAGAGTCAGTGTCTGTGGAATCTGTACCCCAGTGAGAGTCAGTGTCTGTGGAATCTGTACCCCAGTGAGAGTCAGTGTCTGTGGTACCAATAGTCAGTATCCACTGAAAGGGAAGCTAGAAGATATGGGGAAAACAATGTATTTTGCAAAGTTAGGTGTCTAATTGAACTGTAACTAGTCATGGTGTACAGGGAACATCAGTGTGCGGAGGGAATTTTAAAAAAAAACTAAACCTTTTTCAGTTAAGCACATTGTATTCATTCTGTGCTTTTCATTGGTCTCATGATCTAGACTCTCACCTACAACCTGGCACTGGGTACAGACACTCCACTCACGGACAGTCTAGCACTGGATACAGAAGTCACACTGCTAACCACTGCAGGGCACTGGGTACAGTCATTCTGATCACTGGCACGGGTTACTAGGTGCAGCAATGCTGGACGCTGAGTGCAGTCACACTGGCACTGGCGCAGGATATTATTAGCTGATATTTTGAGGGCTAATGAGATAACTGTCAAAATCTCCTGATTATTTTTCCTGGTGTTTGTCCCAAACCGTTGGGATCTCCTTGGAGAGTAATCCCTAAACAGGAAGACAAGCTCCTATTAAATATTGACCCTGGTAAGAAAGTTAAACTTTCTGCAGTGATGTGTCTATTCAGAGGTGTTACTAATTCAGCAAAATGCACAGTTCGTGGATGGATGGAACTGTCTCATTCCCCAAGATAGGAGCGCTGTCCATTTCCACACTGGGATAAGAGAGAGAAACAAGGCAGAGGGGCAGCGGAACAGGATAGGGACAGGAGAAAGGGACAGGGGAGAGATACTGGGGAGAGAGACAAGGACAGGAGATTGGGACAGGGGAGAGAGGTGGGGGACAGAGATAGGGAGAGGAGATTGGGACAGGGGAGAGAGGTGGGGGAGAGAGACCGGGGAGAGGGACAGGAGAAAGGGACAGGGGAGAGATACCGGGGAGAGAGACAGGGACAGGAGATTGGGACAGGGGAGAGAGACAGGGAGAGGAGATTGGGACAGGGGAGAGAGACAGGGACGGGAGATTGGGACAGGGGAGAGAGGTGGGGGATAGAGACAGGGAAAGGGGATTGGGACAGGGGAGAGAGACAGGGACAGGAGATTGGGACAGGGGAGAGAGGCTGGCGAAAGAGACAGGGACAGGAGATTGGGACAGGGGAGAGAGACAGGGAGAGGAGATTGGGACAGGGGAGAGAGGCTGGGGAAAGAGACAGGGACAGGAGATTGGGACAGGGGAGAGAGACAGGGACGGGAGATTGGGACAGGGGAGAGAGGTGGGGGACAGAGACAGGGACAGGAGATTGGGACAGGGGAGAGAGACAGGGACGGGAGATTGGGACAGGGGAGAGAGGTGGGGGACAGAGACAGGGACAGGAGATTGGGACAGGGGAGAGAGACAGGGAGAGGAGATTGGGACAGGGGAGAGAGACAGGGACGGGAGATTGGGACAGGGGAGAGAGGTGGGGGACAGAGACAGGGACAGGAGATTGGGACAGGGGAGAGAGACAGGGAGAGGAGATTGGGACAGGGGAGAGAGACAGGGACGGGAGATTGGGACAGGGGAGAGAGGTGGGGGACAGAGACAGGGACAGGGGAGAGAGACAGGGACAAGAGAGAGGGAGAGGGAGAGAGACAGGGAGAGGAACATGTGGCTGGAGAGAGGGACAGCAACAGGGGGAAGGACAGGGAGAGGGAGAGGGGTGGGGAGAGGGACAGTAACAGGGAGAGGGACGGGGGAAGCGAGTCGGCAGTGCAGATCGCGACACAGCGAAGTCTCGACATTCAGATAAAGAGTTCGTACCGGGGCAGGAGTGCAGCGCCTGCGGGCGGGCGATGAAGCCGGGTCGGGAGCCCAGGGCCAGCTCCAGGTACCCGCGGGTCTCCTTGGCCAGAATCTCATCGATCATGAAAGTCTTGTAGCGCTGGCTCCTCGGCTTGTCCAGCCCGGGGAAGGTGAGCCTCCGCTCGGCGGGACACTGCATGGCGAGTGGCCCGGGACAGGAACTTGTGAAGAGTGTGCTGAGCTCCAGCTCTCAGTCCGGGAGCTCCACCCGCACTCCTTTATAAAGCAGCCGATAAGGATCTTCACAAGCCATGGAGGGACAGGCGGCCCGTCAATCACTGGCTTCCTGCAGCCTCAGGCCAGACACACTGGCTGAGAGGCAGTGGGGAACTGAACCAGACCCGGGGGAATCTGAACCAGACCCGGGGGGAACTGAACCAGACCCGGGGGGAACTGAACCAGACCCGGGGAAATCTGAACCAGACCCGGGGGGAACTGAACCAGACCCGGGGGGGAACTGAACCAGACCCGGGGGAATCTGAACCAGACCCGGGGGGAACTGAACCAGACCCGGGGGGAACTGAACCAGACCCGGGGGAATCTGAACCAGACCCGGGGGGAACTGAACCAGACCCGGGGGGGAACTGAACCAGACCCGGGGGAATCTGAACCAGACCCGGGGGGAACTGAACCAGACCCGGGGGAAACTGAACCAGACCCAGGGGGAACTGAACCAGACCCGGGGGGAACTGAACTAGACCCCGGGGGAACTGAACCAGACCCGGGGAGAACTGAACCAGACCCAGGGAGAACTGAACTAGACCCCGGGGGAAACTGAACTAGACCCGGGGGGAACTGAACCAGACCCGGGGGAAACTGAACTGGGCCCGGGGGGAGCTGAACCAGTCCTGGGGGAAACTGAACCAGACACGGGGGAACTGAACTAGACCCCGGGGGAACTGAACCAGACCCGGGGGGAACTGAACCAGACCTGGGGGGAACTGAACTAGACCCCGGGGGAACTGAACCAGACCCCGGGGGAACTGAACCAGACCCGGGGAGAACTGAATCAGACCAGGAGAGAACTGATCTAGACCCTGGGGAAACTGAACTAGACCCGGGGGGAACTGAACTAGACCCAGGGGGAAACTGAACCAGACCCCGGGGAACTGAACCAAACCCAGGGGGAACTGAACCAGACTCGGGGGAAACTGAACCAGACCCAGGGGGAACTGAACCAGACCTAGGGGGAACTGAACCAGACCCGGGGGAAACTGAACCAGACCCAGGGGGAACTGAACCAGACCCGGGGGGAACTGAAATAGACCCCGGGGGAACTGAACCAGACCCGGGGAGAACTGAACCAGACCCGGGGGAAACTGAACCAGACCCGGGGGGAACTGAACCAGACCCGGGGGGAACTGAACTAGACCCGGGGGGAACTGAACCAGACCCGGGGAGAACTGAACCAGACCCGGGGAGAACTGAACTAGACCCCGGGGGAAACTCAACTAGACCCGGGGGGAACTGAACCAGACCCGGGGGAAACTGAACCAGACACGGGGGAACTGAACTAGACCCCGGGGGAACTGAACCAGACCCGGGGGGAACTGAACCAGACCTGGGGGGAACTGAACTAGACCCCGGGGGAACGGAACCAGACCCCGGGGGAACTGAACCAGACCCGGGGAGAACTGAATCAGACCAGGAGAGAACTGATCGAGACCCTGGGGAAACTGAACTAGACCCGGGGGGAACTGAACTAGACCCGGGGGGAACTGAACCAGACCCGGGGAGAACTGAACTAGACCCGGGGGGAACTGAACCAGACCCGGGGGGAACTGAACCAGACCCGGGGAGAACTGAATTAGACCCCGGGGGAAACTGAACTAGACCCGGGGGGAACTGAACCAGACCCGGGGGAAACTGAATTAGACCCGGGGGGAACTGAACCAGACCTGGGGGAAACTGAACCAGACACGGGGGAACTGAACTAGACCCCGGGGGAACTGAACCAGACCCAGGGGGAACTGAACCAGACCTGGGGGGAACTGAACCAAACCTAGGGGGAACTGAACCGGACCCGGGGGAAACTGAACCAGACCCAGGGGGAAACTGAACCAGACCCCCGGGGGAACTGAACCAAACCCAGGGGGAACTGAACCCGACCCGGGGGAAACTGAACCAGACCCAGGGGGAACTGAACCAGACCCGGGGGAAACTGAACCAGACCCAGGGGGAACTGAACCAGACCCGGGGGGAACTGAACTAGACCCCGGGGGAACTGAACCAGACCCGGGGAGAACTGAACCAGACCCGGGGAGAACTGAATTAGACCCCGGGGGAAACTGAACTAGACCCGGGGGGAACTGAACCAGACCCGGGGGAAACTGAATTAGACCCGGGGGGAACTGAACCAGACCTGGGGGAAACTGAACCAGACACGGGGGAACTGAACTAGACCCCGGGGGAACTGAACCAGACCCGGGGGGAACTGAACCAGACCTGGGGGGAACTGAACTAGACCCCGGGGGAACGGAACCAGACCCCGGGGGAACTGAACCAGACCCGGGGAGAACTGAATCAGACCAGGAGAGAACTGATCTAGACCCTGGGGAAACTGAACTAGACCCGGGGGGAACTGAACTAGACGCGGGGGGAACTGAACCAGACCCGGGGAGAACTGAACTAGACCCGGGGGGAACTGAACCAGACTCGGGGGAAACTGAACTAGACCCGGGGGGAACTGAACCAGACCCGGGGGGAAACTGAACCAGACACGGGGGAACTGAAACAGACCCCGGGGGAACTGAACTAGACCCCGAGGGAACTGAACCAGACTCGGGGAGAACTGAACCAGACCCGGGGAAACTGAACTAGACCCCGGGGGAACTGAACCAGACCCGGGGGGAACTGAACTCGACCCCGGGGGAACTGAACCAGACACGGGGGAAACTGAACCAGACCCCGGGGGGAACTTAACCAGACCCGGGGTAAACTGAACCAGACCCGGGGGGAACTGAACCAGACCCGGGGGGAACTGAACCAGACCCGGGGGAACTGAACTAGACCCGGGGGGAACTGAACCAGACACGGGGGAAACTAAACTAGACCCGGGTGAAACTGAACCAGACACGGGGGAACTGAACTAGACCTGGGGGAAACTGAACTAGACCCGGGGGAAACTGAACCAGACACGGGGGAACTGAAACAGACCCGGGAGGAACTGAACTAAACCCCGGGGGAACTGAACCAGACCCGGGGAGAACTGAACCAGACCCGGGGAGAACTGAACTAGACCCCGGGGGAAACTGAACCAGACTCAGGGGGAACTGAACCAGACCTGGGGGGAACTGAACCAAACCTACGGGGAACTGAACCAGACCCGGGGGAAACTGAACCAGACCCAGGGGGAAAATGAACCAGACCCCGGGGGAACTGAACCAAACCCAGGGGGAACTGAACCAGACCCGGGGGAAACTGAACCAGACCCAGGGGGAACTGAACCAGACCCGGGGGAAACTGAACCAGACACGGGGGAAACTGAACTAGTCCCGGGGGGAACTGAACCAGACCCGAGGAAAACTGAACCAGACCCGGGGGGAACTGAACCAGATCCGGGGGAAGCTGAACTAGACCCGGGGGGGAACTGAACCAGACATGGGGGAAACTGAACTAGACCCGGGGGAAACTGAACTAGACCCAGGGGGAACTGAACCAGACACGGGGGAAACTGAACCAGACCCCGGGGGGAACTGAACCAGACCCGGGGAAAACTGAACCAGACCCGGGGGGAACTGAACCAGACCCGGGGGAACTGAACTAGACCCGGGGGGAACTGAACCAGACACGGGGGAAACTGAACTAGACCCGGGTGAAACTGAACCAGACACGGGGGAACTGAACTAGACCTGGGGGAAACTGAACTAGACCCGGGGGAAACTGAACCAGACACGGGGGAACTGAAACAGACCCGGGAGGAACTGAACTAAACCCCGGGGGAACTGAACCAGACCCGGGGAGAACTGAACCAGACCCGGGGAGAACTGAACTAGACCCCGGGGGAAACTGAACCAGACTCAGGGGGAACTGAACCAGACCTGGGGGGAACTGAACCAAACCTACGGGGAACTGAACCAGACCCGGGGGAAACTGAACCAGACCCAGGGGGAAAATGAACCAGACCCCGGGGGAACTGAACCAAACCCAGGGGGAACTGAACCAGACCCGGGGGAAACTGAACCAGACCCAGGGGGAACTGAACCAGACCCGGGGGAAACTGAACCAGACACGGGGGAAACTGAACTAGTCCCGGGGGGAACTGAACCTGACCCGAGGAAAACTGAACCAGACCGGGGGGGAACTGAACCAGATCCGGGGGAAGCTGAACTAGACCCGGGGGGGAACTGAACCAGACATGGGGGAAACTGAACTAGACCTGGGGGAAACTGAACTAGACCCGGGGGAAACTGAACCAGACACGGGGGAACTGAACTAGACCCGGGGGAACTGAACCAGACCCCGGCGGAAACTGAACTAGACCCCGGGGGAACTGAACCAGACCCGGGGGGAACTGAACTAGACCCCGGGGGAACTGAACCAGACACGGGGGAAACTGAACCAGACCTGGGGGGAACTGAACCAAACCTAGGGGGAACTGAACCGGACCCGGGGGAAACTGAACAAGACCCAGGGGGAACTGAACTAGACCCCGGGGGAACTGAACCAGACCCAGGGAGAACTGAACCAGACCCGGGGAGAACTGAACTAGACCCTGGGGGAAACTGAACCAGACCCAGGGGGAACTGAACCAGACCTGGGGGGAACTGAACCAAACCTAGGGGGAACTGAACCGGACCCGGGGGAAACTGAACCAGACCCAGGGGGAAACTGAACCAGACCCCCGGGGGAACTGAACCAAACCCAGGGGGAACTGAACCAGACCCGGGGGAAACTGAACCAGACCCAGGGGGAACTGAACTAGACCCGGGGGGAACTGAACCAGACACGGGGGAAACTGAACTAGACCCGGGTGAAACTGAACCAGACACGGGGGAACTGAACTAGACCTGGGGGAAACTGAACTAGACCCGGGGGAAACTGAACCAGACACGGGGGAACTGAAACAGACCCGGGAGGAACTGAACTAAACCCCGGGGGAACTGAACCAGACCCGGGGAGAACTGAACCAGACCCGGGGAGAACTGAACTAGACCCCGGGGGAAACTGAACCAGACTCAGGGGGAACTGAACCAGACCTGGGGGGAACTGAACCAAACCTACGGGGAACTGAACCAGACCCGGGGGAAACTGAACCAGACCCAGGGGGAAAATGAACCAGACCCCGGGGGAACTGAACCAAACCCAGGGGGAACTGAACCAGACCCGGGGGAAACTGAACCAGACCCAGGGGGAACTGAACCAGACCCGGGGGAAACTGAACCAGACACGGGGGAAACTGAACTAGTCCCGGGGGGAACTGAACCTGACCCGAGGAAAACTGAACCAGACCCGGGGGGAACTGAACCAGATCCGGGGGAAGCTGAACTAGACCCGGGGGGGAACTGAACCAGACATGGGGGAAACTGAACTAGACCCGGGGGAAACTGAACCAGACACGGGGGAACTGAACTAGACCCGGGGGAACTGAACCAGACCCCGGCGGAAACTGAACTAGACCCCGGGGGAACTGAATCAGACCCGGGGGGAACTGAACTAGACCCCGGGGGAACTGAACCAGACACGGGGGAAACTGAACCAGACCTGGGGGGAACTGAACCAAACCTAGGGGGAACTGAACCGGACCCGGGGGAAACTGAACAAGACCCAGGGGGAACTGAACTAGACCCCGGGGGAACTGAACCAGACCCAGGGAGAACTGAACCAGACCCGGGGAGAACTGAACTAGACCCTGGGGGAAACTGAACCAGACCCAGGGGGAACTGAACCAGACCTGGGGGGAACTGAACCAAACCTAGGGGGAACTGAACCGGACCCGGGGGAAACTGAACCAGACCCAGGGGGAAACTGAACCAGACCCCCGGGGGAACTGAACCAAACCCAGGGGGAACTGAACCAGACCCGGGGGAAACTGAACCAGACCCAGGGGGAACTGAACTAGACCCGGGGGGAACTGAACTAGACCCCGGGGGAACTGAACCAGACCCGGGGAGAACTGAACCAGACCCGGGGAGAACTGAATTAGACCCCGGGGGAAACTGAACTAGACCCGGGGGGAACTGAACCAGACCCGGGGGGAACTGAATTAGACCCGGGGGGAACTGAACCAGACCTGGGGGAAACTGAACCAGACACGGGGGAACTGAACTAGACCCCGGGGGAACTGAACCAGACCCGGGGGGAACTGAACCAGACCTGGGGGGAACTGAACTAGACCCCGGGGGAACGGAACCAGACCCCGGGGGAACTGAACCAGACCCGGGGAGAACTGAATCAGACCAGGAGAGAACTGATCTAGACCCTGGGGAAACTGAACTAGACCCGGGGGGAACTGAACTAGACGCGGGGGGAACTGAACCAGACCCGGGGAGAACTGAACTAGACCCGGGGGGAACTGAACCAGACTCGGGGGAAACTGAACTAGACCCGGGGGGAACTGAACCAGACCCGGGGGGAAACTGAACCAGACACGGGGGAACTGAAACAGACCCCGGGGGAACTGAACTAGACCCGGGGGGAACTGAACTAGACCCCAAGGGAACTGAACCAGACCCGGGGAGAACTGAACCAGACCCGGGGAAACTGAACTAGACCCCGGGGGAACTGAACCAGACCCGGGGGGAACTGAACTAGACCCCGGGGGAACTGAACCAGACACGGGGGAAACTGAACCAGACCCCGGGGGGAACTTAACCAGACCCGGGGTAAACTGAACCAGACCCGGGGGGAACTGAACCAGACCCGGGGGGAACTGAACCAGACCCGGGGGAACTGAACTAGACCCGGGGGGAACTGAACCAGACATGGGGGAAACTGAACTAGACCCGGGTGAAACTGAACCAGACACGGGGGAACTGAACTAGACCTGGGGGAAACTGAACTAGACCCGGGGGAAACTGAACCAGACACGGGGGAACTGAAACAGCCCCGGGAGGAACTGAACTAAACCCCGGGGGAACTGAACCAGATCCGGGGAGAACTGAACCAGACCCGGGGAGAACTGAACTAGACCCCGGGGGAAACTGAACCAGACTCAGGGGGAACTGAACCAGACCTGGGGGGAACTGAACCAAACCTACGGGGAACTGAACCAGACCCGGGGGAAACTGAACCAGACCCAGGGGGAAAATGAACCAGACCCCGGGGGAACTGAACCAAACCCAGGGGGAACTGAACCAGACCCGGGGGAAACTGAACCAGACCCAGGGGGAACTGAACCAGACCCGGGGGAAACTGAACCAGACACGGGGGAAACTGAACTAGTCCCGGGGGGAACTGAACCAGACCCGAGGAAAACTGAACCAGACCCGGGGGGAACTGAACCAGATCCGGGGGAAGCTGAACTAGACCCGGGGGGGAACTGAACCAGACATGGGGGAAACTGAACTAGACCCGGGGGAAACTGAACTAGACCCAGGGGGAACTGAACCAGACACGGGGGAAACTGAACCAGACCCCGGGGGGAACTGAACCAGACCCGGGGAAAACTGAACCAGACCCGGGGGGAACTGAACCAGACCCGGGGGAACTGAACTAGACCCGGGGGGAACTGAACCAGACACGGGGGAAACTGAACTAGACCCGGGTGAAACTGAACCAGACACGGGGGAACTGAACTAGACCTGGGGGAAACTGAACTAGACCCGGGGGAAACTGAACCAGACACGGGGGAACTGAAACAGACCCGGGAGGAACTGAACTAAACCCCGGGGGAACTGAACCAGACCCGGGGAGAACTGAACCAGACCCGGGGAGAACTGAACTAGACCCCGGGGGAAACTGAACCAGACTCAGGGGGAACTGAACCAGACCTGGGGGGAACTGAACCAAACCTACGGGGAACTGAACCAGACCCGGGGGAAACTGAACCAGACCCAGGGGGAAAATGAACCAGACCCCGGGGGAACTGAACCAAACCCAGGGGGAACTGAACCAGACCCGGGGGAAACTGAACCAGACCCAGGGGGAACTGAACCTGACCCGAGGAAAACTGAACCAGACCCGGGGGGAACTGAACCAGATCCGGGGGAAGCTGAACTAGACCCGGGGGGGAACTGAACCAGACATGGGGGAAACTGAACTAGACCCGGGGGAAACTGAACCAGACACGGGGGAACTGAACTAGACCCGGGGGAACTGAACCAGACCCCGGCGGAAACTGAACTAGACCCCGGGGGAACTGAACCAGACCCGGGGGGAACTGAACTAGACCCCGGGGGAACTGAACCAGACCCAGGGAGAACTGAACTAGACCCCGGGGGAACTGAACCAGACACGGGGGAAACTGAACCAGACCTGGGGGGAACTGAACCAAACCTAGGGGGAACTGAACCGGACCCGGGGGAAACTGAACAAGACCCAGGGGGAACTGAACTAGACCCCGGGGGAACTGAACCAGACCCAGGGAGAACTGAACCAGACCCGGGGAGAACTGAACTAGACCCTGGGGGAAACTGAACCAGACCCAGGGGGAACTGAACCAGACCTGGGGGGAACTGAACCAAACCTAGGGGGAACTGAACCGGACCCGGGGGAAACTGAACCAGACCCAGGGGGAAACTGAACCAGACCCCCGGGGGAACTGAACCAAACCCAGGGGGAACTGAACCAGACCCGGGGGAAACTGAACCAGACCCAGGGGGAACTGAACCAGACCCGGGGGGAACTGAACTAGACCCCGGGGGAACTGAACCAGACCCGGGGAGAACTGAACCAGACCCGGGGAGAACTGAATTAGACCCCGGGGGAAACTGAACTAGACCCGGGGGGAACTGAACCAGACCCGGGGGAAACTGAATTAGACCCGGGGGGAACTGAACCAGACCTGGGGGAAACTGAACCAGACACGGGGGAACTGAACTAGACCCCGGGGGAACTGAACCAGACCCGGGGGGAACTGAACCAGACCCGGGGGAAACTGAACCAGACCCAGGGGGAAACTGAACCAGACCCCCGGGGGAAACTGAACCAGACCCAGGGGGAAACTGAACCAGACCCCCGGGGGAACTGAACCAGACCCGGGGAGAACTGAACCGGACCCGGGGGAAACTGAACAAGACCCAGGGGGAACTGAACTAGACCCCGGGGGAACTGAACCAGACCCGGGGAGAACTGAACCAGACCCGGGGAGAACTGAACTAGACCCTGGGGGAAACTGAACCAGACCCAGGGGGAACTGAACCAGACCTGGGGGGAACTGAACCAAACCTAGGGGGAACTGAACCGGACCCTGGGGAAACTGAACCAGACCCAGGGGGAAACTGAACCAGACCCCCGGGGGAACTGAACCAAACCCAGGGGGAACTGAACCAGACCCGGGGGAAACTGAACCAGACCCAGGGGGAACTGAACTAGACCCGGGGGGAACTGAACCAGACACGGGGGAAACTGAACTAGACCCGGGTGAAACTGAACCAGACACGGGGGAACTGAAGTAGACCCGGGGAGAACTGAACTAGACCCCGGGGGAAACTGAACCAGACTCAGGGGGAACTGAACCAGACCTGGGGGGAACTGAACCAAACCTACGGGGAACTGAACCAGACCCGGGGGAAACTGAACCAGACCCAGGGGGAAAATGAACCAGACCCCGGGGGAACTGAACCAAACCCAGGGGGAACTGAACCAGACCCGGGGGAAACTGAACCAGACCCAGGGGGAACTGAACCAGACCCGGGGGAAACTGAACCAGACACGGGGGAAACTGAACTAGTCCCGGGGGGAACTGAACCTGACCCGAGGAAAACTGAACCAGACCCGGGGGGAACTGAACCAGATCCGGGGGAAGCTGAACTAGACCCGGGGGGGAACTGAACCAGACATGGGGGAAACTGAACTAGACCCGGGGGAAACTGAACCAGACACGGGGGAACTGAACTAGACCCGGGTGAACTGAACCAGACCCCGGCGGAAACTGAACTAGACCCCGGGGGAACTGAATCAGACCCGGGGGGAACTGAACTAGACCCCGGGGGAACTGAACCAGACACGGGGGAAACTGAACCAGACCTGGGGGGAACTGAACCAAACCTAGGGGGAACTGAACCGGACCCGGGGGAAACTGAACAAGACCCAGGGGGAACTGAACTAGACCCCGGGGGAACTGAACCAGACCCAGGGAGAACTGAACCAGACCCGGGGAGAACTGAACTAGACCCTGGGGGAAACTGAACCAGACCCAGGGGGAACTGAACCAGACCTGGGGGGAACTGAACCAAACCTAGGGGGAACTGAACCGGACCCGGGGGAAACTGAACCAGACCCAGGGGGAAACTGAACCAGACCCCCGGGGGAACTGAACCAAACCCAGGGGGAACTGAACCAGACCCGGGGGAAACTGAACCAGACCCAGGGGGAACTGAACCAGACCCGGGGGGAACTGAACTAGACCCCGGGGGAACTGAACCAGACCCGGGGAGAACTGAACCAGACCCGGGGAGAACTGAATTAGACCCCGGGGGAAACTGAACTAGACCCGGGGGGAACTGAACCAGACCCGGGGGGAACTGAATTAGACCCGGGGGGAACTGAACCAGACCTGGGGGAAACTGAACCAGACACGGGGGAACTGAACTAGACCCCGGGGGAACTGAACCAGACCCGGGGGGAACTGAACCAGACCTGGGGGGAACTGAACTAGACCCCGGGGGAACGGAACCAGACCCCGGGGGAACTGAACCAGACCCGGGGAGAACTGAATCAGACCAGGAGAGAACTGATCTAGACCCTGGGGAAACTGAACTAGACCCGGGGGGAACTGAACTAGACGCGGGGGGAACTGAACCAGACCCGGGGAGAACTGAACTAGACCCGGGGGGAACTGAACCAGACTCGGGGGAAACTGAACTAGACCCGGGGGGAACTGAACCAGACCCGGGGGGAAACTGAACCAGACACGGGGGAACTGAAACAGACCCCGGGGGAACTGAACTAGACCCGGGGGGAACTGAACTAGACCCCGAGGGAACTGAACCAGACCCGGGGAGAACTGAACCAGACCCGGGGAAACTGAACTAGACCCCGGGGGAACTGAACCAGACCCGGGGGGAACTGAACTAGACCCCGGGGGAACTGAACCAGACACGGGGGAAACTGAACCAGACCCCGGGGGGAACTTAACCAGACCCGGGGTAAACTGAACCAGACCCGGGGGGAACTGAACCAGACCCGGGGGGAACTGAACCAGACCCGGGGGAACTGAACTAGACCCGGGGGGAACTGAACCAGACATGGGGGAAACTGAACTAGACCCGGGTGAAACTGAACCAGACACGGGGGAACTGAACTAGACCTGGGGGAAACTGAACTAGACCCGGGGGAAACTGAACCAGACACGGGGGAACTGAAACAGACCCGGGAGGAACTGAACTAAACCCCGGGGGAACTGAACCAGATCCGGGGAGAACTGAACCAGACCCGGGGAGAACTGAACTAGACCCCGGGGGAAACTGAACCAGACTCAGGGGGAACTGAACCAGACCTGGGGGGAACTGAACCAAACCTACGGGGAACTGAACCAGACCCGGGGGAAACTGAACCAGACCCAGGGGGAAAATGAACCAGACCCCGGGGGAACTGAACCAAACCCAGGGGGAACTGAACCAGACCCGGGGGAAACTGAACCAGACCCAGGGGGAACTGAACCAGACCCGGGGGAAACTGAACCAGACACGGGGGAAACTGAACTAGTCCCGGGGGGAACTGAACCAGACCCGAGGAAAACTGAACCAGACCCGGGGGGAACTGAACCAGATCCGGGGGAAGCTGAACTAGACCCGGGGGGGAACTGAACCAGACATGGGGGAAACTGAACTAGACCCGGGGGAAACTGAACTAGACCCAGGGGGAACTGAACCAGACACGGGGGAAACTGAACCAGACCCCGGGGGGAACTGAACCAGACCCGGGGAAAACTGAACCAGACCCGGGGGGAACTGAACCAGACCCGGGGGAACTGAACTAGACCCGGGGGGAACTGAACCAGACACGGGGGAAACTGAACTAGACCCGGGTGAAACTGAACCAGACACGGGGGAACTGAACTAGACCTGGGGGAAACTGAACTAGACCCGGGGGAAACTGAACCAGACACGGGGGAACTGAAACAGACCCGGGAGGAACTGAACTAAACCCCGGGGGAACTGAACCAGACCCGGGGAGAACTGAACTAGACCTGGGGGAAACTGAACTAGACCCGGGGAAACTGAACCAGACACGGGGGAACTGAAACAGACCCGGGAGGAACTGAACTAAACCCCGGGGGAACTGAACCAGACCCGGGGAGAACTGAACCAGACCCGGGGAGAACTGAACTAGACCCCGGGGGAAACTGAACCAGACTCAGGGGGAACTGAACCAGACCTGGGGGGAACTGAACCAAACCTACGGGGAACTGAACCAGACCCGGGGGAAACTGAACCAGACCCAGGGGGAAAATGAACCAGACCCCGGGGGAACTGAACCAAACCCAGGGGGAACTGAACCAGACCCGGGGGAAACTGAACCAGACCCAGGGGGAACTGAACCAGACCCGGGGGAAACTGAACCAGACACGGGGGAAACTGAACTAGTCCCGGGGGGAACTGAACCTGACCCGAGGAAAACTGAACCAGACCCGGGGGGAACTGAACCAGATCCGGGGGAAGCTGAACTAGACCCGGGGGGGAACTGAACCAGACATGGGGGAAACTGAACTAGACCCGGGGGAAACTGAACCAGACACGGGGGAACTGAACTAGACCCGGGGGAACTGAACCAGACCCCGGCGGAAACTGAACTAGACCCCGGGGGAACTGAACCAGACCCGGGGGGAACTGAACTAGACCCCGGGGGAACTGAACCAGACACGGGGGAAACTGAACCAGACCTGGGGGGAACTGAACCAAACCTAGGGGGAACTGAACCGGACCCGGGGGAAACTGAACAAGACCCAGGGGGAACTGAACTAGACCCCGGGGGAACTGAACCAGACACGGGAGAAACTGAACCAGACCTGGGGGGAACTGAACCAAACCTAGGGGGAACTGAACCGGACCCGGGGGAAACTGAACAAGACCCAGGGGGAACTGAACTAGACCCCGGGGGAACTGAACCAGACCCAGGGAGAACTGAACCAGACCCGGGGAGAACTGAACTAGACCCTGGGGGAAACTGAACCAGACCCAGGGGGAACTGAACCAGACCTGGGGGGAACTGAACCAAACCTAGGGGGAACTGAACCGGACCCGGGGGAAACTGAACCAGACCCAGGGGGAAACTGAACCAGACCCCCGGGGGAACTGAACCAAACCCAGGGGGAACTGAACCAGACCCGGGGGAAACTGAACCAGACCCAGGGGGAACTGAACCAGACCCGGGGGGAACTGAACTAGACCCCGGGGGAACTGAACCAGACCCGGGGAGAACTGAACCAGACCCGGGGAGAACTGAATTAGACCCCGGGGGAAACTGAACTAGACCCGGGGGGAACTGAACCAGACCCGGGGGAAACTGAATTAGACCCGGGGGGAACTGAACCAGACCTGGGGGAAACTGAACCAGACACGGGGGAACTGAACTAGACCCCGGGGGAACTGAACCAGACCCGGGGGGAACTGAACCAGACCTGGGGGGAACTGAACTAGACCCCGGGGGAACGGAACCAGACCCCGGGGGAACTGAACCAGACCCGGGGAGAACTGAATCAGACCAGGAGAGAACTGATCTAGACCCTGGGGAAACTGAACTAGACCCGGGGGGAACTGAACTAGACGCGGGGGGAACTGAACCAGACCCGGGGAGAACTGAACTAGACCCGGGGGGAACTGAACCAGACTCGGGGGAAACTGAACTAGACCCGGGGGGAACTGAACCAGACCCGGGGGGAAACTGAACCAGACACGGGGGAACTGAAACAGACCCCGGGGGAACTGAACTAGACCCGGGGGGAACTGAACTAGACCCCGAGGGAACTGAACCAGACCCGGGGAGAACTGAACCAGACCCGGGGAAACTGAACTAGACCCCGGGGGAACTGAACCAGACCCGGGGGGAACTGAACTAGACCCCGGGGGAACTGAACCAGACACGGGGGAAACTGAACCAGACCCCGGGGGGAACTTAACCAGACCCGGGGTAAACTGAACCAGACCCGGGGGGAACTGAACCAGACCCGGGGGGAACTGAACCAGACCCGGGGGAACTGAACTAGACCCGGGGGGAACTGAACCAGACATGGGGGAAACTGAACTAGACCCGGGTGAAACTGAACCAGACACGGGGGAACTGAACTAGACCTGGGGGAAACTGAACTAGACCCGGGGGAAACTGAACCAGACACGGGGGAACTGAAACAGACCCGGGAGGAACTGAACTAAACCCCGGGGGAACTGAACCAGATCCGGGGAGAACTGAACCAGACCCGGGGAGAACTGAACTAGACCCCGGGGGAAACTGAACCAGACTCAGGGGGAACTGAACCAGACCTGGGGGGAACTGAACCAAACCTACGGGGAACTGAACCAGACCCGGGGGAAACTGAACCAGACCCAGGGGGAAAATGAACCAGACCCCGGGGGAACTGAACCAAACCCAGGGGGAACTGAACCAGACCCGGGGGAAACTGAACCAGACCCAGGGGGAACTGAACCAGACCCGGGGGAAACTGAACCAGACACGGGGGAAACTGAACTAGTCCCGGGGGGAACTGAACCAGACCCGAGGAAAACTGAACCAGACCCGGGGGGAACTGAACCAGATCCGGGGGAAGCTGAACTAGACCCGGGGGGGAACTGAACCAGACATGGGGGAAACTGAACTAGACCCGGGGGAAACTGAACTAGACCCAGGGGGAACTGAACCAGACACGGGGGAAACTGAACCAGACCCCGGGGGGAACTGAACCAGACCCGGGGAAAACTGAACCAGACCCGGGGGGAACTGAACCAGACCCGGGGGAACTGAACTAGACCCGGGGGGAACTGAACCAGACACGGGGGAAACTGAACTAGACCCGGGTGAAACTGAACCAGACACGGGGGAACTGAACTAGACCTGGGGGAAACTGAACTAGACCCGGGGGAAACTGAACCAGACACGGGGGAACTGAAACAGACCCGGGAGGAACTGAACTAAACCCCGGGGGAACTGAACCAGACCCGGGGAGAACTGAACCAGACCCGGGGAGAACTGAACTAGACCCCGGGGGAAACTGAACCAGACTCAGGGGGAACTGAACCAGACCTGGGGGGAACTGAACCAAACCTACGGGGAACTGAACCAGACCCGGGGGAAACTGAACCAGACCCAGGGGGAAAATGAACCAGACCCCGGGGGAACTGAACCAAACCCAGGGGGAACTGAACCAGACCCGGGGGAAACTGAACCAGACCCAGGGGGAACTGAACCAGACCCGGGGGAAACTGAACCAGACACGGGGGAAACTGAACTAGTCCCGGGGGGAACTGAACCTGACCCGAGGAAAACTGAACCAGACCCGGGGGGAACTGAACCAGATCCGGGGGAAGCTGAACTAGACCCGGGGGGGAACTGAACCAGACATGGGGGAAACTGAACTAGACCCGGGGGAAACTGAACCAGACACGGGGGAACTGAACTAGACCCGGGGGAACTGAACCAGACCCCGGCGGAAACTGAACTAGACCCCGGGGGAACTGAACCAGACCCGGGGGGAACTGAACTAGACCCCGGGGGAACTGAACCAGACACGGGGGAAACTGAACCAGACCTGGGGGGAACTGAACCAAACCTAGGGGGAACTGAACCGGACCCGGGGGAAACTGAACAAGACCCAGGGGGAACTGAACTAGACCCCGGGGGAACTGAACCAGACCCGGGGAGAACTGAACCAGACCCGGGGAGAACTGAACTAGACCCTGGGGGAAACTGAACCAGACCCAGGGGGAACTGAACCAGACCTGGGGGGAACTGAACCAAACCTAGGGGGAACTGAACCGGACCCGGGGGAAACTGAACCAGACCCAGGGGGAAACTGAACCAGACCCATGGGGGAACTGAACCAAACCCAGGGGGAACTGAACCAGACCCGGGGGAAACTGAACCAGACCCAGGGGGAACTGAACCAGACCCGGGGGAAACTGAACCAGACCCAGGGGGAACTGAACCAGACCCGGGGGGAACTGAACTAGACCCCGGGGGAACTGAACCAGACCCGGGGAGAACTGAACCAGACCCGGGGAGAACTGAATTAGACCCCGGGGGAAACTGAACTAGACCCGGAGGGAACTGAACCAGACCCGGGGGAAACTGAATTAGACCCGGGGGGAACTGAACCAGACCTGGGGGAAACTGAACCAGACATGGGGGAACTGAACTAGACCCCGGGGGAACTGAACCAGACCCGGGGGGAACTGAACCAGACCTGGGGGGAACTGAACTAGACCCCGGGGGAACGGAACCAGACCCCGGGGGAACTGAACCAGACCCGGGGAGAACTGAATCAGACCAGGAGAGAACTGATCTAGACCCTGGGGAAACTGAACTAGACCCGGGGGGAACTGAACTAGACGCGGGGGGAACTGAACCAGACCCGGGGAGAACTGAACTAGACCCGGGGGGAACTGAACCAGACTCGGGGGAAACTGAACTAGACCCGGGGGGAACTGAACCAGACCCGGGGGGAAACTGAACCAGACACGGGGGAACTGTAACAGACCCCGGGGGAACTGAACTAGACCCGGGGGGAACTGAACTAGACCCCGAGGGAACTGAACCAGACCCGGGGAGAACTGAACCAGACCCGGGGAAACTGAACTAGACCCCGGGGGAACTGAACCAGACCCGGGGGGAACTGAACTAGACCCCGGGGGAACTGAACCAGACACGGGGGAAACTGAACCAGACCCCGGGGGGAACTTAACCAGACCCGGGGTAAACTGAACCAGACCCGGGGGGAACTGAACCAGACCCGGGGGGAACTGAACCAGACCCGGGGGAACTGAACTAGACCCGGGGGGAACTGAACCAGACACGGGGGAAACTGAACTAGACCCGGGTGAAACTGAACCAGACACGGGGGAACTGAACTAGACCTGGGGGAAACTGAACTAGACCCGGGGGAAACTGAACCAGACACGGGGGAACTGAACTAGACCCCGGGGGAACTGAACCAGACCCCGGGGGAACTGAACCAGACCCGGGGAGAACTGAACTAGACCCCGGGGGAACTGAACTAGACCTGGGGGGAACTGAACCAGATCTGCGGGATCTCGGCTTCAGCCAGGCACAGTCACAAACAGGAGAGAACCAGACTGGAGGGCAAACTGAGACTGCCCCATGTCTGTACCCTCCCCTGCCTGAGTCCACACAGTGCCCAGACTCACAGGGCACCCTGTACCAGCTGAGTGCTCAGACTCACACAGGGTCCCAGCTCCAGTTCACACCCACGAGCTCACAGAATCAGTCCCAACCCAACCTCCAGATCCAGACCCACCTCCACTCTGAGGTCCAGTCTCAGATCCAGACCCAAATCCAGGCCTAGCTCCCAGAACCTGAACCTAGTCCTATCCCAACTCCAGACCCATAGCTCAGACCCCAGAGCCTGACCCACATCTAGTCCCAGATTTTGAACCAAGCCCCAGAAGCACCAGCATTTGCATTGGTCAGGGGCACCCCAGGTAGAGGCCCTGCCCTCTGGCAGGACCCAGTTAGAAGATGTGCTACTTGAAGATTCTGATCAAACTATAAAATGTATGGGGAGAACCAAAAAATTGGATATAGTCCTCACCTGCAGTTCTTCAGCCTGCCCACAGGACCCATAGGACCCCATAGGACCCCACAGGACTCCATAGGATCCCATAGGACCCTATAGGACCCACAGGACCCCACAGGATCCCACAGGACCCCATAGGATCCGATAGGACCCTATAGGACCCACAGGACCCCACAGAATCCCACAGGACCCCATAGGATCCCACAGGACCCTATAGTACCCACAGGATCCCACAGGACCCCATAGGATCCCACAGGACCCCATAGAACCCTGTAGGATCCACAGGACCGCTCAAGACCCTGTCCATGTCTTTAAAGTGGTAAGAGGTGTATATGATGAAGATGGCATTGAGCAAAGGATTGCAGCACACGGGGTTAAAATTAACAAAACTCTAGGCTCTAGAAAAGGAATTTTTTGTATGAAGTCGTTAAATAATGCTGACACCCAGAAGTAGGAAGTACCGACAATTCATTCATTCAAAAGGGTCCTGGATAAATTGCTTATCGCTTTCCTCTTATTGTGGCACAGTGGTAATTCCACTGGACTAGTAATCCAGGGATCCCGGCTAATATTCGAGAGACACGGGTTCAAATCCCAGCATGGCAGTTGGTGGAATTTACACGCAATCAGTAACAGGGACAATGAAACTAACTTTAATTATGGGGCGGCACAGTGGCGCAGTGGTTAGCACCGCAGCCTCACAGCTCCAGCGACCCAGGTTCAATTCTGGGTACTGCCTGTGTGGAGTTTGCAAGTTCTCCCTGTGACCGTGTTGGTTTATTTTTGGCCGGGTGCTCTGGTTTCCTCCCACAGCCAAAGACTTGCTGGTTGATAGGTAAATTGGCCATTGTAAATTGTCCCTAGTATAGGTAGGGGAAGGTGGGGATGTGGTAGGAATATGGGATTAGTGTAGGATTAGTATAAATGGGTGGTTGATGGTCGGCACAGACTCGGTGGGCCGAAGGGCCTGTTTCAGTACTGTATCTCTAAATAAATAAATGGGATGGAGATTATAATGATGATTATAAATGGAGATGATTACATTGCCCACAGATCGAGTGGTCCCCCACCGGTGGCCACAAGTGGAAGGTCACAGGATGAAAAGTCAGCATGAGTGATAGGATGACATCATAGGTCCTATTTCTTGTTGGTATCACCATAGCAACGCTGAACATGTTAGTAATGTGCAGCACTGGTGAAAGGATGAAAACAGGCACTAAATGGTTACAGTCCCAAAAGGTCTAGACTATAGGACTGTAAGACTATACATATATTTAATCCTAATTTCTGATCATCATTTGAACTGCCTGGTGGAACTAAACCAGAAACCTGGAGCTTTAGCACTCAAGACACAATTTTTGTGGAGCAGTATACGTGGGCTTCTTGCACCCACTTCCGCTGAATGTGTGGAGTGCTCTGGCTGACACCCATGAGCATGTTGCTGGATGGCGAAGGGACCGAGGGAAAGGGAACACAGGTTCGCTGATGCGGCACAGGTGATCCTGATAGAGGAGATCCAGAGGAGGAGGGATGTATTTTACCCATGGAGGGTGGAGGAAGCCTCCTCATCCGCCTGTCCCTTTTTCCCGGAGCAGCTGATGCTGCTCTGCCGAGCCTCATCTCCTCCCATTCATTGTCCAGACCAAGGGGGATCCCCAGCGGAGATGCACATGACCAGGCGCTCCCTTTCTCCTAATGACACCTATAAGATGTCCAGTAAGTTTGGGTAGCAGAGCACTTACTCTTTTTAGGTGAAGTCCTCAGAGAATTTCCAGAATAAATGTTGCTTGAGTGCTCGTGAAGTCTTGATAAAGTGCCCCAGAAAGTCTGCTGATGTGTTTCTGAGATCCTCTGCACAGTTTCAGCAGCAAATGCCATGAAATGGAGCGTATTCCTTTAAGTAGCATGTGAAATTGACATCAATGTTGTGTTTACTCCCAATCAGCTGCTCGCTGTTAGGAGAGGGCGTTAGTTAAAGCGTTACCACTAAAATGCCATGCAGCCTCTTTAATGAGCAATAACAGGCATTTTAAGTGACAATCGGCTGTTTAACAAGCCTTGGGCAGTCAATCCTAGCTTCAACACCTTTAACACTAAATGAGGGCTAAGCTAACGTTTCAGCTTAAGACAGCTTTCCTGGCCAATTCTTTACCTCTTTAACGCCTAAAGTACTTGGTGGAAAGATCACCTTTAAGTTTACAGCCTTCCTCTGAAGCAGTGAATTGAACTTGAGGTGATCAGTGACTTCTTTTCTGAAAAAAATAGGCAACCGGCAGTTGAATACTGGGAGGACAGGGCACAATTTCAAAATCTGCGTATGACACAAAACTTGTAAGTATTGTGAACTGTGAGGAGGACAGTGATAAACCTCAAGAGAACATAGATAGGCTGGTGGAATGGGCAGACAAATGGTAGATGAAATTTAATGCAGAGAAGTGTGAAGTGATTCATTTTGGTACAAAGAACAAGGAGAGGTAACATAAAATAAAGGATACAATTCTAAAGGGGGTGCAGGAGCAGAGGGACCTGGGGTTATATGTGCACAAATCATTGAAAATGGCAAGGCAGGTTGAGAAAGTGGTCAATAAAGTATAGAGGAACCTGGGCTTTATAAACAGTGTTAGGACTGAGGAGTGCACTGTCTTTCTCTATTTCTGCTTCTCAACAGATCACAACATATGAGGTGGCACAGTGGCGCAGTGGTTAGCACCGCAGCCTCACAGCTCCAGGGACCCGGGTTCGATTCTGGGTACTGCCTGTGTGGAGTTTGCAAGTTTTCCCTGTGTCTGCGTGGGTTTCCTCCGGGTGCTCCGGTTTCCTCCCACATGCCAAAGACTTGCAGGTTGATAGGTTAATTGGCCATTATAAATTGCCCCTAGTATAGGTAGGTGGTAGGGAAATATATGGGGATAGGTGGGGATGTGGTAGGAATATGGGATTAGTGTAGGATTAGTATAAATGGCTGGTTGATGGTCGGCACAGACTTGTGGGCCGAAGGGCCTGTTTCAGTGCTGTATCTCTAAAACTAATATATTTAAATGTTTACCCAGTTACCGATACGGCCAATTATATACTCTATTTTTATTTCAGAATAAAATCCACCAACCAGGTTTCTTTAATAAACAACAAAATGATCAATTTATTATAAAACAAGACTTATTCAGTAAAGATGCAAAACATTAACACACAGAGTGAAATATGAAAGTTCCTTTTAACTTAGCCCAACACACTCAGCTGCCTGTCTGGCTGTTGAAACCTACTGGTCCTCTACCTGCATTCTTATTAAGGGAGGGAGTGAATTTTTAAATTCTTCCAGTAGAATTATTTCCCTAAGGGTCTTATACATGGCCTCCACCTTTAGTGCCTGCATCCAATGATCAAAATTAATTTGCTTTACCCTCTCAAATTTTATATAAGTATGCACAGGCTGTTTCCGGAGGTTCCGAAATTTCTGCCTGTAAACTTTAGGAACTAACTCACAAGCAGCGAGAATAGCCTTTTTGCCATCACATTATCTGCAGAAGCCTCCTCAAAAAGCATGGCACCAACTTCATGAGCTCTGCCAATCAAACCGTTTTGCATCAGCAATGACCAGCTTTCCTTCGGCCACTTCATCTGTCGAGCTACCTTTGCAAAAGAAATTAAAAATGCCTCTACGTCCCTTTCCTCAAACTTCGGGAGGGCTTGCACAAATTTAAATAGCTCTCCACTGCGGTCAGGTCTTTCCTCACCAGAATTTTCACTGGACCCAAGGCCACCTTTTTGTTTTACTCCAGCTTTTTTAATTTGAATTCCTTTTTAAAAAATTTTATTTAGAGATACAGCACTGAAACAGGCCCTTCGGCCCACCGAGTCTGAGCCAACCAAGAACCACCCATTTATACAAACCCTACAGTAATCCCATATTCCCTACCACCTACCTACACTAGGGGCAATTTACAATGGCCAATTTACCTATCACCTGCAAGTCTTTGGCCGTGGGAGGAAACCGAAGCACCCGTCGAAAATCCACGTGGTCACAGGAGAACTTGCAAACTCCGCACAGGCAGTTCCCAGAATTGAACCCGGGTCGCTGGAGCTGTGACGCTGCGGTGCTAACCACTGCGCCACTGTGCCGCCTTTTCTCGCTCCCTTTCTCTCTCCTGCCTCTCTTTTTCTTTTTCTCTTTCCCTTTGCCATTCTTGATCCAGCTTCCAAAATGCTCTTTCTTTTTCCTTTTCCTCTCTTTCTTCCTTTTTCTTTTCTTTTTCTCACTCCTTTACTCCATCCTGAAATTCTAGCTCTAACCTCTTAATGTCTAGCTGAATCTGCCAGTGTTTCCGTGTCTTCTTCCGATTCCACTCATCCCTCTGGCTCTTTCACTTCAATCTTCAGCTGTCTGGCCACAAGTCCCTGAATTTCGGGTCTCCGAGCTTTTGAGCTAATATGTACCTTCAAGTACCACCACACTTAACAGCTCGCCAATGGACAATGCCTTTAACGAACCATAATCTATACCAGACTGCTGCACAACTGCACTTGCATCAAAAGTACCATTCTGGTTCAATGAAGAGTTCATGATGGCATGCCAGGAGCAGCACCAGGCATACCTCAAAATGAGGTGTCAACCTGGTGAAGCTGCAACCCAGGACTACTTGCATGCCAAACAGCGTAAGCAGCATGCAATAGACAGAGCTAAGCGATCCCACAACCAACAGATCAGATCTAAGCTCTGCAGTCCAGCCACATCCAGTCATGAATGGACAACTAAACAACCAACTGGAGGAGGTGGCTCCACAAATATCCCCATCCTCAATGACGGCAGAAACAAGCACACCAGTGCTGAAGATAAGGCTGAAGCATTTGGGGCAGCACAGTGGCGCAGTGGTTAGCACCACAGCCTCACAGCTCCAGCAACCCAGGTTTGGTTCTGGGTATTGTCTGTGTGGAGTTTGTAGGTTCTCCCTGTGACTGCGTGGGTTTCCTCCCACATGAGGGTTGATAGGTAAATTGACCTTTGTAAACATTGCTCCTAGTGTAGGTAGGTGGTAGGAGAATTGAGGGAAGGTGGGGATATGAGAGGGTAAAAAAAAAGGGATTAATGTAGGATTAGCATAAATGGGTGGTTGATGGTCGGCACAGACTCGTTGGGCCGAAGGGCCTTTTTTGGTGCTGCATCTCTCTATGACTCTAACAATCTTGAGCCGGAAGTGCCGAGTGGATGAACCATCTTGGCCTCCTCCTGAAGTCCCCAACACCAGTCTTCAACCAATTCGATTCACTCCGTGTGATATCAAGAAACGACTGAAGGCACTGGATAGTGCAAAGGCTATGGATCCTGACAATATTCTGGCAATAGTACTGAAGACCTGTGCTCCAGAACTTGCTGCGCCCCAAACCAAGCTGTTCCAGTACAGCTACAACACTGGCATCTACCTGGCAATATCAAAATTGCCCAGGTATGTCCTGTACACAAAAAACAGGACAAGTCCAACACAGCCAATTACCGCCCCATCAGTCTACTCTTGATCATCAGTAAAGTGATGGAAGGTGCTATCAAGAGGCACTTACTTGGCAATTACCTGCTCCGTTTGGGTTCTGCTAAAGCCACTCAGCTCCTGACTTCATTGCAGTCTTGTTTCCAGCATATATAAAACAGCTGAACTCAAGAGGTGAGGTGAGAGTGACTGCCCTTGACATCAAGGCAGCATTTGACCGAGTATGACATCAAGGAGCTCGAGCAAAACTGGAGTCAATGGGAATCAGGGGAAAAACTCTCTGCTGTTTGCAATCATACCAAGCACAAAGGAATATGGTTGTGGTTTTTGGAAGCCAATCATCTCAGCTCCAGGACATCACTGCAGGAGTTCCTCAGAGTAGTGTCCTCGGTTCAACCATCTTCAGCTGCTTCATCAATGACCTTCCTTCAATCATAAGGTCAGAAGTGGGGATGTTCATTGATGATTGAATAACGTTCAGCACCGTTCGCAACTGCTCAGAAACTGAAGAAGTTCGTGCCTACATGCAGCAAGACCTGGACAATATCCAGGCTTGGGCTGATAAGTGGCAAGTAACATTCGCGCCACACAATGCCCGGCAATGACCATTTCCAACAGGAGAGAATTTAACCATCTCCCCTTGACATTCAACGGCAATACCATTGCTGAATCCCCCACTATTAACATCCTAGGGGTTACCATTGACCAGAAACTGAACTGGAGTAGCCATATAAATAACATGGCTAAAAGAGCAGGTCAGAGGCTAGGAATCCTGTAGCGAGTAACTCACCTCCTGACTCCCCGAAGCCTGTCCACTATCTACAAAACTCAAGTCAGGAGTGTGATGGAATACTTACCACTTGCATGGATGGGTGCAGCTCCAACAACACTCAAGAAGCTCGACACCATCCAGGACAAAGCAACCCGCTTGATTGGCACCCCATCTACAAACATTCACTCCCTACACCACCAACGCACAGTGGCAGCAGTGTGTACCATCTCCAAGATGCATTGCAACAACACACCAAGGCTACTCAGCACCTTCTAAACTTGCGACCTCTACCAACTAGAAGGGCAAGGGCAGCAGATGCGTGGGAACACCACCAACTGCAAGTGCCTCCCAAGCTACACGCCATCCTGACTTGGAACTATATCACCGTTCCTTCACTGCCACTGGGTCAAAATCCTGGAACTCCCTTCCTAACAGCCTACCCCACATGGACTGCAGTGGTTCAAGAAGGCAGTTCACCACCACCTTCTCAAGGGCAATTAGGGATGGGCAATAAATGCTGGCCTGGCCAGCGATGCCCACATCCCATGAAACAAACAATAAAAAAAAGCCATTCCAGGAGTCTAAGTTTTACTCGAATGCACAAGACACCTAGTGTTTTCCCTTACCCCTTTTCAGTTATTATTACCCCACTTACAACTGCACGTCATCGGCTTTGGGTTATCCCAGACAGCGCCCCCAATTATATGTTATGACCGAGGTGGGTGGAGTGCACTGTCTTTCTCTAGTTCCACTTCTCCACGGGTCCCACATATATTTAAATGTTTACCCAGTTACCAATTACATACTCTATTTTTATTTCAGAATAAAATCCACCAACCAGGTTTCTTTAATAAACAACAAAATGATCAATTTATTATAAAATAAGACTTATTCAGTAAAGATGCAAAGCATGAATACACAGATTGAAATATGAAAGTTCCTTTTTAACTTAGCGCAAAACACACACACTGGTTAAAGAAAAAAAAGAGGTTTTCCCTGCACAGATATCTTTACAAAAAGACAAAAAATGTACTTTGGCCAAGTACTTGTTAATTCTTGAAGAAAAAGGAGAAGATATGGAATGATATCAGCTGTCCCTTTACTCTGGTGTCCCAAATATGCATAGACGGCTGTCACTGGGATCATTTTGGAGCAGTTCTCTTCAGGTGACGTCCAGGATTAGTCTGGAAGGTTTTCCAGGAGAAATGGGGCATCAGTTTCACTATTTCTCACACTGGATTCTCAGGGTTTCTCAGCGAGGTGGAGAAAGGGTGAGCTGGGTGCTTCTCTCAGCAGGCTACAATCCCAACTGACTCAAAACAATCCAAAATGAAATCAACTCTTGACCACCATAATCTTGACATATCACTTCTCTGTAAATAACTCCCCCTAGTCAGCAAGGCTCCTGTTGATCATTTAGCTTTTGTTTTAATTCATTCATGGGATGTGGGCATCACTGGCTAGGCCAGCATTTATTGCCCATCCCTAATTGCCCTTGAGAAGGTGGTGGTGAGTTGCCTTCTTGAACCGCTTGCAGTCCATTTGGGATAGGTATACCAACAGTGCTGTTAGGAAGGGAGTTCCAGGATTTTGACCCAGCGTCGGTGAAGGAACATCGATATTGTTCCAAATCTGAATGGTGTGTGACTTAGAGGGGAACTTGCAGGTGGTGGTGTTCCCATGTATTTGCTGCCCTTGTCTTTCTTGTTGGTAGAGGTTGCAGGTTTGGAAGGTGCTGTCTAAGGAGCCTTGGTGCATTGCTGCAGTCCATCTTATAGATGGTACACACTACTGCCACAGTGCGTCGGTGGTGGAGGGAGTGAATGTTTGTAGATGGGGTGCCAATCAAGTGGGCTGCTTTGTCCTGGATGGTGTCGAGCTTCTTGAGTGTTGTTGGAGCTGCACCCATCCAGGCAAGTGGAGAGTATTCCATCACACTCCTGTCTTGTGGCTTGTAGATGGTGGACAGGAATTGGGGAGTCAGGAGGTGAGTTACTCACCTCAGGATTCCTAACCTCTGACCTGCTATTGTAGCCACGGTATTTATATGGCTACTCCAGTTCAGTTTCTGGTCAATGGTAGCCCCTAGGATGTTACTAGTGGGGGATTCAATGATGGTAATGCCGTTGAATGTCAAGGGGAGATGGTTAGATTCGCTCTTGTTGGAGATGGTCATTGCCTGGCACTTATGTGGCGCAAATGTTACTTACCACTTATCAGCCCAAGCCTGGATATTGTCCAGGCCTTGCTGCATTTCTACACAGACTGCTTCAGTATCTGAGGAGTCACGAATGGTGCTGAACATTGTGCAATCATCTGGTGAACATCCCCACTTCTGACCTTACGATTGAAGGAAGGTCATTGATGAAGCAGCTGAAGATGGTTGGGCCGAGGACACTACTCTGAGGAACTCCTGCAGTGATGTCCTGGAGCTCAGATGATTGACCTCCAACAACCACAACCATCTTCCTTTGCGCTAGGTATGACTCCAGCTAGCAGAGGGTTTTCCCCTGATTCCCATTGACCTCAGTTTTGCTAGGGCTCCTTAATGCCATACTCGGTCAAATACTGCCTTGATGTCAAGGGCAGTCACTCTCACCTCACCTCTTGAGTTCAGCTCTTTTGTCCATGTTTGAACCAAGGCTGTAATGAGGTCAGGAGCTGAATGGCCCTGGCGGAACCCACACTGAGTGTCACTGAGCAGGTTATTGCTAAGCAAGTGCCGCTTGATGGCACTGTTGATAACACCTTCCATCACTTTACTGATGATTGAGAGTAGGCTGATGCGGCGGTAATTGGCCGGGTTGGACTTGTCCTGCTTTTTGAGTACAGGACATACCTGGGCAATTTTCCACATTGCCGGGTAGATGCCAGTGTTGTAGCTGTACTGGAACAGCTTGGCTAGGGGCGCAGCAAGTTCTGGAGCACAGGTCTTCAGTACTATTGCCGGAATATTGTCAGGGCCCATAGCTTTTGCAGTATCCAGTGCCTTCAGTCGTTTCTTGATATCACGCGCAGTGAATCGAATTGGCTGAAGTCTGGCATCTGTGATGCTGGGGACGTCAGGAGGAGCTTAAGACATCTGACATCCAGTAAGGTTTTTTTTTTATCAGAAAGCTCAAGTCCCAAAGTCCTTGCAGTGTCCTTAAAAAAAAACAATGTCCAGCATCTATGGAATCACTTCAGTCCTCCAAAGGAATCCATTTCCACAATTTTAAAACATGAGTTCTCACAAAATATTTTTTTAATGAATTACTTTCATAACAATAAAGGCATTGAGTACAAAAGCAAGGAAGTTATGATAAACCCAAATAAAACACTGGTTCAGCCTCAACTGGAATATTGTGTGCAGTTCTGGGCACTACACGTTCGGCAGGATATGAAGGCATTAGTGTCATGCTCATGGAGGAAACAGTGATGATATATGAAATGAACTGGAGGAATTATGAAATAAAAGTAAACTGTTGAACTAAGCTACAGGAAAATGGCCACTTTGCTACCCCGCAACAGGGAGTGAGACGTCAGGTGATCCCCTCCTGTATTGCCAATCAACATGTTTGTTTGTTGAAGATCGGACCATTATTAACATCGGGAATCACCTCGAAGAGGCACATTGATATGCAAAACAGCCCATTTCCTAACAACGACTCCCATCATCAGAAACTGGGCTGGCAAAGGTTTTTGCAGACAGACTGATTGCAAAGCCAAGGCCAAGATAATAGGTGTGAAATAACACCTATTTATCAAAATGGTCCACAATCAGGCGCCATTATGAAACAACGATCCCCACATCCTGGGACATTGCATGAACACCCCAGGGGAGAACGTCTTGAGTCATCTGACTAGAAAGAAAACCTGATAAATGTTTACCTTAAGAGAATTAACTTCTCTGAGAGAGTGAGACAGAAAGCCATTCCAGCATGAGAAGCTGTGAGATCGACCCTGCTAAACAAGTAGCCCTGCCAGCACTATCTTTAAACTACTGTGGCAGAGAGATTGCAAGGTGACCTTGAAAACTCCCCATCCAATAAATTGAACCAGAACTTCCAACACCTACTTCGGACTGAGTTTCTGACAAAGGAGTCTGGAACACTTCATCAACTCCAAGACAAGGAACATTCAGGTCTGCAACACTATTAAGAATTACTTCCAGAAAATCAAGAAGGTTTCAATGTGAATTGTCTTTACAACAGTCGGGATCTAATGGCATGCTACCCTCTACTTTCTACCTTATCTTGTGTGTGTGCATAGATGTGAATGCAGGAGTGGGTGAGGTTATGAACATTTTCAGGTATTATTTAATAAATAGTTCACTTTTTTAAAAACCTACAAGAAAACTGTGTGTCTGTTTATTTGACCCTTAAACAATCAGGGACGAAAGCACGATTTTTAAAATCGCTATCTACGGTCAGCTGAGAGGTGAATATTGGAAGCCACCCAAACTATTTACCACCTATCTGCAATATTAGAGAGGGTGCAGAAAAGATTCATAAGAACGGTTCCTTGGATGAGGAACTTCAGTTAGATTGAAAAAGTTGGGCTGTTCTCCTTGGAGAAGAGAAGATTAAGAGGCGATTTGATGGAGGTTTTCAAAATCATGAGGGGTCTGCACAGAGTAGATAGAGAGAAACTGCTCCTGTTGGCAGAAGGATCCAGAACCAGAGGACACTGATTTAAGGTGAATGATAAAAGAAGCATCAGTGATATAAGGAAAAACATTATTAGACAGCAAGTTGTTAGGATCTGGACTGCACTGCCTGATAGTGTGGTGGAGGTAGGTTCAATTGAGGCCTTCAAAAGGGAATTAGATAATTAGCAGAAGAGAAAAAAATTGCAGGGCTACAGGTAAAAGGCATTGTTGTTGCAGAGAGATGGCATGGACACGACTAGCCGAATGGCCTCCTTCTGTGCTGTAACGATCTATGATTCTATGGTTTAGGAGCATCTCAGCCACCCCATTCATGCCCATCGCCCAATGTCCAACATCCACATATAATTGGGGAGCAGCCCTCTAACCTGTTTCGACGAGGAGGCTACATAAAATTGCAAATTAAATTTGCAGCTGGAACATTGCTGCCCGCAACTCTCTGCTGGAATATTGCTGCTCCCATTCTCTCAGCTGGAATATTGCAGCTCCCATCTCTCTTCTGGAATATTGCTGCTCCCATTTCTCTGCTGGAATATAGCTGCTCCCATTCTCTCTGCTGGAATATTGCTGCTCCCATTCTCTCAGCTGGAATATTGCTGCTCCCATCTCTCTGCTGGAATATTGCTGCTCCCATTTTTCTTCTGGAATATTGCTGCACCCATTCTCTCAGCTGGAATATTGCAGCTCCCATCTCTCTTCTGGAATATAGCTGCTCCCATTCTCTCTGCTGGAATATTGCTGCTCCCATTCTCTCAGCTGGAATATTGCAGCTCCCATCTTTCTGCTGGAATATTGCTGCTCCCATTTCTCTGCTGGAATACAGCTGCTCCCATTCTCTCTGCTGGAATATTGCAGCTCCCATCTCTCTGCTTGAATATTGCTGCTCCCATTTCTCTGCTGGAATATTGCTGCTCCCATTCCCAAGCGGGAATATTGCTGCTCCCATTCCCAAGCTGGAATACTGCTGCTTCCATCTCTCTGCTGGAATATTGCTGCTCCCATTCCCAAGATGGAATATGGCTGCTCCCATGCCTCTGCTGGAATATTGCTGCTCCCATTCCCAAGCAGGAATATTGCTGCTCCCATCTATCATCTGGAATATTGCTGCTCCCATTCCCAAGCTGCAAAACTGCTGCTCCCATCTCTCTGCTGGAATATTGCTGCTCCCATTCCCAAGATGGAAGATGGTTGCTCCCATCTCTCTGCTGGAATATTGCTGCCCCCATCTCTCGGCTGGGATATTGCTGCACTCATTCTCTCTGCTGGAATATTGCTGCTCCCATTCCCAAGTGGGAATATGGCTGCTCCTATCTCTCTGCTGGAATATTGCTGCTCCCATTCCCAAGATGGAATAAGGCTGCTCACATCTCTCTGCTGGAATATTGCTGCTCCCATTCTCTCTGCTGGAATATTGCTGCTCCCATTCTCTCAGCTGGAATATTGCTGCTCCCATTCCAAAGCTGGATTATTGCAGCTCCCATCTCTCTGCTGGAATATTGCTGCTCCCACCTCTCTGCTGGAATATTGCTGCTCCCATTCCCAAGATGGAATAAGGCTGCTCCCATCTCTCTGCTGGAATATTGCTGCTCCCATTCCCAAGATGGAATAAGGCTGCTCCCATCTCTCTGCTGGAATATTGCTGCTCCCATTCCAAAGCTGGAATATTGCAGCTCCCATCTCTCTGCTGGAATATTGCTGCTCCCACCTCTCTGCTGGAATATTGCTGCTCCCATCTCTCTGCTGGAGTATTGCTGCTCCCATCTCTCTGCTGGAGTATTGCTGCTCCCATTCTCTCTGCTGGAATATTGCTGATCCCATCTCTCTGCTGGAATATTGCTGCTCCCATTCTCTCTGCTGGAATATTGCTGATCCCATCTCTCTGCTGGAATATTGCTGATCCCATCTCTCTGCTGGAATATTGCTGCTCCCATTCCAAAGCTGGAATATTGCAGCTCCCATCTCTCTGCTGGAATATTGCTGCTCCCATCTCTCTGCTGGAGTATTGCTGCTCCCATTTCTCTGCTGGAATATAGCTGCTCCCATTCTCTCTGCTGGAATATTGCTGCTCCCATCTCTCTGCTGGAATATTGCCAGTCCAATCCCTCAGCTGGTATATTGCTGCTCCCATTCCCAAACTGGAATATCGCTGCTCACATCTCTCAGCTGGAATATTGCTGCTCCCATTCCCAAACTGGAATATCGCTGATCCCATCTCTCAGCTGGAATATTGCTGCTCCCATTCCCAAACTGGAAGATTGCAGCTGCCATCTCTCTGCCAGAATATTGCTGCCCCCATTCCCAAACTGGAAGATTGCAGCTCCCATCTCTCTGCCAGAATATTGCTGCTCCCATCTCTCAGCTGGAAACCTGCTGCTCCCATTCCCAAGCTGGAATATTGCTGCTCCCATTCCCAAGCTGGAATATTGCTGCTCCCATCTCTCAGCTGGAAACCAGCTGCTCCCATTCCCAAGCTGAAATATGGCTGCTCCTATCTCTCTGCTGGAATATGGTTGCTCCTATCTCTCTGCAGGAATATTGCTGCTCCCATCTCACTGCTGGAATATTGCGGCTCCCATTCTCTCAGCTGGAAATCTGCTGCTCCCATTCCCAAGCTGAAATATGGCTGCTCCTATCTCTCTGCTGGAATATGGTTGCTCCTATCTCTCTGCTGGAATAGTGCAGCCCCCGTTTCTCTGATGGAATATTGCTGCTCCCACCCCTCTTCTGGAATATTGCTACTCCCATTCTCTCCACTGGAATATTGCTGTTCCATTTCACTGCTGGAATATTGCTGCTCCCATCTCTCAGCAGGAATATTGCCAACCCAATCTCTCTGCTGGAATATTGCTGCTCCCAACACTCTGCTGGAATATTGCTGCTCCCATTTCTCTGCTGGAATATTGCTGCTCCCATCTCTCTGCTGGAGTATTGCTGCTCCCATCTCTCTGCTGGAGTATTGCTGCTCCCATTCTCTCTGCTGGAATATTGCTGATCCCATCTCTCTGCTGGAATATTGCTGCTCCCATTCTCTCTGCTGGAATATTGCTGATCCCATCTCTCTGCTGGAATATTGCTGATCCCATCTCTCTGCTGGAATATTGCTGCTCCCATTCCAAAGCTGGAATATTGCAGCTCCCATCTCTCTGCTGGAATATTGCTGCTCCCATCTCTCTGCTGGAGTATTGCTGCTCCCATTTCTCTGCTGGAATATAGCTGCTCCCATTCTCTCTGCTGGAATATTGCTGCTCCCATCTCTCTGCTGGAATATTGCCAGTCCAATCCCTCAGCTGGTATATTGCTGCTCCCATTCCCAAACTGGAATATCGCTGCTCACATCTCTCAGCTGGAATATTGCTGCTCCCATTCCCAAACTGGAATATCGCTGATCCCATCTCTCAGCTGGAATATTGCTGCTCCCATTCCCAAACTGGAAGATTGCAGCTGCCATCTCTCTGCCAGAATATTGCTGCCCCCATTCCCAAACTGGAAGATTGCAGCTCCCATCTCTCTGCCAGAATATTGCTGCTCCCATCTCTCAGCTGGAAACCTGCTGCTCCCATTCCCAAGCTGGAATATTGCTGCTCCCATTCCCAAGCTGGAATATTGCTGCTCCCATCTCTCAGCTGGAAACCAGCTGCTCCCATTCCCAAGCTGAAATATGGCTGCTCCTATCTCTCTGCTGGAATATGGTTGCTCCTATCTCTCTGCAGGAATATTGCTGCTCCCATCTCACTGCTGGAATATTGCGGCTCCCATTCTCTCAGCTGGAAATCTGCTGCTCCCATTCCCAAGCTGAAATATGGCTGCTCCTATCTCTCTGCTGGAATATGGTTGCTCCTATCTCTCTGCTGGAATAGTGCAGCCCCCGTTTCTCTGATGGAATATTGCTGCTCCCACCCCTCTTCTGGAATATTGCTACTCCCATTCTCTCCACTGGAATATTGCTGTTCCATTTCACTGCTGGAATATTGCTGCTCCCATCTCTCAGCAGGAATATTGCCAACCCAATCTCTCTGCTGGAATATTGCTGCTCCCAACACTCTGCTGGAATATTGCTGCTCCCATTTCTCTGCTGGAATATTGCTGCTCCCATTTCTCTGCTGGAATATTGCTGCTCCCATCTCTCTGCTGGGATATTGCTGCACTCATTCTCTCTGCTGGAATATTGCTGCTCCAATCCCAAGCTGGAATATTGCTGCTCCCATCTCTCAGCAGGAATATTGCCAACCCAATCTCTCTGCTGGAATATTGCTGCTCCCAACACTCTGCTGGAATATTGCTGCTCCCATTTCTCTGCTGGAATATTGCTGCTCCCATTCTCTCCACTGGAATATTGCTGTTCCATTTCACTGCAGGAATATTGTTGCTCCCATTCCCAAGCTGGAGTATTGATGCTCCCATCCCTCTGCTGGAATATTGCTGCTCCCATTCCCAAATGGAATATTGCTGATCCCATCTCTCTGCTGGAATATTGCTGATCCCATTCTCTCTGCTGGAATATTGCTGCTCCCATTCCCAAGCTGGAATATTGCTGCTCCCATCTCTCAGCTGGAATATTGCTGCTCCCATTCCCAAACTGGAATATCGCTGATCCCATCTCTCAGCTGGAATATTGCTGCTCCCATTCCCAAACTGGAAGATTGCAGCTGCCATCTCTCTGCCAGAATATTGCTGCCCCCATTCCCAAACTGGAAGATTGCAGCTCCCATCTCTCTGCCAGAATATTGCTGCTCCCATCTCTCAGCTGGAAACCTGCTGCTCCCATTCCCAAGCTGGAATATTGCTGCTCCCATTCCCAAGCTGGAATATTGCTGCTCCCATCTCTCAGCTGGAAACCAGCTGCTCCCATTCCCAAGCTGAAATATGGCTGCTCCTATCTCTCTGCTGGAATATGGTTGCTCCTATCTCTCTGCAGGAATATTGCTGCTCCCATCTCACTGCTGGAATATTGCGGCTCCCATTCTCTCAGCTGGAAATCTGCTGCTCCCATTCCCAAGCTGAAATATGGCTGCTCCTATCTCTCTGCTGGAATATGGTTGCTCCTATCTCTCTGCTGGAATAGTGCAGCCCCCGTTTCTCTGATGGAATATTGCTGCTCCCACCCCTCTTCTGGAATATTGCTACTCCCATTCTCTCCACTGGAATATTGCTGTTCCATTTCACTGCTGGAATATTGCTGCTCCCATCTCTCAGCAGGAATATTGCCAACCCAATCTCTCTGCTGGAATATTGCTGCTCCCAACACTCTGCTGGAATATTGCTGCTCCCATTTCTCTGCTGGAATATTGCTGCTCCCATTTCTCTGCTGGAATATTGCTGCTCCCATCTCTCTGCTGGGATATTGCTGCACTCATTCTCTCTGCTGGAATATTGCTGCTCCAATCCCAAGCTGGAATATTGCTGCTCCCATCTCTCAGCAGGAATATTGCCAACCCAATCTCTCTGCTGGAATATTGCTGCTCCCAACACTCTGCTGGAATATTGCTGCTCCCATTTCTCTGCTGGAATATTGCTGCTCCCATTCTCTCCACTGGAATATTGCTGTTCCATTTCACTGCAGGAATATTGTTGCTCCCATTCCCAAGCTGGAGTATTGATGCTCCCATCCCTCTGCTGGAATATTGCTGCTCCCATTCCCAAATGGAATATTGCTGATCCCATCTCTCTGCTGGAATATTGCTGATCCCATTCTCTCTGCTGGAATATTGCTGCTCCCATTCCCAAGCTGGAATATTGCTGCTCCCATCTCTCTGCTTGAATATTGCTGCTCCCAATCTCTCTCCTCGAATATTGCTGCTCACATTCCCTCTCCTGGAATATTGCTGCTCCTATCTCTCTGCTGGAATATTGCTTCTCCCATTCTCTCTGCTGGAATATTGCTGCTCCCATTCTCTCTGCTGGAATATTGCTGTTCCCATTTCTCTGTTGGAATTTTGCTGCTCCCATTCTCTCTCCTGGAATATTGCTGCTCCCATTCTCTCAGCTGGAATAGTGCAGCTCCCATCTCTCTGCTGGAATAGTGCAGCTCCCATCTCTCTGCTGGACTATTGCTGCTCCCATTCTCTCTCCTGGAATATTGCTGCTCCCATTCTCTTTCCTGGAATATTGCTGCTCCCATGTCTCTGCTGGAATATTGCTGTTCACATTTCTCCACTGGAATGTTGCTGCTCCCATCTCTCAGCTTGAATATTGCTGCTCCCATTCCCAAACTGGAATATTGCTGCCACCATCTCTCAGCTGGAATATTGCTGCTCCCATTCCCAAACTGGAATATTGCTGCCACCATCTCTCAGCTGGAATATTGCTGCTCCCATTCCCAAACTGGAATATTGCTGCCACCATCTCTCAGCTGGAATATTGTTGCTCCCATTCCCAAACTGGAATATTGCTGCTCCCATCTCTCAGCTTGAATATTGCTGCTCCCATTCCCAAACTGGAATATTGCTGCCACCATCTCTCAGCTGGAATATTGTTGCTCCCATTCCCAAGCTGGAATATTGCTGCTCCCATCTCTCACCTGGAATATATTTGCTCCCATTCCCAAGCTGGAATATTGCTGCTCCCATCTCTCAGCTGGAAACCTGCTGCTCCCATTCCCAAGCTGAAATATGGCTGCTCCTATCTCTCACCTGGAATATTTCTGCGCCCATTCCAATGCTGGAATATCACTTCTCACATCTCTCAGCTGGAACATTGCTGCCACGATTCCCAAATGGAATATTGCTGCTCCCATCTCACTGCTGGAATATTTCTGCTCCCATTCTCTCAGCTGGAAATCTGCTGCTCCCATTCCCAAGCTGGAATATGGTTGCTCCTATCTCTCTGCTGGAATATTGCAGCTCCCGTCTCTCTGATGGAATATTGCTGCTCCCACCCCTCTGCTGGAATATTGCTACTCCCATTCTCTCTTATGGAATATTGCTGCTCCCATTCTCTCCGCTGGAATATTGCTGTTCCATTTCACTGCTGGAATATTGCTGCTCCCATCTCTCAGCAGGATTATTGCCAACCCAATCTCTCTGCTGGAATATTGCTGCTCCCATCTCTCTGCTGGAATATTGCTGCTCACATCTCTCTGCTGGGATATTGCTGCACTCATTCTCTCTGCTGGAATATTGCTGCTCCCATCTCTCTGCTGGAATATTGCTGCTCCCATCTCTCTGCTGGGATATTGCTGCACTCATTCTCTCTGCTGGAATATGGCTGCTCCCATCTCTCAGCAGGAATATTGCTGTTCCCATTCGCAAGCTGGAGTATTGATGCTCCCATCCCTCTGCTGGAATATTGCTGATCCCATTCTCTCAGCTGGAATATTGCTGCTCCCATTCCCAAGCTGGAATATTGCTGCTCCCATCTCTCTGCTGGAATGATTAGATTAGATTAGATTAGAGATACAGCACTGAAACAGGCCCTTCGGCCCACCGAGTCTGTGCCGACCATCAACCACCCATTTACACTAATCCTACACTAATCCAACATTCCCACCAAACATCCCCACCTGTCCCTATATTTCCCTACCACCTACCTACACTACTGACAATTTATAATGGCCAATTTACCTATCAACCTGCAAGTCTTTTGGCTTGTGGGAGGAAACCGGAGCACCCGGAGAAAACCCACGCAGACACAGGGAGAACTTGCAAACTCTACACAGGCAGTACCTGGAATCGAACCTGGGTCCCTGGAGCTGTGAGGCTGCAGTGCTAACCACTGCGCCACTGTGCCGAATATTGCTGCTCCATTCCCAAATGGAATATTGCTGCTCCCATCTCTCTGCTGGAATATTGCTGCTCCCATTCCAAAGCTGGAATATTGCAGCTCCCATCTCTCTGCTGGAATATTGCTGCTCCCACCTCTCTGCTGGAATATTGCTGCTCCTATCTCTCTGCTGGAATATTGCTGCTCCCATTCCCAGGCTGGAATATTGCTGCTCCTATCTCTCTGCTGGAATATTGCTGCTCCATTCCCAAATGGAATATTGCTGCTCCCATTCTCTCAGCTGGAATATTGCTGCTCCCATTCCAAAGCTGGAATATTGCAGCTCCTATCTCTCTGCTGGAATATTGCTGCTCCCACCTCTCTGCTGGAATATTGCTGCTCCCATTTCTCTGCTGGAATATAGCTGCTCCCATTCTCTCTGCTGGAATATTGCTGCTCCCATTCTCTCAGCTGGAATATTGCTGCTCCCATTCGAAAGCTGGAATATTGCAGCTCCCATCTCTCTGCTGGAATATTGCTGCTCCCACCTCTCTGCTGGAATATTGCTGCTCCCATTTCTCTGCTGGAATATAGCTGCTCCCATTCTCTCTGCTGGAATATTGCTGCTCCCATTCTCTCAGCTGGAATATTGTTACTCCCATTCCAAAGCTGGAATATTGCAGCTCCCATCTCGCTGCTGGAATATTGCAGCTCCCATTTCTCTGCTGGAATATAGCTGCTCCCATTCTCTCTGCTGGAATATTGCTGCTCCCATCTCTCTGCTGGAATATTGCCAGCCCAATCTCTCAGCTGGTATATTGCTGCTCCCATTCCCAAACTGGAATATCGCTGCTCACATCTCTCAGCTGGAATATTGCTGCTCCCATTCCCAAACTGGAAAATCGCTGCTCCCATCTCTCAGCTGGAATATTGCTGCTCCCATTCCCAAACTGGTATATCGCTGCTCCCATCTCTCAGCTGGAATATTGCTGCTCCCATTCCCAAACTGGAATATCGCTGCTCCCATCTCTCAGCTGGAATATTGCTGCTCCCATTCCCAAACTGGAATATTGCAGCTCCCATCTCTCTGCTGGAATAGTGCTGCTCCCAATCCCAAACTGGAATATTGCTGCTCCCATCTCTCAGCTGGAATATTGCTGCTCTCATTCCCAAGCTGGAACATTGCTGATCCCATCTCTCTGCTGAAATATTGCTGCTCCCATTCCCAAGCTGGAATATTGCTGCTCCCATCTCTCTGCCGGAATATTGCTGCTCCCATTCCCAAACTGGAATATTGCTGCTCCCATCTCTCAGCTGGAATATTGTTGCTCCCATTCCCAAGCTGGAATATTGCTGCCCCCATCTCTCTGCTGGAATATTGTTGCTCCCATTCCCAAGCTGGAATATTGCTGCTCCCATCTCTCAGCTGGAATATTGTTGCTCCCATTCCCAAGCTGGAATATTGCTGCCCCCATCTCTCTGCTGGAATATTGTTGCTCCCATTCCCAAGCTGGAATATTGCTGCTCCCATCTCTCAGCTGGAATATTGCTGCTCCCATTCCCAAACTGGAATATTGCTGCTCCCATCTCTCAGCTGGAATATTGTTGCTCCCATTCCCAAGCTGGAATATTGCTGCTCCCATCTCTCAGCTGTAATATTGCTGCTGTCATCTGTCAGCTGGAAAATAGCTGCTCCCATTCCGATGCTGGAATATTGCTGCTCCCATCTCTCTGCTGGAATATTGCTGCTCCCATTCCCAAGCTGAAATATTGCTGCTCCCATCTCTCACCTGGAATATTTCTGCTCCCATTCCCAAGATGGAATATTGCTGCTCCCATCTCTCACCTGGAAACCTGCTGCTTGCATTCCCAAGCTGAAATATGGTTGCTCCTATCTCTCTGCTGAAATATTGCAGCTCCCGTCTCTCTGATGGAATATTGCTGCTCCCACCCCTCTGCTGGAATATTGCTACTCCCATTCTCTCTTATGGAATATTGCTGATCCCATCTCTCAGCTGGTATATTGCTGTTCCCATTCCCAAGCTGGAATATTGCTGCTCCCATCCCTCAGCTGGAATATTGCTGCTCCCATCTCTCTGCTGGAATATTGCTGTTCCATTTCACTGCTGGAATATTGCTGCTCCCATCTCTCAGCAGGAATATTGCCAACCCAATCTCTCTGCTGGAATATTGCTGCTCCCAACACTCTGCTGGAATATTGCTGCTCCAATCCCAAGCTGGAATATGGCTGCTCCCATCTCTCAGCAGGAATATTGCTGCTCCCATTCGCAAGCTGGAGTATTGATGCTCCCATTCCCAAATGGAATATTGCTGCTCCCATCTCTCTGCTGGAATATTGCTGCTCCCATTCCCAAATGGAATATTGCTGCTCCCATCTCTCTGCTGGAATATTGCTGCTCCCATTCTCTCAGCTGGAATATTGCATCTCCCATCTTGCTGCTGGAATATTGCTGCTCCCATTTCTCTGCTGGAATACAGCTGCTCCCATTCTCTCAGCTGGAATATTGCTGCTCCCATCTCTCTGCTGGAATATTGCTGCTCCCATTCCCAAGATGGAATATGGTTGCTCCCATCTCTCTGCTGGAATATTGCTGCATTCATTCTCTCTGCTGGAATATTGCTGCTCCCATTCCCAAGCTGGAATATGGTTGCTCCCATCTCTCTGCTGGAATATTGCTGCTCCCATCTCTCGGCTGGGATATTGCTGCACTGATTCTTTCTGCTGGAATATTGCTGCTCCCATTCCCAAGCGGGAATATTGCTGCTCACATCCATCATCTGGAATATTGCTGCTCCCATTCACAAGCTGGAATACTGCTGCTCCCATCTCTCTGCTGGAATATTGCTGCTCCCATTCCTAAGATGGAATATGGCTGCTCCCATTTCTCTGCTGGAATATTGCTGCTCCCATTCCCAAGATGGAATATGGCTGCTCCCATTTCTCTGCTGGAATATAGCTGCTCCCATTCTCTCTGCTGGAATATTGCTGCTCCCATTCTCTCAGCTGGAATATTGCTGCTCCCATCTCTCGGCTGGGACATTGCTGCACTCATTCTCTCTGCTGGAATATTGCTGCTCCCATTCCCAAGCAGGAATATTGCTGCTCCCATCTATCATCTGGAATATTGCTGCTCCCATTCCCAAGCTGGAATACTGCTGCTCTCATCTCTCTGCTGGAATATTGCTGCTCCCATTCCCAAGCTGGAATATTGCTGCTCCCATCTCTCTGATGGAATGATTAGATTAGATTAGATTAGAGATACAGCACTGAAACAGGCCCTTCGGCCCACCGAGTCTGTGCCGACCATCAACCACCCATTTACACTAATCCTACACTAATCCAACATTCCCACCAAACATCCCCACCTGTCCCTATATTTCCCTACCACCTACCTACACTACTGACAATTTATAATGGCCAATTTACCTATCAACCTGCAAGTCTTTTGGCTTGTGGGAGGAAACCGGAGCACCCGGAGAAAACCCACGCAGACACAGGGAGAACTTGCAAACTCTACACAGGCAGTACCTGGAATCGAACCTGGGTCCCTGGAGCTGTGAGGCTGCAGTGCTAACCACTGCGCCACTGTGCCGAATATTGCTGCTCCATTCCCAAATGGAATATTGCTGCTCCCATCTCTCTGCTGGAATATTGCTGCTCCCATTCCAAAGCTGGAATATTGCAGCTCCCATCTCTCTGCTGGAATATTGCTGCTCCCACCTCTCTGCTGGAATATTGCTGCTCCTATCTCTCTGCTGGAATATTGCTGCTCCCATTCCCAGGCTGGAATATTGCTGCTCCTATCTCTCTGCTGGAATATTGCTGCTCCATTCCCAAATGGAATATTGCTGCTCCCATTCTCTCAGCTGGAATATTGCTGCTCCCATTCTCTCAGCTGGAATATTGCTGCTCCCATTCCAAAGCTGGAATATTGCAGCTCCCATCTCTCTGCTGGAATATTGCTGCTCCCACCTCTCTGCTGGAATATTGCTGCTCCCATTTCTCTGCTGGAATATAGCTGCTCCCATTCTCTCTGCTGGAATATTGCTGCTCCCATTCTCTCAGCTGGAATATTGCTACTCCCATTCCAAAGCTGGAATATTGCAGCTCCCATCTCGCTGCTGGAATATTGCAGCTCCCATTTCTCTGCTGGAATATAGCTGCTCCCATTCTCTCTGCTGGAATATTGCTGCTCCCATCTCTCTGCTGGAATATTGCCAGCCCAATCTCTCAGCTGGTATATTGCTGCTCCCATTCCCAAACTGGAATATCGCTGCTCACATCTCTCAGCTGGAATATTGCTGCTCCCATTCCCAAACTGGAAAATCGCTGCTCCCATCTCTCAGCTGGAATATTGCTGCTCCCATTCCCAAACTGGTATATCGCTGCTCCCATCTCTCAGCTGGAATATTGCTGCTCCCATTCCCAAACTGGAATATCGCTGCTCCCATCTCTCAGCTGGAATATTGCTGCTCCCATTCCCAAACTGGAATATTGCAGCTCCCATCTCTCTGCTGGAACAGTGCTGCTCCCAATCCCAAACTGGAATATTGCTGCTCCCATCTCTCAGCTGGAATATTGCTGCTCTCATTCCCAAGCTGGAACATTGCTGATCCCATCTCTCTGCTGAAATATTGCTGCTCCCATTCCCAAGCTGGAATATTGCTGCTCCCATCTCTCAGCTGGAATATTGCTGCTCCCATTCCCAAACTGGAATATTGCTGCTCCCATCTCTCAGCTGGAATATTGCTGCTCCCATCTCTCGGCTGGGATATTGCTGCACTGATTCTTTCTGCTGGAATATTGCTGCTCCCATTCCCAAGCGGGAATATTGCTGCTCACATCCATCATCTGGAATATTGCTGCTCCCATTCACAAGCTGGAATACTGCTGCTCCCATCTCTCTGCTGGAATATTGCTGCTCCCATTCCTAAGATGGAATATGGCTGCTCCCATTTCTCTGCTGGAATATTGCTGCTCCCATTCCCAAGATGGAATATTGCTGCTCCCATTCTCTCAGCTGGAATATTGCATCTCCCATCTTGCTGCTGGAATATTGCTGCTCCCATTTCTCTGCTGGAATACAGCTGCTCCCATTCTCTCAGCTGGAATATTGCTGCTCCCATCTCTCTGCTGGAATATTGCTGCTCCCATTCCCAAGATGGAATATGGTTGCTCCCATCTCTCTGCTGGAATATTGCTGCACTCATTCTCTCTACTGGAATATTGCTGCTCCCATTCCCAAGCTGGAATATGGTTGCTCCCATCTCTCTGCTGGAATATTGCTGCTCCCATCTCTCGGCTGGGATATTGCTGCACTGATTCTTTCTGCTGGAATATTGCTGCTCCCATTCCCAAGCGGGAATATTGCTGCTCACATCCATCATCTGGAATATTGCTGCTCCCATTCACAAGCTGGAATACTGCTGCTCCCATCTCTCTGCTGGAATATTGCTGCTCCCATTCCTAAGATGGAATATGGCTGCTCCCATTTCTCTGCTGGAATATTGCTGCTCCCATTCCCAAGATGGAATATGGCTGCTCCCATTTCTCTGCTGGAATATAGCTGCTCCCATTCTCTCTGCTGGAATATTGCTGCTCCCATTCTCTCAGCTGGAATATTGCTGCTCCCATCTCTCGGCTGGGACATTGCTGCACTCATTCTCTCTGCTGGAATATTGCTACTCCCATTCCCAAACTGGTATATCGCTGCTCCCATCTCTCAGCTGGAATATTGCTGCTCCCATTCCCAAACTGGAATATCGCTGCTCCCATCTCTCAGCTGGAATATTGCTGCTCCCATTCACAAACTGGAATATTGCAGCTCCCATCTCTCTGCTGGAACAGTGCTGCTCCAATTCCCAAACTGGAATATCGCTGCTCCCATCTCTCAGCTGGAATATTGCTGCTCCCATTCCCAAACTGGAATATTGCAGCTCCCATCTCTCTGCTGGAACAGTGCTGCTCCCAATCCCAAACTGGAATATTGCTGCTCCCATCTCTCAGCTGGAATATTGCTGCTCTCATTCCCAAGCTGGAACATTGCTGATCCCATCTCTCTGCTGAAATATTGCTGCTCCCATTCCCAAGCTGGAATATTGCTGCTCCCATCTCTCAGCTGGAATATTGCTGCTCCCATTCCCAAACTGGAATATTGCTGCTCCCATCTCTCAGCTGGAATATTGTTGCTCCCATTCCCAAGCTGGAATATTGCTGCTCCCATCTCTCAGCTGTAATATTGCTGCTGTCATCTGTCAGCTGGAAAATAGCTGCTCCCATTCCGATGCTGGAATATTGCTGCTCCCATCTCTCTGCTGGAATATTGCTGCTCCCATTCCCAAGCTGAAATATTGCTGCTCCCATCTCTCACCTGGAATATTTCTGCTCCCATTCCCAAGATGGAATATTGCTGCTCCCATCTCTCACCTGGAAACCTGCTGCTCCCATTCCCAAGCTGAAATATGGTTGCTCCTATCTCTCTGCTGAAATATTGCAGCTCCCGTCTCTCTGATGGAATATTGCTGCTCCCACCCCTCTGCTGGAATATTGCTACTCCCATTCTCTCTTATGGAATATTGCTGATCCCATCTCTCAGCTGGTATATTGCTGTTCCCATTCCCAAGCTGGAATATTGCTGCTCCCATCCCTCAGCTGGAATATTGCTGCTCCCATCTCTCTGCTGGAATATTGCTGTTCCATTTCACTGCTGGAATATTGCTGCTCCCATCTCTCAGCAGGAATATTGCCAACCCAATCTCTCTGCTGGAATATTGCTGCTCCCAACACTCTGCTGGAATATTGCTGCTCCCATCTCTCTGCTGGAATATTGCTGCTCCCATCTCTCTGCTGGAATATTGCTGCTCCAATCCCAAGCTGGAATATGGCTGCTCCCATCTCTCAGCAGGAATATTGCTGCTCCCATTCGCAAGCTGGAGTATTGATGCTCCCATTCCCAAATGGAATATTGCTGCTCCCATCTCTCTGCTGGAATATTGCTGCTCCCATTCTCTCAGCTGGAATATTGCATCTCCCATCTTGCTGCTGGAATATTGCTGCTCCCATTTCTCTGCTGGAATACAGCTGCTCCCATTCTCTCAGCTGGAATATTGCTGCTCCCATCTCTCTGCTGGAATATTGCTGCTCCCATTCCCAAGATGGAATATGGTTGCTCCCATCTCTCTGCTGGAATATTGCTGCACTCATTCTCTCTGCTGGAATATTGCTGCTCCCATTCCCAAGCTGGAATATGGTTGCTCCCATCTCTCTGCTGGAATATTGCTGCTCCCATTCCAAAGCTGGAATATTGCAGCTCCCATCTCTCTGCTAAAATATTGCTGCTCCCACCTCTCTGCTGGAATATTGCTGCTCCCATTTCTCTGCTGGAATATAGCTGCTCCCATTCTCTCTGCTGGAATATTGCTGCTCCCATTCTCTCAGCTGGAATATTGCTACTCCCATTCCAAAGCTGGAATATTGCAGCTCCCATCTCGCTGCTGGAATATTGCAGCTCCCATTTCTCTGCTGGAGTATAGCTGCTCCCATTCTCTCTGCTGGAATATTGCTGCTCCCATCTCTCTGCTGGAATATTGCCAGCCCAATCTCTCAGCTGGTATATTGCTGCTCCCATTCCCAAACTGGAATATCGCTGCTCACATCTCTCAGCTGGAATATTGCTGCTCCCATTCCCAAACTGGAAAATCGCTGCTCCCATCTCTCAGCTGGAATATTGCTGCTCCCATTCCCAAACTGGTATATCGCTGCTCCCATCTCTCAGCTGGAATATTGCTGCTCCCATTCCCAAACTGGAATATCGCTGCTCCCATCTCTCAGCTGGAATATTGCTGCTCCCATTCACAAACTGGAATATTGCAGCTCCCATCTCTCTGCTGGAACAGTGCTGCTCCAATTCCCAAACTGGAATATCGCTGCTCCCATCTCTCAGCTGGAAATTGCTGCTCCCATTCCCAAACTGGAATATTGCAGCTCCCATCTCTCTGCTGGAACAGTGCTGCTCCCAATCCCAAACTGGAATATTGCTGCTCCCATCTCTCAGCTGGAATATTGCTGCTCTCATTCCCAAGCTGGAATATTGCTGCTCCCATCTCTCAGCTGGAATATTGCTGCTCCCATTCCCAAACTGGAATATTGCTGCTCCCATCTCTCAGCTGGAATATTGTTGCTCCCATTCCCAAGCTGGAATATTGCTGCTCCCATCTCTCAGCTGTAATATTGCTGCTGTCATCTGTCAGCTGGAAAATAGCTGCTCCCATTCCGATGCTGGAATATTGCTGCTCCCATCTCTCTGCTGGAATATTGCTGCTCCCATTCCCAAGCTGAAATATTGCTGCTCCCATCTCTCACCTGGAATATGTCTGCTCCCATTCCCAAGATGGAATATTGCTGCTCCCATCTCTCACCTGGAAACCTGCTGCTCCCATTCCCAAGCTGAAATATGGTTGCTCCTATCTCTCTGCTGAAATATTGCAGCTCCCGTCTCTCTGATGGAATATTGCTGCTCCCACCCCTCTGCTGGAATATTGCTACTCCCATTCTCTCTTATGGAATATTGCTGATCCCATCTCTCAGCTGGTATATTGCTGTTCCCATTCCCAAGCTGGAATATTGCTGCTCCCATCCCTCAGCTGGAATATTGCTGCTCCCATCTCTCTGCTGGAATATTGCTGTTCCATTTCACTGCTGGAATATTGCTGCTCCCATCTCTCAGCAGGAATATTGCCAACCCAATCTCTCTGCTGGAATATTGCTGCTCCCAACACTCTGCTGGAATATTGCTGCTCCAATCCCAAGCTGGAATATGGCTGCTCCCATCTCTCAGCAGGAATATTGCTGCTCCCATTCGCAAGCTGGAGTATTGATGCTCCCATTCCCAAATGGAATATTGCTGCTCCCATCTCTCTGCTGGAATATTGCTGCTCCCATTCCCAAATGGAATATTGCTGCTCCCATCTCTCTGCTGGAATATTGCTGCTCCCATTCTCTCAGCTGGAATATTGCATCTCCCATCTTGCTGCTGGAATATTGCTGCTCCCATTTCTCTGCTGGAATACAGCTGCTCCCATTCTCTCAGCTGGAATATTGCTGCTCCCATCTCTCTGCTGGAATATTGCTGCTCCCATTCCCAAGATGGAATATGGTTGCTCCCATCTCTCTGCTGGAATATTGCTGCACTCATTCTCTCTGCTGGAATATTGCTGCTCCCATTCCCAAGCTGGAATATGGTTGCTCCCATCTCTCTGCTGGAATATTGCTGCTCCCATCTCTCGGCTGGGATATTGCTGCACTGATTCTTTCTGCTGGAATATTGCTGCTCCCATTCCCAAGCGGGAATATTGCTGCTCACATCCATCATCTGGAATATTGCTGCTCCCATTCACAAGCTGGAATACTGCTGCTCCCATCTCTCTGCTGGAATATTGCTGCTCCCACCTCTCTGCTGGAATATTGCTGCTCCCATTTCTCTGCTGGAATATAGCTGCTCCCATTCTCTCTGCTGGAATATTGCTGCTCCCATTCTCTCAGCTGGAATATTGCTACTCCCATTCCAAAGCTGGAATATTGCAGCTCCCATCTCGCTGCTGGAATATTGCAGCTCCCATTTCTCTGCTGGAGTATAGCTGCTCCCATTCTCTCTGCTGGAATATTGCTGCTCCCATCTCTCTGCTGGAATATTGCCAGCCCAATCTCTCAGCTGGTATATTGCTGCTCCCATTCCCAAACTGGAATATCGCTGCTCACATCTCTCAGCTGGAATATTGCTGCTCCCATTCCCAAACTGGAAAATCGCTGCTCCCATCTCTCAGCTGGAATATTGCTGCTCCCATTCCCAAACTGGTATATCGCTGCTCCCATCTCTCAGCTGGAATATTGCTGCTCCCATTCCCAAACTGGAATATCGCTGCTCCCATCTCTCAGCTGGAATATTGCTGCTCCCATTCACAAACTGGAATATTGCAGCTCCCATCTCTCTGCTGGAACAGTGCTGCTCCAATTCCCAAACTGGAATATCGCTGCTCCCATCTCTCAGCTGGAATATTGCTGCTCCCATTCCCAAACTGGAATATTGCAGCTCCCATCTCTCTGCTGGAACAGTGCTGCTCCCAATCCCAAACTGGAATATTGCTGCTCCCATCTCTCAGCTGGAATATTGCTGCTCTCATTCCCAAGCTGGAATATTGCTGCTCCCATCTCTCAGCTGGAATATTGCTGCTCCCATTCCCAAACTGGAATATTGCTGCTCCCATCTCTCAGCTGGAATATTGTTGCTCCCATTCCCAAGCTGGAATATTGCTGCTCCCATCTCTCAGCTGTAATATTGCTGCTGTCATCTGTCAGCTGGAAAATAGCTGCTCCCATTCCGATGCTGGAATATTGCTGCTCCCATCTCTCTGCTGGAATATTGCTGCTCTCATTCCCAAGCTGAAATATTGCTGCTCCCATCTCTCACCTGGAATATGTCTGCTCCCATTCCCAAGATGGAATATTGCTGCTCCCATCTCTCACCTGGAAACCTGCTGCTCCCATTCCCAAGCTGAAATATGGTTGCTCCTATCTCTCTGCTGAAATATTGCAGCTCCCGTCTCTCTGATGGAATATTGCTGCTCCCACCCCTCTGCTGGAATATTGCTACTCCCATTCTCTCTTATGGAATATTGCTGATCCCATCTCTCAGCTGGTATATTGCTGTTCCCATTCCCAAGCTGGAATATTGCTGCTCCCATCCCTCAGCTGGAATATTGCTGCTCCCATCTCTCTGCTGGAATATTGCTGTTCCATTTCACTGCTGGAATATTGCTGCTCCCATCTCTCAGCAGGAATATTGCCAACCCAATCTCTCTGCTGGAATATTGCTGCTCCCAACACTCTGCTGGAATATTGCTGCTCCAATCCCAAGCTGGAATATGGCTGCTCCCATCTCTCAGCAGGAATATTGCTGCTCCCATTCGCAAGCTGGAGTATTGATGCTCCCATTCCCAAATGGAATATTGCTGCTCCCATCTCTCTGCTGGAATATTGCTGCTCCCATTCCCAAATGGAATATTGCTGCTCCCATCTCTCTGCTGGAATATTGCTGCTCCCATTCTCTCAGCTGGAATATTGCATCTCCCATCTTGCTGCTGGAATATTGCTGCTCCCATTTCTCTGCTGGAATACAGCTGCTCCCATTCTCTCAGCTGGAATATTGCTGCTCCCATCTCTCTGCTGGAATATTGCTGCTCCCATTCCCAAGATGGAATATGGTTGCTCCCATCTCTCTGCTGGAATATGGTTGCTCCCATCTCTCTGCTGGAATATTGCTGCTCCCATCTCTCGGCTGGGATATTGCTGCACTGATTCTTTCTGCTGGAATATTGCTGCTCCCATTCCCAAGTGGGAATATTGCTGCTCACATCCATCATCTGGAATATTGCTGCTCCCATTCACAAGCTGGAATACTGCTGCTCCCATCTCTCTGCTGGAATATTGCTGCTCCCATTCCTAAGATGGAATATGGCTGCTCCCATTTCTCTGCTGGAATATTGCTGCTCCCATTCCCAAGATGGAATATTGCTGCTCCCATTCTCTCAGCTGGAATATTGCATCTCCCATCTTGCTGCTGGAATATTGCTGCTCCCATTTCTCTGCTGGAATACAGCTGCTCCCATTCTCTCAGCTGGAATATTGCTGCTCCCATCTCTCTGCTGGAATATTGCTGCTCCCATTCCCAAGATGGAATATGGTTGCTCCCATCTCTCTGCTGGAATATTGCTGCACTCATTCTCTCTGCTGGAATATTGCTGCTCCCATTCCCAAGCTGGAATATGGTTGCTCCCATCTCTCTGCTGGAATATTGCTGCTCCCATCTCTCGGCTGGGATATTGCTGCACTGATTCTTTCTGCTGGAATATTGCTGCTCCCATTCCCAAGCGGGAATATTGCTGCTCACATCCATCATCTGGAATATTGCTGCTCCCATTCACAAGCTGGAATACTGCTGCTCCCATCTCTCTGCTGGAATATTGCTGCTCCCATTCCTAAGATGGAATATGGCTGCTCCCATTTCTCTGCTGGAATATTGCTGCTCCCATTCCCAAGATGGAATATGGCTGCTCCCATTTCTCTGCTGGAATATAGCTGCTCCCATTCTCTCTGCTGGAATATTGCTGCTCCCATTCTCTCAGCTGGAATATTGCTGCTCCCATCTCTCGGCTGGGACATTGCTGCACTCATTCTCTCTGCTGGAATATTGCTGCTCCCATTCCCAAGCAGGAATATTGCTGCTCCCATCTATCATCTGGAATATTGCTGCTCCCATTCCCAAGCTGGAATACTGCTGCTCTCATCTCTCTGCTGGAATATTGCTGCTCCCATTCCCAAGCTGGAATATTGCTGCTCCCATCTCTCTGATGGAATGATTAGATTAGATTAGATTAGAGATACAGCACTGAAACAGGCCCTTCGGCCCACCGAGTCTGTGCCGACCATCAACCACCCATTTACACTAATCCTACACTAATCCAACATTCCCACCAAACATCCCCACCTGTCCCTATATTTCCCTACCACCTACCTACACTACTGACAATTTATAATGGCCAATTTACCTATCAACCTGCAAGTCTTTTGGCTTGTGGGAGGAAACCGGAGCACCCGGAGAAAACCCACGCAGACACAGGGAGAACTTGCAAACTCCACACAGGCAGTACCTGGAATCGAACCTGGGTCCCTGGAGCTGTGAGGCTGCAGTGCTAACCACTGCGCCACTGTGCCGAATATTGCTGCTCCATTCCCAAATGGAATATTGCTGCTCCCATCTCTCTGCTGAAATATTGCAGCTCCCGTCTCTCTGATGGAATATTGCTGCTCCCACCCCTCTGCTGGAATATTGCTACTCCCATTCTCTCTTATGGAATATTGCTGATCCCATCTCTCAGCTGGTATATTGCTGTTCCCATTCCCAAGCTGGAATATTGCTGCTCCCATCCCTCAGCTGGAATATTGCTGCTCCCATCTCTCTGCTGGAATATTGCTGTTCCATTTCACTGCTGGAATATTGCTGCTCCCATCTCTCAGCAGGAATATTGCCAACCCAATCTCTCTGCTGGAATATTGCTGCTCCCAACACTCTGCTGGAATATTGCTGCTCCAATCCCAAGCTGGAATATGGCTGCTCCCATCTCTCAGCAGGAATATTGCTGCTCCCATTCGCAAGCTGGAGTATTGATGCTCCCATTCCCAAATGGAATATTGCTGCTCCCATCTCTCTGCTGGAATATTGCTGCTCCCATTCCCAAATGGAATATTGCTGCTCCCATCTCTCTGCTGGAATATTGCTGCTCCCATTCTCTCAGCTGGAATATTGCATCTCCCATCTTGCTGCTGGAATATTGCTGCTCCCATTTCTCTGCTGGAATACAGCTGCTCCCATTCTCTCAGCTGGAATATTGCTGCTCCCATCTCTCTGCTGGAATATTGCTGCTCCCATTCCCAAGATGGAATATGGTTGCTCCCATCTCTCTGCTGGAATATGGTTGCTCCCATCTCTCTGCTGGAATATTGCTGCTCCCATCTCTCGGCTGGGATATTGCTGCACTGATTCTTTCTGCTGGAATATTGCTGCTCCCATTCCCAAGTGGGAATATTGCTGCTCACATCCATCATCTGGAATATTGCTGCTCCCATTCACAAGCTGGAATACTGCTGCTCCCATCTCTCTGCTGGAATATTGCTGCTCCCATTCCTAAGATGGAATATGGCTGCTCCCATTTCTCTGCTGGAATATTGCTGCTCCCATTCTCTCAGCTGGAATATTGCATCTCCCATCTTGCTGCTGGAATATTGCTGCTCCCATTTCTCTGCTGGAATACAGCTGCTCCCATTCTCTCAGCTGGAATATTGCTGCTCCCATCTCTCTGCTGGAATATTGCTGCTCCCATTCCCAAGATGGAATATGGTTGCTCCCATCTCTCTGCTGGAATATTGCTGCACTCATTCTCTCTGCTGGAATATTGCTGCTCCCATTCCCAAGCTGGAATATGGTTGCTCCCATCTCTCTGCTGGAATATTGCTGCTCCCATCTCTCGGCTGGGATATTGCTGCACTGATTCTTTCTGCTGGAATATTGCTGCTCCCATTCCCAAGCGGGAATATTGCTGCTCACATCCATCATCTGGAATATTGCTGCTCCCATTCACAAGCTGGAATACTGCTGCTCCCATCTCTCTGCTGGAATATTGCTGCTCCCATTCCTAAGATGGAATATGGCTGCTCCCATTTCTCTGCTGGAATATTGCTGCTCCCATTCCCAAGATGGAATATGGCTGCTCCCATTTCTCTGCTGGAATATAGCTGCTCCCATTCTCTCTGCTGGAATATTGCTGCTCCCATTCTCTCAGCTGGAATATTGCTGCTCCCATCTCTCGGCTGGGACATTGCTGCACTCATTCTCTCTGCTGGAATATTGCTGCTCCCATTCCCAAGCAGGAATATTGCTGCTCCCATCTATCATCTGGAATATTGCTGCTCCCATTCCCAAGCTGGAATACTGCTGCTCTCATCTCTCTGCTGGAATATTGCTGCTCCCATTCCCAAGCTGGAATATTGCTGCTCCCATCTCTCTGATGGAATGATTAGATTAGATTAGATTAGAGATACAGCACTGAAACAGGCCCTTCGGCCCACCGAGTCTGTGCCGACCATCAACCACCCATTTACACTAATCCTACACTAATCCAACATTCCCACCAAACATCCCCACCTGTCCCTATATTTCCCTACCACCTACCTACACTACTGACAATTTATAATGGCCAATTTACCTATCAACCTGCAAGTCTTTTGGCTTGTGGGAGGAAACCGGAGCACCCGGAGAAAACCCACGCAGACACAGGGAGAACTTGCAAACTCCACACAGGCAGTACCTGGAATCGAACCTGGGTCCCTGGAGCTGTGAGGCTGCAGTGCTAACCACTGCGCCACTGTGCCGAATATTGCTGCTCCATTCCCAAATGGAATATTGCTGCTCCCATCTCTCTGCTGGAATATTGCTGCTCCCATTCTCTCAGCTGGAATATTGCTGCTCCCATTCCCAAGCTGGAATATGGTTGCTCCCATCTCTCTGCTGGAATATTGCTGCTCCCATCTCTCGGCTGGGATATTGCTGCACTGATTCTTTCTGCTGGAATATTGCTGCTCCCATTCCCAAGCGGGAATATTGCTGCTCACATCCATCATCTGGAATATTGCTGCTCCCATTCACAAGCTGGAATACTGCTGCTCCCATCTCTCTGCTGGAATATTGCTGCTCCCACCTCTCTGCTGGAATATTGCTGCTCCCATTTCTCTGCTGGAATATAGCTGCTCCCATTCTCTCTGCTGGAATATTGCTGCTCCCATTCTCTCAGCTGGAATATTGCTACTCCCATTCCAAAGCTGGAATATTGCAGCTCCCATCTCGCTGCTGGAATATTGCAGCTCCCATTTCTCTGCTGGAGTATAGCTGCTCCCATTCTCTCTGCTGGAATATTGCTGCTCCCATCTCTCTGCTGGAATATTGCCAGCCCAATCTCTCAGCTGGTATATTGCTGCTCCCATTCCCAAACTGGAATATCGCTGCTCACATCTCTCAGCTGGAATATTGCTGCTCCCATTCCCAAACTGGAAAATCGCTGCTCCCATCTCTCAGCTGGAATATTGCTGCTCCCATTCCCAAACTGGTATATCGCTGCTCCCATCTCTCAGCTGGAATATTGCTGCTCCCATTCCCAAACTGGAATATCGCTGCTCCCATCTCTCAGCTGGAATATTGCTGCTCCCATTCACAAACTGGAATATTGCAGCTCCCATCTCTCTGCTGGAACAGTGCTGCTCCAATTCCCAAACTGGAATATCGCTGCTCCCATCTCTCAGCTGGAATATTGCTGCTCCCATTCCCAAACTGGAATATTGCAGCTCCCATCTCTCTGCTGGAACAGTGCTGCTCCCAATCCCAAACTGGAATATTGCTGCTCCCATCTCTCAGCTGGAATATTGCTGCTCTCATTCCCAAGCTGGAACATTGCTGATCCCATCTCTCTGCTGAAATATTGCTGCTCCCATTCCCAAGCTGGAATATTGCTGCTCCCATCTCTCTGCCGGAATATTGCTGCTCCCATTCCCAAACTGGAATATTGCTGCTCCCATCTCTCAGCTGGAATATTGTTGCTCCCATTCCCAAGCTGGAATATTGCTGCCCCCATCTCTCTGCTGGAATATTGTTGCTCCCATTCCCAAGCTGGAATATTGCTGCTCCCATCTCTCAGCTGGAATATTGTTGCTCCCATTCCCAAGCTGGAATATTGCTGCCCCCATCTCTCTGCTGGAATATTGTTGCTCCCATTCCCAAGCTGGAATATTGCTGCTCCCATCTCTCAGCTGGAATATTGCTGCTCCCATTCCCAAACTGGAATATTGCTGCTCCCATCTCTCAGCTGGAATATTGTTGCTCCCATTCCCAAGCTGGAATATTGCTGCTCCCATCTCTCAGCTGTAATATTGCTGCTGTCATCTGTCAGCTGGAAAATAGCTGCTCCCATTCCGATGCTGGAATATTGCTGCTCCCATCTCTCTGCTGGAATATTGCTGCTCCCATTCCCAAGCTGAAATATTGCTGCTCCCATCTCTCACCTGGAATATTTCTGCTCCCATTCCCAAGATGGAATATTGCTGCTCCCATCTCTCACCTGGAAACCTGCTGCTCCCATTCCCAAGCTGAAATATGGTTGCTCCTATCTCTCTGCTGAAATATTGCAGCTCCCGTCTCTCTGATGGAATATTGCTGCTCCCACCCCTCTGCTGGAATATTGCTACTCCCATTCTCTCTTATGGAATATTGCTGATCCCATCTCTCAGCTGGTATATTGCTGTTCCCATTCCCAAGCTGGAATATTGCTGCTCCCATCCCTCAGCTGGAATATTGCTGCTCCCATCTCTCTGCTGGAATATTGCTGTTCCATTTCACTGCTGGAATATTGCTGCTCCCATCTCTCAGCAGGAATATTGCCAACCCAATCTCTCTGCTGGAATATTGCTGCTCCCAACACTCTGCTGGAATATTGCTGCTCCCATCTCTCTGCTGGAATATTGCTGCTCCCATCTCTCTGCTGGAATATTGCTGCTCCAATCCCAAGCTGGAATATGGCTGCTCCCATCTCTCAGCAGGAATATTGCTGCTCCCATTCGCAAGCTGGAGTATTGATGCTCCCATTCCCAAATGGAATATTGCTGCTCCCATCTCTCTGCTGGAATATTGCTGCTCCCATTCCCAAATGGAATATTGCTGCTCCCATGTCTCTGCTGGAATATTGCTGCTCCCATTCTCTCAGCTGGAATATTGCATCTCCCATCTTGCTGCTGGAATATTGCTGCTCCCATTTCTCTGCTGGAAGACAGCTGCTCCCATTCTCTCAGCTGGAATATTGCTGCTCCCATCTCTCTGCTGGAATATTGCTGCTCCCATTCCCAAGATGGAATATGGTTGCTCCCATCTCTCTGCTGGAATATTGCTGCACTCATTCTCTCTGCTGGAATATTGTTGCTCCCATTCCCAAGCTGGAATATGGTTGCTCCCATCTCTCTGCTGGAATATTGCTGCTCCCATCTCTCGGCTGGGATATTGCTGCACTGATTCTTTCTGCTGGAATATTGCTGCTCCCATTCCCAAGCGGGAATATTGCTGCTCACATCCATCATCTGGAATATTGCTGCTCCCATTCACAAGCTGCAATACTGCTGCTCCCATCTCTCTGCTGGAATATTGCTGCTCCCATTCCTAAGATGGAATATGGCTGCTCCCATTTCTCTGCTGGAATATTGCTGCTCCCATTCCCAAGATGGAATATGGCTGCTCCCATTTCTCTGCTGGAATATAGCTGCTCCCATTCTCTCTGCTGGAATATTGCTGCTCCCATTCTCTCAGCTGGAATATTGCTGCTCCCATCTCTCGGCTGGGACATTGCTGCACTCATTCTCTCTGCTGGAATATTGCTGCTCCCATTCCCAAGCAGGAATATTGCTGCTCCCATCTATCATCTGGAATATTGCTGCTCCCATTCCCAAGCTGGAATACTGCTGCTCCCATCTCTCTGCTGGAATATTGCTGTTCCCATTCCCAAGATGGAATATGGCTGTACCCATCTCTCTGCTAGAATATTGCTGCTCCCATTCCCAAGATGGAATACTGCTGCTCCCATCTCTCTGCTGGAATATTGCTGTTCCCATTCCCAAGATGGAATATGGCTGTACCCATCTCTCTGCTGGAATATAGCTGCTCCCATTCTCTCTGCTGGAATATTGCTGCTCCCATTCTCTCTGCTGGAATACTGCAGCTCCCATCTCTCTGCTGGAATATTGCTGCTCCCATTCCCAAGATGGAATATGGCTGCACCCATTTCTCTGCTGGAATATAGCTGCTCCCATTCTCTCTGCTGGAATATTGCTGCTCCCATTCTCTCAGCTGGAATATTGCAGCCCCCATCTCTCTGCTGGAATATTGCTGCTCCCATCTCTCTGCTGGAATACAGCTGCTCCCATTCTCTCAGCTGGAATATTGCTGCTCCCAACTCTCTGCTGGAATACTGCTGATCCCATCTCTCAGCTGGTATATTGCTGTTCCCATTCCCAAGCTGCAATATTGCTGCTCCCATTCCTCAGCTGGAATATTGCTGCTCCCATCTCTCTGCTGGAATATTGCTGCTCCCAACTCTCTGCTGGAATATTGCTGATCCCATCTCTCAGCTGGTATATTGCTGTTCCCATTCCCAAGCTGGAATATTGCTGCTCCCATTCCCAAGCTGGAATACTGCTGCTCCCATCTCTCTGCTGGAATATTGCTGCTCCCATTCCCAAGCTGGAATATGGCTGCTCCCATCACTCAGTTGGAATATTTCTGCTCCAATCTCTCTGCTGGAAATTTGCTGCTCCCATTCGCAAGCTGGAGTATTGATGGTCCCATCTCTCTGCTGGTATATTGCTGTTCCCATTCCCAAATGGAATATTGCTGCTCCCATCTCTTTGCTGAAATATTGCTGGTCCCATTATCTCTCCTGGAATATAGCTGCTCCCATTTCTCTGCTGGAATATTGCTGTTCCCATTTCTATGCTGGAATATTGCTGCTCCCAACTATCAGGTGGAATATTACTGCTCCAATCCCAAGCTGGAATATGGCAGCTCCCATCTCTCAGCAGTAATATTGCTGCTCCCATTCGCAAGCTGGAATATTGCTGCTCCCATTCCCAAATGGAATATGGTTGCTCCCATCTCTCTGCTGGAATATTGCGGCTCCCATCTCTCGGCTGGGATCTTGCTGCACTCATTCTCTCTGCTGGAATACTGCTGCTCCCATTCCCAAGCATGAATATTGCTGCTCCCATATATCATCTGGAATATTGCTGCTCCCATTCACAAGCTGGAATACTGCTGCTCCCATCTCTCTGCAGGAATATTGATGCTCCCATTCCCAGGATGGAATATGGCTGCTCCTATCTCTCTGCTGGAATATTGCTGCTCCTATCTCTCTGCTGGAATATTGCTGCTCCCATTCCCAGGCTGGAATATTGCTGCTCCTATCTCTCTGCTGGAATATTGCTGCTCCCATTCCCAGGCTGGAATATTGCTGCTCCCATCTCTCTGCTGGAATATTGCTGCTCCCATCTCTCAGCTGGAATATTGCTGCTCCTATCTCTCTGCTGGAATATTGCTGCTCCTATCTCTCTGCTGGAATATTGCTGCTCCCATTGCCAGGCTGGAATATTGCTGCTCCCATTCCCAAGCTGGAATATTGCTGCTCCCATCTCTCAGCTGGTATCTTGCTGCTTCCATTCCCAAGTTGGAATATTGCTGCTCCCATTCCCAAGCTGGAATACAGCTGCTCCTATCTCTCTGCAGGAATATTGCTCCCGCGATTCCCAAGCTGGAATATTGCTCCTCCCATCTCACTGCTGGAATATTGCTGCTCCCATTCCCAAGCTGGAATATGGCAGCTCCCATCTCTCAGCAGGAATATTGCTGCTCCCATTCCCAAATGGAATATGGTTGCTCCCATCTCTCTGCTGGAATATTGCTGCTCGCATTCCCAAGATGGAATATGGTTGCTCCCATCTCTCAGCTGGAATATTGCGGCTCCCATCTCTCGGCTGGGATCTTGCTGCACTCATTCTCTCTGCTGGAATATTGCTGCTCCCATTCACAAGCTGGAATACATCTGGTCCCATCTCTCTGCAGGAATATTGATGCTCCCATCTCTCAGCTGGTATATTGCTGCTCCCATCTCTCTGCTGGAATATTGCTGCTCCCATTCCCAAGCTGGAATATTGCTGCTTCCATTCCCAAGCTGGAATATTGCTGCTCCCATTCCCAAGCTGGAATACGGCTGTTCCTATCTCTCTGCAGTAATATTGCTCCCGCGATTCCCATGCTGGAATATTGCTCCTCCCATCTCACTGCTGGAATATTGCTGCTTCCATTCCCAAGCTGGAATACTGCTGCTCCCGTTCCCAAGCTGGAATACTGCTCCTCCCATCTCTGCTGGAGTATTGCTGCTCCCAGCTCTCAGCTGGAAACCTGCTGTTCCCATTCCCAAGCTGGAATATGGCTGCTCCTATCTCTCTGCTGGAATATTGCTGCTCCCATCTCTCAGCTGGTATATTGCTGCTCCCATTCCCAAGCTGGAATATGGCTGCTCCTATCTCTCTGCTGGAATATTGCTGCTCCCATCTCTCAGCTGGTATATTGCTGCTCCCATCTCTCTGCTGGAATATTGCTGCTCCCATCTCTCAGCTGGTATATTGCTGCTCCCATTCCCAAGCTGGAATATGGCTGCTCCTATCTCTCTGCTGGAATATTGCTGCTCCCATCTCTCAGCTGGTATATTGCTGCTCCCATCTCTCAGCTGGAACATTGCTCCCGCGATGTGCTCACTGAACACAAGACCATCACTGAACACTAGATCATCACTGAACACTAGATCATCAGTGAACACCTGATCATCACTGAACACCAGATCATCACTGAACACCTGATCATCACTGAACACCAGATCATCACTGAACACCTGATCATCACTGAACACTAGATCATCACTGAACACCAGATCATCACTGAACACTAGATTATCACTGAACACCTGATCATCACTGAACACTAGATCATCACTGAACACCAGATCATCACTGAACACCTGATCATCACTGAACACTAGATCATCACTGAACACCAGAACATCACTGAACACTAGATCATCACTGAACACCAGATCATCACTGAACACTAGATTATCACTGAACACCTGATCATCACTGAACACTAGATCATCACTGAACACCAGATCATCACTGAACACTAGATCATCACTGAACACCTGATCATCACTGAACACCAGATCATCACTGAACACCTGATCATCAAGGAACACCAGATCATCGCTGAACACAAGATCATCACTGAACACTAGATTATCACTGAACACTAGATCATCACTGAACACCAGATCATCACTGAACACCTGATCATCACTGAACACTAGATCATCACTGAACACCAGAACATCACTGAACACTAGATCATCACTGAACACCAGATCATCACTGAACACTAGATTATCACTGAACACCAGATCATCACTGAACACTAGATTATCACTGAACACTAGATCATCACTGAACACCAGATCATCACTGAACACCTGATCATCACTGAACACTAGATCATCACTGAAGACCAGATCATCACTGAACACCTGATCATCACTGAACACCAGATCATCACTGAACACAAGATCATCACTGAACACCAGATCATCACAGAACACCTGATCATGACTGAACACCAGATTATCACTGAACACCAGATCATCACTGAACACCTGATCATCACTGAACACCAGATTATCACTGAACACTAGATCATCACTGAACACCTGATCATCACTGAACACCAGATCATCACTGAACACCTGATCATCACTGAACACCAGATCATCACTGAACACCTGATCATCACTGAACACCAGATCATCACTGAACACAAGATCATTACTGAACACCTGATCATCACTGAACACCAGATCATCACTGAACACCTGATCATCACTGAACACCAGATCATCACTGAACACCAGAACATCACTGAACACAAGATCATCACTGAACACCAGGTTATCAATGAACACTAGATCATCAGTGAACACCTGATCATCACTGAACACCAGATTATCACTGAACACCAGATTATCACTGAACATTAGATCATCAATGAACACCAGATTATCACTGAACACTAGATCATCACTGAACACTGGATCATCACTGAACACCAGATTATCACTGAACACTAGATCATCAGTGAACACCTGATCATCACTGAACACCTGATCATCACTGAACACCAGATCATCAGTGAACACCTGATCATCACTGAACACCTGATCATCACTGAACACTAGATCATCACTGAACACCTGATCATCACTGAACACAAGATCATCACTGAACACCTGATCATCACTGAACACCTGATCATCACTGAACACAAGATCATCACTGAACACCTGATCATCACTGAACACCAGATCATCACTGAACACAACATCATCATTGAACACAACATCATCACTGAACACTAGATCATCACTGAACACCTGATCATCACTGAACACCAGATCATCACTGAACACCAGATCATCACTGAACACCTGATCATCACTGAACACAAGATCATCACTGAACACCAGATCATCACTGAACACCTGATCATCACTGAACACAAGATCATCACTGAACACCTGATCATCACTGAACACCAGATCATCACTGAACACAAGATCATCACTGAACACCTGATCATCACTGAACACCAGATCATCACTGAACACCAGATCATCACTGAACACCAGATCATCACTGAACACCTGATCATCACTGAACACAAGATCATCACTGAACACCTGATCATCACTGAACACCAGATCATCACTGAACACCAGATCATCACTGAACACCTGATCATCACTGAACACAACATCATCACTGAACACAACATCATCACTGAACACTAGATCATCAGTGAACACCTGATCATCACTGAACACCAGATCATCACTGAACACCTGATCATCACTGAACACCAGATCATCACTGAACACCTGATCATCACTGAACACAAGATCATCACTGAACACTAGATCATCACTGAACACCTGATCATCACTGAACACCAGATCATCACTGAACACTAGATCATCACTGAACACCAGATCATCACTGAACACCTGATCATCACTGAACACTAGATCATCACTGAAAACTAGATCATCACTGAACACCAGATCATCACTGAACACTAGATCATCACTGAACGCCAGATCATCACTGAACACAAGATCATCACTGAACACCAGATCATCAGTGAACACCTGATCATCACCGAACACTAGATCATCACTGAACACCTGATCATCACTGAACACCAGATCATCACTGAACACCAGATTATCACTGAACACTAGATCATCACTGAACACCTGATCATCACTGAACACCAGATCATCACTGAACACCTGATCATCACTGAACACTAGATCATCACTGAACACCTGATCATCACTGAACACCAGATCATCACTGAACACTAGATCATCACTGAACACCAGATCATCACTGAACACCAGGTTATCAATGAACACTAGATCATCAGTGAACACCTGATCATCACTGAACACCAGATTATCACTGAACACCAGATTATCACTGAACACTAGATCATCACTGAACACTGGATCATCACTGAACACCAGATTATCACTGAACACTAGATCATCAGTGAACACCTGATCATCACTGAACACCTGATCATCACTGAACACCAGATCATCAGTGAACAACTGATCATCACTGAACACCTGATCATCACTGAACACTAGATCATCACTGAACACCTGATCATCACTGAACACAAGATCATCACTGAACACCTGATCATCACTGAACACCTGATCATCACTGAACACAAGATCATCACTGAACACCTGATCATCACTGAACACCAGATCATCACTGAACACAACATCATCATTGAACACAACATCATCACTGAACACTAGATCATCAGTGAACACCTGATCATCACTGAACACCAGATCATCACTGAACACCTGATCATCACTGAACACAAGATCATCACTGAACACCTGATCATCACTGAACACCAGATCATCACTGAACACCTGATCATCACTGAACACCAGATCATCACTGAACACCTGATCATCACTGAACACAACATCATCACTGAACACAACATCATCACTGAACACTAGATCATCAGTGAACACCTGATCATCACTGAACACCAGATCATCACTGAACACCTGATCATCACTGAACACCAGATCATCACTGAACACTAGATCATCAGTGAACACCTGATCATCACTGAACACCAGATCATCACTGAACACCTGATCATCACTGAACACCAGATCATCACTGAACACCTGATCATCACTGAACACTAGATCATCACTGAACACCAGATCATCACTGAACACTAGATTATCACTGAACACCTGATCATCACTGAACACTAGATCATCACTGAACACCAGATCATCACTGAACACCTGATCATCACTGAACACTAGATCATCACTGAACACCAGAACATCACTGAACACTAGATCATCACTGAACACCAGATCATCACTGAACACTAGATTATCACTGAACACCTGATCATCACTGAACACTAGATCATCACTGAACACCAGATCATCACTGAACACTAGATCATCACTGAACACCTGATCATCACTGAACACCAGATCATCACTGAACACCTGATCATCAAGGAACACCAGATCATCGCTGAACACAAGATCATCACTGAACACTAGATTATCACTGAACACTAGATCATCACTGAACACCAGATCATCACTGAACACCTGATCATCACTGAACACTAGATCATCACTGAACACCAGAACATCACTGAACACTAGATCATCACTGAACACCAGATCATCACTGAACACTAGATTATCACTGAACACCAGATCATCACTGAACACTAGATTATCACTGAACACTAGATCATCACTGAACACCAGATCATCACTGAACACCTGATCATCACTGAACACTAGATCATCACTGAAGACCAGATCATCACTGAACACCTGATCATCACTGAACACCAGATCATCACTGAACACAAGATCATCACTGAACACCAGATCATCACAGAACACCTGATCATGACTGAACACCAGATTATCACTGAACACCAGATCATCACTGAACACCTGATCATCACTGAACACCAGATTATCACTGAACACTAGATCATCACTGAACACCTGATCATCACTGAACACCAGATCATCACTGAACACCTGATCATCACTGAACACCAGATCATCACTGAACACCTGATCATCACTGAACACCAGATCATCACTGAACACAAGATCATTACTGAACACCTGATCATCACTGAACACCAGATCATCACTGAACACCTGATCATCACTGAACACCAGATCATCACTGAACACCAGAACATCACTGAACACAAGATCATCACTGAACACCAGGTTATCAATGAACACTAGATCATCAGTGAACACCTGATCATCACTGAACACCAGATTATCACTGAACACCAGATTATCACTGAACATTAGATCATCAATGAACACCAGATTATCACTGAACACTAGATCATCACTGAACACTGGATCATCACTGAACACCAGATTATCACTGAACACTAGATCATCAGTGAACACCTGATCATCACTGAACACCTGATCATCACTGAACACCAGATCATCAGTGAACACCTGATCATCACTGAACACCTGATCATCACTGAACACTAGATCATCACTGAACACCTGATCATCACTGAACACAAGATCATCACTGAACACCTGATCATCACTGAACACCTGATCATCACTGAACACAAGATCATCACTGAACACCTGATCATCACTGAACACCAGATCATCACTGAACACAACATCATCATTGAACACAACATCATCACTGAACACTAGATCATCACTGAACACCTGATCATCACTGAACACCAGATCATCACTGAACACCAGATCATCACTGAACACCTGATCATCACTGAACACAAGATCATCACTGAACACCAGATCATCACTGAACACCAGATCATCACTGAACACCTGATCATCACTGAACACAAGATCATCACTGAACACCTGATCATCACTGAACACCAGATCATCACTGAACACAAGATCATCACTGAACACCTGATCATCACTGAACACCAGATCATCACTGAACACCAGATCATCACTGAACACCTGATCATCACTGAACACAAGATCATCACTGAACACCTGATCATCACTGAACACCAGATCATCACTGAACACCAGATCATCACTGAACACCTGATCATCACTGAACACAACATCATCACTGAACACAACATCATCACTGAACACTAGATCATCAGTGAACACCTGATCATCACTGAACACCAGATCATCACTGAACACCTGATCATCACTGAACACCAGATCATCACTGAACACCTGATCATCACTGAACACAAGATCATCACTGAACACTAGATCATCACTGAACACCTGATCATCACTGAACACCAGATCATCACTGAACACTAGATCATCACTGAACACCAGATCATCACTGAACACCTGATCATCACTGAACACTAGATCATCACTGAAAACTAGATCATCACTGAACACCAGATCATCACTGAACACTAGATCATCACTGAACGCCAGATCATCACTGAACACAAGATCATCACTGAACACCAGATCATCAGTGAACACCTGATCATCACCGAACACTAGATCATCACTGAACACCTGATCATCACTGAACACCAGATCATCACTGAACACCAGATTATCACTGAACACTAGATCATCACTGAACACCTGATCATCACTGAACACCAGATCATCACTGAACACCTGATCATCACTGAACACTAGATCATCACTGAACACCTGATCATCACTGAACACCAGATCATCACTGAACACTAGATCATCACTGAACACCAGATCATCACTGAACACCAGGTTATCAATGAACACTAGATCATCAGTGAACACCTGATCATCACTGAACACCAGATTATCACTGAACACCAGATTATCACTGAACACTAGATCATCACTGAACACTGGATCATCACTGAACACCAGATTATCACTGAACACTAGATCATCAGTGAACACCTGATCATCACTGAACACCTGATCATCACTGAACACCAGATCATCAGTGAACAACTGATCATCACTGAACACCTGATCATCACTGAACACTAGATCATCACTGAACACCTGATCATCACTGAACACAAGATCATCACTGAACACCTGATCATCACTGAACACCTGATCATCACTGAACACAAGATCATCACTGAACACCTGATCATCACTGAACACCAGATCATCACTGAACACAACATCATCATTGAACACAACATCATCACTGAACACTAGATCATCAGTGAACACCTGATCATCACTGAACACCAGATCATCACTGAACACCTGATCATCACTGAACACAAGATCATCACTGAACACCTGATCATCACTGAACACAAGATCATCACTGAACACCTGATCATCACTGAACACCAGATCATCACTGAACACCTGATCATCACTGAACACCAGATCATCACTGAACACCTGATCATCACTGAACACAACATCATCACTGAACACAACATCATCACTGAACACTAGATCATCAGTGAACACCTGATCATCACTGAACACCAGATCATCACTGAACACCTGATCATCACTGAACACCAGATCATCACTGAACACCTGATCATCACTGAACACTGGATCATCACTGAACACTAGATCATCACTGAACACCTGATCATCACTGAACACCAGATCATCACTGAACACTAGATCATCACTGAACACCAGATCATCACTGAACACCTGATCATCACTGAACACTAGATCATCACTGAAAACTAGATCATCACTGAACACCAGATCATCACTGAACACTAGATCATCACTGAACACCTGATCATCACTGAACACCAGATCATCACTGAACACTAGATCATCACTGAACACCAGATCATCAGTGAACACCTGATCATCACTGAACACTAGATCATCACTGAACACCTGATCATCACTGAACACCAGATCATCACTGAACACCTGATCATCACTGAACACCAGATCATCACTGAACACCTGATCATCACTGAACACTAGATCATCACTGAACACCTGATCATCACTGAATACCAGATCATCACTGAACACTAGATCATCACTGAACACCTGATCATCACTGAACACCAGATCATCACTGAACACAAGATCATCACTGAACACCTGATCATCACTGAACACCAGATCATCACTGAACACCTGATCATCACTGAACACCTGATCATCACTGAACACTAGATCATCACTGAACACCAGATCATCACTGAACACCTGATCATCACTGAACACTAGATCATCACTGAACACCTGATCATCACTGAACACCAGATTATCACTGAACACCAGATCATCACTGAACACCTGATCATCACTGAACACCAGATCATCACTGAACACCAGATTATCACTGAACACTAGATCATCAGTGAACACCAGATCATCACTGAACACCAGATCATCACTGAACACCAGATTATCACTGAACACTAGATCATCAGTGAACACCAGATTATCACTGAACACTAGATCATCACTGAACACCAGATCATCACTGAACACTAGATTATCACTGAACACCTGATCATCACTGAACACCAGATCATCACTGAACACCTGATCATCACTGAACACTAGATCATCACTGAACACCAGATCATCACTGAACACTAGATTATCACTGAACACCTGATCATCACTGAACACTAGATCATCACTGAACACCTGATCATCACTGAACAACAGATCATCACTGAACACTAGATCATCACTGAACACCAGATCATCACTGAACACAAGATCATCACTGAACACTAGATCATCACTGAACGCTAGATTATCACTGAACACTAGATCAACACTGAACACCAGATCATCACTGAACACCTGATCATCACTGAACACTAGATCATCACTGAACACCAGATCATCACTGAACACTAGATTATCACTGAACACTAGATCATCACTGAACACCAGATCATCACTGAACACTAGATCATCAGTGAACACTCGATTATCACTGAACACTAGATCATCACTGAACACCAGATCATCACTGAACACAAGATCATCACTGAACACTAGATCATCACTGAACACTAGATTATCACTGAACACTAGATCATCACTGAACACCAGATCATCACTGAACCCCTGATCATCACTGAACACTAGATCATCACTGAACACCTGATCATCACTGAACACCTGATCATCACTGAACACTAGATCATCACTGAACACAAGATCATCACTGAACACTAGATCATCAGTGAACACCTGATCATCACTGAACACTAGATCATCACTGAACACTGGATCATCACTGAACACTAGATCATCACTGAACACCTGATCATCACTGAACACCAGATCATCACTGAACACCTGATCATCACTGAACACCAGATCATCACTGAACACTAGATCATCACTGAACACCTGATCATCACTGAACACTAGATCATCACTGAACACCAGATCATCACTGAACACCTGATCATCACTGAACACTAGATCATCACACAACACCTGATCATCACTGAACACCAGATTATCACTGAACACCAGATCATCACTGAACACCGGATCATCACTGAGCACATGATCATCCCTGAACACCGGATCATCACAGAACACCAGATTATCACTGAACACCAGATCATCACTGAACACCAGATCATCCCTGAACACCTGATCATCACTGAACACCAGATTATCACTGAACACCAGATCATCCCTGAACACCTGATCATCACTGAACACCAGATTATCACTGAACACCAGATCATCACTGAACACCTGATCATCACTGAACACCAGATCATCACTGAACACTAGATCAGCACTGAACACCTGATCATCACTGAACACCAGATCATCACTGAACACTAGATCATCACTGAACACCTGATCATCACTGAACACTGGATCACCATTGAACACTAGATCATCAGTGAACACCTGATCATCACTGAACACTAGATCATCACTGAACACCTGATCATCACTGAACACTGGATCATCAGTGAACACCTGATCATCACTGAACACCTGATCATCACTGAACACTGGATCACCACTGAACACTAGATCATCAGTGAACACCTGATCATCACTGAACACTAGATCATCACTGAACACCTGATCATCACTGAACACTGGATCATCAGTGAACACCTGATCATCACTGAACACTAGATCATCACTGAACACCTGATCATCACTGAACACCAGATCATCACTGAACACTGGATCATCAGTGAACACCTGATCATCACTGAACACTAGATCATCACTGAACACCAGATCATCACTGAACACCAGATTATCACTGAACACCAGATCATCACTGAACACCTGATCATCACTGAACACCAGATCATCACTGAACACCAGATTATCACTGAACACCAGATCATCACTGAACACTAGATCATCACTGAACACCTGATCATCACTGAACACCAGATCATCACTGAACACCAGATTATCACTGAACACCAGATCATCACTGAACACTAGATCATCACTGAACACCTGATCATCACTGAACACCAGATCATCACTGAACACTAGATCATCACTGAACACTAGATCATCAGTGAACACCTGATCATCACTGAACACTAGATCATCACTGAACACCTGATCATCACTGAACACTGGATCACCACTGAACACTAGATCATCAGTGAACACCTGATCATCACTGAACACCAGATCATCACTGAACACCTGATCATCACTGAACACTAGATCATCAGTGAACACCTGATCATCACTGAACACCAGATCATCACTGAACACCTGATCATCACTGAACACTAGATCATCAGTGAACACCTGATCATCACTGAACACCTGATCATCACTGAACACTAGATTATCAGTGAACACCTGATCATCACTGAACACCTGATCATCACTGAACACTGGATCATCACTGAACACCAGATCATCACTGAACACTGGATCATCACTGAACACTAGATCATCACTGAACACCAGATCATCACTGAACATCTGATCATCACTGAACACTAGATCATCACTGAACACCTGATCATCACTGAACACCAGATCATCACTGAACACCTGATCATCACTGAACACCAGATCATCACTGAACACCAGATCATCACTGAACATCTGATCATCACTGAACACTAGATCATCAGTGAACACCTGATCATCACTGAACACCAGATCATCACTGAACACCTGATCATCACTGAACACTGGATCATCCCTGAACACCGGATCATCACAGAACACCGGATTATCACTGAACACCAGATCCGCACTGAGCACCAGATCTGCACTGAGCACCGAATCGGCACTGAACACTCGATCAGCACTGAGCATAAGATTGGCACTGAACACCAGATGGGCATTGAGCACAGAGATCAGCACTGAGCACCAGATGAGCACTGAGCACAAGATTGTTACTGAGCACCAGATGGGCACTGAGCACAGAGATCGGCACTGAGCACCAGATCAGCACTGAGCACAAGATTGTTACTGAGCACCAGATGGGCACTGAGCACAGAGATCAGCACTGAGCACCAGATCAGCACTGAGCACCGTAGCTGCACTGAGCACCGAATCGGCACTGAACACCAGATGGGCACTGAGCACCAGATCGGCACTGAGCACCAGATCGGCACTGAACACCGATCATCTCTGAGCACCAGATCAGCACTGAGCACCAGATCAGCAATGAGCACCACATCGGCACTGAGCACCACATCGGCACTGAGCACCAGATCAGCACTGAGCACTGTATTGGCACTGAACACCAGATTGACACTGAGCACCAGATTTGCACTGAGCACCAGATCATCACTGAACACCATCAATGAGCACCGGATCATCACTTAACACCAGATCATCACTGAACACCAGATCATCACTTAACACCAGATCATCACTTAACACCGGATCACCCCTGAACACCGGATCATGTCAGAACACCAGATCATCACTGAACACCGGATCATCACTGAACACCAGATCCGCACTGAGCATCGGATTATCACTGAACACCAGATCCGCACTGAACACCAGATCAGCACTGAGCATCGGCTCATCACTGAACACCAGATCGGCACTGAGCACAAGATTGGCACTGAGCACAGAGATCAGTACTGAGCACCAGATCGGCACTGAGCACCAGATCGGCACTGAGCACCAGATCGGCACTGAACACAGATCATCACTGAGTACCAGATTAGCACTGAGCACCAGATTGGCACTGAGCATCAGATGGGCACTGAGCACCAGATTGGCACTGAGCACAAGATCGGCACTGAGCACCAGATCAGCACAGAACACCATCAATGAGCACCGGTTCATCACTTAACACCAGATCGTCACTGAACACCAGATCATCACTGAGTACCAGATTAGCACTGAGCACAAGATCGGCACTGAACACCAGATCATCACTTAACACCGGATCATCACTTAACACCGGATCATCACTGAGCACCAGATCATCACTGAACACCAGATCATCACTGAACACCGAATCATCACTGAACACCAGATCATCACTGAACACCAGATCACCACTGAACACCAGATCTGCACTGAGCATCGGATAATCACTGAACACCGGATCATCACTGAACACCAGATCCACACTGAACACCAGATCTGCACTGAGCATCAGATCATCACTGAGCACCGAATTGGCACTGTGCACAAGATTGGCACTGAGCACCAGATGGGCACTGAGCACAGAGATCGGCACTGAGCACCAGATTGGCACTGAACACCAGATGTGCACTGAGCACAGAGATCGGCACTGAGCACCGGATTGGCACTGAGCATCAGATGGGCACTGAGCACCAGATTGGCACTGAGCTCCAGATCGGCACTGAGCACCAGATCAGCACTGAGCACCAGATTGGCACTGAGCACCAGATTGGCACTGAGCATCAGATGGGCACTGAGCACCAGATTGGCACTGAGCACCAGATTGGCACTGAGCATCAGATGGGCACTGAGCACCGGATTGGCACTGAGCACCAGATTAGCACTGAGCACCAGATTGGCACTGAGCACCAACTCAGCACTGAGCACCAGATTGGCACTGAGCATCAGATGGGCACTGAGCACCAGATTGGCACTGAGCAACAGATGGGCATTGAGCACCAGATCAGCGCTGAGCACTGTATCGGCACTGAGCACCAGATTGACACTGAGCACCAGATTGACACTGAACACCAGATCATCACTGAACACCAGATCAGCACTGAACACCGGCTCATCACTGAACACCGGATTAGCACTGAGCACCAGATAGGCACTGAGCTCCAGATTGGCACTGAGCACCAGATAGGCACTGAGCACCAGCTCGGCACTGAGCATTGTATCGGCACTGAGCACCAGATCAGCACTGAGCACCAGAACAGCACTGAGCACTGTATCGGCACTGAACACCAGATTGACACTGAGCACCAGATTGACACTGAGCACTAGATCGGCACTGAGCACCAGATCAGCACTGAGCACCAGAACAGCACTGAGCACTGTATTGGCACTGAGCACCAGATTGACACTGAACACCAGGTTGACACTGAGCACCAGGTCAGCACTGAGCACAAGATCGGCACTGAGCACCAGAACAGCACTGAGCACCAGAACAGCACTGAGCACTGTATCGGCACTGAGCACCAGATTGGCACTGAACACCAGATTGACACTGAGCACCAGATTGACACTGAGCACTAGATCGGCACTGAGCACCAGATCAGCACTGAGCACCAGATCAGCACTGAGCACCAGATTGGCACTGAGCACTGTATCGGCACTGAGCACCAGATTGGCACGGAGCACCAGATAGGCACTGAGCACCAGCTCGGCACTGAGCATTGTATCGGCACTGAGCACCAGATCAGCACTGAGCACCAGAACAGCACTGAGCACTGTATTGGCACTGAGCACCAGATTGACACTGAACACCAGGTTGACACTGAGCACCAGATTGACACTGAGCACCGGATCATCACTGAACACCGGATTAGCACTGAGCACCAGATGGGTACTCAGCACCAGATCAGCACTGAGCACCAGATCGACACTGAGCACCAGATAGGCACTGAGCACCAGCTCGGCACTGAGCATTGTATCGGCACTGAGCACCAGATAGGCACTGAACACCCGATTGACACTGAGCACCAGATTGACACTGAGCACTAGATCGGCACTGAGCACCAGATTGGCACTGAGCACCAGATTGGCACTGAGCACCAGATCGGCACTGAGCACCAGATTGGCACTGAGCACCAGATCAGCACTGAGCACCAGATTGGCACTGAGCACCAGATTGGCACTGAGCACCAGATCGGCACTAAGCACCAGCTCGGCACTGAGCACCAGATCAGCACTGAGCACTGTATCGGCACTGAGCACTGTATCGGCACTGAGCACCAGGTTGGCACTGAGTACCAGATTGGCACTGAGTACCAGATAGGCACTGAGCACCAGATCAGCACTGAGCACCAGATCAGCACTGAGCACTGTATTGACACTGAGCACCAGATCGGCACTGAGCACCAGATCAGCACTGAGCACTGTATTGACACTGAGCACCAGATCGGCACTGAGCACCAGATCAGCACTGAGCACTGTATTGACACTGAGCACTAGATCGGCACTGAGCACCAGATCAGCACTGAGCACTGTATTGACACTGAGCACCAGATCGGCACTGAGCACCAGATCAGCACTGAGCACTAGATTGGCACTGAGCACCAGATCGGCACTAAGCACCAGCTCGGCACTGAGCACCAGATCAGCACTGAGCACTGTATCGGCACTGAGCACTGTATCGGCACTGAGCACCAGGTTGGCACTGAGTACCAGATTGGCACTGAGCACCAGATCAGTACTGAGCACCAGATTGGCACTAGGCACCAGATCGGCACTAAGCACCAGCTCGGCACTGAGCACCAGATCAGCACTGAGCACTGTATCGGCACTGAGCACTGTATCGGCACTGAGCACCAGGTTGGCACTGAGTACCAGATTGGCACTGAGTACCAGATAGGCACTGAGCACCAGATCAGCACTGAGCACGAGATTGGCACTGAGCACCAGGTTGGCACTGAGCACCAGATCGGCACTGAGCACGAGATTGGCACTGAGCACCAGATTGACACTGAGCACCAGAACAGCAGTGAACACTGTATCGGCACTGAGCACTGTATGGGCACTGAGCACCAGGTTGGCACTGAGCACCAGATTGGCACTGAGCACCAGATTGACACTGAGCACCAGATCGGCACTGAGCACCAGATTGACACTGAGCACCAGATTGACACTGAGCACTAGATCGGCACTGAGCACCAGGTTGGCACTGAGCACCAGATTGGCACTGAGCACCAGATTGGCACTGAGCACCAGATCGGCACTGAGCACCAGATTGGCACTGAGCACCAGATCAGCACTGAGCACCAGATTGGCACTGAGCACCAGATTGGCACTGAGCACCAGATCGGCACTAAGCACCAGCTCGGCACTGAGCACCAGATCAGCACTGAGCACTGTATCGGCACTGAGCACTGTATCGGCACTGAGCACCAGGTTGGCACTGAGTACCAGATTGGCACTGAGTACCAGATAGGCACTGAGCACCAGATCAGCACTGAGCACCAGATCAGCACTGAGCACTGTATTGACACTGAGCACCAGATCGGCACTGAGCACCAGATCAGCACTGAGCACTGTATTGACACTGAGCACCAGATCGGCACTGAGCACCAGACCAGCACTGAGCACTGTATTGACACTGAGCACTAGATCGGCACTGAGCACCAGATCAGCACTGAGCACTGTATTGACACTGAGCACCAGATCGGCACTGAGCACCAGATCAGCACTGAGCACCAGATTGGCACTGAGCACCAGATCGGCACTAAGCACCAGCTCGGCACTGAGCACCAGATCAGCACTGAGCACTGTATCGGCACTGAGCACTGCATCGGCACTGAGCACCAGGTTGGCACTGAGTACCAGATTGGCACTGAGCACCAGATCGGCACTGAGCACCAGATTGGCACTGAGCACCAGATCGGCACTAAGCACCAGCTCGGCACTGAGCACCAGATCAGCACTGAGCACTGTATCGGCACTGAGCACTGTATCGGCACTGAGCACCAGGTTGGCACTGAGTACCAGATTGGCACTGAGTACCAGATAGGCACTGAGCACCAGATCAGCACTGAGCATGAGATTGGCACTGAGCACCAGGTTGGCACTGAGCACCAGATCGGCACTGAGCACGAGATTGGCACTGAGCACCAGATTGACACTGAGCATCAGATGGGCACTGAGCACCAGATTGGCACTGAGCACAAGATCGGCACTGAGCACCAGATCAGCACAGAACACCATCAATGAGCACCGGTTCATCACTTAACACCAGATCGTCACTGAACACCAGATCATCACTGAGTACCAGATTAGCACTGAGCACAAGATCGGCACTGAACACCAGATCATCACTTAACACCGGATCATCACTTAACACCGGATCATCACTGAGCACCAGATCATCACTGAACACCAGATCATCACTGAACACCGAATCATCACTGAACACCAGATCATCACTGAACACCAGATCACCACTGAACACCAGATCTGCACTGAGCATCGGATAATCACTGAACACCGGATCATCACTGAACACCAGATCCACACTGAACACCAGATCTGCACTGAGCATCAGATCATCACTGAGCACCGAATTGGCACTGTGCACAAGATTGGCACTGAGCACCAGATGGGCACTGAGCACAGAGATCGGCACTGAGCACCAGATTGGCACTGAACACCAGATGTGCACTGAGCACAGAGATCGGCACTGAGCACCGGATTGGCACTGAGCATCAGATGGGCACTGAGCACCAGATTGGCACTGAGCTCCAGATCGGCACTGAGCACCAGATCAGCACTGAGCACCAGATTGGCACTGAGCACCAGATTGGCACTGAGCATCAGATGGGCACTGAGCACCAGATTGGCACTGAGCACCAGATTGGCACTGAGCATCAGATGGGCACTGAGCACCGGATTGGCACTGAGCACCAGATTAGCACTGAGCACCAGATTGGCACTGAGCACCAACTCAGCACTGAGCACCAGATTGGCACTGAGCATCAGATGGGCACTGAGCACCAGATTGGCACTGAGCAACAGATGGGCATTGAGCACCAGATCAGCGCTGAGCACTGTATCGGCACTGAGCACCAGATTGACACTGAGCACCAGATTGACACTGAACACCAGATCATCACTGAACACCAGATCAGCACTGAACACCGGCTCATCACTGAACACCGGATTAGCACTGAGCACCAGATAGGCACTGAGCTCCAGATTGGCACTGAGCACCAGATAGGCACTGAGCACCAGCTCGGCACTGAGCATTGTATCGGCACTGAGCACCAGATCAGCACTGAGCACCAGAACAGCACTGAGCACTGTATCGGCACTGAACACCAGATTGACACTGAGCACCAGATTGACACTGAGCACTAGATCGGCACTGAGCACCAGATCAGCACTGAGCACCAGAACAGCACTGAGCACTGTATTGGCACTGAGCACCAGATTGACACTGAACACCAGGTTGACACTGAGCACCAGGTCAGCACTGAGCACAAGATCGGCACTGAGCACCAGAACAGCACTGAGCACCAGAACAGCACTGAGCACTGTATCGGCACTGAGCACCAGATTGGCACTGAACACCAGATTGACACTGAGCACCAGATTGACACTGAGCACTAGATCGGCACTGAGCACCAGATCAGCACTGAGCACCAGATCAGCACTGAGCACCAGATTGGCACTGAGCACTGTATCGGCACTGAGCACCAGATTGGCACGGAGCACCAGATAGGCACTGAGCACCAGCTCGGCACTGAGCATTGTATCGGCACTGAGCACCAGATCAGCACTGAGCACCAGAACAGCACTGAGCACTGTATTGGCACTGAGCACCAGATTGACACTGAACACCAGGTTGACACTGAGCACCAGATTGACACTGAGCACCGGATCATCACTGAACACCGGATTAGCACTGAGCACCAGATGGGTACTCAGCACCAGATCAGCACCGAGCACCAGATCGACACTGAGCACCAGATAGGCACTGAGCACCAGCTCGGCACTGAGCATTGTATCGGCACTGAGCACCAGATAGGCACTGAACACCCGATTGACACTGAGCACCAGATTGACACTGAGCACTAGATCGGCACTGAGCACCAGATTGGCACTGAGCACCAGATTGGCACTGAGCACCAGATCGGCACTGAGCACCAGATTGGCACTGAGCACCAGATCAGCACTGAGCACCAGATTGCCACTGAGCACCAGATTGGCACTGAGCACCAGATCGGCACTAAGCACCAGCTCGGCACTGAGCACCAGATCAGCACTGAGCACTGTATCGGCACTGAGCACTGTATCGGCACTGAGCACCAGGTTGGCACTGAGTACCAGATTGGCACTGAGTACCAGATAGGCACTGAGCACCAGATCAGCACTGAGCACCAGATCAGCACTGAGCACTGTATTGACACTGAGCACCAGATCGGCACTGAGCACCAGATCAGCACTGAGCACTGTATTGACACTGAGCACCAGATCGGCACTGAGCACCAGATCAGCACTGAGCACTGTATTGACACTGAGCACTAGATCGGCACTGAGCACCAGATCAGCACTGAGCACTGTATTGACACTGAGCACCAGATCGGCACTGAGCACCAGATCAGCACTGAGCACTGTATCGGCACTGAGCACTGTATCGGCACTGAGCACCAGGTTGGCACTGAGTACCAGATTGGCACTGAGCACCAGATCAGCACTGAGCACCAGATTGCCACTGAGCACCAGATTGGCACTGAGCACCAGATCGGCACTAAGCACCAGCTCGGCACTGAGCACCAGATCAGCACTGAGCACTGTATCGGCACTGAGCACTGTATCGGCACTGAGCACCAGGTTGGCACTGAGTACCAGATTGGCACTGAGTACCAGATAGGCACTGAGCACCAGATCAGCACTGAGCACCAGATCAGCACTGAGCACTGTATTGACACTGAACACCGGATCATCACTGAACACCAGATCCGCACTGAGCATCGGATTATCACTGAACACCAGATCCGCACTGAACACCAGATCAGCACTGAGCATCGGCTCATCACTGAACACCAGATCGGCACTGAGCACAAGATTGGCACTGAGCACAGAGATCAGTACTGAGCACCAGATCGGCACTGAGCACCAGATCGGCACTGAGCACCAGATCGGCACTGAACACAGATCATCACTGAGTACCAGATTAGCACTGAGCACCAGATTGGCACTGAGCATCAGATGGGCACTGAGCACCAGATTGGCACTGAGCACAAGATCGGCACTGAGCACCAGATCAGCACAGAACACCATCAATGAGCACCGGTTCATCACTTAACACCAGATCGTCACTGAACACCAGATCATCACTGAGTACCAGATTAGCACTGAGCACAAGATCGGCACTGAACACCAGATCATCACTTAACACCGGATCATCACTTAACACCGGATCATCACTGAGCACCAGATCATCACTGAACACCAGATCATCACTGAACACCGAATCATCACTGAACACCAGATCATCACTGAACACCAGATCACCACTGAACACCAGATCTGCACTGAGCATCGGATAATCACTGAACACCGGATCATCACTGAACACCAGATCCACACTGAACACCAGATCTGCACTGAGCATCAGATCATCACTGAGCACCGAATTGGCACTGTGCACAAGATTGGCACTGAGCACCAGATGGGCACTGAGCACAGAGATCGGCACTGAGCACCAGATTGGCACTGAACACCAGATGTGCACTGAGCACAGAGATCGGCACTGAGCACCGGATTGGCACTGAGCATCAGATGGGCACTGAGCACCAGATTGGCACTGAGCTCCAGATCGGCACTGAGCACCAGATCAGCACTGAGCACCAGATTGGCACTGAGCACCAGATTGGCACTGAGCATCAGATGGGCACTGAGCACCAGATTGGCACTGAGCACCAGATTGGCACTGAGCATCAGATGGGCACTGAGCACCGGATTGGCACTGAGCACCAGATTAGCACTGAGCACCAGATTGGCACTGAGCACCAACTCAGCACTGAGCACCAGATTGGCACTGAGCATCAGATGGGCACTGAGCACCAGATTGGCACTGAGCAACAGATGGGCATTGAGCACCAGATCAGCGCTGAGCACTGTATCGGCACTGAGCACCAGATTGACACTGAGCACCAGATTGACACTGAACACCAGATCATCACTGAACACCAGATCAGCACTGAACACCGGCTCATCACTGAACACCGGATTAGCACTGAGCACCAGATAGGCACTGAGCTCCAGATTGGCACTGAGCACCAGATAGGCACTGAGCACCAGCTCGGCACTGAGCATTGTATCGGCACTGAGCACCAGATCAGCACTGAGCACCAGAACAGCACTGAGCACTGTATCGGCACTGAACACCAGATTGACACTGAGCACCAGATTGACACTGAGCACTAGATCGGCACTGAGCACCAGATCAGCACTGAGCACCAGAACAGCACTGAGCACTGTATTGGCACTGAGCACCAGATTGACACTGAACACCAGGTTGACACTGAGCACCAGGTCAGCACTGAGCACAAGATCGGCACTGAGCACCAGAACAGCACTGAGCACCAGAACAGCACTGAGCACTGTATCGGCACTGAGCACCAGATTGGCACTGAACACCAGATTGACACTGAGCACCAGATTGACACTGAGCACTAGATCGGCACTGAGCACCAGATCAGCACTGAGCACCAGATCAGCACTGAGCACCAGATTGGCACTGAGCACTGTATCGGCACTGAGCACCAGATTGGCACGGAGCACCAGATAGGCACTGAGCACCAGCTCGGCACTGAGCATTGTATCGGCACTGAGCACCAGATCAGCACTGAGCACCAGAACAGCACTGAGCACTGTATTGGCACTGAGCACCAGATTGACACTGAACACCAGGTTGACACTGAGCACCAGATTGACACTGAGCACCGGATCATCACTGAACACCGGATTAGCACTGAGCACCAGATGGGTACTCAGCACCAGATCAGCACCGAGCACCAGATCGACACTGAGCACCAGATAGGCACTGAGCACCAGCTCGGCACTGAGCATTGTATCGGCACTGAGCACCAGATAGGCACTGAACACCCGATTGACACTGAGCACCAGATTGACACTGAGCACTAGATCGGCACTGAGCACCAGATTGGCACTGAGCACCAGATTGGCACTGAGCACCAGATCGGCACTGAGCACCAGATTGGCACTGAGCACCAGATCAGCACTGAGCACCAGATTGCCACTGAGCACCAGATTGGCACTGAGCACCAGATCGGCACTAAGCACCAGCTCGGCACTGAGCACCAGATCAGCACTGAGCACTGTATCGGCACTGAGCACTGTATCGGCACTGAGCACCAGGTTGGCACTGAGTACCAGATTGGCACTGAGTACCAGATAGGCACTGAGCACCAGATCAGCACTGAGCACCAGATCAGCACTGAGCACTGTATTGACACTGAGCACCAGATCGGCACTGAGCACCAGATCAGCACTGAGCACTGTATTGACACTGAGCACCAGATCGGCACTGAGCACCAGATCAGCACTGAGCACTGTATTGACACTGAGCACTAGATCGGCACTGAGCACCAGATCAGCACTGAGCACTGTATTGACACTGAGCACCAGATCGGCACTGAGCACCAGATCAGCACTGAGCACTAGATTGGCACTGAGCACCAGATCGGCACTAAGCACCAGCTCGGCACTGAGCACCAGATCAGCACTGAGCACTGTATCGGCACTGAGCACTGTATCGGCACTGAGCACCAGGTTGGCACTGAGTACCAGATTGGCACTGAGCACCAGATCAGTACTGAGCACCAGATTGGCACTGGGCACCAGATCGGCACTAAGCACCAGCTCGGCACTGAGCACCAGATCAGCACTGAGCACTGTATCGGCACTGAGCACTGTATCGGCACTGAGCACCAGGTTGGCACTGAGTACCAGATTGGCACTGAGTACCAGATAGGCACTGAGCACCAGATCAGCACTGAGCACGAGATTGGCACTGAGCACCAGGTTGGCACTGAGCACCAGATCGGCACTGAGCACGAGATTGGCACTGAGCACCAGATTGACACTGAGCACCAGAACAGCAGTGAACACTGTATCGGCACTGAGCACTGTATGGGCACTGAGCACCAGGTTGGCACTGAGCACCAGATTGGCACTGAGCACCAGATTGACACTGAGCACCAGATCGGCACTGAGCACCAGATTGACACTGAGCACCAGATTGACACTGAGCACCAGATTGGCACTGAGCACCAGATCGGCACTGAGCACCAGATTGGCACTGAGCACCAGATCAGCACTGAGCACCAGATTGGCACTGAGCACCAGATTGGCACTGAGCACCAGATCGGCACTAAGCACCAGCTCGGCACTGAGCACCAGATCAGCACTGAGCACTGTATCGGCACTGAGCACTGTATCGGCACTGAGCACCAGGTTGGCACTGAGTACCAGATTGGCACTGAGTACCAGATAGGCACTGAGCACCAGATCAGCACTGAGCACCAGATCAGCACTGAGCACTGTATTGACACTGAGCACCAGATCGGCACTGAGCACCAGATCAGCACTGAGCACTGTATTGACACTGAGCACCAGATCGGCACTGAGCACCAGACCAGCACTGAGCACTGTATTGACACTGAGCACTAGATCGGCACTGAGCACCAGATCAGCACTGAGCACTGTATTGACACTGAGCACCAGATCGGCACTGAGCACCAGATCAGCACTGAGCACCAGATTGGCACTGAGCACCAGATCGGCACTAAGCACCAGCTCGGCACTGAGCACCAGATCAGCACTGAGCACTGTATCGGCACTGAGCACTGCATCGGCACTGAGCACCAGGTTGGCACTGAGTACCAGATTGGCACTGAGCACCAGATCGGCACTGAGCACCAGATTGGCACTGAGCACCAGATCGGCACTAAGCACCAGCTCGGCACTGAGCACCAGATCAGCACTGAGCACTGTATCGGCACTGAGCACTGTATCGGCACTGAGCACCAGGTTGGCACTGAGTACCAGATTGGCACTGAGTACCAGATAGGCACTGAGCACCAGATCAGCACTGAGCATGAGATTGGCACTGAGCACCAGGTTGGCACTGAGCACCAGATCGGCACTGAGCACGAGATTGGCACTGAGCACCAGATTGACACTGAGCACCAGAACAGCAGTGAACACTGTATCGGCACTGAGCACCAGATTGGCACTGAACACCAGATTGACACTGAGCACCAGATTGACACTGAGCACCAGAACAGCACTGAACACTGTATCGGCACTGAGCACCAGATTGGCACTGAACACCAGATTGGCACTGAGCACCAGATCGGCACTGAGCACCAGATTGGCACTGAGCACCAGATCGGCACTAAGCACCAGCTCGGCACTGAGCACCAGATCAGCACTGAGCACTGTATCGGCACTGAGCACTGTATCGGCACTGAGCACCAGGTTGGCACTGAGTACCAGATTGGCACTGAGTACCAGATAGGCACTGAGCACCAGATCAGCACTGAGCATGAGATTGGCACTGAGCACCAGGTTGGCACTGAGCACCAGATCGGCACTGAGCACGAGATTGGCACTGAGCACCAGATTGACACTGAGCACCAGAACAGCAGTGAACACTGTATCGGCACTGAGCACCAGATTGGCACTGAACACCAGATTGACACTGAGCACCAGATTGACACTGAGCACCAGAACAGCACTGAACACTGTATCGGCACTGAGCACCAGATTGGCACTGAACACCAGATTGGCACTGAACACCAGATTGACACTGAGCACCATCATTGACACTGAGCACCAGATCGGCACTGAGCACCAGATTGACACTGAACACCAGATTGACACTGAGCACCAGACTGGCACTGAGCACCAGCTCGGCACTGAGCACTGTATCGGCACTGAGCACTGTATTGACACTGAGCACTAGATCGGCACTGAGCACCAGATCAGCACTGAGCACTGTATTGACACTGAGCACCAGATCGGCACTGAGCACCAGATCAGCACTGAGCACCAGATTGGCACTGAGCACCAGATCGGCACTAAGCACCAGCTCGGCACTGAGCACCAGATCAGCACTGAGCACTGTATCGGCACTGAGCACTGTATCGGCACTGAGCACCAGGTTGGCACTGAGTACCAGATTGGCACTTAGCACCAGATCAGCACTGAGCACCAGATTGGCACTGAGCACCAGATCGGCACTGAGCACCAGCTCGGCACTGAGCACCAGATCAGCACTGAGCACTGTATCGGCACTGAGCACTGTATCGGCACTGAGCTCCAGGTTGGCACTGAGTACCAGATTGGCACTGAGTACCAGATAGGCACTGAGCACCAGATCAGCACTGAGCACGAGATTGGCACTGAGCACCAGGTTGGCACTGAGCACCAAATCGGCACTGAGCACGAGATTGGCACTGAGTACCAGATTGACACTGAGCACCAGAACAGCAGTGAACACTGTATCGGCACTGAGCACCAGATTGGCACTGAACACCAGATTGACACTGAGCACCAGATTGACACTGAGCACCAGAACAGCACTGAACACTGTATCGGCACTGAGCACCAGATTGGCACTGAACACCAGTGGCACTGAACACCAGATTGACACTGAGCACCAGATTGACACTGAGCACCAGATCGGCACTGAGCACCAGATTGACACTGAACACCAGATTGACACTGAGCACCAGACTGGCACTGAGCACCAGCTCGGCACTGAGCACTGTATCGGCACTGAGCACCCAATCGACACTGAGCACCAGATCAGCACTGAGCACTGGATTGGCACTGAACATTGAAAGTCAGGTCAGCACAGAGTCTTCCTTCTTCTCCCCCTCACTCCCTCTCTTCACCTCCTCTTCCCACCATCCTTACATTCCCCTCTTCCCACTCCTCCCCAGCTGTCTTCTCTCCCTCCCCTCCTCTGCCCCTCTGTGGGAGCAGTTTTGCTGAGTCTTTGCTTCTATAACTGTTGTTTGAGTAAGTAGATTAATATAATCCTGGTGAATACGTATACATATATTCTTTCATATATGAGTTGAAAGTATAGCCACATATTGATACAAAATGGAGTTTTCGACCGAGGCATTGTGGGACAGATGGAGCTCACAGTTGGAGCTTGGTACAGCATGACACAGATAACAAGAGGGGGCCCCTCTTATCAGTGTAACTGCAGACTGCGCGAAACCCTCAGGAATGCAGGCCCAATTAAAAGTGACAGTTGGGAGACTCCAGGATAATGGATGGGACCTGAGATCATCAATTGATGATCGGGGCCGGCATGAGCTGATCACGTTGCCACATGATGCCTAATGAGTAATTTAATTGGTACTATGTGTAATGTATGTAATCAATAACCATTCTGATTGGATTATGTCCAGCCGGGATGGGCTGAGTAACTGTATATCCGTTGTGGATTTCCTTTGTTCTAGAGAGTAGCACTGGACCGCTTTTAGGTAAGGTGTGCTCTCCATGATCTCATGAATAAAGTGTTTATTCTCAAAGTCTGAGTCCGGAGAATTTGTTCAACAATTTGGCATAATCTGGATTTCTCCAACACCCTCCCTCCCTTCTCCCTCCCATCTCTCTTCCCTCCCTTCTATTCTCTCTTTTCCATCTTCTCCTTCCACCATCTCTCCCCTCCCATCTCTTCTCTTTCCCCCTCTCATCCCTGCCTTCCTAAATGAGGGAGAACTAGTAAATAAGGTCAGTAAGAATAAGAGGAAGAGCAGGCAGGGAGATGTTGCGGAGCACAGTGGGACTGGTGGTCTGAAGTGCATTTGTTTCAATGCGAGAAGCATAACAAGTAAGGCAGATGAACTTAGAGCTTGGATTAATACTTGGAACTATGATATTGTTGCTATTACAGAGACTTGGTTGAGGGAAGGACAAGATTGGCAGTTAAATGTTCCAGGATTTAGAAGCTTCAGGTGAGATAGAGGGGGATGTAAAAGGGGTGGGGGAGTTGCATTACTTATTAAGGAGAATATCACAGCTGCACTGCGGGAGGACACCTCGGAGGGGTCATGCAGCGAGGCAATATGGGTGGAGCTCAGGAATAGGAAGTGTGCAGTTATGATGTTGGAGGTTTTCTACAGGCCTCCCAACAGCCAGCGGGAGGTAGAGGAGCAGATATGTATGCAGATTCTGGAAAGATGTAAAGGTAACAGGGTTGTAGTGGTGGGTGATTTTAACTTTCCCCTATATTGACTGGGACTCACTTCGTGCTCGGGGTTTGGATGGGGCAGAATTTGTAAGGAGCATCCAGGAGGGCTTCTTGAAACAATATGTAGATAGTCCAACTAGGGATGGGGCCGTACTGGACCTGGTATTGGGGAATGAGCCTGGCCAGGTGGTCAAAATTTCAGTAGGGGAGCATTTCGGGAACAGTGACCATAATTCCATATGTTTTAAGGTACTTGTGGATAAGGATAAGAGTAGTCCTCGGGTGAAGGTGCTAAATTGGGGGAAGGCTAATTATAACAATATTAGGCAGGAACTGAAGAATTTAGATTGAGGGCGGCTGTTTGAGGGTAAATCAACATCTGACATGTGGGAGTCTTTCAAACGTCAGTTGATTAGAATCCAAGACCAGCATGTTCCAGTGAGGAAGCAGGATAAGTTTGGCAAGTTTTGAGAACCTTGGATAACGCGGGATATTGTGAGCCTGGTCAAAAAGAAAAAGGAAGCATTTGTAAGGGCTGGAAGGCTAGGAACAGACGAATCCCTTGAGGAGTATAAAGACAGTAGGAAGGAACTTAAGCAAGGAGTCAGGAGGGCTAAAAGGGGTCATGAAAAGTCATTGGCAAACAGGATTAAGGAAAATCCCAAGGCTTTTTATACGTATATAAAGAGTAAGAGGGTAACTAGGGAAAGGGTTGGCCCACTCATGGACAGAGAAGGGAATCTAAGTGTGGAGCCAGAGGAAATGGGCGAAGTACTAAATAAGTATTTTGCATCAGTATTCATCAAAGAGAAGGACTTGGTGGATGATGAGCCTAAGGAAGGGAGTGTAGATAGTCTCAGTCATCTCATTATCGAAAAGGAGGAGGTGTTGGGTGTCTTGCAAAGCATTAAGGTAGATAAGTCCCCAGGGTCTGATGGGATCTACCCCAGAATACTGAGGGAGGCAAGGGAAGAAATTGCTGGGGCCTTGACAGAAATCTTTGTATCCTCATTGGCTACAGGTGAGGTCCCAGAGGACTGGAGGATAGCCAATGTTGTTCCTTTGTTTAAGAAGGTTAGCAAGGATAATCCAGGAAATTATAGGCCGGTGAGCTTTATGTCAGTGGTAGGGAAATTATTGCAGATGATTCTTTGGGACAGGATTTACTCCCTTTGGAAACAAACGAACTTATTAGTGAGAGGCAGCGTGGTTTTGTGAAAGGGAGGTCGTGTCTCACTAATTTGATTGAGTTTTTTGAGGAAGTGACAAAGATGATTGATGAAGGAAGGGCAGTGGATGTTATCTATATGGATTTTAGTAAAGCCTTTGACAAGGTCCCTCATGGCAGACTGGTACAAAAGGTGAAGTCACACGGGATCAGAGCTGAGCTGGCAAGATGGAAACAGACCTGGCTCAGTCATAGAAGACAGAGGGTAGCAGTGGAAGGGTGGTTTTCTGAATGGAGGGATATGACTAGTGGTGTTCCGCAGGGATCAGTGCTGGGACCTTTGCTGTTTGTAGTATATATAAATGATTTGGAGGAAAATGAAGCTGGTCTGATTAGTAAGTTTGCGGATGACACAAAGGTTGGTGGAGTTGCGCATAGTGATGAGGATTGTCAGAGGATACAGCAGGATATAGATCGGTTGGAGACTTGGGCGGAGAGATGGCAGATGGAGTTTAAACCGGACAAATGTGGGGTAATGCATTTTGGAAGGTCTAATGCAGGTGGGAAGTGTACAGTAAATGGCAGAACCCTTCGGAGTATTGACAGGCAGAGAGATCTGGGCGTACAGGTCCATAGGTCACTGAAAGTGGCAACGCAGGTGGATAAGGTAGTCAAGAAGGTATACGGCATGCTTGCCTTCATCGATCGGGGCATAGAGTATAAAAATTGGCAAGTCATGCTGCAACTGTACAGAACTTTAGTTAGGCCACACTTAGAATATTGCGTGCAATTCTGGTCGCCACACTACCAGAAGGTCGTGGAGGCTTTGGAGAGGGTACAGAAGAGGTTTACCATGATGTTGCCTGGTCTGGAGGGCATTAGCTATGAGGAGAGGTTGGATAAACTCGGATTGTTTTCACTGGAACGACGGAGGTGGAGGGGCGACATGATCGAGGTTTACAAAGTTATGAGCAGCATGGACAGAGTGGATAGTCAGAAGCTTTTTCCCAGGGTGGAAGAGTCAGTTACTAGGGGACATAGGTTTAAGATGAGAGGGGCAAAGTTTAGAGGGGGTGTGCGAGGCAAGTTCTTTACACAGAGGGTGGTGGTGAGTGCCTGGAATTTGTTGCCGGGGGAGGTGGTGGAAGCAGGTACGATAGCAACGTTTAAGAGGCATCTTGACAAATACATTTTTAGGATGGGAATAGAGGAATACGGTCCTCGGAAGTGCAGAAGGTTTTAGTTTAGGCAGGCATCAAGATCGGCGCATGCTTGGAGGGCCGAATGGCCTGTTCCTGTGCTGTACTGTTCTTTGTTCTTTGTTCTTTGTTCCTTCCTCTACCCTCTCTGTTCTCTCTCGCCTTCCCTGCTCCTTTCTTTCCTCCATTATTTCTCTTTTCAGCCAATCACTTCTCACTCATAAGATCATAAGAAATAAGAGCAGGAGTAGGCTACTCAGCCCTTCGAGCCTCTTCCACTATTCAATGAGATCATGGCTGATCCTCTACTTCACCATTTTCCTGCACTATCCCTGTATCACTTGGTGTTTTTAATATGTAGAAATCTATTGATCTCAATCTTGAACATACTGAACAACTGAGCCTCCACAGCCCTCTGGGGTGGAGAATTCCAAAGATTCATCACCCTCTGTTTGAAGAAATTCCTCCTCATCTCAGTCCTAAATGGCCTGCCCCTAAATCTGAGACTGTGTCCCCCTGGTTCTAGACTCCCCAGCCAGGGGAGACATCCTTCCTGCATCTACCCTGTCGAGCCTTGTAAGAGTCCCAATGTGATTGGCCAACAATCTAAACAGGAAAACATCAGAAAATCCTATCAATATTAAGTTGCAACATTATATATCACACTTATAGCAAAAATGAAAGTTTGGTCCCATTCTCCAGCTTCTGCTGTCTTGCTCCCTCTCAGTCTCTGCCCAGCTCCTCCCCTCCAAGTCTCTAAGAGATGAGGATTGCTTGTTGAGGTGTTGAGGTTGATCATTTTCAACTTGTTCTGACCTTCTTGGATTTACTGTTTGCTCTTGAACTGATCAGAAGGAAGCCAGTAATAAACTGAAACAAAACCAGCCCAGTGATTGTGGGGAGCCTGCCTGCAATGTGCAGTGGGCAGCAAAGGGACTTGCGATCAAGTGCCTGTTGTGTCAGGATGGCTATACCTGTGTCACCCATTCAGAATCTCAAAAGCAACTTCAATCCAATCAACTTTTGGCAGTTTAGCATTCCTGTGCACTTTTATTATTTGATTCACAAACCACTTATTCAAGCCTTGTCACAGACTTACCACCTTGACAGTCTACCCTCCGCCAGTGTATTTGGCCACTGTACTGACTTACTTTAACCAGGGGCACCCGTAACTACGTATCTCGAACCCAAATGGCTGCCACCATCCACACAGTCTTAGTGCCCTGTTAGACCGGGAGTGGATATATAGTTCATCACAGGACAGAATAGGCATTTAATACCCCAAGGGTTTGGCAGCTAAAAGTGGTTGAGAGATTGCTGTTTGCCAATGTTTGTCAGTGCTTAGGGGGCTCAAAACTGTTTGGACTGGAGCCCTGAATGTCTGTGTCAGGCTTCCAGAGCTCAGCGTGCTCTGGCAGGTGTTCAACCACAAGTAATGCAGGTGTTCGACAGCGTACCACACAATTAGACAGCAACCATGTACAGTCACAACCGGAAAGTGTTTCACATCTGAGTATAAGGAATTGCTAAACAGTTTTAAGAAATATTAGAGGTGAAAATTACATAGAATTACATAGAATGTACAGCATAGAGAGAGGCCATTTAGCATAAACATAAGTTTATGTCAGTGTTTATGCCTTCTTCCACTTTACTTCATCTCACCTTATCAACATATCCTTCTATTCCTTTCTCCCTCAGATGTTTATCCTTAATATAATTATCTATGCTAGTCACCTCAACCACTCCTTGTGATAGTAAGTTCCACATTCTCACCAATCTCTGAGTAAAAATCCCTTACTGGACTTATTAGTGACTATCTTATATTGAATTTTGGACAGCCCTAAAATTTGAAAAATATTCTCTACATCTACTTTATTGAACAAACCCATTCAGAAGTTTAAAGACCTCTATTAGGTCACCTCTCAGCCTTCTCTCTTTGCTAGAGAAAAGAGCCCCAGCCTGTTCCATCTTTCTTAATAGTTGTTACCTCTCGGTTCTGATATCATCCTCATAAATCTTTTAAACATTTTTTCCAGTGCCTCTGTATCCTTTTTCTAATATGGAGACAAGAATTGAGCACAGTGCTCTAAGTGCTGTCTAGCCAAGGTTCTATGCAAGTTTTACATAACTTCTCTGCTTTTGAATTCTAAACCACTAGAATTAAACCACATCGCTTTGTTTGTACCTTTCAGGACTTTGTTAAGCTCTGTTGCTAGTTTTAATGATTGGTGAATCAGTAGCCCTAGATTCTTTTCTGCCTCCATCATATTTAGACTCTTATTTCCCAAGGTGTAGTTGGCCTCTTTGTTCCTCCTACCAAAATGTATCATCTTACATGTTGAAATTCAGTTGCCAATTAAATGGCAATTATGCAAGTTTATTGATGTCTTGTATTTTGCCAGTCTACCTCATTATTAATTACATCTCCCTAATTTGGTGTCATCCACAAATTTTAATATTGCACTTGTGATTCCTGAATCCAAATTATTTAAGTAAATAGTGAACAACAGTGGTTCTAGTAACAATCCCTGTGGAACACCACTTCCCATCTACTATGAGTCTGAGTTACCTTTAACCCTACTCTCTCTTATCTGTCTTGTAGTGAGCTTGCTATCCATTCTTCTAATTGTCCCCTGACTCCATATGTTCATGAGCCTACTATACAGTGCCTTATTGAAGACCTATTGAAAATCCATGTATATTAATTACATCTACTACATTACCTTAATCTACACTTTCTGTTACTTCTTCAAACAAGTCAATAAGGCTGGTCAAGCATGACCTTCCCATTTGAAATCCTTGCTGACTATTCTTTATTATATTTTCGATTTCTAGATGTTTCTCTATTCCATCTTTGAGTAAAAATTCCAATATCTTTTCTACCACCACTGTTAAGTTAACTGGTCTCTAGAATCTAGGAATTGTTGTGTTTCAATATAGGAATAACATCTGCAATTTGTCTGACACTACTCCTACTTCTCTTAATGTACCAGTGCCTTTGCCATTTTCTCCTTAGCTTCTTTGAGTATGGAGGATGAAGTCCATCTGGGCAAGGGATATGATCCTCTCAAAGTACGTCTAGTTTATCAGCTATCTCCCTCCAATATATCTTAAATGTCTTGATATCATAGAAACAAAGAATCATAGAAACATAGAGCATTGAAGGAGACCATTCGGCCTGTCATGCCTGTATTGGCTCTTTGAAAGAGCCGTTGAGCTTAGTCCCACATCCTCACTTTTTGTCAGTAACCCTGAAAGTTCCTCATCCTTAAGTACCTGTCCAACTCCCTTTTAAAATAATTTATGGAATAAGCTTCTACTACCTTTTCAGATACAGCTTTCCAGATCAGGTTGTGAGAACACTTTAACAGTCTGAGCACTTCACACATCATCACAGAAAGTGACATCAATGAACACATGATAGCTCAGTTGGAGTTGTGTTAGTCATCGTATTATAGAGCTCTCTTGTAAACCTGTTACTTAATATAAAAAATCCACTCCTTGATTAGCTTTCAACTTAGATTGTTTGGTACCTTATGGTGGCAGCGTGTGGTTTCTGAAGCTTTTCAAGTTCTGGGCACACCATCCGCACCTGGTAGCACTGCGATGTAGTTGAAGACCACAGAGCTGAGGTAGCAGAATGCATTGAAATAACAGTACGGCAGAGAGGCTCAGCAGCAGCGTTCATCAGGAACAGCAATTTCTCCCATTGAAGGCAGTGGTGATGGCACGATACTGTCATGTTTGATGACCATCCGCTGAATTCTCTGCTCAAGAGTGAGTACACGAATGGCGGGGGAGGGGGGTTGTTACTCCAATGGTTGTCACTGAGAAAAAGCAAGAATCGGGTTCAGGAAAAGAATTGGTTCACGTCAGGGCAGCAGAGCGGCACCGCCTATGCACGCAGTGTATTTTCCCGCCATAACTGCTTCATGAGCAGAGTGTCCTGATCGTAGCCAGAAAGCCCATGTTGCAGGGACTGAACACAGGGTGTAGCAGAAGTCCGACTCTATGCACACAGGAGTCCTGCAATTATTTTCCCCTTCAGGGAAAGCCTCAGGAAAAAAGATGGAATCATTTAAAGTTGAAAGCTCCAGCCAAGGATTCTTGCAGGCGAGTAATTTGGCACTATGACTACTAAATACAAGTCAATGAATTGGAAAGTCCAAAACCTTCTCCATGAATTCCAGCTTTTCGGGCAATGCAGGGAATTGTATTTCTTGGATCTTGCTGTCACTGAGTTGGATAAGCAAGCAATAAAAATGGTGATTAGCAATGAACGGCTGCATTGTACTAACACCTTAGGATTACAAATAGTTGTTTAGTAGTACAGAACTTGAGTATTGCTGAAAATAGAGACATGTTGTCGAAGCTATTCGTCTTGCACTCATCAGGACAATCGCAAGAATAAGCAATGTAAGGGAAAACAACAACTTATACTGCATGAGAAGAGAGTGCTGGTTGGCAAGTGAACTCTGATTGGTAGAGGCATTGCCATGGCGAGTGCACCATTTTACGATGAATAACAGTTAACTACCAAGCTTTGTTTAAAATTTTAAATCAGGCAGCTTGACTCTGATCGGCCAAGGCATTGCCCTGACGAATGAACCAGCAAATGGCTGTCAATTATTTTGTTCAGCTGAAACAGGCACAATGTTTGTCCATATTCTTTCAGTCTGCAAAGAACAAGGCCCTGTGTATTAATATATGTAGTCTCCAGTGCGCACAAGCACGTCCCTTCTGCTGTTCGCAACGGGCAAGGTACAGGCCGTACCCATCCAGCCCGTGCTTGCAAAACTCAAAACACAGTGTCCAACATTAGATGTGATTCCACAATTGGACAACATTTGTTAAATAATCCACAGTGCTAAGAATTACGCTGACAACTAACTGGAAGAGGTGACTCCATAAATATCCCCATCCTCAATGATGGGGGAGCCCAGCACATCAGTGCTAAAGATAAGGCTGAAGCATTTGCAACAATCTTCAACCAGAAGTGCTGAGTTGATGATCCAACTTGACCTCCTCCTGATGTCCAAAACATCACAGATGCCAGACTTCAGTCAATTCGATTTACTCCGCATGATATCAAGAAACGAATGAAGGCACTGGATACTGCAAAGGCTATGGGCCTTGACAATATTCCGGCAATAGTACTGAAGACCTGTGCTCCAGAACTTGCCACGCCCCTAGCCAAGTTGTTCCAGTACAGCTACAACACTGGCATCTACCCGGCAATGAGGAAAATTGCTCAGGCATGTCCTGTACACAAAAAGCAGGACAAGTCCAACCTGGCCAATTACCACCCCATCAGTCTAATCTCAATCATCAGTAAAGTGATGGAAGGTGTCATCAACAGTGCCATCAAGAGGCATTTGCTTAGCAATAACCTGCTCAGTGATGCTCAGTTTGGGTTCCGCCAGGGCCACTCAGCTCCTGACCTCATTGCAGCCTTGGTTCAAACATGGCCAAAAGAGCTGAACTCAAGAGGTCAGGTGAGAGTGACTGCCCTTGACATCAAGGCAGTATTTGACCAAGTATGGCACCAAGGAGCCCTAGGTCAATGGGAATCAGGGGGAAAACTCTCCACTGGTTGGGGTCATACCTAGCGCAAAGGAAGATAGTTGTGGTTGTTGGAGGTCAATCATCTCAGCTCCAGGACATCACTGCAGGAGTTCCTCAGGGTAGTGTCCTAGGGCCAACCATCTTCAGCTGCTTCATCAATGACCTTCCTTCAATCGTAAGGTCAGATGTGGGGATGTTCGCTGATGATTGCACAATGTTCAGCACCATTCACCAACTCCTCAGATACTGAAGCAGTCCGTGTAGAAATGCAGCAAGACTTGGACAATATGCAGGCTTGGGCTGATAAGTGGCAAGTAACATTCGCACCACACAAGTACCAGGCAATGACCAGCTCCAACAAGAGAGAATCTAACCATCTCCCCTGGACATTCAATGGTATTACCATCGCTGAATCCCCACTATCAACATCCTAGGGGCTACCATTGACCAGAAACTGAACTGGAGTAGCCATATGAATACAGTGGCTACAACAGCGGGTCAGAGGCGAGGAATCCTGCGGCAAGTAACTCACCTCCTGACTCCCCAAAGCCTGTCCACCATCTACAAGGCACAAGTCAGGAGTGTGATGGAATACTCTCCACTTGCCTTGATGGGTGCAGCTCCAACAACACTCAAGAAGCTCGACACCATCCAGGACAAAGCAGCCTGCTTGATTGTCAACCCATCCACACACATTCACTCCCTCCACCACCGACGTACAGTGGCAGCAGTGTGTACCATCTACAAGATGCACTGCAGCAACGCACCAAGGCTCCTTAGACAGCACCTTCCAAATCCGCAACCTCTACCAACTAGAAGGACAAGGGCAGCAAATGCATGGGAACACCACCACCTTCAAGTTCCCCTCCAAGCTACAGGTCTGAGTTGGAACTATATCACCGTTCCTTCACTGTTGCTGGGTCAAAATCCTGGAACTCCCTTCCTAACAGCACTGTGGGTGTACCTACCTCACATGTACTGCAGCTGTTCAAGAAGGCAGCTCACGACCACCTTCTCAAGGGCAATCAGGGATGGGCAATAAATGCTGGCCTGGCCAGCAACGCCCACATCCCATGAATGAATAAAAAGAAACAATTTAAGATTGTCTGTAGGGCTCGTAGTATGGCGCATTTGCGCGTACTGGATTGCTTGGTACCTTTTATTGCTGAAGAAGGCAATAATACTAATGATCCTGACAACTCTAAGTAAAAACAATTCTCCTTATCTTCCCTCTAGACCTTTTCTAATGTTACAGACAGATGGGGATTGGTGTGGGTGACTTCTACTTTTCACCTCTCAGCAGATAGTGTTTTAAAAGTAGTGTTTTAGTCCTTGAGTATCTTAAGGGTCAAATAAGTAGACAAACGGCAGGTTTTCTCATAGGGTAGAAAAGAAAGATAAATATTTATTTTTACACAATAACCAAAATATATTCATGACTTCACTCACTCACGCATTCACACGGATACACACAAGAAAAGATGGAGAGTAGAGTGATAGCATGCAATTAAAGTCCAATTGGTGGAACAGAGTTCATTGTTTTAAAAAATCTTTAGAAGCTTTTTGGGAGGAAATCTTCCAGCGGTGCAGATCTGAATGTTGGTTGTCTTGAAAAGGATGAAGTGTCACAGGCTCCTTGTGGCTAAGCCTCAATCCAAAGTCGGTGGTCGAAATCCTGGTTTACTTTTGCGGATGGGGATTTCCAAAGTTACCTTGTAATTTCCCTGCTGTGATAGTTCAAAGATGTTGTCAGAAGGTCTCCTGCTTAGCTGGAACTGTCTCACCACTGTTTGGGCTGGAAAAGACCTTCTCTGGCTGTCCTGCCTGTGTTCTGCCTCTCTCTCTCTAGCGAGATACCTTCTAAGATAGAAACTTGTCAGGTTAGGGTATCAGTCAGGTGACTAAGGACTCTCTCCCCTGGGGTGATTCATACAATGTTCTAGGATATGGGAACCATTGTTACATGATGGAGTTTGAATGGCCTTGGCTTCAGAGTCAGTTTGTCTGCAAAAGTCTAACTTAGCTTCATTCCTGCAGATACGAGTTGTTCGCGTGAAATGGGCTGTTTTCCATTTCAATGTGTTTTTCACAAAGCTAATTCAGGTGTGGATAATGGGTTTCGTCTTCAACAGACAAACGTGCTTATGACAGTTTGGAAGGGTCTCCTGACCTCTACTCCATCTTGCCTGTCGCACAAATCTGTCCTTTTTTTATAGTTCAGTTCAACAGTTGACTTTTATTTCATAATTCCTCCAGTTCATTTTGTATTTCATCACTGTTCCCTCCGTGAGCATGACACCAATGATTTTGAATCTGTGACGCCTGGTTTTTGCCCCACTCTCCATCTACTCTATCAACACCTATCATCTTGAAATCCTCTGTTAGGTCATCTCTTAACCATCTGTGTTCCAATAGTCCTAACTTTTCAAATCTCATAACTGAAGTCCCTCATTCCTGGTAACAACCTGGTAAGCCTCCTCTGTACCCTTTTTAAAGCCTTTACATCTTTCTTGAATTGTCATACCCAGAATTGTCCACAATACTTCAGCTGAGGCCTAACCGGTGATTTATAACATGATCGCTTTGCTTTTATATTCTATTCCTCTATTTATAATCCCAAGTAACCTATAGGCTTTTTTAACCACCTTATCAACGTGCCCTGTCACATTTAAGGATTTGTGTATATGGAGACGCTGCATAGGAACATAGGAGCAGGAGTAGGCCATTCAGCCTATCGAGCCTGCTCTGCCATTCAGTACGATCATGGCTGATCATCCACTTCAATGCCTTTTTCCCACACGATCCCCATATCCCTTTATGTCATTGGTATTTAGATATCTGTCAATCCCTGCTATAAACATACTCAATGACTGAGCAGTGAGGAGATGCAGTTGAGAAGAAACAGTTTCTCTGAGTGAGAGACATTTGCCAGAGTGAATTTGGAAACTTGATGCACGTGGTAATTCGGTGCAGAGGGGGAAGGAGGGGATCCTTTTCCTATCTTTTTCAGCCTCCAGCAGTTGGTGAATCTTCTTCCTCTGACTCCAAGGTAGGTGATTGCAACTTTCCATTCTTCAGCTTGAATTATTAACAAATTGAATAAAAAAAGATTGTACAGAGATGGCAGGGCCGGTGGTGTGCTGCAACTGCAGCATGTGGGAATCTGTGGAATACACTGCAATCCCGGACAACCGTGTCTGTAGTAAGTTTCTGCAGCTTGCATGACTTCAGCTCAGAATTGCTGAGCTGGAGACTGAGTTGCAGACATTGCGGAGCATCAGGGAGGGGGAGAGTTACCTGGACACTTTGTTCCAGGAGGCAGTCAGACCCCTTGGAGCAGGGAGAACATTAGAGATGGCCAATGGTCAGGGACAGGAAGGTGTGACTGCAAGTGAGGAAAGTAAGGGGAATCAGCATGTAATGATGGAGGAGCCTCAGCCTTGTCCAACAGGTATGAGGACGTTGCTACCTATGTGGATGAAGAGAAGGACTGCAAGGTGGATGAGTGGACTGACAATGGCAGCATGATGAAAGATGTCATTACAGTGGGGGGAGTGAAGAGGAATGTGGTAGTGATCGGAGACAGTATAGTCAAGGGATAGATACTGTTCTCTGCAGCTGCGACCGGTAGCTCCAATGGCTGTGTTGCCTCCCCGGTGCCAAGGTAAAGGCCATCTCCTCGTGGCTGGAGATGAACATGGAGTGGGAGGGGCAGATCCGGTTGTCATGGTCCATGTGGGAACCAATGACATAGGTAGAACCAGAATAAATGGTTCTGCTTAGACAATTTGAGGAGTTAGGATCCAAACTAAAAGGCAGAACATCAAAGGTAATCATCTCCAGATTGTTAGCTGAGCCATGTGCAAATTGGCACAGGTTCAAGCAGATTAGAGATCTAAATGCATGGCTCAAAGAGTGGTGTGGGAAGAAGGGGTTTCGATTCTCAGGGCACTGGTATCAGTACTCAGGGAAGAGGGAGCTATTCTGTTGGAATGGGCTTCACTTGAACCGGGCTGGAACCAGTATCCTGGCCAATCGCATAACTAGAGCTGTGAACAAGGCTTTAAACGAACAGAGGGGTGGGAGGGTTTGGGTAAAGGGAAATTTAGAAATCCAAAGAGAGAGGTTAGGGCATCGAAGCAGGATAGTGATGTAAATAACTCCCAACAAGAATGGGACAGGAAGGGACAGAGAGTTTAACAAAAATTGTACATTGGCAAATAAGGTAATTGCAAGGAATAGAGGTAAAAAAATGAAATTGAAGTTCTTTGCACAAAATATCTGTAAGATGAACCCATGGCACGAATAGAGGTAAATGATCTCGATCTAATTGCCATAACCGAGACATGGTTACAAGGAGGTAAAGGTTGGGAAATAAATATTCCAGACTATACAATATTTCAGACACACAGACAGAATGGCAAAAGAGGGGGATAGCCCTGATAGTAAAGGATGGCATAAAGACATTATTAAGAAGGGATCTGGCCTCAGAAGATCATGAAGTAGAATCAGTTTGGGTGGAAATTAGGAATAGCAGGGATCAGGAAACACTGGTGGGAGTAATTTACAGGCCCCCTAACAGTAGTTATATTATTGGACAGAACATTAAATGGAAATTATTGGAGCATGTAAAAAAGGTAATGTATTAATTGCGGGGGACAATCAGATTAGCAACAGTGGTCCAGAAGACGAATTTGTAGAATGTTTTCATGACAGTTTCTTGAAGCAATACATTGTAGAACTGACTATGGATAAGGCTATCTTAGATCTCATATTGTGTAATGAAACTGGGTTAATAAGCAATGTCATAGTAAAAGATCCACGAGGAAATAGTGATCATAATACCATTGAATTTCATGTTAAGTTTGACAGTGACACATTTCAACACAAACAAGAATCTTAAACTTAAACAAAGCCAATTACAAAGGTATGAGGGGAGAACTGGCTGCAGTTAATTGGGTAAATAGACTGGAAGATATGGCGGTAAGTGAACAGCATAAAACATTTTTTAAAACAATTCAAAAGGTTCAACAAAAGTACATTCCATTCAAAAACAAAAACTCATCCAGAAAGACCCATCTGTGGCTCACTCAGGAAGTTAAGGAGAATATTAGACTAAAAGAAGAGGCTTACAATGTTGCAAAAAAAGAAGAAAGTCTGAGGATTGGGAGTGTTTTAGAAACCAGCAAAGGGCCACCAAAAAGTTGATAAAAAGGAAAAAAATAGAATATCACAGTAAACGAGCCAGCAATATAAAAACAGATTATAAGAGCTTTTATCAGTACATAAAAAGGAAGAAAGTAGCTAAAGTAGATGTTGGTTCCTTAGAGGTAGAGACAGGAAATATCATCATGGGGAATGAGGAAATGGCAGAGGCATTGAACAAATATTTTGTGTCTGTTTTCACAGTAGAAAACACGAGTTCCATACTAGAAATAGGCAGTAACCTAGGGGCTAAAAAGAGTGAGCAAATTAAGGATATTGATATCAGTCGAGAAAAAGTATTAGAGAAACCTGAGGGACTAAAATCCAGAATTCTTTAGATTCAGGAATGTTCCCGTCAGATTGGAAGTTGGCAAATGTTATGCCACTTTTCAAGAAAGGAGTTAGAGGAAACAGGGAACTACAGGCCAGTTAGTCTAACATCAGTCGTTGGGGATATGCTGGAAACTATTATTAAGGAAGTCTTAACATTGCACTTGGAAAAGCATAGTATGATTAAAACAAGTCTGCATGGTTTTACAAAAGGGAGATCCTGTTTGGCAAATTTATTGGTGTTTTTGAGGATGTAACTATTAGGGTAGATAAAGGGGAACTAGTAGATGTAAAATACCTGGATTATCAAAAGGCATTCGATAAGGTGTTACATAAAAGATTAATAGGCAAGATAAGGGCTCATGGTGTTGGGGGTAATATATTAGCGTGGATAGAGGATTGGTTAACAGACAGGAAGCAGAAAGTGAGCCTAAATGGGGCATTTTCAAGTTGGCAGGCAGTGAATAGTGGGGTGCCGCAAGGATCAGTGCTGGGGCCTCAGCTGTTTACACTCTCTATTAATGACAGAGAGTAATGTATCTAAGTTTGCTGATGATACAAAGCTTGGTGGAAAGGTAAGCTGCGGGGAGGACATAGAGAGGTTGCAAAGAGATATAGACAGGCTAAGTGAGTGGGCAATAACTTGGCAAATGGAGTATAATGTAGGGAAATGCGAAGTTGTTCACCTTGGTTGTAAAAATATAAAAGAAGAATATTTTTTAAAAGGTGTGAAACTGGTAAGTGTTGATGTTCAGAGAGACTTGGGGTACTTGTACAAGGAACGCACAAAATTAACATTTTGGTGCAGCAGGCTATTGGGAAAGCAAATGGCATGTTGGCCTTTATTGCAAAGGCATTGGAGTACAGGAATAAAGAAGTCTTACTAAAATTGTACAGGGCTTTGGTGAGAACGCACCTGGAATATTGTGTGCAGTTTTGGTCTCCACATTTAAGGAAGGATATACTTGCACTGGAGGCGGTGCAGTGAAGATTTACTAAATTGGTCCCTAGAATGAGGGGGTTCTCCTATGCTGAGTAAATTGGGCCTGTATTCTCTGGAGTTTGGAAGAATGAGAGGCGATCTAATTGAGACATACAAGATTCTGAAAGGGCTTGATAGCGTAGAAGCTGAGAGATTGCTCCCACTGATCGGGGAATCTAGAAAACAGGGACACAGTCTCAGGATAAGGGGGAGATCATTCAGGACTGAGATGAGAAGAAATTACTTCACTCAAAGGGTTATGTATCTTTGGAATTCTCTACCCCGGAGGGTTGTGGATGCTCCATCATTGAATACATTTAAGTCTGGGATAAATTGAATTTTGGTCTTGCAGGGAATCAAGGGATATGAGGAGCAGGCAGGAAAGTGGAATTGAAGCCCAAGATCAGCCATGATCGCATTGAATGGCGGAGCAGGCTCAATGGGCCATATGATCTATTTCTGCTCCTATTACTTGTGTTCTTGTGTTCCACAGCCCTCCAGGATAGAGAATTCCAAAGATTCACAACCCTCTGAGTAAAGAAATTTCTCCTCATCTCGGTCCTAAGTGGCTTCACTACCTTATTTTGAAATTGTGTCCCCTAGTTCTAGACTCCCCAACCAGGGGAAATATCTTACCTGCATCTACCCTGTCTATCCCTTTAAGTATTTTGTAGGTTTCAATGAGATCACCTCTCATTCTTCGAAACTTCTCGAAAATAAAGGCCCAGTTTCCCCAAACTCTCTTCATAGGACAGTCCCACCATCCCAGGAACAAGTCTGATCAACCTTTGTTGCACTCCCTCTATGGCAATAATATCCTTCCGGAGGTAAGGGGGCCAAAACTGCACACAGTGCTCCAGGTGTGGTCTAACCAATTGAAATGTTCCCCACAATTGAAACAAGACTTCGCTACTCCTGTACTCAAGCTCTCTTGCAATGAAAACTAACATACCATTAGCTTTCCTAATTGCTTGCTGCACCTGCATGTTATTTTCCAGTGACTTATTGACGAGGGCATCCAGGTCCCTTTGTACATCCACACTTTTTAATCTCTTACCATTTAAGAAATACTCTGCACATCTATTCCTCCTACCAAAGTGGATAACCTCACAGTTTTCCATATTATATTCCATCTGCAATGTTCTTGCCCATTCACTAAGTCTGTCCAAATCCCCTTGAAGCCACTTTGCACCTTCCTCATAACACACATTCCCACCCAGTAAACTTGGAAATATTACATTGATCCCCACATCCAAAACATTGATATATATTGTGGGCAGTACTGGGGCCCAAGTACTGATCCTTGCGGTACCCCACTAGTCACAGCCTACCAATGTGAGAATTAATTCCTACTCTCTGTTTTCTGTCTGTTAACCAATCCTTAATCCATGCCAATATATTACCGCCTATTCCATGTGCTTTAATTTTGCTAACCAACCTCCTGTGGGGGTTTTAATCAAAATCCTACTGAAAATCCAAGCATACTACGTCCATCAACTCTACTTTATCAATTCTGTTAGTAACATCCTCAAAGAACTCCAACAGGTTCATCAAACATGATTTCCCATTCATAAATCCATGTTGACTATGCCCAATCAGATCATTATTATCCAAGTGTCCATTTATCACATCCTTTAGAATAGATTCTAGCATTTTCACTAAGACTGATGTAAGGTAACGAGTCTGTATTTCCAAGTTTTCTCTCTCCCTCCCTTCTTAAATAGTGGGGTGACATTTGCTACCTTCCAATCTGTAGGAACTGTTCCAGAATCTATAGAATTTTGGAAGATGATCACCAATGCATCCACTATCTCCATTGCTACCTCTTTCAACATTCTGGGATGTAGAATATCAGTTCCTGGGAATAATCAACCTTCAGCCCCATTAATTTCTCCAATGCAACCTTCTTAATAATATTAATTTCCATCAATTTCTCATTCTCCCTAGTTCCTGATATCTCTAATTCTGGGAGATTTCTTGTATCTTCCTCAGTGAAGACAGACACAAAATAATCATTTAGCTTCTATGTCATTTCTCTATTCCTCAGTATAAATTCTCCTGACTGCCTGTAATGGACCCACATTTGTCTTTGCCAGACGTCTCCTTTTTATGCACCTATAGAAGCTATTACAGTCCATTTTTATGCTTTATGCTAGTTTACATAAATATTTTATTCTCCCTTTCTTGGTCAGTTTCTTGGTCCTCCTTTGCTGTATTCTAAAATCCTCCCAATCCTCAAGTTTACTTTACTACTATTTCTGGCAACTTTTTGGGCTTTTCTTTTAACCTTATACAATTCTTAACTTTCTTTGTTAGCTACGGTTGACTGACTTTTCTTTTGGGGTTTTTGTGCCTTGAAGGAATGTATAGTTGCTGTAAACTATGTAATAATTCTTGAAAGACTATCCACTGTAATACCTGTTCATGTATTTTCCCAATCCACCTCAAGTCAATTTTCCCCTCAAACTATCATAATTTTCTTTGTTCAACTTTAACATCCTGGCTTCAGATTGAACTAAAAACAAGAAATGCTGGAACCACTCAGCAGGTCTGGCAGCATCTGTGGAAAGAGAAGCAGAGTTAACGTTTCGGGTCAGTGACCCTTCATCGGATTGAACTACCTCACTTTCAAACATCCTGTAAAATTCTATCATATTATGGTCACTCCTCCCTAAAGGTTCTTTTACATCAAGATTATTAATTAGCCCTTTCTCATTAGATAATATTAGATTTAAAATAGCCTGTTCTCTAGTTGGTTCCTTAACATACTGCTCTAGAAAACCAAACCTAGCACACTCCAGGAACTCATCCTCCACAGCATTAGTGCTCATTAGGTTTACCCAGTCTATATAAAAACTGAAGTTCCCCCTGATTACTGTATTACCCATGCTACATGCTTCTCTCATCTCCTAATTAATACCATGCCCCACACTACCACTAATGTTTGGTGGCCTATAATCAACTCCTACCAATATTTGCAGCCCCTTGCTGTTTCTTAGCTCCACCCAAACAGATTCCACATTTTGTTCTTCCGATCTGAGATGCTCTCTTACCAATATTCTGATCCCATTCCTTATTATCAGCGCAACACCACCTCCTTTTCCTTTTGTCTGTCCTTTCTAAATTTCAAATATCCTTGAATATTCCATTCCCAGTCTTGGTCACCCTGTAACCACGTTTCTGTCATGGCAATTAGATCATACCCATTTACCTGTATTTGTGCCTTTAAATCATCTACCTTTTTGTGAATGCTGCATGTATTCAGGTAGAGTGCCCTTAACTTTGTCTTGTTGACATTATTACAAAGAACAAAGAACAAAGATAATTACAGCACAGGAACAGGCCCTTCGGCCCTCCAAGCCTGCGCCGATCCAGATCCTCTCTCTAAACATGTCGCCTATTTGCTAAGCTTCTGTATCTCTTTTCTTCCTGCCCATTCATGTATCTGTCTAGATACATCTTAAAAGACTCCATCGTGCCCGCATCTACCACCTCCGCTGGCAATGCGTTCCAGGTGCCCACCACCCTCTGCGTAAAGAACTTTCCACGCATATCCCCCCTAAACTTTTCCCCTTTCACTTTGAACTCGTGTCCTCTAGTAATTGAAACCCCCACTCTGGGAAAAAGCTTCTTGCTATCCACCCTGTCTATACCTCTCATGATTTTGTACACCTCAATCAGGTCCCCCCTCAACCTCCGTCTTTCTAATGAAAATAATCCTAATCTACTCAACCTCTCTTCATAGCTAGCGCCCTCCATACCAGGCAACATCCTGGTGAACCTCCTCTGCACCCTCTCCAAAGCATCCACATCCTTTTGATAATGTGGCGACCAGAACTGTACGCAGTATTCCAAATGTGGCCGAACCAAAGTCCTATACAACTGTAACATGACCTGCCAACTGTTGTACTCAATGCCCCGTCCGATGAAGGAAAGCATGCCGTATGCCTTCTTGACCACTCTATTTACCTGCGTTGCCACCTTCAGGGAACAGTGGACCTGAACACCCAAATCTCTCTGGACATCAATTTTCCCCAGGACTTTTCCATTTACTGTATAGTTCACTCTTGAATTGGATCTTCCAAAATGCATCACCTCGCATTTGCCCTGATTGAACTCCATCAGCCATTTCTCTGCCCAACTCTCCAATCTATCTATATTCTGCTGTATTCTCTGACAGTCCCCTTCACTATCTGCTACTCCACCAATCTTAGTGTCGTCTGCAAATTTGCTAATCAGTCCACCTATACTTTCCTCCAAATCATTAATGTATATCACAAACAACAGTGGTCCCAGCACGGATCCCTGTGGAACACCACTGGTCACACGTCTCCATTTTGAGAAACTCCCTTCTACTGCTACTCTCTGTCTCCTGTTGCCCAGCCAGTTCTTTATCCATCTAGCTAGTACACCTTGGACCCCAAGCGCCTTCACTTTCTCCATCAGCCTGCCATGGGGAACCTTATCAAACGCCTTACTGAAGTCCATGTATATGACATCGACAGCCCTTCCGTCATCAATCAACTTTGTCACTTCCTCAAAGAATTCTATTAAGTTGGTGAGACATGACCTTCCCTGCACAAAACCATGTTGCCTATCACTGATGAGCCCATTTTCTTCCAAATGGGAATAGATCCTATCCCTCAGTATCTTCTCCAGCAGCTTCCCTACCACTGACGTCAGGCTCACCGGTCTATAATTACCTGGATTATCCCTGCTACCCTTCTTAAACAAGGGGACAACATTAGCAATTCTCCAGTCCTCCGGGACCTCACCCGTGTTTAAGGATGCTGCAAAGATATCTGTTAAGGCCCCAGCTATTTCCTCTCTCGCTTCCCTCAGTAACCTGGGATAGATCCCATCCGGACCTGGGGACTTGTCCACCTTAATGCCCTTTAGAATACCCAACACTTCCTCCCTCCTTATGCCGACTTGACCTAGAGTAATCAAACATCTGTTCCTAACCTCAACATCCGTCATGTCCCTCTCCTCGGTGAATACCGATGCAAAGTACTCGTTTAGAATCTCACCCATTTTCTCTGAGTCCAAGCATAACATTCCTCCTTTGTCCTTTAGTGGGCCAATCCTTTCTCTAGATACCCTCTTTCTCCTTATATATGAATAAAAGGCTTTGGGATTTTCCTTAACCCTGTTTGCTAAAGATATTTCATGACCCCTTTTAGCCCTCTTAATTCCTCGTTTCAGATTGGTCCTACATTCCCGATATTCTTTCAAAGCTTCGTCTTTCATCAGCCGCCTAGACCTTATGTATGCTTCCTTTTTCCTCTTAGCTAGTCTCACAATTTCACCTGTCATCCATGGTTCCCTAATCTTGCCATTTCTATCCCTCATTTTCACAGGAACATGTCTCTCCTGCACGCTAATCAACCTCTCTTTAAAAGCCTCCCACGTATCACATGTGGATTTACCTTCAAACAGCTGCTCCCAATCTACATTTCCCAGCTCCTGCCGAATTTTGGTATAGTTGGCCTTCCCCCAATTTAGCACTCTTCCTTTAGGACCACTCTCGTCTTTGTCCATGAGTATTTTAAAGCTTACGGAATTGTGATCACTATTCCCAAAGTAGTCCCCTACTGAAACTTCAACAACCTGGCCGGGCTCATTCCCCAACACCAGGTCCAGTATGGCCCCTTCCCGAGTTGGACTATTTACATACTGCTCTAGAAAACCCTCCTGGATGCTCCTTACAAATTCTGCTCCATCTGGACCTCTAACATTAAGCGAATCCCAGTCAATGTTGGGAAAATTAAAATCTCCTATCACCACCACCCTGTTGCTCCTACATCTTTCCATAATCTGTTTACATATTTGTACCTCTATCTCACGCTCGCTGTTGGGAGGCCTGTAGTACAGCCCCAACATTGTTACCGCACCCTTCCTATTTCTGAGTTCTGTCCATATTGCCTTACTGCTCGAGTCCTCCATAGTGCCCTCCTTCAGCACAGCTGTGATATCCTCTTTGACCAGTAATGCAACTCCTCCACCCCTTTTACCTCCCTCTCTATCCCGCCTGAAGCATCGATATCCTGGGATATTTAGTTGCCAATCATGCCCTTCCCTCAACCAAGTCTCAGTAATAGCAATAACATCATACTCCCAGGTACTAATCCAAGCCCTAAGTTCATCTGCCTTACCAACTACACTTCTTGCATTAAAACAAATGCACCTCAGACCACCAGTCCCTTTATATTCATCATCTGCTCCCTGCCTGCTCTTCCCCTTAGTCACACTGACTTCATTATCTAGTTTCTTACAGGCTTTTGTTACTACCTCCTCACTGTCAACTGACCTCAATTGGTTCCCATCCCCCTGCCACATTAGTTTAAACCCTCCCCAACAGCGTTAGCAAAAGCACCTCCAAGGACATTGGTTCCAGTCCGGCCCAGGTGTAGACCGTCCAATTTGTAATAGTCCCACCTCCCCCAGAACCGGTCCCAATGTCCCAAAAATCTGAACCCCTCCTTCCTGCACCATCTCTCAAGCCACGCATTCATCCTGACTATTCTTTCATCTTTACTCTGACTATCACGTGGCACTGGTAGTAATCCTGAGATTACTACCTCTGAGGTCCTACTTTTTAACTTGGCTCCTAACTCCCTAAACTCTGCTTGTAGGACCTCATCCCATTTTTTACCTATATCATTAGTGCCTATGTGCACAATGACAACTGGCTGTTCACCCTCCCCCTTTAGAATGTTCTGCAGCCGATCTGAGACGTCCCTGACCCGTGCACCTGGGAGGCAACATACCATTCGGGAGCCTCGTTTTCAACCACAGAACCGCCTATCTACTCCCCTTACAATCGAATCCCCTACGACTATATCCCTTCCACTCTTTTTCCCGCCCTTCTGAACAGCAGAGCCAGCCACGGTGCCATGGACCTGGCTACTGCTGCCTTCCCCTGGTGAGCCATCTCCCTCAACAGTATCCAAAACGGTATACTTGTTTTGGAGGGAGATGACCGCAGGGGACTCCTGCGCTGCCTTCCTGCTCTTTCTCTGCCTTTTGGTCACCCATTCCCTTTCTCCCTCAGCAATCCTAATCTGCGGTGTGACCAATTCACTAAACGTGCTATCCACGACCTCCTCAGCATCGCGCATGCTCCAAAGTGAGTCCATCCGCAGCTCGAGAGCCGTCATGCGGTCTAACAAGAGCTGCAGCTGGACACACTATTCTGCATTCTCAGCCTAGTTGATGCTTGCCTTTGTTTCGCCTGCCTTCTAATTTTATCATCTATACTTTTCAAAATCGTGCCATTTGTAGGAAACTGTCTTTCCATGTTAGTCCTCTCAAAGTGCATCACTTAACACTTCTCCAAATTGAACTCAGTCTGCCATGCTTCTGCCCATTTCACATTCTGTCTATGTCATCCTGAAATCTGCAATTATCTTCACCACTATTTATTACGCTGCTAAGATTTATGTCATCTGCAAACTTTATAATCCTGCTCCCTACACCTAAGGCTAGGTTGTTTATAAAAATTGAAAAGAGTAATGGATCCAAACTGATTTTTGGGGAACACCACTGCAACACCCACAGTCTGAAAACATCCATTCACCACCACCCTCTGCTTCCTGTCACTAAGCCAGTCCTGTATGGGCTTCCATCTTCTTAGCAAGGTTCTTGTGTGACAATTTGTCAAATTCCTTCTGAAAGTCCATATACACCATATCTACTGCACTTCTTTGATCAACCTTCTCTGTTACCTCATCAAAGACTTCAATCAAGTTCACCAGACACGATTTACCTTTCACAAATCTATACAAGGGTTTCCTTGATTAACCCATGCTTTTCCGAGTGAAAGTTTATTTTGGCTCTGGTAATAGTTTCCAATAACTTCCCTACCACTGATGTTAAGCTGACTCATCTTTCTTGAATAGTGATATTACATTTGCAACTCCCAGTCCTCCTACACTACTCCTGTATCCAATGAGGATTGAAAGATTGTGACCAATGCTTCTGTCTGTCTTTACTTCTTTCAGCAACCTAGGATGCATTCCATCTGGACCAGGTGACTTACAAACTTATGGTAATGTAATTTTTTTAGTACATCTTCTCTCTTTATTACCATTCTATGATTAATTTCCCTCTCTTTAGTGTAACCTTCCCATCATTCACTTGATAAAATGTCTTCACTTAATATTTTAGTCATGTCCTCTGCCTCGACATGTAGATTTCCTTTTGGGTCCTGAATAGACCCAAACTTTCTCTTGCTAACCTCTGACACTTTATATGTTTATAAAATGTTTTAGGGTTCAGTTTAATGCTGCTTGATAACCTTTTCTCTCTAACTTTAATTCCCTCCTGTACTTCTGATAATCTTCCTGGTTATTAACTGATTCTTGGTCCTGACATTTGTCATTAGCGTCCTTTTCTGTTTTATTTTATTTCCTTTGTCACCCAGGACACATAAGCTTTGTATAATCTACCTCTTCCCTTTAAAAGAATATGGCTAGTTTATACCTGGACTATCTCTTCCCTGAATGCCCTCCATTGCTCAGTTACTGCTTTATCCTGCAATTGCCTTTACCAATCTACCTGTGCTAGGACCCTTCTTAAATCACTGAAATTTGGTTATCCTCAGTTGAACATTTTTACCATCAATATTTTCTGGTTTCTTTGCATAATTACTTTAAACCAAATAATGTTGTGTTTACTGTTAGCTAAATGATCTCCTATTTTAACACAGTATCCTTTCTGATCACTTCTTTTAATGCCATGTTAGTCTCACTGGTTAAAACCTGAGGCAAAGTAACTATTCAATATTTCTGCCACTTCACTGTCATGACCTGTGAACCTGATCTTTTTTATTCCTAGTTGTCCTATCCTTATCTTAATTTTCCTTTTTTTGTTTATGTGTCGACAGAATATTTTACTGTTTATTTTAATATTCTTTAATGATTTCAGTTTCTAATTCTTCTTTGCTTTCCTAATTTTTTTACTTGTTTTCCTGCCTCTTTGTGTTCTCTTTTGTCATCCTTTCATTTATTGTCAGTGTACTTAGTGTGTGCCTTTTACCTTCATTTCAATTTTGCTTTTATTTTTTATTCATCTATGGTTTGTCAGTATTGGCTAGTTGAATCAGTGAATCATAAAACTACAGAATGTTTACAGCACAGAAGGTGGCTATTTGGCCAGTTGTGTCTGTGCTGGCTCTCTGTAACAATTTAGCTAGTTCCACTCCACCACCCGTTCCCCTTTAGCCCTGAAAATTCTTTCCCTTCAGGTGCTTATCTAACTCCCTTTAGAAAGCCATGATTAAATCTGCCTCCACCACATTCTCAGGCAGATCCTAACCACTCACTGCGTAAAAAGGTTTTTCCTCATGTTGTCTTTGGTTCTTTTGCCAATCATTTTAAATTGATGTCCTTTGGTTCTCGACCCTTCCGCCAATGGAAATAGTTGGACGTTTTCTGCACCCTCTCTAAAGCCTTCACATCCTTTCTAAAGTGAAATGCCCAGAATTGGGCACAATACTCCAGTTGAGGCTGAGCCAGTGTTTTATAAAGGTTTATTATAACTTCCTTGCTTTTGTACTTTATGCCTCTATTTATAAAACCCAGGATCCCATGTTATTTCGACTGGCAGAAGGTATATAGTAGGGTTCCCCAGGGATCGGTAATATCACCATTCAAAGGAAGTGAATGATGGTTTTCTTAGTTATCCTCCCTTGTTCCATCCTCATCCCTTCATAATCAGCTTAATCCCTATCTATTACTTTGTTCTTTGTCTTACTTATATCTCTCTCAATCATTATTTAAAGGCAAGAAGACCTGTGAGATGAGAATGGCTAAACATGTCAAACACCACAGAAAACAACCTTCCAGTAAAAGCTGTAAAAGAGAGGTGAGAAATCTAAAAGATAAAAATAGTGCTGAAACTGAAAATAAAATAAAGTAGTAAAATAATATTCTCTAGTTTTCACCAAAGCTAATTTAAAGGTAATGAGCAGGTTCAAAATGCAATCAACAAGGCTAATGGAATGTTGGTCTTAATCTCAAAGGGGCTGGAATACAAAGTGGTGGAAGTTTTGCTACAGTTGTACAAAGCTCTGGTTAAACCCCATTTGGTGTACTATGTTCAGTTCTGGACACACACATCGGGAAGAACATGTTGGCCTTGGCGGGAATGCAGCACAGATTCACCAGAATGATACCAGAACTTAAAGGGTTAAATTTTGCAGCCAGGTTGCATGAACTTGACTTGATTTCCACTGTGTATAGAAGATTGAAAGCTGATCTGATTGAGATGTTAAAAATGTTAAATGGATTCAATAGGGTAGATAGAGAGAAGCTATTACCTCTGATGGGAAAATCATGGGCAATGAGACATAATCTTAAAATTAGAGCTAGGTCATTCAGGAGGGAAATCCTTTTCCAAACAAAGGATGGAAGAAATCTGGAATTCTGTGCCTCAAAAGGCAGTGGATGCTGGGATAATGTTTAGATAGTTTTTTTTGTCAGGTAAAGGAATCAGAGGATTAGGAGCAAAGACGGATCGATGGAGTTAAGCTACAGATCAGCCATCATCTAATTGAATGCCAGAGTAGACTTAAGGGGCTGAATGCCCCACCTCCTATTTTTTTTTTGTTTGTTCATGGGATGTGGGCATTGCTGGCAAGGCCAGCATTTATTGCCCAACCCTAATTGCCTTCTTGAACTGCTGCAGTCCATGTGAGGTAGGTACACCCACAGTGCTGTTAGGAAGGGAGTTCGAGGAATTTGACCCAGCGACAGTGAAGAGACAGCGATATAGTTCCAAGTCAGGATGGTGTGTGGCTTGGAGAGGAATTTGCAGTTGGTGGTGTTCCCAGGCATCTGCTGCACTTGTCTTTCCAGGTAGTAGAGGTCGCGGGTTTGGAAGGTGCTGTCTAAGGAGCCTTGGTGAGTTGCTGCAGTACATCTTGTAGATGGTACACACCGCTGCCACTCTGAGTCAGTGGTGAAAGGACTGACTGTTGAAGGTGATGGATGGGGTGCCAATCAAGTGGGCTGAATGGTGTCAAGCTTCTTGAGTGCTGTTGGAGCTGCACCCATCCAGGCAAGTGGAGAGTATTCCATCACACTCCTGACTTATACCTTGTAGATGGTGGACAGGCACTGGGGAGTCAGGGGGTGAGTTACTTGCCACAGAATTCTGAGGCTCTGACCTGCTCTTGTAGCCACAGTATTTATATGGCTGCTCCAGTTCAGTTTCTGGTCAATGGTAACCCCCAGGATATTGATAGTGGGGGATTCAGTGATGGTAATGCCATTGAACAATTTGGGGAAATATTAGATTATCTCTTGTTGGAGACGGTCATTGCCTGGCACTTGTGTGGCGCGAATGTTACTTGCCTCTTATCAGCCCAAGCCTGGATATTGTCCAGGTCTTGCTGCATCTGGACATGGGCTGCTTAGGTATCTGAGGAGTTGCAAATGGTGCTGAACATTGTGCAATCATCAGCGAACATCCTCACTTCTGATGTTATGATTGAAGGAAGGTCATTGATGAAGTAGCTGAAGATGGTTGGGCCTAGGACACTACCCTGAGGATCTCTTGCAGAGATAATTGACCTCCAACAACCACAATCATCTTCCTTTGTGCTAGGTATGACTCCAACCAGCGGAGAGGTTTCCCCCTGATTCCTATTGACTCCAGTTTTGCTCGGGCTCCTTGATGCCATACTCGGTTAAATGCTGCCTTGATGTCAAGGGCAGTCACTCTCACCTCACCTCTTGAGTTCAGCTCTTTTGTCCATGTTTGGACCAAGGCTGCAATGAGCTCAGGAGCTGAGTGGCCCTGATGCAATCCAAACTGAGCATCAGAGAGCAGGTTATTCCTGAATAAGTGCTGCTTGATGGCACTGTTGACGACCGCTTCCATCACTTTGCTGATTTAAAGAGTCCAGTGAGAGGTTTCTTCGTAAGATTTTGAGGCCATTTCTGCACCATTTCTCATGCGTTTAATTTCTTCTAGTTTTTTTTTGTTTATTGCTTCTTAGTTATTTGGGAGCTTTATGTTGTGTTCCTGCATGTTTTCCCTACTAACTCCAATATTGCAACAGTGGGCTTCCCATTGGGAATTCTCTTTTTGAAAGAAAAGGAAAACTAACAGAGCGATTCCAGACCTGTCAGGCTGTGTCAACGTCACTCTTTACACATCTACTATTACCCCCAGGCCAGTGCTCACAGACAGAGGTGCACACACTTCCATCTGTCAGATGAGTAATGCCCGGGAAGGTCATGACTCGCGGAGAGCGATGCTGTTTGCTCAAAGCAGATCTGCATCCAAACTCCTACACAGTTACAATATTGCAGATGGTCACCAAGGTCAGAAACACCATGACCATTTATCCTCTGGGATCAGTTCAGGTTTCCTCTGGGGAAAAAAACAAAAAACTTGCATTTATTTAGTGCTTATACTGACTTCAGGAAGCCACACAGTGTTTTACAGCCAATGAAGTAGTTTTGAAGTGTAGTCACTGTTGTAACGTAGGAAACACAGCAGCCAATTTGCGCACAGCAAGCTCCCACTAACAGCAATATAATAATGACCAGATAATCGGTTTTAATAATGTTGGTTGAGGGATAAATATTAGACTGGACACTGGGAATAACTTCTCTGCTCTTCTTTGAACAGTGTCATCGGATTTTTTATGTCCACCCGAGAGGGCAGACAGGGTGTTGTTTTAATTCCTATTTGTTCCCCATGCTGGGACTGCCAGTGATGGTGAAAGCTGTGAACTGGGATTGTGAGCTGTGGTGCTGCTGACTGTGCTGGTTCTTATTCAGCTGTGGCATGTATCAGCCTGAATAAAACAGAGTGTACACACCCCCTGTTTCATGGAACAGAAATATAGCTTCCCCACGGCAATCATCAAATTAGTGAAAAAATAAAGCTGTTGGATCGACTGAAGAGTTTTTGATTAGTCTCTTCAATACTTCAGGCAATTCACTGACAGCTTTTCATGCAGATTCCTGGGTTACCTCAGGTCATCTCAGGTCTTGAGAAGACCACAGATGGCCATTCTTTCCTTTCTCGAATGATCTTTCTGTGCCCATCAAGGTGATGGATGTTTGTGCTGCGGATTAGGATAAACTTGTGGAAAATGGCCAATGCACTTAACTGCATTGCAGGCACCCTGGCAAAACTCAGAGGGTTAACACTTGAATCCTGGGTGAAACGGATGCAGACAAGGGATCCACATTGTGAATGCCACTTGCTATCTACAGTGAAAACCTGGTACCAGATTGAACTAACTTGCCGAGATTCCAAGCCCTTAGACTGTAAAGTGTTACAGTCGCTGAGGGTGTAACAGTGTAATGAGCAGGGGAGAACTTTGAAGACATTTATATCAGAGCAGCTGTCTTCCCACTTTGATTTAGGCACCAAGAAAAGGAGAACCCAGCATCCAATCAGAGACCTGATTTTCATCAAAATAATTAAAATCTCAGGGTAGCAGAGTCATTTGAGGCCTCAGGGGGTGGTCATCCCTGCCCTTTTGTTAGTCGTCACAGGCCCAGGTATGGGTCCCATCCTCAGGGTTACGAGCCATGGCCAATGGCAGAACCAGCGAATTTTAAAGCACACATGAGAAAGGCAACAGGAAACCACATCAAATACTTCTTTCCTTCGTGATATTGCTCATTTCGCATGAAAGTTATAAAATGGGAGGCTCTTACAAGCAACTGAAGAGCAAAGCACAGGACTGTGAGGTGTGGAGAAATGAGCAGGGGACCTGCTCTTGGGCAGATCACCTGGAAAATTAATATCTGAACAAGTTTGAGTAAAGCTCCCTCTGCACTGTCCCACCAAACACTCCAGGGCAGCTACAGCACTGGTTAGATAAAGAGTTATGTTACCTCTACACTGTCCCATGATACAACAACAATGTAGAACCATAGAACCATAGAAAAGTTATGGCACAGAAAGAGGCCATTCAGCCCATCGTGTCTGCGCCGGCTGAAAAATATAGCCGCCCAATCTAATCCCACCTTCCAGCACCTGGTCCATAGCCTTGCAGGTGCATGTCCAGGTACCTTTTAAATGAGTTGAGTTTCTGCCTCCACCACCGATCCAGGCCGTGAATTCCAGACACCCACCACCCTCTGGGTGAAAAAGCTTTTCCCCATGTCCCCTCTAATCCTTCTACCAATCACCTTAAATCTGTTTTATACAGTTCCAACATTACGTCCTTGCTTTTGTATTCTATACCTCGGCCAATAAAGGAAAGCATTCCATATGCCTTCTTCACCTCTACCTGTCCTGCCACCTTCAGGGACCTGTGGGCAGCACAGTGGTGCAGTGGCCAGCAACCCAGGTTCAGTTCTGGGTACTGCCTGTGCGGAGTTTGCAAGTTCTCCCTATGACATGTGGGTTTCTGCTGGGTGCTCCGGTTTCCTCCCACAGCCAAAGACTTGCAGGTCGATAGGTAAATTGGCCATTGTAAATTGCCCCAAGTGTAGGTAGGTGGTAGGAGAATGGTGGGGATGTGGTAGGGAATATGGGATTAATGTAGGATTAGTATAAATGGGTGGTTGTTGGTCGGCACAGACTTGGTGGGCCGAAGGGCCTGTTTCAATGCTGTATCACTCTATGACATGCACTCCTAGGTCTCTCACTTCCTCTATATCCTCCTGTTTATTGTGTATTCCCTTTCTTTGTTTGTCCTCCCCAAATGCATTACCCCACACTTCTTCAGATTGAATTCCATTTGTCACTTTTCCACCCACTAAATCAAACCATTGATATCATTCTGGAGTCTACGGCTATCCTCTTCACTATGAACTACACGCCCAATTTTTGTGTCCTCAAAAAATTCAACTAAGTTAGTAAGACATGACCTTCCTTTAACAAATCCATGCTGACTATCCCTGATTAATCTGTGCCTTTCTCAGCGACAGTTTATCCTATCTCTCAGAATTGATTCTAACAATTTACCCACCACCGAGGTCAGACTAACCAGCCTATAATTATTTGGCCTATCCCTTGCACCCTTTTTAAACAATGGTACAACGTTCGCAGACCTCTAATCCTCTGGTACCTCGCCTGTATCGCTTGAGGATTTGAAGATGATCCTCAAAACATCCATTATTTCCTCCCGGGCTTCCTTTAACAGCCTGGGATACAATCCATATGGCCCTGGTGATTTATCCACTTTCAAGAATGTCAGACTCCCTAGTGCCTCCTCTCTCATTATGCTTATCATATCTAATATTTCACACTCCTCCTTTTTAACTACAATGTCTGCATCATCCCTCTCCTTTGTGAAGACAGAGACAAAGTACTCATTAAGATCCCTGCCCACATCTTCTGCATCCACACATAAGTTACCTTGTACATCTCTGATAGGCTCTACCCTTTCCTTAGTTATCCCCTTGCTCTTAATGTATTGATAAAATATCTTTGGATTTTCCTTGATTTTACCTGCCAATATTTTTTCATGCCTCCTCTTTGCTTTTCTAATTCCCTTTTTCATTTCACCCCTGCACTTTCTATATTCCTCTAGGTTTTCTAAAGTATTAAGCTTTTTGTGACTGTCATAAGCTTTCATTTCCTGCTTTATCTTACCCTGTACATTTCCAGATAACCAGGGGCTCTAGATTTGGCAGTACCACCCTTTTTCTTTGCGGGGACATGTCTACACTGTGCCTGTAGAATCTCGCTTTTGAATGCCTCCCACTGGTTTGCCACTGATTTTCATGCGAGTCGCTGTAACCAGTCCACTTTCGCCAGATCACCTCTCAGCTTCGGAAAATTTGCCTTCCCCCAATTTCGAACTTTTACTCCTGTTTTATCCTTGTCCTTCTCCATGATAATGTTCGATCTAACTAAATTATGGTCACTATCTCCAAAATGGTCACCCACTGTTACTCGATCCAATTGCCCAGCTTCATTTCCTAAGACTAAATTTAGAATTGTGCCCCCTCTCATTGGGCTTGTTATGTACTGGCTAAAAAAGTTTTCTTGAATGCAGTTCAACAATTTTGTGCCCTCTGGGCCCTTCACAATATTTGTATCCCAGTTGATATTAGAGTAGTTGAAATCCCCAACTATTATTGCCCTTTGTTTTTGCACTCAGAAATTTGCCTACATATTTGTTCTTCTACCTGCTTCTCACTATTTGGGGGTCTATAGTACACTCCTAGTAGTGTGACTGCCCCTTTTTTATTTCTCAGCTCAATCCATAAGACCTCTTTTGATGATTCATTTAGCACATCATCCTTCCTCACAACTGTAATTGGTTCTTTAACCAATAATGCTACATCCCCTCCTTTTTAATCCCCCTCTCTATCCTGCCTGAAAGCTCGACATCCAGGAATGTTGAGCTGCCATTTTGATCCTCTTTCAGCCAAGTTTCCATTCTAGCAATGCTATCTTTGTGTCAGTCTGTGCCCTCAGCTCATCGGCTTTATTTGCTCTACTCCTTGCATTTAAATAAATCCCTTTTAACACTGCCAGATACCTGTGCTGCACAATTTTTAACCTTTGCTGCTTCTGTCTTTCAGAGTCATTCGCTAATTTTCTGCCTCCTGTTCCCTGACCTGAATTTGTCCTATCTGAAACTGCCCTCAGGTTCCCATCCCCCTGCCAAACTAGTTTAAACCATCCCCAACAGCACTAGCAAACCTTCCTGCAAGGATACTCATCCCAGTCCTGTTCAGGTGCAGACCGTCCGGCTTGTACAGGTACCACCTTCTCCAGAGCCGGTCCCAATGCCCCAGAAATCTGAAGCCCTCCCTCCTGCACCATCTCTCCAGCCACACATTCATCTGGTGTATTCTCCTATTTCTACACTCACTAGCACATGGCCTTGGGAGTAATCCGGGGATTACTACCTTTGAGGTCCTGCTTGCTAATCTCTTTTCTATCTCCCTAAACTCAGCCAGCAGGAACTCATCCCTTTTTCTACCTATATCATTGGTACCAATGTGGACCAGGACCTCTGGCTGTGCATCCTTACCCTCCAGAATGCTCTGTAGCCGCTTGGTAATATCCATGACTCTTGCACCAGGGAGGCAACACACTATCCTGGAATCATGTTTGCAACCACAGAAACACCTGTCTGTCTCCTAACTATAGAATCCCATATCACTATTGGTCTCCTGTCTTTTCTCCTCCCTTCTTGCACAGCTCCATGGTGCTCTGGTCATGACTCTCACTACACTCTCCAGAGGAACTCTCTTTCCCATCAGTACTCAGAACTGAATACCAGTTAGAAAGTGGGATGCCCTCTGGGGATTCCTGCACTACCTGCCTTGCCCTTCTTGTCTATCTGGCAGCCACCCTGTCCCTCGCTACCTGTGCTCTCTTAAGCTGCGGGGTGACCCCTTGAAATCTACTATCCACACATCTGTCATCCTCGTGAATGCACCTCAGTGACACCAGCTGCTGCTCGTGTTCCCAGATTCAGTGCATGGGTTTTTGCCTTTGGTGGCACTTCTGCACATGTAGTTGTCCAGAATATGGGCAGGGTCCTGGAGTCCCCACATGGCACAGGATGTGCATTTGACAGGTGTGAGCAGCCCTGCCATGCCTCAAATTATTTATTTACTGCACTAAAATTGGAAGTTAAATAAACACAATAAAATGGTTATCAATAAAATGAATAAAGGGGTAACCACCTACCAACCACTGGTATTTCTAGTAAATTTACCACTAGTAAATAGTCTTCAATGTTAAAGAAAAAATAAAAATCAGCAGACAAAAGGAAATAAGAAAGTAAGAAAATACCCACCAGATACTCACCGACTAATTCCCTGTGCCTCGCCGCTCTCTCTCCCTCTGTGCTGTTTGTAGCTCCAAAGTCTCACCCAGCCAATCAGCTACCTGCTTCCCTGTGATGTCTACTTACCAAAACTAATCTACCTTACCACTATTAATATAGCCTACTAATACCAAAATGTTACCAATAGTAATAATAACCTCAGTAATAAACCTTACTTCTTTAAAATAAAACAGAACAGTAGACTCACCAGCTTTTCCCTTCTGCTTGTATGCCTTAATTAATTATAAAGTAGTTAAATAAATTTTAATTTTCAGTCTTTTTCTAATTTGTAGTTATTTACACATGTACCCTAACAGCAGTTACTCACCAACCAATCACCTTGCAGCATTCCTATGATGTCACTGTTCACTTTTCTTTCAAACTCCGCGCGCCTGGACTCCTGTCCGCTGCTCTCTCGGAAGGTAAGTGCTGTAGGCCACGATCCTCAGGCTTTATTTAACTGCTCCTGGCTCCGTGTTCCTACGGCAGGTCCGCTCCTGCCCGCTGCTCTCTCGTAAGGTAAGTGCTGTAGGCCGCGATCCTCAGGCTTTATTTAACTGCTCCCGGCTCAGTGTTTCTCCCGCAGGTCCACGGCTGTCCACTGCTCTCCTGGAAGGTTAGACAACGTGTATTTATACAGCGTATTTAACATAGCAAAATGTGCCAAGACGCTTCACAAGAGTGTTATCAAACAAAATTTGACAATGAGCCATATAGGGAGATGTTAGGACAGAAGACCTAAAGCTTGGTCAAAGAGGTAGTTTTAAGGAGCTCTTAAATGAAGAGAGTGAGGCAGAGACATTTCAGGAGGAATTTCCAGAGTTTAGAGCCCAGGCAGCTGAAAGAATGGCTGCCAATGCTGGAGTGATTAAAATCAGTGATGGGCAAGAGGCCAGAATTGGAGGAGCACAGATATTTCGGAGGGTTATAGGGCTGGAGATTACAGAAATAGGGAGGGGCCTAGCTATGGGGGGATTTGAAAACAAGCATCAGAATTTTTAAATCAAGACATTGATAGACTGGGAGCCAATATAGATCAGCGAACACAGTCTCAGAGCAGGTTCAGCACAGGTTAGATACAATGTAAGCTCCCTCTACACTGTCCCATCAAAGACTCTGAGGGCAGGTTCAGCACAGTCTTTGATGGGACAGTGTAGAGGGAGCTTACACTGTATCTAACCTGTGCTGTACCTGCCCTCAGAATCTTTGATGGGACAGTGTAGAGGGAGTTACACTGTAGATAACAGTGTAACTCCCTCCACACTGTCCCATCAAAGATTCTGAGGGCAGGTACAGCACGGGTTGGAATCATTGAATGAACAGAGTAGAGGGAGGCCGTTTGATCCATGATGCCTATATTGGTGCTTTAAAATAGCTTTTTAATTAGTCCCACTTCCCTGCTCATTTCCTACAGCCTTGCAATATTTTCCCATTCAAGTATTCATCCAATTCCCTTCTGAAAGTTACTATTGAATCTGCTTCCACCACCCTTTCAGGCAGCGCATTTCAGATCATAACAATTCACTGCATTTTTATTCCCTCATGTTACCTCTGGTTCTTTTGCCAATCACCTTAAATCTGTGTCCTCTGGTTACTGATTCTCCTGCCCCTGGAAGCAATTTCTCTTTATTTACTCTAACAAAACTGCTCATAATTTCGAACAACTCTATCAAATCTCCTCTTAACCTTCTCTGCTCGAAGGAGAACAACCCTAGTTTCTTTCGCCTCTCCACATAACTAAACTCCTGCAACCCTTGAACCATTCTAGTAAATCTCCTCTGCACCCTCTTTGAAGACTTAACATGCTCTTGTACTCATTCCTCTATTAATAAAGTCAAGGACTTCGTCACCTTTTTTGACAGCATTCTCAAGTTGTCCTGACACGTTCAAAGATTTGTGTACATATACCCCCAGGTCTCTTTGTTCTTGCATCACTTTTAAAATTGTATCATTTTATGCATATTACCTTTCCTCATTCTTCCTACCAAAATGTACCACTTCACACTTCCCTGCATTAAATTTCATCTGCCATATTTCTGCCCATTTCGCCAGTCTGTCTATGTCCTCCTGAAGTCTGTTACAATCCTCCTTATTGTTTATTATATTTCTGAGTTTCATGTCATCTTTAAACTTTAAAATGATGCCCTGCATAATATATCGTCAATTATATATCGAAAAGAGCAGTGATTTGAATATCGACCCCTGGTGAACACCCACTGTATACGTCCCTCCAGTATGAAAAATAACCACTCACTACTACTCTCTGCTTTCTGCCCCTTATCCAATTTCTACACTGTCTCTGTCTCTTTAACTCTTCGGGCTTTAATTTTCTGACAAGTCTATTACTTGATACTCTATCAAACACCCTTTGAAAGTCTATATTCACAACATCAACTGCACTGCCATCATCAATCCTCTCCATTACTTCATCAAAGAACTCAATTAAGTTAGACAAACATGATTTGCCTTTAACATATATACTCCAGCTTTCATTTATTAACCCATATTTTTCAAAGTAATAATTAATTTTGTCTCTAACTGTGGTCTTTAGAAATTTCTCCACCACTGACGCTGGGCTGACAGGGCTGTAGTTGTCAGGTTTATCCCTCCAGTCTTTTGGCACCGCTCCCATATCTCAGCAGGACTGGAAGATTGTTAAAGACAGAATAAAGCTCCCTCGATAATGTCCTATCAAACCCTTCCAGAGGCTGATACAATATGGGTTCAATACAGAGTAAAGCATCCTCTACACTCGATCTACAATGTGCCTCAGTCCCTTCCTGAGAAGAGGACCTCTCACTGCACCAGTATGATATTTGTTAAATCCTATACCGATCACCCCGTGAGTGAGATTAGTGCTGAATGAGGACCAGGATTGTGTAGCAGGGTCACACTGGGCTGGGACATCCTAAAGATACTTCAGATAGCCAGCAGATACATCCACTCCATCATTCTGGGCTGGATTAGAACCCAGGTCAAACAGATGGGACTATAGAAAATACCATCCTGTACCCAGCCTCGCTTTAAGCAATTTGTGTTTTATAACCAGCATTGCTGGACTTTGGGCAAGCAAGTACAGGTTTCCCTCAGTTACTGTAGGATAATCCAGAGATACAGGGTTATTTTGGCCAAGAGTAAAAACAGGTGCTAAATGGGTGCTGTGTTAATAAGAGACGCCTGTTTCAAAGTCCAGATTTAGCGCACCGTTTTGGGCCTAATTGCTGATCACCATAATTTGAATTTGCCTGGAGATGCTGAACCAGCGACACCTGTTGATTTAGCACTCAGTTGCTGATTAGGCACAATTTTTGTGGAGAGGTATTTTAGAAATTGGAGCAGGAATAGGCCATTCAGCCCTTTGAGCCTGCAAAAATGTGGGCTCCTCACATCCATTTGCACTGACTGGTACAAAAGGTGAAGTCACATAGGATCAGAGGTGAGCTGGCAAGATGGATACAGAACTGGCTCGGTCATAGAAGACAGAGGGTATCAGTGGATGGGTGTTTTTCTGAATGGAGGGATGTGACTAGTGGTGTTCCGCAGGGATCAGTGCTGGGACCTTTGCTGTTTGTAGTATATATAAATGATTTGGAGGAAAATGTAGCTGGTCTGATTAGTAAGTTTGCGGACGACACAAAGGTTGGTGGAGTTGCGGATAATGATGAGGATTGTCAGAGGATACAGCAGGATATAGATCGGTTGAAGAGTTGGGCGGAGAAATGGCAGATGGAGTTTAATCCGGACAAATGTGAGGTAATGCATTTTGGAAGGTCTAATGCAGGTGGGAGGTATACAGTAAATGGCAGAACCCTTAGGAGTATTGACAGGCAGAGAGATCTGGGCGTACAGGTCCACAGGTCACTGAAAGTGGCAACGCAGGTGGATAAGGTAGCCAAGAAGGCATACGGCATGCTTGCCTTCATCGGTCGGGGCATAGAGTATATAAATTGGCAAGTCATGTTGCAGCTGTACAGAACCTTACTTAGGCCACACTTAGAATATTGCGTGCAATTCTGGTCACCACACTACCAGAAGGACATTGAGGCTTTGGAGAGGGTACAGAGGAGGTTTACCAGGATGTTGCCTGGTCTCGAGGGCATTAGCTATGAGGAGAGGTTGGAAAAACTCGGATTGTTTTCACTGGAACGACGGAGGTGGAGGGGCGACATGATAGAGGTTTACAAAGTTATGAGCAGCATGGACAGAGTGGATAGTCAGAAGCTTTTTCCCAGGGTGGAAGAGTCAGTTACTAGGGGACATAGGTTTAAGGTGCGAGGGGCAAAGTTTAGAGGGGATGTACGAGGCAAGTTTTTTACACAGAGGGTGGTGAGTGCCTGAACTTGTTGTTGGGGGAGATGGTGGAAGCAGGTACCATAGAGACGTTTAACAGACATCTTGACAAATACATGAATAGGAAGGGAATAGAGGGATACGGACCCCGGAAGTGCAGAAGGTGTTAGTTTAGGCAGGCATCAAGATCGGCGCAGGCTTGGAGGGCCGAATGGCCTGTTCCTGTGCCATATTGTTCTTTGTTCTTTGTAGCATTCTCTAGCTGGTACACAGCGGCACATCGCAGGATGGCTCAGTGACTAAGGGAGTGGGTGCAGAGGTGCTCAGACATAGCACTGGAGGTCTTTGTGGAGGAGGTTCAGAGGAAGAGGGATGTCCTGTTCCCACATTGGGCAAGTAAGCCTCTCGCCCACCAGTCCCTCCTTCCTGTAGCATTTGGTGCTGCTGTGCCTGTCCTCATCTCCTCCTCTCATTCCTCATCTGGACCAAGACGGACTCCTAGCAAGATGCAGAAGAACAAATGTCTCTTTCCCCTGGTGACTCCTATAAGATGTCCAATAATGTAGAGTAGCACAGCAATTACTCTTTATTTGCAAACTAAATGTTGCTGGATTGTTAATTAAGTCTTGGCAAAGTGTCGCAGAAAGTCTCCCAATGTGTTTCAGAGGTCCTGTTCACAGTTCCAGCAGCAAGTGAATGTGAAATGGTGAGTATCCCCTTAAAGTGGTGTGTGTCCCTTTAAATAGTGCTTGAAATCAATGCTATGTTTACTCCCAATAAGCTGGTCGCTGTTAGGAGAGGGCATTAGTTGAAGCATTAGCCACTAAAATGCTGTGCAGCCACTTTAATGCAGGCAAGTTAAATGGCTATCAGCCCCTTAATGTGCCTCCAGGCGGCTGTTCCTAGCACGTGTTCTAACTCCTTTACCAAGACAGTGTCTGGCACTAAATGTGGACTGAACTGGTGTTTCAGTTCAAGATCCCAACTTGGCCACCTCATTAATGTTTGAATGTGCTGCCGGAAATCACCCTCATTGTCTTATGTTGTCTTGTACTGCCCTCTGGTGGTAACATGATGTATATCACTTCTGCAAACACTTGGGTACAACTGGGCACTGGCATTAGAGTTGCTGTCCACAGGCTACCTGCTCTGTAGCAGCTATCAACACGAGACAGTTATCACTGAGCCTCTTTAGGCGAAGAGAGACAACATCCCTATTAAGGAGGAATACCCACTACTGAATGCCACATACATATCCCCCATCTTCATCCAGTGTGTCAGGGAGCTGGGTCTCGTCTGTGGTCTGTGCTGAATTTTTTACATAGAATTGCACTGAAACAGGCCATTCAGCCCAACTAGTCTATTCCAGTATTTATACTCCACACAAGCCTCCTCCCACCCTACTTCATCTCACTCTATCAACATATCCTTCTTTTCTTTTCTCTCTCAAGTATTTGTCTCGTTTCCCTTTAAATGCATCTATAATTCACCTCAACCACTCCATGTGGTAGCGAGTCCCACATTCTTACCACTCTCTGAGTAAAAAAAGTTTCTCCTGAAATCCCTATTGTATTTATTAGTGGCTATCTTATGTTGCCGTCCCCAGTTATGGACTCCCCACAAGTAGAAACACTTTCTCTACAGCTACCCTATCAACCCCCTTTATAAATTTTAAAGATGCCCATCAGGTTACCCCTCAGCCTTTTCTTTTCTAAAGATGAGAGCCACAGCCTGTTCAACCTTTCCTGATGGTTATAACTGTGCACAGTATTTTAAATGCGGTCTAACCCAGGTTAAAATAACAACTTTAACATAACTTCTCTGCTTTTCAATTCTATCACCCTAGGAATAAAACCCAGTGCTATTACCATTATTTTATGGCCTTGTTAACATGTTGCTACTTTTATGATTTGTGTACTCTGCTCCTCGACCTCATTTTGTCCCTTATTTTCCAAGGATTATGTGGTCTCCTTGTGTCTCCTACCTAGGTACACCACACACACTTAGCTGTATTCAAATTAATTTGCCAATTACATGTCCATTGTTCAAGTTTATTCATTAATTCTTGTATTTGATCACAGTCTTCCGTAGTATTAACTATACATCCCAACGTTGTGCCATCAGCAAATTTAGATATAGTATTTCTAATTTACAAGTCCAAATCGTTAATGTTGTTGTCAGTCCCTTGAAACGAGGATGATGTCTGCCTGGCTTCATGATTTGTGTGTCCTCAGGTGACTCAACAGGTTAATCCTGGAGCCACAGGTCTTTGGGCAGAGAGGACAGGAGTTGCCCTGAGGAAAGAGGGGGTTCTCAAGCCAAGGTTCTGCTCTCCCTCCATTTGCTTTCATCACTTCTCCGCAGCAGAGTTTATGTGGTCAGTTTCCAACTGTGTTGCGGCTTGTTTGATGAGGCCCTGCCACATGGTACAGTTTGTGGCAATTTCCTCCCATGCACTGATGTCAGTTTGTCCCCTTTTCAATGAGGCCTTCAGAATGCCCTTAAAACGTTTCCTCTGTCCTTGAGATCAGGTGTCATCCTTAAGTTGTGAGAAGAAGATCTGCTTCGGAAGACAGTTATTTGGCTTGTGGCTGCAGTGTCCAGATCAGCGGAGCTGATTTCGCATAATCATGGTTGTGTTGCTGGAAGAATTGGCTTCAGTGAGGATGCTGGAGTTTGATCGCATGTCTTCCCACTTGACTTTTAGTATCCTATGGAGACACCGCTGGTGGAAATTCTCCAGCGCCTGGAAGTGTCTTTGGTAGGTGACCCAAGTCATGTTAATGTAAATTGTAAACAACAGTGGTCCCAGTACCAATCCCTATGGAACATCATTTCCCACCTTTTGCCAATATGAGTAACTACCTTTAAACATTACACTCTATTTTCTGTTTTGTAGCCAGTTTTCTATCCATTCTGCTATTTGTCATCTAACTCCATATGATCTTATCTTAGTCATGAGTCTATTATGTGGCATCTTATCTGAGGTCTTTTGAAAATACAAGTATATTACATCAACTGCATTAGCGTTATCTACACTTTCTATTACTCCTTCAAAGAATTCAGTAAATTTGGTCAAGCATGACCTTCCCTTTTGGCTGCTTGTTAATCTATTTTCAGTTTCTAGATGTTTTTCTCTTACATCTTTGAGTAAAGATTCCATTATCTTTGCTATCATCCAGATTAGCTAACTGGTCTATAATTCTCTTGAATTGTTCTATCTCCCTTTTTCAATATAGGAATCACATGATGTGTCCACCAGTCATCTTGCACTATTCCCTTTTCTATGTATTTTTATAAATATATAATAGTCCCTCTGCTACCTCTTGCTTCGTTTCTTTGGGTGTGCTAGATGTAATTCATCTGGATTAGGCATGTTATTCTCTCTAAGTTTGAGTGGTGTCAAGCAAGTCCCCCCACCTGCCAAGAATGAGACACATATTTCGCCACAGGAACATTGATACTTAAATTTGGTGCTGGGAAGAAAAGAGGGCCTATTACAAGGTATTGCCAGGAAATCGCCGGTAAGACCTTTTTTGCATGCTAGCAGACAGTGTTGGAACAAGCAACCCAATCCTTGCTTCCCCAATACACAGAAGAAGGGGTCAGACCAGTTTAGTCACATGACTAACTGGCTGCTCTTTTTTTTTAACTTGAACTTGACACAGAATTGGAAGTCAGAAAGCTCTTTGCTCCTGGTCTGCGAACACTTCTCTCCTGTCTGCTCTCCTCTCTTTCTCACAGAACTGAAGACCCATTGAAGACACATGAACCCCAAGAGAGAAAAGTTTCCTATAGTGAACAAGGTTTAAGAATAATACTGGGCCCCAACAAAAAGCAAGACTACTTACAAAAGGACTACAGTGAGCACGAAACACAGTAAACAAGAAACTCTTTGATATTGCCTCAAATCTCTCTTTTTTATTTTTCTTCTGCTCTTTTCTATCCCTATTTGCATGTGTGTATCGCGTGTGAATGCTAACGTGGGTGCGTTGTATATCCATAGGTGTTAACCATATTAGAGTTTAAGTTTAAGTTTTAATAAATTTCACTTTTCTTCTTTAAACCTAAGAAAACCTGGTTGTGCTCATTTCTTTGCCTTATAATTGGAAAGCGGTGAAGAAGGATTCACCAAGGGGGAGTTCAAAACACAGTGTGTTTAAAAATTAAACTCTGTTACAATAAGACCAGGTGAAGACAGTAAAAGACCCCTAGAAACCTTTCTCACCTGATCTTAACAGTACTTTATCAACTATCTCCCCCTTTCTTTCTTAAATACTGTTCTCAGTTATGGCGATGGTACAGACAGGTAAGGGTTAGTTCCAGCTCCATAATTCCTGTTGGCTAAGTGAGGACAGGGTATGGCTCAGCAGAGACCTCCCACATGCCCAGACCAGAAGGGCAATGAACCGTGTTCATGGACACCTGCATACTTGGACTCCAGCTATAGTGGGAAGGGTATACAGGGGGTGACAATGCAGGGGGAGGTGTATGAGCAGTGGGAGCGGTAGTTGGGGGTGGTATATGCAAGAGGTCAGGTATGTGCAGAGGGACGGATATGTATAGTGGGAGAGATACACAGGGGGTGGGTATACAGCAGGTGGGGTATGTGCAGTGGAAGGGGTACACAGGGAGTGGGTGTGCAGGGGAGGGGTGCACAGGAGGTGGGCATACAGCAGGTGGGGTATGTGCAGTGGGAGGGGTATACAGCAGGTGGGGTATGCAGAGGTGTAGCTTGTATACTCAACACTGACTATTCAGCTGAGACAGGCGCATTTTAAAGCTGTCCAAAGTTGACAGTAATACACTCTCTTCTTTCTTGTAAGGGATAGGCACCAACATGTTGCACCATGGACATTTGACAAAATTATTGAGTCAGCTACGGGCATGGGGGCAATTAATCTGTATATAAAGTGTATAGGCAATCTAATGCCATCAAAATACAGTGCAATTTAAAAGACAATAAATAAAGTAGCTAAGCAAACAAACATCATGGGGAGCAGCACAACTGTATTAGCTAGCTAGCAAGCAAAATACTCTGCAATGCCAATGCAAATTACTTTTGTTGACAGAATAGAGCTAGCTACACCATATCACGGGGTGGTAGATGGAACTTATCGGATAACCTCTGTGGATTCACACTGTGTCAGGAGTGCAAATTCATCCAATAAACCATGAAACTCAAGGGGAGGATTGTTACTGTCATTACTGAGGTGAGGCAGTAGGAAAATCAGCAATAGGAAGAAGATGGACCATTTCTCACACTGTTATTGTCACAAAACAATTTACCCCCGCGATGGTCTCTCTGTTTCTGCAACTTCTCCACCTACCTGTAATATGTGTCTAAAAACAGGGCAGGCAAAAAAATGGTTGTGATCTTCAAGTCAGAAGAATTTAATAGGATGAAGCAGATAGTACATCAGAAGAGTCATGTAAAACAGAAAAGCAGAGTGGTACAGGAAGGGACAGAGAGATTAACGGTAGGTGGCCAAGACTAGTTTATTCATCTTGACAGGCTGTTAAACTAGGTCCTGGATTCTAAAATACAAAAACAATAGAATCTCTCATGGACAAAATATCACTTTCTCACCTAAGCTAGTGACAAAGCTAGATAAATACAATTATAAATAAAGAGTGCCTTTCAGTTCCTCCAATAAAGCTATGAATACTCTTAATTCACTTGTGTCTATATCTCAGACTATCATTGTCAATTCTGATTCAGCTCTGACAAGATAATTATTCACAAAAAGCTTTTCTGCAAAAGTTGAGCGGTTGTTACTTCATGTATTATTCAGTTACAAAATGTTTAGGCTCTATCATAAGATTGTATTCCAGACTAACCAATTTATGTCCAAGCCAAATCTATTACCTGTTAGCAAAGGTGCACTTTTAACATAAATGTAATTAAATGGTTCAGACAAGTTTCAAATAACATTGGTGGCTGAGGTTATCTGCCCTCACACTGGATAGTAAACTATGCACATTGCAGTTGCTGATCTTTGACATACTTGTAAAACTTGCCCTTTAACCCAATTTACAGAAAAAAATTGGTTAATGACTGTTTCTAATATAGTCATCAAAACATAATAAAGTTTTTACTATGTATTCCCCAAACATTTTTAAAACTGCAAATGCAGCATGAATTTTGTTAAGGAATCATAGACAGTTCATCATAAATTAAGGTTTATTAATACTATCCATTATATTGTATTTACTAACTATTGTATATGGGTCAGCAACATCCTGTTTTTGCCAATATCACTCAGCCCAATTACATAGTACTCTTGTATTCATGAGCAATGATCTCTATCGGGTCACCCCCTCAGCCTTCTGTATTCTAGAGAAAAGAGTCCCAGTCCGTTCAACCCTTCCTGATAATTACATCCTCTCAGTTCTGCTGTCATCCTCGTAAATCTTTTTTGCATCTTTTCCAGTGCCTCTATATCCATTTTATAATTGGAGACCAGACTGCCCACAGTACTCTGAGTGTGGTATAACCAAGGTTTGATAAAAGTTTAACATAACATGTCTGCTTTCAATGCTGTCCCTCTACAAATGAATCCTAGTGCTTTGCTTGCTTTTTTACCAGCCTTATTTTCCTGGGTCTCTACATTTAGCGATTTGTGTATCTGTACCAGTGGATCCTTCTGTTCTTCTACCCCATTCAGATTTTTATTTTCTAAGCAGCATGTGGTCTCTTTATCCCACCTACCAAAGTGCACCAACTCACACTTACTTATATTGAAATTCATTTGCCAATTACATGCCCATTCTGAAAGTTTGTTAATGTCTTCCTATATTTTGTCGCAGTCCTCCTCTGGATAAACTATACCCTCCAATTTGGTATCGTCCACAGATTTTGAAATTGTACTTCTGATAGCTGAGTCCAAATCATTTATGTAAATTGTGAACAGTTGTCTCAGATTTGATCCCTGTGGAACATTACTTCCCACCTTCCACCTGTTTGAGTAACTAGCCTTAACCCTTACTCTCCGTTTTCTGTTTTGTAGCCATTTTTCTAACCATTCTGCGACTTGTCGTAACTCCACATGCTCTGATCTTAGTCATGAGTCTACCACGTGGTACCTTATCACAAGCCTGCATTACCCTTGTCAACTCTGTTACTTTTCCAAAAATTCAATAGGTTTGGTCGAGCACAACCTTCTCTTTTGAAATCTGTGCTGACTGCTCTTTGGTTTCTATATGTTTTTCTATTACATCTTTGAATCAAGATTCCATTATCCTTCTTGCCATAGGGATTAAGCTAACTGCTTTATAGTTCCTTGCATTTTTTAAATATAGGCATCACATTCACTGTCCACCAGTCCTCTGACACTATTCTCTTTTCTAATAAATGTTATATATATGTAACAGTGCTGTCTCTTCCCCAACTTCTTTTTATATGCATGGATGCAATCCATCTGGACTTTATCGTCTCTAGGTTTGATTAGTGTATCAATTATCTCCCTCCTATCTATCTTAAATGTCTTTGTATCTTTTTGATCTCTGCTTCTAATATCATGCTGACTGTATTAGTCACCCTGATAACTGCTGAGAAAAAGAAAATATTTATTATTTCTGCCATTTTGCTGTCATTATCTGTGCATTTATCTTGTGCATCCCTTTGCCGCCCTACCTCGATCCCAATATTTCTTCTTTTATTTATGTCTCTGCAGAATACTATTTTGTTTTATATTCCTTGATAATTTAATTTCATAGTTCCTTTTTGCTTTTCTAACTGTTTTTCTATTTTTTTGCTAATCTCTTCATATTCCCTTTTATCATCCTCTTCTTTGTTGTCTATGTACTTAATGTGTGCCTTTTTCTTTAGTTGCAGTTTTATCCTTATCTCTTTCTTCATCCATGGCATTCTTTTACTGGCTAGTTTGTTCTTTTTTTTTAGCAGAATATATTTCTCCTGAACTCATTGATCACCGTTTTAAATATTTCCCATTGCTGTTCTATCTCATTGTTTGTCAAGTTTTGTCCAGTTTATCTTTCCTGCTTGCATTCGCATTCCCTCAAAATTAGCTTTTTTTCCAATCTATTACTTTGGTCTTTGTCTCACTTATGTGTCTCTCAATCATTATTTGAACATTATTATTTGTAATCACTATTGCCTTGATGCCCCCGTATGCTTTCTTCTTTTATCTGATCTGGTTCATTTTCCATTACTAAATTCAACAGTTACTCCTCTCTTGTTGGTCTTTCTACATACTGGATAAGAAAGGACTCCTGAACACAATAATCAGGGATGGATTAGTTTGATTTGAAATCAATTGCTAATTAATTACTCTAGTTACTTATTATTAATGTAGAGCAGATACCTAATGTAAATTGGATCTGTTTAATGTTGGTTTCCTCCACTTAGTTTATTTTGTCCCTTTATTTAGGGTGTAGAGCTTCTGAGGCCTATTTGTTTATCTAAATGATATTATGCTCTCAGTACTTAAATAAATGATAATTTAAACACTTAAGCCTAATTCCTCAGCTCCACCACTCCTTACTCTTGCTAGGGCATCACTTTTGAGTTATTCCCTCTGTTTATTTGGTATCTAGCTGCTGCTCTCTGCCTCGGATGCTTTTAATCTGCTGACACTGAGGGTCCCTGCTCTTTTTATCAGCTCCAACTTGTGTCAGGGCTTTGTGGAGAGCATGGGGACTATTCTGTGCAACAAGGAGCGAGTGGTCAATTCACAGCCACCAATGATGGAATTCAGAGAGCTGTCATCTTGTATCTGAAACAATTGTAGAAAGAGATTTCCAGAGTATCATATCACTCCTGAATTCTGTTCCCTCAGGGTCCTGAACCCTAGTCCCAAGGAGACTGATCTTGACATGGGAGAGACACCTGCTACGCACTCCACCAATGCCCTTGTTACATGCCAGTAGGCCACACTGCCGCAGCCCAGCCTGAGATGCTGCAGCCTATAGCCAGGCCGTCAAGGCCCAGAGCTGCCCAATGTATAGGGGGAGGTGGTGGCTTAGTGGTAATGTCACTGGGCTAGTAATCCAGATGCCTAGGTTACTGCTCTGGGGACATGGGTTTGAATCCCACCAGGGCAGATGGTTAAATTTGAATTCAATTAATAAATCCAGAATTTAAAAAGCTAGTTAAATGGCAACCATGAAACCATTGTAGATTTTTGTAAAAACGCATCTGATTCACTAATGTCCTTTACTGAAGGAAATCTGCTGTCCTTGCCTGGTCTGACCCACATGTGAGTCCAGACACACAGTAATGTGGTTGACTCTTACATGCCCTCTGAAATGGCCTAGCAAGCCACTCAGTTGCATTAAACCACTACAAAGTGTAAGACGGACCACCCAGTATTGACCTAGGCACTGACAATGGCCCAGTTGACCCTTAGTAAGTCCTCCTTACGAACAGCTTGGGCTTGTGCCAAAATTCGGAGAGCTGTCCCACAGACTAGTCAAGCAACAGCCTGACATAGTCATACTCACGGAATCATACCTTACAGACAATGTCTCTGACACCGCCATCACCATCCCCTGGTATGTCCTGTCCCACCGGCAGCACAGAGCCACCGGAGGTGGTATACATTCAGGAGGGAGTTGTTCTCCTGGGAGTCCTCAACATTGACTGTGGACCCCATGAAGTCTCATGGCATCAGATCAAACATGGGCAAGGAAAACTCTGCTGATTACCACCTACCACCCTGCACCTCCTCAGCTGATGACTCAGTACTCCTCCATGTTGAACACCAATTGGAGGAAGCACTGAGGGTGGCAAGGGCACTGAATGTACTCTGGGTGGGGGACTTCAATGTCCATCACCAAAAGTGGCTCGGTAGCACTATTACTGACCGAGCTGGCTGGGCCCTAAAGGACATAGCTGCTAGACTGGGTATGCAACATGCGACAAGGGGGAGAAACCTACATGACCTTGTCTTCACCAATCTACCTGTCACAGATGTATCTGTTCATGACAGTATTGGGAGGAGTGACCACCGCACAGTCCTTGTGGAGACGAAGTCCACTCATCATGCTGAGGATACCCATGATCTTGTTATGTGGCACTACCACCATGCCAAATGGGATAGATTTTGAACAGACCTAACAATGCAAAACTGGGCATCCATGAGGCGCTGCGGGCCATCAGCAGCAGCAGAATTGTACACAACCACAATCTGTAACCTCATGGCCTGGCATATCCCCCACTCTACCATTATCATTGAGCCAGGAGACCAAATCTGATTCAATGAAGAGTGCAGGAGGGCATGCCAGTAGCAGCACCAAGCATGCCTAAAAATGAGATGCCAGCCTGGTGAAGCTACAACCCAGGACTACTTGCATGCCAAACAGCAGAAGGAGCATGCAATAGACAGGGCCAAGCGATCCCACAACTAACGGATCAAATCTAAGCTCTGCAGTCTGGCCACATCCAGTCATGAATGGTGGTGGACAATTAAACAACTAACAGGATGAGAAGACTCCAGAAATATCCCCATACTCAATGATGGGGGAGCCCAGCCCATCAGTGCAAAAGACAAGGCTGAAGCATTTGCAACAATCTTCAGCCAGAAATGCTGAGTAGATGATCCATCTCGGCCTCCTCCTGAGGTCCCCAGCATCACAGATGCCAGTCTTCAGCCAATCCGATTCGCTCCACGTGATATCAAGAAACGGCTGAAGGCTCTGGATACTGCAAAGGCAATGGGCCCTGGCAACATTCCGGCAATAGTACTAAAGACTTGTGCTCCAGATTTAGCTGCACCCCTAGCCCAGCTGTTCCAGTACAACACTGGCAGCTACCCAGGGAAAAAGTGATAATAATACAATTGAATTCCATATGAAGTTTGATAGTGACATACTCCAGTCCCAAACACAAATCTTAATTTTAAACAATGCCAGTTACCTAGGTATGAGGGGTGAACTGGCTAAGGTTGATTCGTTAAATAGACTAAAAGGAATGGCAGTAAATAAACAGTGGGAAGTATTTAAAGAAACAATTCAAAATGTTCAACAAAAGTGAATTCCATTAAAAAAACAAGAACTCAGCAAGAAAGATCCATCCGTGGCTTACTAAGAAAGTTAGGGATAGTCTTGGATTAAAAGAAGAGGCTTAGAATATTGCAAAAAATAGTAGTAAGCCTGTGCAAAGGGACTGTTTTATTTTTATTTATTTGTTTTTGTAGGATGTGGGCGTTGCTGGCTGGGCCAGCATTTATTGCCCATCCCTAATTGCCCTTGAACTGAGTGGCTTGCAGAGGACATTTAAGCGTCAACCACATTGCTGTGGGCCTGGAGTCACATGTAGGCCAGACCAGGGAAGGAGGGCAGATTTCCTTCCCTAAAGGACATTAGCGAACCAGATGAGTTTATAAATCAGCAAAGGGCCCCCAAAATGTTGATAAAAAGGGAAAAATAGAATGAGGGTAAACTAGCCAGGAATATAAAAATAGATTATGAGAGCTTTTACAAGTATATAAAAAGGAGAATAGCTAAAGTAAACATTGTCCCTGAGAGGCAGGGGTAGGAGAAATTATCATGGGAAATGAGGAATTGGCAGACACAATGAACAAATATTTTGTATCTGTCTTCACAGCACAAGACACAGGTTACATACCAGAAATAGAGAGTAACTGTGGGAACAGAACTATTGGGGACATTTAAAGTGAACTAATCAATTAAGTATAGCCTACTAACAAAATAACCACGGAGCTGCAGAGACAGTTTATCAGAAATGACTTCATAACTTCAGGGCTGCAGAGGCAGCTTATCAGTAGAAGTAGACTAACAAGCAGAAACTAATGGGGCAGCTGCAGGCTGCTTAATAGTAGCCTATTGTAAAACAATCAGCCTAACGGTTCACAAGGAGATAAGGGGATGGGAAACTGGAGTAAGAAGTTAAAACAAATTGACAAGGCAGTACCTCAATCAAGCCCCGACACCAAGAAACTGCAGAAGTTTGTAGACCAATTGGGAACAAAGAGTAGGTGTTACTGATTTGTATGAATAACTATAATAAGGCTTGATTTGGCGCAAAAGGGGGGTTAGTTCAGTGTTAGTTCAGTGTGTGTGTTGCTTTTAGTTCAGGATTAGTTCAGTGTGTGTTTTGCTTTTAGTTTTAGGTTAGTTCAGTGTTAGTTCGGTGTATGTGTTACTTTTAGTTCAGGGTTAGTTCGGTGTATGTGTTACTTTTAGTTCAGGGTTAGTTCAGTGTGTGTGTTGCTTTTAGTTTTAGGTTAGTTCAGTGTTAGTTCGGTGTATGTGTTGCTTTTAGTTCAGGGTTAGTTCGGTGTATGTGTTACTTTTAGTTCAGGGTTAGTTTAGTGTGTGTGTTGCTTTTAGTTTTAGGTTAGTTCAGTGTTAGTTCGGTGTATGTGTTGCTTTTAGTTCAGGGTTAGTTTAGTGTGTGTGTTGCTTTTAGTTTTAGGTTAGTTCAGTGTTAGTTCGGTGTATGTGTTACTTTTAGTTCAGGGTTAGTTCAGTGTGTGTGTTGCTTTTAGTTTTAGGTTAGTTCAGTGTTAGTTCGGTGTATGTGTTACTTTTAGTTCAGGGTTAGTTCGGTGTGTGTGTTGCTTTTAGTTTTAGGTTAGTTCAGTGTTAGTTCGGTGTGTGTGTTGCTTTTAGTTCAGGGTTAGTTTAGTGTGTGTGTTGCTTTTAGTTTGAGGTTAGTTCAGTGTTAGTTCGGTGTATGTGTTGCTTTTAGTTCAGGGTTAGTTCAGTGTGTGTGTTGCTTTTAGTTCAGGGTTAGTTCAGTGTGTGTGTTGCTTTTAGTTCAGGGTTAGTTCAGTGTGTGTGTTGCTTTTAGTTCAGGGTTAGTTCAGTGTGTGTTGCTTTTAGTTTTAGGTTAGTTCAGTGTTAGTTCGGTGTATGTGTTGCTTTTAGTTTTAGTTCAGTTCATTGTTAAGTTTTCTGAAGATGTAACAATTAAGTACTGCAATAAAGTTTCTTAAAGCTACAGTCGGACTTCGTCTCTCTTTGTGCAACTAATGGGATCCAACAATTTGACGTAGTCGGCAGGATCGCTGGAGGATAAAGACCAAAGCACTGGACATCGGACCTTTATCGGGCCCCGGAGGTAAGGACTCCTCTTTGTTATAAAAAAAAGGTCCTCAGACGTTGTCTAAGCTCGGTACTCCACCATGCGATCCCGAACCTTTCTGTTCCGCAACTCGAGACTCGGGGGAAAACGGAAACCCCCTATATATATATTCAGGCACCTTATTCGGCAGTATTTGGCGTAATACCGACCCGGCTATTAAGCCCACGGGCTTCGAAGGAAGCCCCCTCGGCTCGAGTTTATCTGTAAAAATACCCGGTTATACCGACCCTATGGCATTGATAAAATGACCAACGAAGGCACCCGACAGTTACCAACTACCGTCAAAGGTGGGCGGGCCCCACCTGACGTTCCCGAAGATGAAATCTTTCGGCAGTTAAAAGAATATATAGAGCAACAGTTTGATTTGGCTAAAACATACACCGAAATTGAGCAAAAATATGGCACCTCCACGGGACAGTGGTCCCTGGAAGATATAAAGAGAGTTTGGGTAAGGATAAAGAATGGACCCAATGTTCCTTGGCTGCTAAAGGCCAGAGGTCTCCATGTCAAAGTTTATGGCAGAGTGACATAACAGACTATGTTTTAGAGTAAAAACAAGTTACTGTGTCTTTGATTTGAATGTGTGAATGTTGGAAGCTTCCACAAATGAATTGAATGTCCCTGGGATGTACAGCTTGTGTTCTGTACAACTTGTGTTCTGTAGAACTGACTGTTGTTAACTCTTTGTTGTCTGGCTTTAATGTTGAAAGCATGGGTCTATTAAATTGTTTGGAATTGAATGGGTGAGAAAAGTGATTGTTGAGTGTATTAATTTCAATTTAAGATTGTGCACCCAGTAATGGGATATAAAATTGAATTATATTTTAAGTCAAAGTTTTATTTTTATTTTAAAAGTTGGTTTTGCAACTGTGAAAAGGCAATGAACAATTTTCTAATAGATAAGCTTTAGCCTTGAAGGTCTGAAGATGTCTGGCAAAAATCCAATTTGAAATTTAAAACACTGCTTTAATTGGAAACTCTGCTATTGCTTTATTTTGCAGTCTAAACTTGAAGACATGTTTTACTGACTGTGTTTAAGTAGCAAATGTCAGGAATTGGATATTGGTTTAAGGGAGAGAAGGATAAACAAAGGAGATATAGGAAAGAAATCCTGTTTAAAGTTTGTGTGAGGAGTTGGTGTTAAATCTTCTGTGTTAAGAATGTTAAATAACTTTTCCTTTAGTTTTTAGTTTTATTACAGGCATTTGAAAAGGAGCCTGAAGAAAGAACAAGAAAAATGACGTAATTTACATATCTTTAAAAAGCACGTGCTATTCTGTTCTGTGTGTAGTTAATAAGTATTATAAGTTAATAAGTCTGAGTTAAGTTTATACGATTAAGGTTAATTGACCTGTTAAGTTGAAAAACTGGAAATTTCATTTGTGGCCACAATGAACTTTCAAGTTTATTATGTCAAGTTTTGGAGGAGTCTTCAGTTCCAGACACAAGACTCGTTCATATAACAAAAACAAGAAATGCTGGATTCACTCAGCAGGTCTGGCAGCATCTGTGGAAAGAGAAGCAGAGTTAACGTTTCGGGTCAGTGACCCTTCTTCGGGTCACTGACCCGAAACGTTAACTCTGCTTCTCTTTCCACAGATGCTGCCAGACCTGCTGAGTGAATCCAGCATTTCTTGTTTTTGTTTCAGATTTCCAGCATCCGCAGTATTTTGCTTTTACTCGTTCATATAACATTGGCAGTTTTGGTTTTTAAATATTTATTGCAGTGAATTGGAATTTGGAATCATCTTTGTTATAAAAAAATCCTGGCATTAGAAACCTCTTACAAAAGATGTTAAAAGTTTGGTAATAATTGGACTTTAATCTAAAATGCTGTCTTTCCTGATGGAGATGCTTTCCTTTGAAGTTGATAATGTTATTAATGATTCTGTTGTTTTTAAACCCTAAGGATACCAAAAGGATTGAAAAAAGTTTAAAATGGAGTAGTTCTTTTCGATCAGAAAAAAAGGTTACGTAAAGTGATGCAGCTGAGAATGTTTTGCTCCGCCCCCTTGGAGACAGACAAAGAAATTAACCCTGCTGCAGCTATTGTTTTTTCCATTTAATCCACCACACAATTTTTGCATTGCTGAGAGTAAAATTTATACATATTGGACGTTGTTAAATTTTAAATTTATAAATTGACAGATATAAGTGGACAAATTAACCCATTGGGCTCAGGGGCAGAGCCACAATGGATTCTTGTGTAGGTGACGGCAGGTTCCAAGGCCATGTGAGAACTGATGCCACAGCAAGAGATCCAGCAGCTTTGAGAATTCAATTTGAGAATTGCAGACATCAAATGTCACAGCATCTTTATCAATGAGGCAAAGTGCTTGAAAAGGAGAGATAGTTGCAAGCACTTCTGTCTTTAACATACAAAAAATACCACCAAGTCTGGGCATAAGAAATTGGAATCAATAAACAAAATTTAATTAATATGAGTGGTTATTTAAAGCACTCAAAGGGAAATTTATCCGATATTTAAGAGGACAATCCCAAAGTTTTAGAAAGTAAAAAACAAAACAGTCTAAGTGGTTTACTGTGTTGGACATTAGCAATGGGTTCTGGTCCATACCACTAAAATTGTATATGATAATATAAAGCTTGAGTTGGTACCGGTAATATTGAATATCTCAGATATCCAGCTACCTGGCTGGTGCCCTGAGAAGACCCGAAAGTTGTACAAGGTATTACTGTAACAATTGCTAAGACAAGAATTTGGTGATGAGGGAATAATAAAGGGAAAGAGACATAAACGTAGTTTAGTGAATGACGCAGCCACAGTCCTTAATACGGGAACTTCAATTGTCAATACTATAGATTTGGAAAATGTGGACCAGAATGTTAGAACTCTTAGTCAGCTAGTAAAGGATATTTTGAAAAAGGAACAAAAGGGACAGAGTGGTGTAGCTAAAGTTGGAAAGGACTTGATAAATACGGTGACAGGAAGGGTGATTTGTGAAGGAGCTGTGCAGGCAACTGTATGAGCTGAGGCAGGAGATTCTATAGAAACAGACATGAAAGAGGAACAGACGAAGGTGCCTGTTGTGGGAGACAAAGTAATGGTAAAAGGGAAGGGCCAATGGAAACACTGGTCCCAAATGAAGGTATATAAAGTCAGCAGAAAATGACAGACTCCAAAATAAACACCACCTGGTATGCAAAGGAATGGAAAAAAAATGTGATTAGTTACATGCAGAGCAACTAAACTAATTACAGGACTGATGAGAGTACTAGAAGGTCATGCTCATACTATTAATGATATCATTTCAAATAATGAAAGTGTTTGTATGACATATGGTCCGTGGATGTTAGAACAAATTCGAGAAAATTTGAGGCAAATTGATGTGGGACAGGTGCCAGTTTGGATCAATGACACCCAGTTGGAATACTTAGCTAGTCACACAAATGATAAAATTACCAGGTGCCAAATCAGAAAATTTAAAGTATGGAAAGGTCAGGAATGTGTAAATACAGGATCTATGAGTATTGGAGTAGTGTTGGGAATACCTGTAATTCTGAGAGATAAGTTAGGGATGCAATTACATGAAGTAGAAAATATAGGAGTGATAAGGGGAAAAGATTACATAAAATACTATGATATATTACCCTATGTTATGGAAATTGGAAAAGAGGTAATTGGAACAACATTGTCCATTGTCTGAGTGTAGTCTGGAAAACCAGGTGGTCGTATGTCCTCATCATATATATAAAACAGCAGAATCAAAAGGTGGATTTAATGCCACTGTAAATTGCACCATGGAGACTAGGAAAGCATTGTCAGGGCTAACCCATGTGGCCTATATGGGAGAGGGGAGATATTGCTTAACCACCACAGCGAAGGAGTACCAGTATGGACATAAACGGACTTGTCCGGTGAGCAACAATACATTTTGGTTCTATCCACAAATACCAACCCAAATAGGGAAGATGGAGTTGGTAGAGATACATAAACAAAAGACAGAAATGATAACTGTGACAGAAAGTATTAAGGAGGATTTGACAAATTACCTCCGGGAATATGAATATACTATTCAGCCATTGCCCACACGCTTGGGTAAAGAGAGACAGCAGCGAGAAGTATTTGCTGTAGTGTGCTACAATCTGGAACAACAGTCAAAGATGCCACAAGATGAGATTGAAGAGATCAATGATTCTACCCGGTGGGAGAACTTATGGAACTGAAGGTCAAATGTGCAGATACACCCCTGGTTTAGAATTATCTCCCATGTCCTGATAGTGGTTTTGGGTATCATGGTGTTATATGTGACCTACTTAATTTGGCAATTTAAGAAATTAATTAGGCAATGTGAGAGGATGTATGAATACAGGTTGGACAGCTACCCGAAAAGCAATTAGTGTTCGAACTTGCTCTATAAAAGGAGAGACAATTAGTTATGCCATAAAAGGGTAATTGTATAACCTTTTCATATATACTTAAAAATGAATTAATGAATGATCAATGTACTCTAAGAATGGAATTGTATTATGTTTGTACAATCGATTATGTAATAGTGATGCTTAAATGAAATTGTAATTGTACAAGTGTACTTACGACCTTTTATGTTGTAAACAAGTAACTGAAGCCCCTGCAAAACTTATGCCTTTACAGAGCTCCCGTGGGCCCCTCTTGTGGCACAAGCAGGCAACGTATTGAGTGCGACCCCTCTGGGTGTTGAAGGCTGTTTCTAGACAAATAGAGACCATTAAAGGCACCTAGGTGGGATCAAGGGAATGATTCTTAAAAGTGTTTTGAAGAATCAAAGGGGGGACAGTGGGAACAGAACTATTGGGGACATTTAAAGTGAACTAATCAATTAAGTATAGCCTACTAACAAAATAACCTCGGAGCTGCAGAGACAACTTATCAGAAATGACTTCATAATTTCAGGGCTGCAGAGGCAGCTTATCAGTAGAAGTAGACTAACAAGCAGAAACTAATGGGGCAGCTGCAGACTGCTTAATAGTAGCCTATTGTACAACAATCAGCCTAATGGTTCACAAGGAGATAAGGGGATGGGAAACTGGAGTAAGAAGTTATAACAAATTGACAAGGCAGTACCTCAATCAAGCCCCGACACCAAGAAACTGCAGAAGTTTGTAGACCAATTGGGAACAAAGAGTAGATGTTACTGATTTGTATGAATAACTATAATAAGGCTTGATTTGGCACAAAAGGGGGGTTAGTTCAGTGTTAGTTCAGTGTGTGTGTTGCTTTTAGTTCAGGATTAGTTTAGTGTGTGTGTTGCTTTTAGTTTGAGGTTAGTTCAGTGTGTGTGTTGCTTTTAGTTCAGGGTTAGTTTAGTGTGTGTGTTGCTTTTAGTTTGAGGTTAGTTCAGTGTTAGTTCGGTGTATGTGTTGCTTTTAGTTTTAGTTCAGTTCATTGTTAAGTTTTCTGAAGATGTAACAATTAAGTACTGCAATAAAGTTTCTTGAAGCTACAGTCGGACTTCGTCTCTCTTTGTGCAACTAATGGGATCCAACAAGACGCAGGTTACATACCAGAAATAGAGGGTAACCTAGGGCCTAATAAGAGTGAGGAACTTAAGGTAATTAATATCAGCAGAGAAAATGTACTGGAGTAGAAGGTTCACTCAACTGATTCTTGGGATGAGGGGTTATCTTATAAGGAAAGATTGGACAGTTTGGGTCTGCATTCATTGAAGTTTAGAAGGATCAGATCTTATTGAAACATATAAGATCCTGAGGGGACTTGACAGGGTGGATGTTGAAAGGATGTTTCCCCTTATGGGAGAGATTAAAACTAGGCGTCACAGTTTAAAAATAAGGGGTCTCCCATTTAAGACAGAAATTAGGAGAATTCTTTTTCTCTCAGAGGGTCATGAGTCTGAGGCACTCTCTTCCCTGGAGACCGGTGAAGGTTTGAATGTTTTAAAGACAGAAATAGATAGATTGTTGACAAACAAGGGAGTCAAAGGGTATTGGGGATAGGCAGGAAAGTGGAGTTGAGTCCACAAACAGATCAGCCATGATCTTATAGAATGGCAGAGCAGGCTTGAGGGGCTGAATAGCCTAATCCTGCTCCTAATTCGTATGAAGAAACTTAAAGGACTAAAATCCGACAAATCCCCAGGACCTGATGGCCTACATCCTAGGGTTCTAAAAGAGGTAGCTGCAGAGATAGTGGATACACTGGTAATACAAAATGATTGTCCAAAATTCCCTAGATTCTAGAATGTTCCCAGCGAATTAGAAGTTAGCAAATGTAACACTGCTATTCAAGAAAGGAGGGAGAGAGAAAACAGGGAATTACAGGTTAGTTAGCCTGACATCAATCACCAGTCAAGTGCTGGAATCTATAATTAAGGAAGTCTTCACAATGCACTTAGAAAATCATAGTATGATCAGATAAAGTCAACATGGTTTTATGAAAGGGAAATTGTATATATTAGAGTTTTTTGAGGATGTAGCTAGTAGGGTAGACAAAGGAGAGCAAGTAGATTTAGTATACGAGGATTTCCCAAACGCATTCAATAAGGTTCCCACACAAAAGGTTAATACGCAAGATAAGGGCTCATGGATTTGGGGGTAACATATTAGCATGGATGGAGGATTGGTTAACAGACAGGAAGTGAAGAGCAGGGATAAATGGGGCATTTTTCAAGTTAGCAGCCTATAACTAGTGGAGTGCTACAAGGATCAGAGCCGGGGCCTCAGCTATTTAGAATCTTACATTAAAGACTTAGACGCAAAGACAGAGAGTAATATATCTAAATTTGTTGACAATACAAAGTTCGGTGTGAATGCAAACTGTGAGGATACAAAGAGGCTGCAAAGAGATATGGGCAGGTTAAGTGAGTGGGCAACAGGTGGCAGGTGGAGTATAATGTGGGGAAGTGTGAAGTTATTCACTTTCGCATTAAGAATAGAGAGGCAGAATTTTTTATATGGTGTGAAACTTGTAAATGTTGATGTCCAGAGTCACTTGGTGTACTTGTACAGGAAATTAGCCTGCAGGTACAGCAAGCAATTAGGAAGGCAAATGGCATGTTGGTTTTTATTGCAAGGCTACAGTGTACAGGGCTTTGGTGAAACCACACCTGGTGTACAGTGTGCAGTTTCATCTCCATATTTAAGGAAGGGTATATTTGCATTTGAAGAAGTTAAGTGAAGGTTCACTACATTAGTCCTTGGGATGAGAGGGTTGAGTTTATTTTATTCGTTCATGGGATTTGGGCATCGCTGGCTAGGCCAGCATTTATTGCCCATCCCTAATTGTCCTTGAGAAGGTGGTGGTGAGCTGCCTTCTTGAACCGTAGCAGTCCATGTAGGATAGGTACACCCACAGTGTGGTTAGGAAGGGAGTTCCAGGCTTTGACCCAGCGACAGTGAAGGTACAGCGATACAGTTCCAAGTCAGGACGGTGTGTGGCTTGGAGGTGAACTTACAGGTGGTGGTGTTCCTATGCATCTGCTGCCCTTGTCCTTCTAGTTGGAAGGTGCTGTCGAAGGAGTCTTGGTGCATTGCTGCAGTGCATCTTGTAAACGGTACACACTGCTGCCACTGTGCATTGGTGGTGGAGGGAGTGAATGTTTGTGGGTGGGGTGCCAATCAAGCGGGCTGCTTTGTCCTGGGTGGTGTCAATTTTCTTGAGTGTTGTTGGAGCTGCACCCATCCAAGCAACTGGAGAGTATTCCATCACACTCCTGACTTGTGCCTTGTGGACAGGCTTTGGGGAGTCAGGAGGTGAGTTACTCACCACAGGATTCCTAGCCTCTGATCTGCTCTTGTAGCCACAGTATTCATATGGCTACTCCAGTTCAGCTTCTGATCAATGGTAACCCCCAGGATGTTGATAGTGGGGGATTCAGTGATTGTAATGCCATTGAATATGAAAGGGAGATGGTTAGATTCTCTCTTGTTTGAGATGATCATTGCCTGTTACTTGCCACTTATCAGCCCAAGCCTGGATATTGTCCAGGCTCTGCTGCATTTCTACACGGACTGCTTCAGCATTTGAGGAGTCGTGAATGGCGCTGAACATTGTGCAATCATCAGCGAACATCCCCACTTCTGACCTTATGATTGAAGGAAGGTCATTGATGAAGCAGCTGAAGAAGGTTGGGCCTAGGACACTACCCTGAGGAACTCCTGCAGCTGAGATGATGGGCCTCCAACAACACAACCATCTTCCTTTGCACTCGGTATGACTCCAACCAGCAGAGAGTTTTCATCCTGATTCCCATTGACTCAAGTTTTCCCAGGGCTCCTTGATGCCATAATCTATCAAATGCAGCCTTGATGTCAAGGGCAGTCAGTCTCACCTCACCTCTGGAGTTCAGCTCTTTTGTCCATGTTTGAACCAAGGCTGTAATGAGATCAGGAGCTGAGTGGCTCTGGCAGAACACAAACTGAGCAATCACTGAGCAGGTTATTGCGAAGCAAGTGCCACTTGATAGCACTGTCGACAACACCTTCCATCAATTTACTGATAATCAAGAGTGGATTGACAGGGCGGTAAATGGCTGGGTTGGATTTGTCCTGCTTTTTGTGTACAGGACATACCTGGACAATTTTCCACATTGCTGGGTAGATGCCAGTGTTGTAGCTATACTGGAACAGCTTGGCTAGGGTATGGCAAAGTTCTGGAGCTCAGGTCTTTAGTACTATTGCCGGAATGTTGTCAGAGCCCATGGCCTTTTCAGTATCCAGTGCCTTCAGTCATTTCTTGATATCACGTGGAGTGAATCGGATTGGCTAAAGACTGGCATCTGTGATGCTGGGGACTTCAGGAGGAGGGTGAGATGGATCATCCACTCAGCACTTCTGGCTGAAGATTGTTGCAAATGCTTCAGCCTTATCTTTCACACTGATGTGCTGGGCTCCCCCATCATTGAGGATGGGGATATTTGTGGAGCCAACTCCTCCAGTTAGTTGTTTAATTGTCCACCACCATTCATGACTGGATGTGGCAGGACTGCAGAGCTTAGATCTGATCCATTGGTTGTGGAATGACTTTGCTCTATCTACTGCATGCTGCTTCCGCTGTTTGGCATGCAAGTAGTCCTGGGTTGTAGCTTCACCAGGTTGACACCTCATTTTGAGGTATGCCTGGTGCTGCTCCTGGAATGCCCTCCTGCACTTTTCATTGAACCAGGGTTGGTCTCCTGGCTTGATGGTAATGGTAGAGTGGGGGACATGCCGGGCCATGAGGTTACAGATAGTGGTTGAGTACAATTCTGATGATGATGATGCCCCACAGCACCTCATGGATGCCCAGTTTTGCATTGCTAGATCTGTTCAAAATCTATCCCATTTAACACGGTGGTAGTGCCGCACAACACGATGGAGGGTATCATCAATCTGAAGACTGGACTTTGTCTCCACAAGGACTGTGCGGTGGTCACTCCTACCAATACTGTCATGGACAGATGCATCTGCGGCAGGCAGATTGGTGAGGATGAGGTCAAGTATGTTATTCCGCTTGTTGGTTCCCTCACCACCTGCCATAGCCCCAGTCTAGGAACTATTTCCTTTTGGACTCGGCCAGCTCGGTCAGTAGTGGTGCTACCAAGCCACTCTTGGTGATAGACATTGAATTCCCCCATGCAGAGTATGTTTTGTGTCCTTGCCACCTTCAGTGCTTCCTCCAAGTGGTGTTCAACATGGAGGAGTACTGACTCATCAGCTGAGGCAGGGGTGGGGTGGGGTGGTAGTAGGTGACAATCAGCAGGAGATTTCCTTCCCCATGTTTGATGTGATGCCATGAGACTTCAAGGGGTCCAGAGTCAATGTTGAGGATTCCCAGGGCAACTCCCTCCCGACCGTATACCACTGTGCCACCACATCTGCTCTCCCACCGGCATGGTGGTGTCTGGGACATTGTCTGTAAGGATGATTCCCTGAGTATGACTATGTCAGGCTTTTGCTTGACTAGTCTGTGGGACAGCTCTCCCAACTTTGGCACAAGTCCCCAGATGTTTGTAAGGAGGATTTTGCAGGGTCGACAGGGCTGGGTTTGCTGTTGTCTCGGTCGATGCTGGGTGGTCCATCCAGTTTCATTCCTTATCGACTTTGTAGCAGTTTGATACAATTGAGTGGCTTGCTAGGCCATTTCAGAGGGCACTTAAGAGTCAACCACATTGCTGTGTATCTGGAGTCACATGTAGGCCAGACCAGGTAAGGACAGCAGATTTCCTTCTGTGAAGGACATTAGTGGACCAGATGGGTTTTTATGACAATAGCTTCATGGTCATCATTAGACTAGCTTTTTTAATTCCAGATTTATTAATTGAATTCAAATTCCACCTTCTACCAAAGTGGGCTTCGAACCCATGTCCCCAAAGCAATATCCTAGGAGTTTGGAGTACTAGTCCAGTGACAATACCACTATGCCACCATCTCCCCATAATTTGGTTAAGTTAATTTGGTCTCTATTTGGAATTTAAAAGATCTCATTGAAACATACAAGATGCTGAAGGGGCTTAATAGGGTCGACACTGAGGCTGTTTTCCCAGGCTGGGGAATCGAGAACATGAGGAACTCAGGATAAGGAGCCAAGTGAAGAAATTTCTTCACTCAGGGTTGTGAATCTTTGGAATTCTCTGCCCCAGAGAGTTATGGATGCTCCATCATTGAATATATTTAAGGCTGAGATAGACAGATTTTTGGTCTGTCAGGGAATCAAGGGATAAGGTATAGGTAGGTGAACCTACACCTCCCCTCTTACACTCCTAACTCTAACATTCGGCCTGAACCTGTCTGAGCGGAGAAAATTGCCAAGGCGCACAACTCTTCTTTTTAACAGTTAATTGTAACATCAGTAAACTTACAAATATCAGTACAAACATAACTTAAATCAATACTTACAAACACTGTTCTCGTAACTTCTGAGCTGTACCAATGCTGTCAAACCTTGAAAAATTGCTGTCACTGCTGCTAAACACACATTTCTTCAAACTACATAAATTATACTCGTGACAATGATTGCCACAAATGCCTCCCCACGTTTGATTGTACCTTCTTACATATTGCAACAATCTCACACCCTAGGTTTATGAGTAGTCCATTAAAATGAAAGTGTTTCGATGGGAAAGATTCTGGCTTATCAACATCATCAGACTTCACGCTAATGAAACAGTTCTTTGGGATTGGCATTTCCAAGGAATGTGGGGGCACACCCCAACACAGTGGTTCCAAACTCATTAGCCTGTAAGTATTATTTACAGTTCTATAGCAGTTCATAGCAATTCAATGGTTGAGACAAATCATTGAAATCTCGGATAGATAGATTTCATTGTGTGGCTTAATTGCCTCTGTCATCTGTTGGCTAGCATATTGAAGAAGTCACTCATTGTGTCCATGTTTGGTTTTCAAGGCTTTTTTTTAGGTCCACTTCCAAGGTCCCATTGAATGCTGGGAGCCAAAGTTTGGCCAATTTCTGAAAATTGTCCATTCCAAATTGCCTTTTTGCAGTACCTTCTTTAGGGCTTTTAAAATGTTGGCTTCTTTTAAGTTGAATGCATTCTTGCTGAAGAACTGGCTACAAAAGGGAACGATGGGAAAAGATAATTTGGGAGTGAAGCAGCTCATGTTATCTCCTTATCCTCTGCAGTCACAAGGTGTGTTGCAGAGATATCACCAAACCCTAAGAAGTATGATTAAGGCCTATTGTTTTGAATAGCCCCATGATTGGGATAAAGGGATATCATTTTTGTTATTCGCAACTCAGGACATGTCAAATGAGTCTACTGGTTTCAGTCCCTTCAAATTTGTACATGGGCATGAGTTTAGGGGTCCCCTTAAACTCATTAAAGAGAGATTTTTGGCACAGGTGGAGAAAACTACCCTCTTAGACTATGTGTTAGTTCCGAGAAAGACTCTCAAAAGCTTGTGAGATGGCCAGAGAACGTCTCAAGGCTTCTCAGCAGGTGATGAAAGCCCAAGCAGAGAGAATAGCTGAGGCACGTAGTTTTCAACCTAGAGATCAGGTGCTAGTCTTACTGCCTTTGCCTGGTGATCAATTGAAAACTAGGTTTAGTGGAATATACATTATCAAAAGGAAACTCAGTGAGGTGAATTATTTGGTTAGTACCCAAGACAGAAGGAAAAGTCAAAGGGTGTGTGTTACGACCAGGTACGAAAGGTGTCTAGGGGTCTGCTGCTATCTTCAGCTGGTCTTATTGCAACTGGGTTTAATTTTAAACACACTGTGTTTTGAGCTCCCCCTTTGTGAATCTTTGTTCACAGGTTTTCCAATTATAAGACAAAGAAACCAATTCATGCAGGCTTTCTCAGATTTAAAGAAGAAAGATGAAATTTTATTAAAACTTAAAACTTAAACTCTCATATGGTTCGTGCCTATGGATACGACACGCACACACTAGCATGCACGCGCGATACACACATGAAAATAGGGACAGAAAAGAGCAGAAGAAAAGATAAGTAGAACAGTTTGAGGCAATATCTTGTTACTGTTTCTCGAACTTGCTGTAGTCCTTGATTGAAGATATAGTCTTGCGTTTTGTTGGGGTCCAGTATTCGTCTTAAACCTTGTTCACGTAGGAGACTGTTCTCTCTTTGAGTTTACATGTCTTCACAAGATTCAGTTCCGTGGGAAAGTGATGGAGGCAGGCAGACGGGAGAGGAGCTGTTCTCAGTCCATGAGCACTCAGTGTTCTGAGTTCAACTCCTTTGTTGGAAATTCAAATTCAAAAACTCCAGCCAACTAGTCATATGACTAAAACTGGTTTGACCACTTCTGTGTATTGGGGAAGCAACTGCTGGGTCCCCATTGTTTCAGCATTGTCTGGTACTATGCAAACGTCCTTCCATCGGGCTTGCAATTTTAAGTTTTTGTTCATGTGGCAAAATAATGTGTGCCTCAGTCTTGGTAGGTGGGGGTTTGCCTGATAGTGTGCCACGTGAATATGCTGAAGAGGTACTATGACAGGGAGCATAGTCAGCCAATAGGTGTAGCACAGGGAGTAGAGAATGTAGATAGTGACACTGGTGCAGGTGATAAACCAGAAGATGATTCTGAGACTGAATGTTCCCAGATAAGCCTCCTGCGGTGAAGCTGGTGAACACAAAGATGCTAGAGGGACTGGATGAAGTGCTACAACATCTACCTGAGTGACAGAGGAAAGACATAACTGGCCTATTGAAGGAATATAAGCCTGTGTGTGCAGATAGCGAGGCTTATCTTTGGCTATTCAAGAGGTTGATGCAGGGGAAGATAAACCAATTAAACAAAATGCCTACAGACTCAATCCCAGTAAACTGGCCAAAGTTAGGAGGAGGTTCAATACACGATGGAAGATGTCCTCAGTGTGAAGACGGGTCTTTGTTTCCACAAGGACTGTGCAGCGATCACTCCTACCAATACCATCATGGATAGATGCATCTGCAGCATGTGGATTGGTGAGGATGAGATCAAGTAGATTTTGTCCCCGTGATGGTTTTCCCAACACACTGCAGGTGTACGTCATTGCATAGATTCCCAGCTCTCCAGGGAACACAAACTCTGTATAGATCTCTAGTGAACACCAACTCTTTATAGATCCTGTCTCTGTATCAATAGCCATGGAATGTCCACTGTCTTTAGATCCCAAGGGAACAGCAATACTGTATAGATCCCCAGGGAACACCAATATTTTTCACGGAACTCCAGCGAAGACCACATTTGTTTAGATCCACAGGGGAGTCAAACTCTGTATGGATTCACAGGGAAGATTAACTCTGTGTCAAACCCCAGAGAATACATATATCCCCAGGGAATACCAACTCTAAATAGATACCTATTGAGCAACAGCTCTACTTAGATCCAGTCACACTGACAGAAGGGGTACTTAATGAGGATGCTCGTTACAAATAAAGGTAAACAGGTGAAAGGGGAAATGCAGCCTCTCAGAGTGTCACAGGAATCTTGTTGAGCATTTTGCCTTTTATTTTTTGAGATTCTATTCAATAAGTTGATTTCCCTGCTGGAAAGAAGCTTACTGCATTTCTGGAATAAGTGTACTCCTGGGGCAGGTTTATATTGCATGTTTTGCTAAGAGTGACAGTTTTATTGCTGCTTTAATACACAATAACTGTAAGTGATTTCAGAGTGCTCATAATGTGCACTAAAGGGCTGTTCATCTGGTGGCTTCAGATACAAGTAATGATACTGAGAGCACTTTGCGACACAGTCAGCATCCAAACTGAAACACATAAGAAACTGTAACACAATGACCTTGAGTCTCGCCTGGAGAGAGTTTGAAGATCATCTATCTGAACAGAACCCAGGTGACATGATTCAAACTGTGTAACTAGTTCATAAGTATAATATTTTATATAAGCCCTATGTGCTTAAAAGCCACAAAACTCTTACATCATAGTAAATGATGATTGCCAGGAGGTTCATCACTCACAGAATGGAGCAGAAGAGATACAGTGGGTTTGTGAGTAAGCATTTACTCATTGACCACTGTGGCCACACAATATTTAGGCTTACATATACTTTGTAATTAGCAATTTATAGCTTGGCAATATTGTACCAAGCTCAAAAATCATTTTTGTTGCCATTGTTTCTTTGTATTGGATAAGGTGAGGATTTCCACATCCCTGTCAAGTATCTAGACTCCATGACGGCCACCTGACATTATTCTCCTGTTACAACAAAATAGTTTGAATGCTTAAAAAAGAACTTGCATTTACATAGCCACTTTCAACACTTCCAAAAGCATGCCATAGCCAGTAAAGTACTTTCTAAGTAACTCTTGTAATGTAGGAAACACAGCAAAAATTTGTGCAAAAACAGCAATGAGATAAATGAGCAGATCTCCACTCCAGTGAAAAAAAAAAACAGAATATGCTGGAAATACTCAGCAGGTCTGGAAGCATCTGTGGAGAGGGAAACAGAGTTAACTTTTCAGGTCGATGACCTTTCATCAAAGCTGGGAAAAGTTAAAAATGTAATAAGTTTTGAATAAGTGAAAGTGGGGAGGGTGAGAAGAAGAACAAAAGGGATGGTCTATGACAGGGTGGAGAGCAGGCAAGATTAAGTGACAAAAGGTTTCATGGTGCAAGGCCAAAGGGAGTGGTAATGCGAAAGTAAAGATGTGTCTAGAGGAGGTGAGAATGGTGGATGACTGCCGCCCGAATGCAAAGTAAAGGAAATAAAAGAAATAAAAGAGAAACAAGAGAAAAAAACAAACCAGCAAAGAAACATGAAATAAAATGGGGGCAGAGGTTATGATCTAAAATTGTTAAACTTAATGTTGAGTCCAAAAGGCTGTAAAGTGCCCAAATGAAAGATGAGGTGGCATTCCTCGAGCTTGTATTGAGCTTCATTGGAACACTGCAGCAGGCCAAGGACAAAAAGGTCAGAGTGGGAGCAAGGTAGAGAATTAAAATAACAAACAATAAGAAGCTCGGGATTGTGCTTGCGGACTGAACAGTGATGTTTCACAAAGTGGTCACCCAGCCTGCGTTTGGACTTCCCAGTGTAGAGGAGACCACATTGTGAGCAGTGAATACAGTATACTAAGCTGAAAGAAGTACAAGTAAATCACTGTTTCACTTGGAAGGAGTGTTTGGGGCCCTGGTGGGAAGGGAGGAGGTAAAAGGGCAGATGTTGTGTCTCCTGCACTTGCATGAAAAGGTGCTGTAGGAAAGGGAGGAGGTGTTGGGGGTGACTAAGGAGTGGATCAGGATGTCACGCAGGGAACAGTCCCTTCGGAATGCTGAAAGGCAGGGGTGGGGAAGAAGTGTTTGGTGGCGGCAACGCACTTGAGGCTGCAGAAATAGCAGAGGCTAATTAGTTGAATATGGAGGGGTGGAAGAGTGGAAGGGGACCCCTGTTATGATTTTGGGAGGGAGGTGAAGAGTTCAGTACAGAAGTATGTGAAATAGACGGACATGGTCAAAGGCCCTGTTAACCACAATGGGGGGGTGGGGATGGAAATCCAATCACAGGGCCGGCAGCTCTGCAGTACTGGCAGCACCACTGGGAGTGGTGGTCACATACCAAGGATGTCAGAGATGTCAGGACAGGTAAGTAGGGTCAGAGTCGCCAGAGTCAGTGAGGCAGGCCCTGGCGATGAGATGGTGGTGGGGGAGGTGGGAGGGGTGCTCCAGGGTCCATGGATTGCCCCAAAAGGAGGCCCCCCCCCCACTGACCCTGCTGACCCTGCTTGGAGGCTGCCACATCTCACTTGGCGGTGTCTCCATGCAGCGGCGGGCACCCCCCAATCCTTCACAAAATTGGCCTTCCTTTTCCTGAACAAAATGGCAGGGGGTTCTGACAGCATTGGGAATAGCACCCCTTGCCATTTTGTTTGTTTCCCCCCACCGCCACCCCCCCACCACCCCCCCCCCCCCCCCCCCCGCCACCCACCTCCATTTCTGTCTCTCATGAAATGCTGTCCTTTGTATAATTAGATTTTCAGTACCAGAAAGGTTGTTCAGCAGTAATTGAGACTTATCACACCATTTAAAATTCACACACCTGAATGCACCATTTTTTACTTTTTCTGGCATGGTTAGTGGGTAAGTACTGCAATTTCAATTTCATTATATGGATATCTATGAGCGAGGTACCAGCAAGGCAACCTGTGGAGGAGCAGGGCAAATATGTCAGCAACTTCTGGATTTCCACATTTAGCTGCGCATGTGCAAACTCCAGAAGTTGCTGTCTGATTTACTCCATAATAACAGTGAGTGCTGTTAGCCTCACCATTATTATTGCAAACTTGAAGCCTGTGTTACATTTACTATATTCAGAAACTAAGACATAACCAAAAAGCCAAGCTTCTTTAATTTGACCTTTCCTCAAAACTCATCCATTTGCACTTAAGATCAGCCTTGTTGATGTTTTCTGTATCCTTTTTTAGATTGTAGCAGATGATAAAATAGGTCCATTAAATACAGAATATATTCCCAGAATTTCCAATATTCACCCTACATGCGCTAAAGGATGTGAGACCAATCTTTGTCCTTTTCCCTAAAATAAATATACAGAGACTTGACTATATTTCTACCATATATATTTAAGGTTTACAAGATGGCCAACCTCAGTCACCTTTGAACTATCTTATGTTATCAAATTCAAAATATTTTAACGGTTACACCCTAAACCAAACAAAATGGAATCACATTAAACTCCAGTCTTGAATAAGTACATTCTTTCTTACCAGAGTCATCAAATCCAAAGTCAGAAACAAAGATGACTGAACTATTCTGATGAAAGGCCACAGACCTGAAACGTTAACTTTGTTTCTTTCTCCACAAATGCTGCCAGACCTGCTGAGTATTTCCAGCACTTCCTGTTTTAATTTTATGATTGACTGTTCCTGTTTTATTTAGAACATCTAAGTTACTGCAACTATTATCATTTAAGGTTGAGCAGAGAATTCCAAACAGCACCTGGATAGAGATTCCTAAATGACAACAATTTAAATCATTAGAGGCACAAATGTAGTTTGAGCATGTTGCAGTATCTCAGTATTACGACCAGGTGAGAAAGTTTTCTAGGGGTCCCTCTCAGCCTTCACCCGGTCTTACCGTAACAGGGTTTAATTTTTAACACACCTTGTTTTTAGCTCCCCCTTGGTGAATCCTTATTCACTGCTTTCCAATTATAAGGCAAAGAAACCAGCACAAACAGGCTTTCTTAGGTTTAAAGAAGAAAAGTTGAAATTTATTAAACTTAAATTTTAATTCGGTTAACGCCTATGGATACACGGTGCACCCCACGCTAGCGTGCATACGCGATACACACATGCAAGTAGAGACAAAAAAGAGCAAAAAGAAGAACACTAAAGTGGAAAGGTTTGAGGCAATATCTGAAGAGTTGTTGTTACGGTTCTTCGAGCTCACTGTAGAGTGCTTGATTGTAGGTAGATCTTGCTTTTTGTTGGGGCCCAGTATTCTTCTTAAACCTTATTCATTGTCGGAGACTTTTCTCTCTTGGGGTTCTTGTGGTTTCAGTGGATTCAGAGGCTTGTGCGATAGAGATGGGAGCAGACAGGAGAGAGATCTTCTCAGTCCAGGAGCAAAAGCTTTCTGCCCAAACTGTTTGTAGAAATTCAAAAACCTCAGGTTGTCCAGCAGGTTAGTCATGCGACTAGTTGGTTTGACCATGTCTGTTTGTGTATTGGGCCATATTAGCAGTCAACTTGGGATGCGAGCTCCCCTACCTTCAACGTCTGGTGATCAAAAGTCCATTGAGGATTGAATGTCTGGGAATGGCTGCTTTGTCCTTCCAAACACTGTCTGTTAATATGCAAATGTCTTTTTTCCAGCCAAGGTCTGGCAGTCCTTGTAACAGGCCTTCTCTTCTTCCCAGCAACAATTTGAAATTTAAAGTCCATGTGGCAAAATTAATATGCCTCATTCTTGGCAGGTGGGGGCCTGCATGACACTCAGCCATAGTTCAATTTTCTTTGTTACAGTATAATTTAGGCTACAGTAAGGCTCAGAAAGGTTAGGTTTACAGTTCATATACAATCTTGATGATGAGTTAACAACTCTACATGTAACTTGATTCTTTGGACAGTTTGATTTCGTGGCACCAGCAGTTTTGAGTTTCTTGGAGATGCTCCATTTCATTTCTGAGGATGCTTGCAATGAGCTGACATCTGTAACCATAATCTTCTTTCTTTGGTCATCATCTTCTCATTCCAGTTTAACCAACCTTGAAAGTGTATGTTTCTTTGTAATGCTATATTGTCAATATACTCCTGTTCTGTGTTCAAATGTTCAAAGATTTGAAACATCAAATGTGCACTTTACAAGATTACTTCATATAATGAATTTTAGATCTGTCCCAGATAATCTCTTGGATCCAGCATTTCTGGATTCTCCCATAGGCAGTCCCTGGATCCTTTCTGATCAGGAGTTTACCTTTCTTGCCCAATGACTAATCCTGCACAAATGTGATAACAATTACATGTTACACAAACCAGATACTGTAATTATGCACATGCCACCATATATGCTTTTCCAATCTTCTAAAAACGAACACTTTTGTGAGGCAAGATCAAATATAAATCAAAAATCTGATTTAATTGCATAAAAATGAGCACCAGAGAGAATTGATTCTCATAAATTAAAACTTATTTTTTCCTTGCAAATTCACATTTGGTCCCTTAAATCCAGGGGATACAGATTTGAATGTTTATGGTGTACAACTAGTTTATCCATTCATCACTAAAATACTGCAGATGCTGGATATCTGAAATAAAAACAAGAAATGCTGGAAATACTCAGCAAGTCTGGCAGCATCTGTGCAGAGAGAAGCAGAGTTAATGTTTCAGGTCAGAGACCCTTCTTCATGTGTGGCATGTGCATAATGTTTGTGTAACATATAATTGTTATCACATTTGTGTAGGATTAGTCATTGGGCAAGAAAGGTAAACTCCTGATCAGAAAGGATGCAGGGACTGCCTATGGGAGAATCCAGAAATGCTGAACCCAGGAGATTATCTGGGACAGATCTAAAATTCGTAATATGAATTCGTAATTCATAATCAGAAAGGTCTCTGACCTGAAACGTTAACTCTGCTTCTCTCTGCACAGATGCTGCCAGACCTGCTGAGTATTTCCAGCATTTCTTGTTTTTATATCCAATCATCACCTTTCTTTCCTCTGCCAAAACTGCTCGCTACTCCAGGAATATGCTTGTCTTCAAAGATAAATTCCGGCTTCTTTTATCAATTCCTGGCTGACTTCTTACTCTCCTTTCCGCCGTTCCCTCTGCCTTCACCGTCAATAACATCCATCTGGATTACTTTTTGCTTACATTCTTCAGCCAATTCTCAATCTAGCTCAACATATTACTACTAATATATCTTTGATATCTTGCAGAGAGGCCTCTTATGTGGTACCTTGTCTACTTAGATTTCCAAAAGCTTTTGATAATATCTACTGGACTTTACTCATTCACCATCTATAACTTCTTCAATAAATGCAATTTGGGTAGTTTTACCAGTGGCAGCCAATTAAGAAACCGTCACCAGGGCCACTGTCCAATTAAAGATGGCAGCCTACCTCTCACAGCTGCTGGGCCAATCAGAGGGCAGCACCACCAATACAGCTGGCCACTGCTGAAGCTGCAGGGAGAAGAAGAGGGTGCCTCTATGTTGAGGAGCCCTTGCAGGGCAGGTAAGATTTTTTTTAATATGCTGGGGCCAGGCAGGTAGCCCTGGCAATCGAAAGTGTAAACCCTCTGGTGGCGGTGGCAGAGCTGCAGGGGTAGTCATTACCTGTGGGGGGGCCCCCACCCCCCCCACACCCCTAGGAACTCACTAGGAGGCTACCTCAGTATACCTGGCTGTCTCCCGAAGTGGTGCGGGCACGTCCCAACGCCAGTAAACTGCTGTTGGGGAAGTCCCCGTTAATTGGTGGTGGTGAGGTAGAGCTGGGTGCTATTAGCATGCGTAGAATCTGACAGTGTTTTTGGATGAAGTCACTGAGGGGCAGCACGTAGATGAGGAATGTAGATTGATGTCAAGGATAGCTCCTTGGAGGACTGTAGAAGTAATGGTGCGGGGTGGAAAGTGAAGCAATGGCAGGTGATTCTCTGGCTAGCACTGTATAGATAAGAATGGAACCAGGCAACAGCAGTCCCACATGATGGATGAAAGGCGTTGGAAGAGGATATTGTGGCCAACCTTGACAAAAGCTGCAGACAATTAGAGCAGGGTAAGGAGGCAAAGTTTAATAAGGTGACTTTTATAAAGGCCATTTCAGTGCTGTGGCAGGGGCAGAAACCTGATTGGTGGGATTCACATATGGGGCTGTGGGAAAGATGGGCACAGATTTGGGAGGCAATGACATGTTCATGAACTTTAGAGAGGTTGGAGATGGGAGGTCCAAGGGTGGGTTTTTTGAAGAGAGGGATGATACTGGCAGATTTGAAGGGGAGGAGGGCAGCACCTGAGGAGAGAGTAAGCCATTATTTTTCAGCTAACATGGGAGCTCGGAACAGAAATTTGGTGGTCACCAATTTGGTGGGAGCAGGAGATGGATATCAAGGACAAGATGAGATTGGAGAGGGCATGAGGGGAGATAGGAGGGAAGCTATTGAACAATTTGAATACGGGGCTAGGGCCGGGGGAACCTTAGGGGAAATTTGGCTTGGTGGGCTAGGAGAAGGCAGGGAACAGGCAGAGGTAGCTGAACAGATGGACTCAATCTTAGTTACAAACAAGTCTCTGAGCTCCTTGCACTTGTTCGAGGTGAGAGTGGATGAGGCAAGGAATAGGAGTTTAAGAAGATGGTTTGTAGTGGGCAACAGAAATCTGGGATGAGAACAGAAAGTGCCGGAAATACTCAGCAGGTCTGGCAGCATCTGTATAGAGACAAACAGAGTTAACGTTTCAGGTCTATGACCCTTCATCAGAACTAGAAAAAGTTAGAAATGTAACAGTCTTTGAGCAAGTGAAAGGTGGGAGTTAGGAAGAAGAACAAGAAGGAAGGACTGTGATGGGATGGAGGGGGGAAGAGATTAAATGACAGATGTCATTGAACAGAATGCAAATGGGGTGCTAAATATTTGTAGCGAAAGACAGAGAGAGTGCTAATGGCAGAAGAATGAACAGCTCTGTAAAAAAGCAAAAACATGAAAAATAAGTTTAAGACTAGCACATTGTTAAAAATAAATTAATTAATTATAAAAGAAAAAATATATTAAAAAAATAAAAATAATAAATAAACAAAAATAATGGGGCTCATGGTCTGAAATTATTGAACTCAGTATTGAGTCCAGAAGGCTGTAAAGTGCCTAATCGGAAAATGAGGTGCTGTTCCTCGAGTTTGCGTTGATGTTCACTGGAACACTGTAGCAGGCCAAGGACAGAAATGTGGGCATGGGAACAAGGTGGTAAATTAAAATGGCAAGCAACAGAAGCTCGCAATCCTGCTTGTACACTAGGCAGAGGTGTTCTGCAAGGCGGTCACCCAATCTCCGTTTGGTCTCCTCAATGTAGAGGAGACCGCATTGTGAGCAGCAAATACAGTATAATAAATTGAAAGAAGTGCAAGGAAATCATTGCTTTACCTGGAAGGAGTGTTTGGCGCCTTGAATGGTGAGGAGAGAGGAGGTAAAAGGGCAGATATTACACCTCCTGCAATTGCATGGGAAGGCGCTGTGGGAAAGGGAAGAGGTGTCAGGATGATGGAGCAGTGGACCAGGATGTCGCGGAGGGACAATCCTTTCGGATGTTGACAGGGGAAGGGAGGGGAAGATGTTGCTTGGTGGTGGCATCACGCTGGAGGTGGTGGAGTTCCAGCGTCTGCAGTATTTTGTTCTTGTAACAGAAATCTGGGGTTATCTTTGCATTCATAATAATCCTGGAAGAGTGAGCAATTTTGGCAGGACCTGACAGTGCTTTATGTGGTCAAACCAGATCTGGCGATGATTGGCTGAACGTTGTCCACTATATCCATTCAAGACTTAAGGGAGCAGAGTTGGGGGCTGTAACACGAGGAGTGACCAGGATGAGAGAGAGTAATAATTTTAATGGGGACAAGTAATGGAGAAAATAGTGTGATCAGTCCTTGTAGAAATGTCATGGTGAATGGAGAGGCAAAGGCTATACAGTTAGGATTTTGAAAGTGCAGTTGTAAGTGATTTGGGGGTGAGTTTTTCCAGGGGTGCACATAAAAGGAAGTTAGGAGGACAAATGGAAATGTAGGTGAACAGCGATACAAGGAAGTGATAAGAGATGGGCTTATCTGTGATTGACACGATGGGAATAGAGAGGCCATGGGAGATAGTAAGGTTGAAGGGTGCTCCTCAATATGGGTAGGGGAGTTAAAGGGAGGACAAGAGGGCAGTGAACCCAGAGAAGAAAGAGCATGATGAGTTGGAGGTTGAAATTACCAAGGGTGAGAAGTCACTTGATCCAGAGGCTGAGGGAGGAAAGCAGTGAAGACACCTTGTTGAGAAGCTTGATATGGTATTTGGGTGAATGGTAGAGAACAAAAATTTTAATTGAGAGCTGAAAGGGGTGGAATGAAATGAGATGCTCAAAGGGGAAGAAGACGCCAGAGGAGTAGGGGAACAGACAAAGGTGATAATAACCACACCACTGGTGGGAAGTATAGCTGGGGGGGGGTCTTCATTAAGGGAGAAGACATCATCATACATCAGCCAGGTTTCTCTGAAGGCCATAATGTTAATGCAGTTATCCACAGGAAGCTCATGGATTGCAAGAGCCTTGTACACAAATTAATAAATGTTCTGGAGGAAGATGCTGAGAGGGGCGATGAGAGCTGATCAGCTGGCAGAATCCACAGGGTCAGCACTGGGAGGGGGTAACTTGGACAGGAAGGCGGTTGTACACTGGGCAGGAAGGGTGGTGAGAGAGTAAGTTGAGTCAATTGGGGTTCAGGAGAAACTTCTTTACTCAGAATGGTGAAAATGTGAAACTTGCTACGACATGGTGTGGTTGTGGTGAATTATGCTTTAAAGGGTTAGTTAGAGAAGTACATAAGGGAGAAAGGAATAGAGGATAGAGTAAGATGAAATAAATAGAATGGGTGGAGGCTCATATGGAGCATAAACTCTGACATTGGGCTGAATGGTCTGTTTCCATGCTGTAAATTCAATGTAAAAATTTACTTCAGCCATATGCTGTGAGCATTGCAAATCTGTATTAAAGCCAGAGACGCCAGTTTGCAGCATGTCAGAGCTCACAGTCTATTCCAAACAGATAGAGCAATGCTCAATTGTCTCACTCTATCCCATTTATCAGATAGGCACCATTTACCTTGAGTACATTAGGAGGTGTCATCTTCAAACTCACAACCGAGCAGTGAGAAGAGATAGACAGTTTTATTGACAAGCCTACCAGTGAATCATTAACAGGGAGACTGTAGCATCATAGCTCCTTCCCATTGATAGGAAGAGAGAAAGAAAGGACAAAGGGACATGTCTCCAGTCATGTTTTAAAGAGGTGACTGTGAGGAATAGGCCTTGGACCTGGACCTGGAAGCTAACATGCAGGAAGTTAGAAAAAGTCTCGGAAGAAAGGTAAGACCAAAAAGACAAGTGAGTCAATCTACAAGGGCACTGGGTTTATTTATTTTCTCAAGTTTTTGAGATGACACTGAGTTAAGTATTTGAAATAACTGAAAATGCTGGAAATACTCATCAAGTCAAGCAGCATCTGTGGAGAGAGATACAGAGTTCACGTTTCAGGTCATATTTTGCTTTTGTGTAAGTAAGTGAAATTTGTTTTCATTGTTACCCTACATAGTCTCTTGCTGTGAAATAAAGCAGATGAATGACTCAAATCTAGCCTCATCTCACCAAATGTCTGTCTTGGAAAAGAATGGATAAGTGAGGGCACGGATGGAAAATACAATATCCAGTTCAGATCACAAGGCTGTACAATGGTTAGACCTCTGCATTATGCTACCATATTCCCTATATTACAAAGGTGACCACAGTGCAAAAGTACTTTAAAAGCAAAATACAGCGGATGCTGGAATCTGAAATAAAAACTAGAAATGCTTGAAACACTCAGCAGGTCTGGCAGCATCTGTGGAGAGAGAAGCAGAGTTAACGTTTCAGGTCACTTACCTGAAACGTTAACTCTGTTTCTCTCTCCACAGATGCTGCCAGACCTGCTGAGTGTTTCAAGCATTTCTTGTTTTTATTTACTGCAAAAGTACTTGATTGGCTGTGAAGTGCGTTTGGACATCCGGGGGTCATGGAAGGTATTGTATAAATGCAAGTTCTTTCCTTTTTCCTTTATACTGGGCAGTACCGTGGATCCCATATCCTCTTCCATGTGGGAACACCAGGACACCTCTCATGTCCTAGACAACCAGATGTGCAGGAAGAGTCGGCAGTTGGAGCAGCTCGAGCTGTAAAAACAAGTAGCTCCATAGCTGTGGGGCTGCAACTGATTCTTAGAAAAATAAGCTTTTCACAGAAATAAAATCCAGCCTTTTTTGAAGTATACAGAACCAAAGACAGAAGCTGGTTACACCTCTCTTAACTACCACAGATCAGGAGTCATTTACAGATGATCAATTTCTTGGAATGTGAAAAATTGAGTCTTATTGTAACCTGACTGTCTGGTGCCATATTGGATAAATTTAGAGGTAAGGACTCCCAAAATGATACTGTGGAACACAGTAGTAAATGGCAGGGCTGTTTATCTCATAACCTCATCTGTTGTGGTAACTGGAACTGAATGCCTGACATCCAGTCTATAATAGTATACGAGAACATCTTTGTTTCAGGGACCAGCATCCTGATACATATTAGTTAACTTTTGTCTGCCACAATGCAATATATTTTTTCTGTACTATTTAAACCCAGTAGGGGAACTACAGACATGATCTTTGTGCTGAGACAGATCCAGGAGAAGTGTAGAGAACAAAACATGGGCTTGTACGCTACTTTTGTAGATCTCACCAAGGCTTTTGAAATAGTCAGCTGGGATGGACTTTGGAAGATACTCTCTAGATTGAGGTGCCCTCCAAGGATCCTCAGCATTCTCCACCAACTGCACGAAGGCCAGAAAGGTCAGGCCAAGCAGAATCTCGGACAGCTTCCCTATCTCCAATGGTATTAAGCAAGGGTGTATTCTGGCTCTGACCCTTGTCTCTACTTTCTTCAGTATGATGCTTCAAGAGGCAAAGGCAGATTTGACAGAGGGTATATACATCCACTTCTGAACAGACAGCAGTCTCTTCAACGTGCGATGACTACTGGCACATACTAAAACCACAGAAGAGCTTATCGTGGAGCTTCTGTTTGCTGATGATTGCGCCTTTCTGGCACACACGAAGGAGGCAGTGCAGCTCATTATAAACTGCTTCTCTGAGGCAGCAAATGCCTTTGGCCTTACTCTTAGCTTAAAGAAAACGGAAGTGCTGTACCAACTGTGGCCCCGAGGAAATTACAATCCATCACAGATCAGCATTGACAGCAGCAACCTCAATGCAGAACATTTACCTATCTAGATAGCATTATCTCAAATTATGCCACTGTCATCAAGACAATCGACTGCTCAAGGCCAATAGCTCCTTTAGCCCCATCTCGAAGCATGTCTGGCGAAAACATTCACTTCACATCTCTGCCAAAATTCAAGTATATAGGAAGGTTGTCATCATCACCCTCTTGAATGGGTCGGAACCATGGGTTCTATACAGAAAACAAATGTGATTTCTGGAGCGCTTCCATCACGTTGTCTTTGATCCAATATCATGGCAGGACTACATCACAAATAATGAAGTCCTCAACAGAAACAATCTGCCCAGCATTGAATTCATTATCTTACATCAATTGCATTGGGCAGGACATGTGTCACGCATGGAGAATGCCAAAAACAGTGCTTTCTGATGAACTATGCTCCAGTAAGCGGGATCAAGGTGCACCTCGCAAATGCTTCAAAGACCAGCTGAAAAGACAGCTCTCTCTGGCTGACATTGACCAACGGGTGTGGGAGCAGGAGGCTGACGCACAATAATAAGGAAAGCAGCCTACAAGTTCAAAACTAACAGACACAAGGCTGCTAAAGAAAGGTGCAGACAACAGAAGGAATCTGCTTATATCAGAACCCCTCCAAACTAGGAGTTCTTGTGCCCCAACTGCTCAAGAGCCTGCAGATCAAGAATTGGTGTCTTCAGTCACCAACAATCATGCCAACTACCATAGAGAAAAGCCTTCCCATGATCTTCACCTGAGAGGAATCTGCCATTATGATCCTATGTAGAGCTGAGCTCACAGTAAATCACAATTTCATGCTTGCTGTTTCTAGTAACAAGACTGTACAAGATTAAAAAAATCAGCGTGGACCAAAATACATTGTACTTTGTCAGCAGTTTTCTGAAAGTCCAAATAAACTATATCATAGAGAATACCATGACCCACTTTATCATAACATCCGCAAAGCAGCCAAGGAAATTTCTCATAATCATAAATAACTTGTACTTATATAGCACCTTTAACCTAATAAAATGTCCCAAGGCACTTCACAGAAAGATTATAAAATAAAATTTGACACCGAGCAATATAAGGAGATATTAGAACAGCTGATAATGTTGTGAAGAAGAGTAGTAAGCCTGTGGTTTGGGAGAGTTTTAGAAAGCAGCAAAGGATGACCAAAATATTGATTAAAAAGGGAACAAATAAAATGAGAGTAAACTAGTAAGAAATATAAAACAGATTGTAAGAGCTCTTCCATGTATGTGAAAAAGGAAAAGGTTAGCAAAAGTAAATGTTGGTCCCTTAGAGGCTGAGATGGGAGAAACTATAATGGGGAATAAGGATGTGACAGAGACATTAAACAAATATTTTGTATCAGTCTTCACAGTAGAAGACACAAAAAGCATATGAAAAATAGTGGAAAACCAAAGGGCTAATCAGAGTGAGAAATTTAATGTAATTAATGTCAGTAGATGAAAAGTACTAGAAAAATTAATAGGAGTATAAGCCAACAAATCCCCTGGACCTGACAGTTTACATCCTAGGGTTCTAAACAATGTGGCTGCAGAGTTGTGGATGCACTGGTTGTGATCTTCCAAAATTCCCTAGATTCTAGAATGGTCCCAGAGGATTGCAAATTAGCAAATGTAACACTGCTATTAAGAAAGGAGGGAGAGAGAAAATGGGGAACTACAGGCCAGTAAGCCTAATATCAGTTATCAGGAAAATGCTGGAATCTATTATTTAAGAGGTGTTAACAAAGCAGTTAGAAAATCATAATATGATTAGGCAGAGTTAGTTAACACGCATTTACAAATGGGTCATCGTCTGACAAATTTATTCGATTTTTTTGAGGATATAACTAACAAGGAGAACCAGTAAATGTAGTATATATTGATTTCCAAAAGCCATTCAACAGGTGCCACATATAAGGTTGTACACAAAATAAGGGCTCCTGGGATTGGGGGCAATATATTAGCATGGATTAAGGATTGGTTAACAGACAGAAAGAAGAGAGTAGGGATAAACAGGGAGTCTTCAACGACAAATAACTTGAATTTATATAGCACCTTTTCTCTTTCTTTTGGGCCTCCTTATCTCGAGAGACAATGGATACGTGCCTGGAGGTGGTCAGTGGTTTGTGAAGCAGCGCCTGGAGTGGCTATAAAGGCCAATTCTGGAGTGACAGGCTCTTCCACAGGTGCTGCAGAGAAATTTGTTTGTTGATGCAAGTTAGGACATGGGCAGCAGAGTTTTTAATGGCCTTAAGTTGGCAGACTGCAACTAGTGGGGTACCACAAGGATTAGCACCTTTAACATAATAAAAAGGCCCAAGGGGATTCACAGGCAAAATATGACACCGAGCTACATAAGGAGATATTGGGGAAGATGACCAAAACCTTGGTCAAAGAGGTATATTTTAAGAAGTCTGTTAAAGGAGGAAAGTGAGGCAGGGAGGTGGAGACAGAGGGAATTCCAGGCAGTTGAAGACATAGCCAACAATGGTGAAGTGATTGAAATCAGAGATTCTCAACAGGCCAAAATTAGAAGAGTACAGATATCTCGGAGGGTTGCGGGACAGGAGGAGAATACAGACATAGGAAGGGGCAAGGCCATGGACGGATTTGAAAACAATGGGATTAGAATTTTAAAATTGAGGCATTGTTTAACTGGGAACCAATGTAGGTCAGTGAGCACAGGGGTGATGGGTGAACAGGATTTGATGCAAGTTAGGACATGGGCAGCAGAGTTTTTAATGGCCTTAAGTTGGCAGACTGCAACTAGTGGGGTACCACAAGGATTAGTGCTGGAATTTAGCTATTTACAATCTATATTAATTACTTAGATGAAGGCACCAAGAGCTGTGTATCCAAGTTTGCTGATGATACAAAGCTACATGGGACAGTAAGCTGTAAGGAGGATACAAAGCAGCTGCAGAGGACATAGACTGGTTAAGTGAGTGGGACATGGTGTATATTGTGGGGAAATGTTAGGTTATTCATTTTGGTAGGAAAAATAGAAAAGTATAATTTTTTTAAATGGTAAGAAACTTTTAAATGTGATGTTCAGAGAGATTTGGGTGTCCTCACACGAGCAACACAGAAAGTTAGCATGTAGGTACAGAAAACAATTAGGAAGGAAAGTGGTACGTTGGCCTTTATTGCAAGGGGGTTGGAGTACTGCAGTAAGGAAGTCTTGCTATAATTGTTTAGGGCTTTGGTGAGACCACACCTGGAGTACAAATTTTGGTTCCTTTTTCTAAGGAAGGATATGCTTGTCGTGGAGTTGCTGAAGCAAAGTTTCACTAGATTGAATCTGGGATGAGAGGGTTGTCCTATGATTGGGCTTATACTTTCTTGAGTTTAGAAGAATGAGAGGTGATCTCAGTGAAACATGTTAGATTCTGAAGGAGCTTGACAGAGTACATCCTGAGAGTGTTTAGAACTAGAGGACATAGTCTCAGGATAAGAGGTTGATCGTTTAAGACTGAGATGGGGAGGAATTTCTTCACTCAGAGTTCTGAATCTTTGGAATTTTCGAAGGGCTCTGGATGCTCAGTTGTTGAATATATTAAGGCTGAGGTAGACAGATTTTTGGATTCAATGGATGTGGGGAACAGATGGGAAAGTGGAATTAAGGCGACAATGAACGGTGGAGCAGGCTCGAGAGGCCGTATGGGCCTACTCCTGCTCCTATTTCTTATTTCTTCCTATGACCAAATGCTTGGTCAAAGAGGTAGGTTTTAAGGACTCATTCTGGTAATTCTACTCTGCACTCCATCCAAGGCCAATATAATCCTTCCTAAGGTGTAGTGCCCAGAACTGAACACAATACTCCAGATGTAGTCTAACTTGGGCTTTGTATTTTATTTCTCCAGACATAAAGGCCAGTATTCCATTAGCCTTTTTGATCTTTTCTGTACCTGTTCATGACATTTTAATGATCTGTGTACATGAACCACCTAAATCTCTTTGGACTTCCAATACTTCACCATTTGGAAAGTACTCTGATCTGTCCTTTTTAGCTCCAAAGTGGATGACCTCGCACTTGCCTATATTGACATCCATTTGCTGCAGTTTTTCCTATTTACTCAATCTCTTAATACCTCTTTGTAATTTTACGTTTCCATCTACACTGTTTACAATGTTGCCATTCTTTGTGACATCCGCAAATGTGGCGCTCTATTCCACTGTTAAGTCATTAATAAATATGCTGAATAGATGATTCCCCACACAGATCCCTGTGAAACACCACTAGTCACATCCTGCCAGTTAGAGTACCTGCTCATGATCTTATGCTGTAGCTCCTGACACTCAGCCAATTTCCTAACCAGGTCAACAGTATGCTTTCAATCCCATGAGATTTGACTTTCGATCACACTCTTATGAGGGACTTTATCAAATCCTTCTGGAAGTCTAAATAAATAATATCCATATATATTCCCCTGTCCATTTACTTTAGCCACCTCTTCAAATAATTTAGTCAGGTGGGTCAGACACGATCTACCTTTTACAAACCTTGTTTAGTTTCAAACAGTGGCCAGGGAGAGGAATAGAGTCAGTGGCTAGGAATCAGAGTTAGTGGCTTCGATATTCCCTTTCTCTAATTGAAAGAAATTTTGGGGTATTCAGGACAGGATATCAGATAAGCAGTTTGACAGCACAGGGGCAGTGGGAGGGGTCGAGAGAGGTGGTGGTGAAGTGGAGTTGGGTGTCATCAGCATACTTGTAGAACCTGATGCTGTGTTTTCAGATGATGTTGCTGAGGGGTAGCATGTGGATGAGAAGTAGGATGTGGCAAAGCATAGACCCTTGGGGAAACTTTAGAGATAATGGTGTGTGATTGGAAGTGGAATCAATGATGGAGATTTTCTGGATAGATAAGAATAGAACCAGGTGCGGGTCAGAGCAGTTAGAGGTGAATGGTGTACCATAGACTGCAGAGATGTCAAGTAGGATGAGAAGGGATAGTTTACCACGGTCAGAGTCACAGTGGATGTAATTTGTGACTATGATAAGGACTGTTTTAATGCTGTGGCATGGGGGGGTGGTGGCGGGCAGGGAAAGCCCCATTGAAGGGGTCAAACATGGAATGCAGGAAAGATGGGCATGGATTTGGGAGTAGATAACATATTTAAGGACCTTGGCAAGGAAAGGGAGGTGAGAGATGGTGTGGTAATTGCAAGGACAGAAAGTTCAAAGCTGCGTTTTTTGAGGAGGGGCAGTGATGACAGCAATTCTGAAGGGGAGGGGACAGTACCTGAGAAGAGGAAATCGTTAAAAATATTAGATAACATGGGGCAAAGAAGTGAAATTGGGTAGTCAGCAGTTTATGGGAATAGGTTTGATGGAGCAGGAGGTGGGCCTCATGGATGAGGTGAACTTGGAGAGGGCATGAGGAGAGAGAGGAAAGATGAAAGTGGATAATGCAAAGGCCAGCAGCAGCACCCATGACACTTTAGGAGTTAGTTCTCTATAATCCCCTGCATTCTGTATTGGCACCCAGTGTGATTCTCATTTCTATGGCTGACTGTAACAAAACCCTGGGGAATCCTTTCCTTTACAATATTTTTTCTCACCAATTTACCGTCAGGGGGTGGAGAGAACTGGACCTGCAAGGGAGCACCTAGAATCGGGAGAGGATAAATAGAGAGCGAGGCTCGGGGCCTTCACTTCACTTAGCTTCAGGAAGCAGAGAGAACCGGATCTAGAATCGGAAGTCAGTGCACGCTGACTGAGTTTGAAAAAAAAAATCAAATTGTGACAGGAAAGCCATGAGGTGATTGGTTGGTGAGTAACTGATGTTAGAGAGTGTCTGTAAATAGCTAGGTTAAGATCTGCTGTTAGGGTACATGTGTAAATAGCTGGAAAATAGAAAAATGTAAAAAATGTAAGTAGCTACCTTAAAGTTAAATAAGAGACCCAAGCAAAAGCGAAGTAAGAAGCTTCTGTTTTATTTTTAAGTGATAAGGTTTATTGTATTACTAAGGTTTAAATTAGTACTGTGAGTGGTGGAGGAGAGGCATAAATTATTTTTTTAAATTAAGAAATTAATTAATTAGTTAATTAAAACGCAATAATGACAGCAGGGCAGGTAATGTGTTGCAGCTGCAGTATCTGGGACACCAATGTGATCATGGCAACCATGTTTGCAGTAAGTGTCTACGGCTCGAGGAGGTTCAGCTCAGAGTGGATGAGCTGGAGGCCAAACTACAGACACTGAGATGCATCAGAGAGGGGAAAAGCTACCTGGACACTTTATTCTAGAAGGCAGTCACACCCCTTAGGATAGGGTCTTTTCTTTTGATTTGGTCTGTGGTCAGGGACAGGAGGATGTGACTGCGAGTGAGGCAGTAAGGAGATCGAGAAGGCAGAAGCGGAGGAGCCTCAGCCCGTGCAATTGTCCAACAGGTTTGAGGTTCTTTCAGCTTGTATGGACGAGAGTGGGGGCTGCAGGATAGATGAACAAACTGACCATCGCGCCATGGTACAGGAAGCCATTCAAGTGGAGGTAGTAAATAGGAATGTATTGGTAATAGGAGATAGTATAGTCTGGGAGATAGACACAGTTTCTGCAGCTGAAAGCAAGAGTCCAGAAGGCTGTGTTGCCTGCCCGGTGCTAGGGTTCAGGACATCTGCTCAGGGCTGTAGAGGAACTTGCAGTGGGAGGGGGAAGATCCAGTTGTCCTGGTCCACGTAGGTACCAACAACATAGATAGGACTAGAAAAGAGGTTCTGCTTAGGGAGTATGAGCATCTAGGGGCCAAATTAAAAAGCAGAACCACAAAGGTAACAATCTCTGGACGATTACCTAAGCCACAAGCAAATTGGCGTAGGGTAAATATGATTAAGGAGTTGAATGCATGGCTCAAAGTTTGGTGTGGGTAGCATGGGTTTTGATTCATGGGGCACTGGCACCAATACTGTGGAAAGAGGGAGCTGTACCGTTGGGATGGTCTTCATCTCACAAGGGCAATTAGGGATGGGCAATAAATGCTGGCCTTGCCAGCGACGCCCACATCCCATGAATGAATAAAATAAAAAATAAATCTGAACTGTGCGGGGACCAGTGTTCTGGCAAGTCATATAACTAGGGCAGTAGCAAGAGCTTTAAACTAAATAGTGGGGGAGAGGGATCACAGGAGAAAAGATGTGGCAAATTAAAGGGAAAGGACAATGCAATAGAGCAAGGTAACAATAAGGGTAATGATAATCAGAGCACAGCAGGAAGTGACAGAGTATGCAAACTCAAGAGTGCACCAGCAGATAACGCCAGAGTATGTAAAAATAGTAAAAAGACTGAACTAAAGGCTCTGTATCTGAATGCCTATAGCAAAACAGATGAATAGTCAGCACAAATAGAAATAAATAAGTATGACCTGATAGCTATTCCAGAGACATGGCTGGAAGGTGACCAAGGCTGGGACCTGAATATTCAAGGATACTTGACATTTCGGGAGGACTGAAAGCTAGGAAAAGTTTGTGGGGTAGCTCTATTAATTAAGGGTGACATTAGTGCAATAGTGAGAGATGATCCTAGTTCTAAAGATCAAGATGTAGAATCAGTTTTAGAGAAAAGAAATAGCAAAGGTAAGAAGTCACTTGTGGGAGTAGCTTATAGGCCTCCTAACAGTAGCCACACTGCAGGACAAGAGTATCAAGAAGAAATAATGGGGGCTTGTAAGAAAGGTACAACAATAATCATAGAGTCATAGAAAGATACAGCACTGAAACAGGCCCTTTGGCCCACCGAGTCAGTGCCAACCAACAACCACCCATTTATACTAATCCTACATTAATCCCATATTCCCTACCACATCCCCACCTTCCCTCAATTCTCCTACCACCTACCTACACTAGGGGCAATTTACAATGGCCAAATTACCTATCAACCTGCAAGTCTTTGGCTGTGGGAGGAAACCGGAGCACCCGGCAGAAACCCACGCGGTCACAGGGAGAACTTGCAAACTCTGTACAAGCAGTACCCAGAACCGAACCCGGGTCGCTGGAGCTGTGAGGCTGCGGTGCTATGTGTGATTTTAATTTACATATAGATTGGATGAATCAGATTGGCAAAGATAGTCTGGAAGATGAGTTTGTAGAGTGTATTCGAGACAATTTCTTAGAGCAGCATGTTCGAGAGACAACCAGAGAGTAGGCTATTCTGGACCTGGTAATGTGCAATGAGACAGGACTAATGAATGACCTTAAGTAAAGGAGCCTCTAGGTAGCAGTGATCATAACATGATTGAATTTCACATTCAATTGAGGGTGAGAAGTGTGGGTCTTGGACTACTGTTTTAAACTTAAATAAAGGCAATTACAAGGGTATGAAGGCAGAGATGGCTAAAGTGAACTGGGAAACTAGGTTAAAGGTTAGGACAGTGGAGATGTAGCGGCAGACATTTAAGGAGGTATTTCAAAACACTCAGTAAAGATACATTCCAGTGAGAAAGACTCTATGAACAGGATTCACCATCCATGGCTAACTGAGGAAATTAAAATTAGTATCAAATTGAAAGAAAAATCATACAGTCTGTGAAAATTAGTGGTAGGTCAGAAGATTGCACAGAATTTAAAAATCAGAAAAGAATGATGAAAAAATAATTAGGAGGGAGAAATTAGAGTATGTGAGGAAGATAGCTGGAAATATAAAAAAAGGATAGTAAGAGTTTCTACAAGTATTTAAAAAGGAAACTAAAGTGAGCATTCATCCTCTAGAGAGTGAGTCTGGGGAATTAATAATGGGAAATAAGGAAATGGCAGAAGAATTGAACCGATATTTTGTGTCTGTCTTCACGGTAGAAGACACAAATAACATCCCAGAAATACTTGTAAATCACTAGGTAAAAGAGAGGGAGGAACTTAAAACAATTACAATTACCAGAGTAAGGGTACTGAGAAAACTATTAGAGCTGAAGGCTAACAAGTTCCTAGGACCTGATGGCCCACATCCTAGGGTCTTAAAAGAAGTAGCTGCTGAGATAGTAGATGCACTGGTTGTAATTTTCCAAAATTCCCTAGATTCTGGAAAGGTTCCACCAGATTGAAAAATAACAAATTTAACTCCTATTCGAGCAATGAGGAAGATAGAATGCAGGAAACTACAGGCCAATTAGCCTAACATCTATCATAGGGAAAATGCGAGAATCTATTAGAAACTCTTAATGCGATCAGGCAGTGCCAACATGGTTTTGTGAAAGGGAAATCATGTTTGACTAATTTATTCTAGTTCTTTGAGGAAGTAACAAGCAATGTGGATAAAGGGGAACCTGTAGATGTGGTGTACTTGGATTTCCAAAAGGCATTTGATAAGGTGCCTTTTGTTATGACACAAAATAAGATCTCAGGGTTTTGGAGGTAACATATAAGGATAGAGGATTGATTAGCTAGCAGGAAGCAGAGAGTAGGGATAAATGGGACATTTTCGGGTTGGCAAGCTGTAACTAGCGGAGTGCCACAGGGATCAGTGCTGGGGTCTCAACTATTTACAATCTATATCAATGACTTGGATGAAGGGACCGAATGTATGGTTGCTAAATTTGCTGATGACACAAAGATAAGTAAGAGAATAAATTGTGAAGAGGACATAAAGAGTTTGCAAAGGAATATAATAGGTTAGGTGAGCAGGCACATATTTGGCAGATGGTGTATAATGTGGGTACATATGAACTTGTCCACTTTGGCAGGAAGAATAGAAAAGCAGTATATTATTTAAATGGAAAGAGATTGCAGAACTCTGTGGTACAGAGGAATCTAGGCGTCCCTGTATATGGTTCACAAAAAAGTTAGCATGCAGGTACAGCAAGCAATTTGGAAAGAAAATGGAATGTTGTCGTCGATTGCAAGGGGAATTGAGTATAAAAGTAGGGAAGTTTTGCAGCAGTTGTACAGGGCGTTGGTGAGACCACATCTGGTGTACTGTGTACAGTTTTGGTCTCCTTACTTAAGAAAGGATATAATTACATTAGAAGCAGTTCAGAGAAGGTTCACTCAACTGATTCCTGGGATGAAAGGGTTGTCTTATGAGGAAAGGTTGGATAGATTGGACCTATACCCACTGGAGTTTAGAAGAATGAAAGGTGATTTTATTGAAACATATAAGATCCTCAGGGGATTTGACAGGATGGATGCTGAAAGTATGTTTCCCCTTATGGGAGAAACGGAGATGAGGAGAAATGTTAGTCTGTGGAATTCTCTTCCTCAAAGAGCAGTGGTGGAGGGTCATTGAATATTTTTAAGACTGAGTTAGATAGATTCTTGATTGACAGGGGAGTCAAAAGGTTACAGCAGGTAGACAGGAAAGTAGAGTTGAGGACACAATCAGATCAACCATGATCTTATCAAATGGCAGAGCAGGTTTGAGCGGCTGAATGGCCTACTCCTGTTCCTAATTCGTATGTAATTTCCTTGTTTCTTTTCATATTTGGAAGGCTGGGTTGCTGGCCACAGGGATACTGCAGGGGTTGTGTGGGATGTGGGACAATCAACCTTTCAAAAAGGTGCTTCACCCCTCCAAACTGCTTCACCCCTCCAACCTGGGACATCACCCCCCTCCTCCAAACTGGGGCATCACTCCCCAAACACTCCCCAACCCAGGGCATCAAACCTGCCCAACCCAGGGCATCAAACCTCCACAGCCTGGGACATCACCTCCTTTCCAACATGGGGCATCATCACTCCCAAACCCGGGGCATCGCACTTCCTCAACTCAGACCATAACCCATTCCCAACCCAGGGAATCACGTCTCCCCAGTCTGGGACATCACCCCAGCTCCAACCTGAGGCATCAGCACTCCCCAACCCAGGGCATCACCCCTGCCCAACCCAGGGCATCAAGCCGCCCCAGCCTGGGACATCACCCCCGCTCTAACCTGGGGCATCATCACGCCCCAACCTGGGCATCACACCTCCTCAACTTGAGCCATCACCCATTCCCACCCCAGGCATCATTCTCATACATGCCAACTCTGATGAGAGATGCGATTTCTCAGTCAAACTCAGCCTCTTTTGTGATCTTGTAAGAGGGCTGTGGAAACTTGGAATTTTTTTTTCTGCTGTGGAAATAAAAGTCACTTCATCCCAGTCACTATTCAAAGCAAAGGAAATGTGTCAGTAGCGGGTTGCTTATTGGTCACATGGCGCACCAGAAGGAAGAAAAACTTCCAGCGGCTCCCTCATTTCAGGCACTTTGGATTGTAAAGCAGCGAAAACTGCTTTCGGCCCACCCCTCCTTTGTCAACACATGGGAGGGAAACTGAGCTGCACACCATTGAAAGCTGTGAACATTGCATGTCTCTGAGTCACGTGCACACGCCGTGCAACCTATGCTTCTGCTTTTGTGATCTGTGTGTGCGGGGTGAAAGCAGAAAAAGTGAAATCACTGTTTAACCCTGAATGTGATGGGCCCAGCAAACCCAAAGGTCGGGGTTTTATTGCAGGAATGCTAAAACCATAAATTACAGCATCTGTGCAAATAAAGGCCTAGGATATAGTGGGATTGGCAATTCTGGTTGGACGTGTTCCTGGAGGTAGGATGATGGGATGCCTGATCACGTGATGTATGGTCACATGACACTTGCAAATATTATTGATAAGGTTGGTTTTGCTGTACTGGAAGTGCATTTGCTCATTATTTTGGATATTTCAGACATGCTAACTCTTGCGAATTGATTGCAAAAGACACAATTCCTTAGTCAAATTCAGCTGCTCTCGCGAGGACCCTTAAAACTTGGTATTTTTAATTGTCCTTCTCCGCATGTGTACCCAGTATGGGATAGTGCATACACACCCTATCACCCATGCATGCACCTAGACTCAGGAGTGCCAATTTGAGAGGAAACTGGAAGTAGGGCCTGCTGAAGCATGTTGCTTTGCCAAGCTTGGAGCCTGAAGCAATTGAGACAGAGGTATTCTGTGTTACGTTCTGACATTCTGGGTGAGTTACAGGTCCCAAAGTTTGTGCTGGAGCTGGTGAGAAAGAATCTGTCGGTGGATTTGGGACACTCAGCTCTGCTGCACAGAGCAGGTAAAAGGCCTCAAGGAGGGAGAGGGACGTGGAGTTCCAGACTCACCCACACAAACAGCCAGGAAAACCCTGGCACTGAGCAGCCAGGTGCCGCTCCCTAAGACCCAGGATTGCGAGGAGGGGGAAGACAGACTGAGGGAGATCCCCACTTGTGGACCTCCACTGGAGAAGGGAAGAGGAGACTACTGTGCCTTCCAAGAGAGATCCTCATTGGTCGGTGTAAGCCTGACCTCCGGACATCCCCATTGGTGGGAGTAGGCCTTGTTGTATATCGTTGAAAGCGTTTAAGTTGCTAGGTCGAGCTTTGTCTGCAGAACTCACGGAGACTGTGTAGGTCTAAATAATAACTTGTTTATTGTATTTACACAACTATATGCACACTCCTTAAGCATGTCTTGCTAGCACCTCTCATGATGCTTCTTGCTTCTTCCAAGCCTATTACCCATGTGACTATTACATCATCACTACTATAGTGGGAGGGGTTACTCTCACTGTCTCAAACATTCACCCTTTTAGACCCTTATACTACATCTCCGCCAAGTCCTTTTCCATATTTATTTTTGATATATATAAATTCATTCTTTTTGACTTTACATAATGCTCCATCTCCCCCTAAGTCTCTAACATCACAGATTCAGTCTGTAAGGATGCTTCATAACTCTCCTTGATCAGTCTTTCTTGGAAGTGTTGGTCGACGACTTGGATGACCTTGACTAAGGTTTGTAGTATCTTGTTGTCTCTGTGTTTCATGATCACCATCTGGTTCATCCCAAATATATAACTGATTGTTGTTTCTGAGGAGTAGGGATAGGTTTCTCCTATTTTGTCTTACAGTACCTTCTGAAGTATGTACTAAATAAGATCGCTGATGATTTTCATATCTCTGAATGGCTACACTTCTCTTCCTAGGTCTCATATCCATACTTTTTCCCCTTCCTTCAACCTGAGTAGGTTTCTGGTATGAAAATCTCTTTTGTACTTGTGAGCTTGTTGTTTCCTGTAACACTTCCCTCTGTCTTGAACTGGCTGATAATCTTGGATGTCTAGCCCTGCAAGTAGTTTCTTGGGTAGAATAGGAAGTTGAGTTTTTAGCTTCTTCCTCATCAACAATTCTGAAGGTGATATCCACACAACAATGGAGTAGATCTATAATTCAAGAGTGCAGTTGGAAGATCTTCGTTTTTCTTTAACAATGGCTTAATAGCTCTGACTCCTCTTTCAGATTCTCCATTAGATTGAGGATATCTTGGGGAACTTGGGAGATGTTCAAATCCCCACTTTCTTGCAAATTGTATGATGTATTCCTTTGTTAACTGTGGTCCATTGTCTGACACAACATCATCAGGAATCCCATGCATTGCAAAGATCTCCTGTAAACTTTGAATGACAGATTCTGTAGTTGTTGAGTACAACCTTTTCACTTCAATCCATCTCGAAAAATAATCCATCACTAACATGTAAGATTTTCCATTATACATAAATAAATCCATACCTCCACGTTCCCACAGTCTGGTTGGAAATCGTGTCAATATAAGAGGTTCTTTCTGGTCTGGTCTGTGTATTAGGGCGGCACAGTGGTGCAGTGGTTAGCACCGCAGCCTCCCAGCTCCAGGGACCTGGGTTCAATTCTGGGTACTGCCTGTGCGGAGTTTGCAAGTTCTCCCTGTGACCGCGTGGGTTTTCGCCGGGTGCTCCGGTTTCCTCCCACAGCCAAGACTTGTAGGTGATAGGTAAATTGGCTGTTGTAAATTGCCCCTAGTGGAGGTAGGTGGTAGGGAATATGGGATTACTGTCGGGTTAGTATAAATGGGTGGTTGTTGGTCGGCACAGACTCGGTGGGCCGAAGGGCCTGTTTCAGTGCTGTATCTGTAAATAAATAAAATAAATATTCCACATGCCTGGCAATTCGATATCATGTGTAATATGTCTCTGGATATTCCTGGCCACCAAACAGATTACTGAACCCGTGCTCTGCATTTCATGATAACTATGTGGCCCTGATGTATTCTTTCCAAGATATCAACCTAAATGTGACCAAAATGACCAGACACCAGTAAATCATCCATGATAGTGAGGCGTTTCCTGAATTCAAAGAAGATTTTCATTATCTTACCACTGAGACGTTGTTGTGGTCAACACTGTGGCACAGTTGGCGTATACAAATGCATTCCACATCCCACTTTTGAGCATAACAAATTTGTTGGAGCTTCTGTGAACTTGCCGGCCATTGTGACACTGTGTACTGTGAATACAACTCTACCTCATCCATGAAGTTAACATCCCGTTGTGTAGAATGGTCAACAGTTGCTCTTGATAATGCATCAGCGCAAGTTTGCATCTTTCCTCATAAATATACTGTCTTGTATGTATATCTCATCAACCTCAACCGGAATCTCTGAATTCTCAGAGGCATTCTCGTGATTTCCTTCTCATCCAATAGCAAACTAAGGGTTTGTGGTCTGTCTCAATTACAACTTTTAAGCCAATAATGTTATCTAAGAACTTCTCAAGTCCACATGACTGCAAGTGCTTCTTTCTCAATGACAGCATATCTTGTCTCAGTCCTGAACAATGCTCTAGATGCATAATAGATCGGTCTTCAACATCCATCTGGCTGTTCTTGAAGAAGGACTGCCCCTAACTCTCTAGATGAGGCGTCTGCTGCAATTGTGGTTGGTAGTGAAGAGTTATAGTGCACTAAGACATTTGGCGATATGAGCAATTCTTTGATCCTTCTGAATGCTTGCTCCTAATATGCATGCCAACACCACACTTGATCTTTCTTCAAGAGTTGTCTTAATGGATGGGTAACTTGTGCCAAATTGGATAAAAAAATTTCCAACTGATTCACCATTCCAAGGAATTGTTGGAGAGTTACATTACATTAATAGTACATTAAGAGCAAGAGGATAACTAAGGAAAGGGTAGGACCTATCAGAGATGTACAAGGGAACTTATGCATGGATGCAGAAGATGTGGGCAGGGCTCTTAATGAGATTTTTGCCACTGTCTGCACAAAGGAGAGGGTTGATGCAGACATTGTAGTTAAAGAGGAGGAGTGTGAAATATTAGATACGATAAGCATAATGAGAGAGGAAGTACTAGAGGGTCTGACATCCTTGACAGTGGATAAATCGCCAGGACCGGATGGATTGCATCCCAGTTTGTTAAAGGAAGCCAGGGAGGAAATAACGGATGCCCTGAGAATTATCTTCAAATCCTCGCTAGATACAGGGCGGCACAGTGGTGCAAAGGGCGGCACAGTGGCGCAGTGGTTAGCACCACAGCCTCACAGCTCCAGCGACCCGGGTTCAATTCTGGGTACTGCCTGTGTGAAGTTTGCAAGTTCTCCCTGTGTCTGCGTGGGTTTCCTCCGGGTGCTCCGGTTTCCTCCCACAGCCAAAAAAAAGACTTGCAGGTTGATAGGTAAATTGGCCATTATAAATTGCCCCTAGTATAGGTAGGTGGTAGGGAATATAGGGACAGGTGGGGATGTGGTAGTAATATGGGATTAGTGTAGGATTAGTATAAATGGGTGGTTAATGGTCAGCACAGACTCGGTGGGCCAAAGGGCCTGTTTCAGTGCTGTATCTCTAAATCAAAAAAAATCAAATCAGATACAGGTGAGGTACCAGATGATTGGAGGTCTGCAAATATTGTACCATTGTTTAAAAAGGGTACGAGGGATAGGCCAAATAATTATAAGCTGGTCAGTCTGACCTCGATGGTGGGTAAATTGTTAGAATCAATTCTGAGGGACAGGATAATCTGCCACTTAGAAAGGCACAGATTAATCAGGGATGGTCAGCATGGATTTGTTGGGGGAAGGTCATGTCTTACCAACTTGATTGAGTATTTTGAGGAGGTAACAGGGAGGATTGATGAGGTTAGTGCAGTGGATGTGGTCTACGTGGATTTTAGTCAGGCATTTGGGTGGCACAGTGCCGCAGTGGTTAGCACCGTAGCCTCACAGCTCCAGCGACCCGGGTTCAATTCTGGGTACTGCCTGTGTGGAGTTTGCAAGTTCTCCCTGTATCTGCGTGGGTTTTCGCCGGGTGCTCCGGTTTCCTCCCACAGCCAAAGACTTGCAGGTTAATAGGTAAATTGGCCATTATAAATTGCCCCTAGTATAGGTCGGTGGTAGGGGAATATAGGGACAGGTGGAGATGTGGTAGGAATGTAGGATTAGTATGAATGGGTGGTTGATGGTCGGCACAGACTCGGTGGGCCGAAGGGCCTGTTTCAGTGCTGTATCTCTAAATAAATAAATTTGACAAAGTCCCGCATGGCAGACTGGTCAGTAAAATGAAAGCCCATGGGATACAGGGGAATGTGGCAGGTTGGACCCAGAATTGGCTCCCGGACAAGAAACAAAGGGTAGTGGTCGGCAGATGTTTTAGCTCCACGGGGCTCAGTGCTGGGTCCCTTGCTGTTTGTGGTATATATTAATGATTTAGATTTAAATGTGGGAGGCATAATTGAGAAATTTGCTGAGGACACAAAAATTGGCAGTGTAATTAACAGTGAAGAGGATAGCCGTAGACTCCAGAATGATATCAATAGTTTGGTTGAGTGGGTGGGTGTTACGACCAGGTGAGAAAGAGGTCTAGGGTTCCCTTTCAGCCTTCACCTGGTCTTACCGTAACAGGGTTTAATTTTAAACACACTATGTTTTTAGCTCCCCCTTGGTGAATCCTTGTGCACTGCTTTCCAACTGCACAAACAGGCTTTCTTAGCTTTAAAGAAGAAAAGTTGAAATTTATTAAACTTAAACCCTAATTCGGTTAATGCCTACGGATACATGACTCGCCCCACGCTAGCATGCATAGGCGATACACACATGCAAATAGAGACAGAAAAGAGCAGAATAAAAATAAAGTGGAAAAGTTTGAGGCAATATCTGAAGTGTTGTTGTTATGGTTCTTCAAGCTCACTGTGAAGTCCTCGATTGTAGGTAGATCTTGCTTTTCGTCGGGGCCCAGTATTCTTCTTCAACCTTGTTCGCTATAGGAGACTTTTCTCTCTTGGGGTTCATGTGTCTTCAGTGGATTCAGAGGCTTGGGAGAAAGAGATGGGAGCAGACAGGAGAGAGATCTTCTCAGTCCAGGAGCAAACAGACTTTCTCAGTTCAAACTTTCTGTGGCCAGTTCAAAAGAAAACCCTGGAACAGCCAGGTAGTCATCTAACCAGCTGGTCTAACCAGTCCTGGCCCTTGTGGATTGCATTCTCCTTAGCAGGCCCTGGAATGCGCTTCCTCACCTTAGATGTCTGTTAGTATGTAAATGTTTTTTTCCAGCCACAGCTGATCTGTTTAACAAGTCATTTCCTCGCTCCAACAACAGTTAAAAATCAATGTTCATGACAAAATTGATGCGCTTCATTCTTGGCAGGTGGGGGCCTAGCATGACACCTCCACACCCAGTGGAATGAAATGCAATTTGAGAAAAGCACATTTCATTAAAAGGGTCAAGGTGGGGGCCTAGCATGACAGCGGGAAAGTGGCAAATGGAATTCAATCCAGAGAAGTGTAAGGTAATGCATTTGGGGAGGGTAAATAAAGCAAGGGAATACACAATAAATGGGAGGATATTGAGAGGGGTGGAAGAAGTGAAAGATCGCGGAGTGTATGTCCACAGGTCCCTGAAGGTGTCAGGACAGGTAGATAGAGTGGTGAAGAAGGTATATGGATTGCTTTCCTTTATTGGCTGAGGAAGAGAATATAAAAGCAGGGATGTGATGCTGGAACTGTATAAAATGCTGGTTATGCCACAGCTGGAGTATTGCATACAGTTCTGGTCACCACATTACACAAAGGACATAATTGCTCTGCAGAGTGGACAGAGGAGATTTACAAGAATGTTGCCGGAGCTTGAAAGTTGTAGCTATGAGGAAAGATTGGATAGGATGGGGTTGTTTTCCCCGGAACTGAAGAGGCTGAGGGGTGACTTAATTGAGGTGTACAAAATTATGAGGAGCTGAGATAGAGTGGACAGGAAGGACCTGTTTCCCCAGGTGGACAGGTCAATTACCAGGGGCCACAGATTTAAGGTGAATGGTAGAAGGATTAGAGGGGACATGAGGAAAAACTTTTTCACCCAGAGGGTGGTGGGTGTGTGGAATTCACTGCCAGGAACGATGGTAGAGGCAGAAGCCCTCAATTCTTTTAAAAGGTACCTGGACATGTACCTGAAGTACTCTAACCTTCAAGGCTATGGACCAGGTGTTGGAAAGTGGGATTAGATTGGGTGGCTAGTTTTTTTTTCAGCCGGCACAGACACAATGGGCTGAATGGCCTTCTTCTGTGCCGTAATTGTTCTATGGTTCTATGTTGGACAGAAGTAGGAATTGGGAATTTCCTAATGGCTGTTGGCTTTTGATGGTCTACCATTATGCTCTTGCTACTTCCAATGTGTCCTAAGAAACGAATAGATGTTTTCAAGAATTCACACTTTTCAGTAAGTGTCAGCCCTTCTTCTTGAAGATGATTTAGAACTGCTCTTACCCTTTTGTCATTTTCTTCGATGGATTCCCCATGGACTAGGATGTCGTCCATATGGCATATTACTCCTTTAAAGGCCTTGTAGAATGTTCGACATAGTTCTTTGGAAAATTTCAGGTGCAGAGGTTATACTGAATGGTAAACAAATAAAACAAATCTTCCGAAAGGAGAGATAAATGTTGTCAGTAATCTTGACTTCTTGTCCAATGGAACCTGCCAAAAGCCACTATTCATGTCAAGTTTAGTGAACATAATGCTTTTGGATAACTTTGCCAAGCTTTCATCTACCTATTGGATGAATTTCCTTTGCCACAGCTTCATTAAGCTGCGTTAAGTCCACACAGATATGAAGAGTACCATTTGGTTTTGGACCCGGAACCATAGTCGAACACCATTCTGTTGGCTTCGTGACTGGAGAAATGACTCCCATCTTGGTCATTCATCAACGGGTGTGTTATCTTCCTAGGCATAAAGAAACGTACCTGTCTGGCATGTTCTCTTAACACTTTGTTATATTCAGTCTTTAGTCTTCCAAGACCCGAAAATAGTTTTGGAAAGTCTGCTTGAAAATGAATGTTGGACACAAGCTGTTTGATTTCATCCACTTTTTCAATTTGATGTAGGTTTAAGCATGCTGTCATGAAAACCCCAACTGCCAAGAATGAGGCATATTAATTTTGTCATATGAATATTAATTTTAAACTGTTGCTGGAGTGAAGAAATGACTTGCTTAAAGAGATCACCAGACATTTGGCTGGAGGACATTTGCAGACTAAGAGACAGTGCTTGGAGAGACAAACCAACTACTCTCTCGTCCAATTAACCCAAATGAATTTTGATCACCAGACATTGAAGGTGTAAGAAGGCTCGCATTCCAGTGTCTCCTAAGATGGAGAATCCACAAAAGCAGGAGTGGTTCAACCAGCTGGTCACATGACCCAGGTTTTTTTTTTGAACAACACACTGGACAGTTTGAAGACAAACTGCTGATTGCAACTGAACCTGGAACAAGAGAGCCTCTCTCCTGGCTGGCTCTCTCTCGCTTTCTCACAAGCCTCTGGACCCACTTGAAGTCACTTAAACTTCAAGAGGGAAAAGACTCCTACATCAAAACAAGTTAAAGCATGCACTGGGTCCCAATGAACAGCAAGAGTTACAGGCAACCAAAGACTCCACATTGAACTCAAAGGATTGTAAAAACACCCAGCTATTGCCTCAAACTTTTCCTCTTTATTCTTTCTACTTTTTCTGTCTCTATCTGCGTGTGTGTTTATCACGTATGCATTCTAGCATGGTCATGCTGCGTATTCATAGTCATTAACTGGATTAGAGTTTAAGGTTAATAAACTTCCATCTTTTTTGTTTAAATCTAAGAAAACCTGTCTGATTGATTTCTTTGCCTTACAATTGGAAAGCAGTGAACAAGGATTCAATGAGGGGGTGCTAAAACACGGTGTTTTAAAAAATTTAAACCCTGTTATGGTTAAACCAGGCAAAGGCTGAGAGGGAACCCTTAGACTCCATTCTCACCTGCTCATAACAATGCTTTTTTGCTTAACAGAAAATTCTTGGTTTTTCAGAATGTACAGCCTTTCCATTATCTGCCTTGCCCTGTTTTTAGTTTAGTTTAGTTTAGTTTAGAGATACAGCACTGAAACAGGCCCTTCGGCCCACCGAGTCTGTGCCGACCATCAACCACCCATTTATACTAATCCTACACTAATTCCATATTCCTACCACATCCCCACCTGTCCCTATATTTCCCTACCACCTACCTAGACTAGTGGCAATTTATAATGGTCAATTAACCTATCAACCTGCAAGTCTTTGGCATGTGGGAGGAAACCGGAGCACCCCGAGGTGTTGCTTGTAACTTTCCCTTAATCTTCAGTTCAATCCCTCCTGGACAGTGTAACTGCGTATCTGCTGGTTGCAAGTAATTTGTCGACAAACACAGCTCTTGGTCTGACAACACTGTGACACTTGCAGTTGTGTCCAATTTGAAATTAGTACTATGTGCATTGACATAAATGTCTGCCGTCCAGAATGCCTTATTGGGATCATTATTTATCTTCCAATGGAAGTTGTTCCACTTCATTCACAACTCTTTGAGTGAAAACTTTTTGTTTGGCATATTTGTAAGAAGGGGTCTTGCTCTGGCACATCTTTCCGCAATGGCCTTTCATTTTAAAATTAAAGCATTATTCTTTACTAGCCGGACACTGGTCGCGCCTGTGGGTCTTATTGGCGCCAAAGCGTTGGCAGGGTTTCACAGCGTCATGCGCATTCCCACCTGAGTGTACTTTCTTATCTGGAGATTGCTTTTCCGTTATGGACTTCAGGAACTGTACAGTCATCAGATTTTTTCTGACACAAGGCTTCTCTTCAACCAGCAGGATGTCTATACTTTGTCCTTGGACCTCTACCTGTTGCACCATCTGAATCGCTTTCTCGAAGGTGAGGTCATCTTTTGACTGTAAGAGAGCTGATAAAGACGCATCAGCTATTTCCGCTACTATTCAGTCCCTATCAACTCAGACTTCAGTTCTCCATATTGTTACGCCAATGTGCTATGTTGAATGATAATTTTTTTAATCCACTAACTGGAGACTTGAATTTATTATTTTTAAAGGAATTAAAAAAGAACAGATAAAAAGTGACTTTGCTAGCAGTTTAAGATGGCCACCTAATTTGCAAAACAGAATCCTACATTTCAAGCCCTGTGAGATGGAGAGGAAATGTCTGCCCATCCTAGCAAGAAACAAGACCTGGGAAATTTAAGGGAACTGTCTGTTCCCATTAGCAAGGCATCAAGACTATTTCTTGAACAATGGGAAACTGGTTGTGAGAAAGGAATCCCCAGACATGGGCTGTTTTAGTTGCAAGAAGAAATACACTGCTAACTACCATGCTTAAATCATTGAGTGAATGTAATGTGACAAGCCCCCCCATCTGTGTTTTTTAAGCTGATATCTTTCTGCAGCAGGCTGACAAGCATCCTTCCATTCTCTCTCTCCATTCCAGCTTGCAAGTTTCGAACCCTGCCTGCACACTGACCATCTCTGCATACTCTGGCTGCAACCAGAGACCCCTTGAAGGAAATCATCTGCATCACTGTCTCCAAGAGACTCACTAAACCAGTCATCTATCTCTTCAAAACAGAAGCCTCAGGACCACCACATTCAGCTAGAAACCAGCCGAATCACCAAACTGAACAGACTGTATACCCTTTTATTTTCTATTGGCTCTAACTCAACCAATCTACCTTTCCCCACTCTATAACCTATTTCTCTCTGTGCGTGTGAACCTCAAATGTGTGTGTGTATGTGTGTGTGAAAGTTGGAGCATTGTTTATTATTTTACTTCGATCATTTTAAGTACAACAAAGCTACCTCTTTCTTTGTTAAACTCAAGAAAACCTGTCTGATTGATTATTGCTATGATCATAGTGCTAAGCTCCAGAAAACTTGTTATAGAAGGATAATGTTGGAGCCTATCTTTATTTAGTTTCCCATTTATTGTACAGAGTAAAAGGATGACAAACATGTAGCTCCTCATTCAAAGCCCTTCCCCAGTCTCAGTAAGTTTCTACTTATAAGTGTTCAAGTAAGACCCCAATTAACACCCTCCCCCTGCATATAATCACACAATTGATACACAATTAACAGATTAACATAGCATGTAAATAATCAAAAAACTCCCTGAATTGGCCAATACATCCACTTTAAAAAAGAATGAAACCTGTTGTGGTCAAACAAGGAGAGGAAAAAGAGGGAATCCCTTTAACCCCTCCTCACCTGACCATAACAGAAATTTGGGGGCTCGTCTGGGATCAAACCTAAAGACGACAAGAAATTGGAAGTGGGAAACCAAATTGATCCCTAGAAATAATTTAAAAACTTCAGTACAGGTTTTCTTGTGGTTTTCAGTGCTAAAGTACTAAAATGTCCACATTCGGAGCCAGTACCTTCCAAGAACAGAGTGAAGTAACTTGGGACTATTTAAAAGCCCTATCCGTTGAAGAGATAATGAGTATAGCTAGGTACTTAGAGATAAATAGCTTTCCAAAAGCTAGGAAACATGAAAACCTAAAACCTGAGGCCAACCATTTTAAAATTGACATTGAAGAACCAGAGACAGATATAGAATCTGAAACAGACAGCATGACATTAGCCAGGATACAGTTGGAACAGCAGAGACTAGAAATAGAATTCCAGAAGGAGGAGGAGAGAGAATTCCAGGAAGGGAAGGGAGGGAATTCAAGTTAAGGCAGCTTGAACTGAATAGGGGAAGACTCAATATATCCAGTGAAGGCACCGTAAGTGAGGGAACTACCCCTAGCTCAGGACCGAGTGCTGAGCTCTTAACGTTCTCCCAGTTGATACCAAAGTTCAATGAGGGGGATGTGGAAGCATTTTTCATCTCATTTGAAAAGCTTGCAAAACAGTTGAAGTGGCCAGTGTAGTGCTGGACCCTGCTACTGCAAAACAAATTAAGAGGAAAAGCCCATGAGGTTTATTTCCTATTGTCTGTCAAGAATTCATCAGACTATGAGATGACCAAAAATACTATCCTGAGTGCATATGAGTTTGTGCCAGAGGTGTAACGCCAAAAATTCAGAACTCTCTGAAAGCAGCCTGAACAAACCTACATCGAGTTTGAAAGGGTTAAGCAACTCACTTTCGACTAATGGATAAGGGCACTTAACATAGAGTCCACCTACGAAAACCTCAGAGGGGTGATCCTCCTTAAGGAGTTCAAGAACTCACTTCCCCTTTCCATAAAAAAACACATGGAGGAACAAAAGGTTCCAAGAGCCAGGCAACAGCAATCTTGGCTGATGATTATGTGCTTGTCCACAAACCCTTTCCCCAAGGGAAACCCTTCCCTAGTCACCTCCAAAAACCTGAAAACAATTAAAGGTAGGAGAGTGATGGGAGGATGAATAGCCATGGGCGAGATGAGAGAGCTGGAAATGCAGGGGCCCTCCTCAGGCCAAAAGGGAAGGTGCTGAGAACAGGAGTGACGCCCGAAAGCCTGTATTGTGACAAGGCAGGTCACCTTCGAGCTGACTGCAGGAAGTCACAGGGAAAACCCATAGGATTAGTTAGGGTGCACCAGACCAGTGCAGGAAAAGGGGCCCTGATGGAAAGCATAGCAGACCAGGCTGTGGATTTAACTGCGGCAGTAAAACCCAGTGAACATACCGTTGTGAGTGTGGGAGAACTTAACAAAATTCCTGAGAGTTACCAGGATTTTGTGTCCAGAGGAAAATGACTTCATACCCCTCGAGTGAGGCAAGTACGCCCAGAGTCATACTTAGGGACACAGGGGCCACCCAATCCCTTCTGCAGGGAAAAGGCATGACCTTTCCCCCAGAGAGTACATTGAATGCTAAATGTTAGTAAACGGTATCGGGAGAATGTATATGCCCATATCTTTATATTGGGTGCACCTGAAGTGAGACCTTATTTCAGGACTGCTAACCATGGGGTTTGTCCCTAGCTTACCTGTGGACGGGGTCGACCTACTCCTGGGTAATGGCCTGGCGGGGGAGAAGGTGGCAGCTTTCCCAGTGGTCTTAGAGAGACCAAACAAGGCCAGGGAGACAAAGCATTTACAGGAAAAGGTTCCTGGCAATTTCCCTGACTGTGTGGTGACACCGTCCATGGCCCAACATGCTCCGTCAGAGGCACTGCAGATGAATGATCCTGCTGTCTGGTTATCCAAAATCCTCTTCAGGAATTTAGAGGAACAAAAGGAAATGTTCAGCAGGTCTTCCTTGGTCGAGGCTCAGCAAGCCGACCCAGGGTTAAAAAGTTAGCACAGAATACCCAAACTGAAGCTGAAGCAGAGGGAGTTCCAGAGTTCTACTATTTAAAGAACGAGGTGCTGATGAGGAAGTGGAGACCTCCTCACAGACCTGTAGATGAAAAGTGGACAGTGGTTCATCAGGTACTGGTGCCGCCAAGGTACTGTAGGGAAATATTAAGAATAGTCTACAAAATTCCAATGGCTGGACATGTCGGTATCCAAAAAACTGAAGCCCGCAAAAGGCAGCTTTTTCACTGGACAAAACTCCACAAGCATGTGGTGAAGTTCTGTAAGACTTGCCACACATGCCAGGTTGTGGGGAAGCCTCAACCTGCAATAAAACCTGCACCCCTAATTCCCATACCGGCTTTTGGGGAACCATTCAGCAGGGTGCTGGGGTCCTGCCAAAAACAAAAGGAGACTACCAGTATCTTCTCACCATTATGGATGTGGCTACTCGATTTTCAGAGGCCATTCCTTTAAAAACCCAGCTCTGCCAAGGTAGTGGTGCAGGGGCTTACCGAATTCTTCACCCGATATGGGCTGCCTGGGGAGATCCAGTCAGATCAGGGCACAAATTTTAGGTCCATTATTTTTCAAATGTTCATTGGTAATCTGGGCATAACTCAGCTAAAGTCCTCATCCTACCACCTACAGTCACAAGGGGCTTTGGAGCAGTACCACCAGACCCTAAAGACAATGATGAGGGCATACTGCTATGAGTGGGACAAAGGACTGGCATTCCTTCTGTTTGCTCCCAGGGTGTCACCCAATGAGTCTTTAATCCCTTTGAATTAGTTTATGGACACGAGGTGAGAAGTCCTCTAAAACTAATCAAGGAGATGTTTTTAGGACACAGGGACCAATCTTCCCTGTTAGAATACATCCCCTTGTTCTGAAAACGGCTCACAAGAGCCTGTGCAGTGGCTCAGGAACACCTAAAAACCTCCCAGACAGCTATAAAAAGGCAGGCGGTTAAACATGCCAAGGCTAGAACATTCTGCCAGGACACCATGTGTTAGTGCTACTACCAATACAGGGCGAACCATTGAAAGCCTGGTTCCGTGGCCCGTACCTGAGTACGAAAGAGAATTAGCCAGGTGAATAATAGAATTGACACCCCAGATCATTGGAAAGGCAAAGGCTGTGTGACATCAATATGTTAAAATGGTATCACAGTCAGGAAGGGGAAAAACAAGCACAGGTCTGTCAGGCAGTCAGGAAAGAGGAGGGCGAAAGGGACAGTGAGGACGAGTTAGAGGGAGGCCTGGAGGATTCCAAAATCGAACCTCCTACCATCTGGTTAGCTAACACTGACATATTAGGGAAATTAGACACCGTACTCTCCTATTTAAATGCAGAATAGAGAGGAGACCTAACAAGGCTGCTCACAGCGTTTAAAGGGACACACCAGGGTGCACAACCCTAACCCTTTATGATGTGCACGTAGGAGAGACTCGTCCCATAAAAAAAAATCCCAATCGCCTAGGTTCCAGAAAACTGACCCAGGTTCAGGAGGAAATTCAGTATATGCTGGAGCACAAGCTGATTGCGCCCAGTCAGAGCAGCTGGAGATCCCTAGTTGTGCTCATGCCCAAGCCCGATGGCTCAACAAAGCTCTGCAGTGATTGCAGAAAGGTTAATACAGTGACAAGAGCTGACTCCTACCCAATTCCCCACCTGGAAGACTGTACAGATAGAGTAGGAAACGCCACCTACAGAACCCAAATAGACTTGGTAAAAGGGTACTGGCAAGTTTCCTTAACCACCGAGCTAAAGAGATCTTGGCTTTTGTCATCCTAGATGGCTTATTCCAGTGCCAGGTGAGGCCCTTTGCATTAAGAAATGCCCCAGCCACCTTCAAAAGTCTGATGATCCAGCTAGTGGCTGGCCTGCCCAATTGTGTAGGATGATCTGTTAGTGTACAGTGACACCTGGGGGGAGCACTTAGACCAGTTAAAAGCCCTCTTCTGAAGGTTACAGTGGCTGACCTCATAGTAAATCTTGCAAATAGTGAGTTTGCTAAAGCTCAAGTAACTTACCTTGGGCATATTGTGGGTCAGGGGCAAGTACTGCCCAGAGCAGCAAAGGTGCAGGCGCTGATAGATTTTCCTGTCCCCACAACCAAATGGGAAATAATGCAATTTTTGGGATGTGTGGGTTTTACTGAAAATTCATCCCTAACATCAGCATTATAGCCGCCCCACTAACTTGTTACAGAAAAAAGCAAAGGTAGTGTGGTCAAGGAGCTGCCAAACAGCTTTTGAGAGGCTGAAAGTCATCTTAACCAACAAACCGGAGCCGGTAGCTCCAAACTATAGCAAACCATTTAACGTGGCAGTTGACGCTAGTGACCTAGGGGTAGGTGCTATTCTGCTCCAAGATGATCAATTAGGCATTGAGAGATCACTTGGGTATTTCTCTAAAAAATTAAACAAACCTCAAAGGAGATAATCTACATTGGAGAAGGAAGCCCTGGGACTGTTGCTGGTTCTCAAACATTTTGAGGTATATGTCCAAAATGGATCTAGAGAGACCGTGGCTTATACCAATCACAATCCTTTGACATTTGTGGACACATTCAAAACCCAGAATGCAAGGCTTTTTCAATGGAGCCTGCTTTTGTAATCTTACCTCCTAAAGATTATCAACATTGTAGGGAAAAACAATATGATAGCCGATGCTTTATCCAGAGTCTAACTCAGCACAGATTCATTCTGAATGAAAAAACTAAACCCGAGCCTGGCTATGACAGTATGAGACTGATATGGTGAGGAGGTGCCATGCCAACGTGCCACCTAATTTGCAACACTGCATCCTACATTCCAAGACCTGTGAGGATGGAGATAAAATGTCTGCACCGACCAAACAAGAACCAAGACCTGGGAAATTTAAGGGAACTGCCTGTTCCCATTAGTGAGGCATCAAGACTATTACTTGAACAATGGGACCCTGGTTGTGAGAAAGGAATCCCCAGACATGAGCTGTTTTGGTTGGAAGAAGAAATACACTGCTAACTACCATTCTTGAATCACTGTGTGACTGTCATGTGACAAGCCTCCCATCTGTGTGTTTTAAGCTGGTGTCTCTCTGCAGCAGGCTGACACACATCTGGACTCAGACAAGTGCAGACCCAAGAGGGGGTCCCTCTATTCTCTCTCTCTCTCCATTCCAGTTTGCAAGCTTCAAACCTTGCCTGCTGACTGACCACCTCTGCATACTCTGGCTACAACCAGAGACCTCTTGAAGGAAAACATCAGCATCGCTGTCTCCAAGAGACCCACCGAATCAACCATCTATCTCTTCAAACCAGAAGCCTCAGGACCACAGAATTCAGCTAGAAGCCAGCAGAATCACTAAATTTCACAGACTATACATTCCTTTTTTTTTCTATGGACTCAAACTCGACAAATCTACCCTTCTCCACTCTGTAACCTGTGTGTGTGTGTGTGTGTGTGTGTGTGTGTGTGTGTGTGTGTGTGTGTGTGTGTGTGTGTGTGTGTGTGAACCTCAAGTGTAAAAGTTGGAGCGTAGTTTATTATTTTACTTATATCGGTTTAAGTGCAATAAAGCTAACCTTTTTCTTTGTTAAACTCAAGAAAATGAGTCCGATTGGTTCTTGTTATGATCATTGAACGTAAATAATCAAAAACTCACTGACTTGGCAAGTACATCCACTTTAAGAAGGAATTAAACCTCTTGTGGTCAAACAAGGAGAGGAAAAAGAAGGAAGCCCTTCGACCCCGCCTCACCTGACTATAACAATACTCAGATCTTTCTGCCAATCTGTACAAATCATTAATGAAAGCATCCATTGATTTGCACAGCTTCTGGATCCTTTTATTAAACTTTGCTCTTTCCGGATCTTATTGCTTCTTAAAGTATTTATTGAAGGCTTGTATAAAGCTATCAAACTGTTGGAAGCCTCATTGATGCCTTGTCTTATGATCAAGTCATCAGCAATTGCACCCATGGAGTACAGTATTTACTTGCTCTGCTTCAGATTTGGTGTGTAACTGAGAAGCTGTTTTAAAACTTAGAAATCTTTTTCTCCACATAAACCAATTCTACATCTGATTGGACCCTTCTGAATTCTGAAAGCTTGCAGGCATGGTGTATTTTGAATCCATCCTTTGTCAAACTCTTTAGGGAGTTCCCTTACGATTTAGAAATTTTTGTTGCTTTAATGGAGGTCTTCCCGCTCTTTTCGGGCTTTCCTGCACTTTTCAGGAGTTCTCGCACTTTTCAGAGGTTTCCTACGCTTCGGCTTTGCGATGTGCTCGAGTAATGGCCGCCAACTCCCGACCTGCTGTTTGTGAGGGATCAGCTTTCTCCCCGATTTGCCTGCCCAATGCACCCTTAGACAATGTTTCTATCCTTTTCAAAAGGGTTCTCACCCGATCCCCAACCGTTGCTCAGTTCTGTGACTCGCAGCGTTTGATCGTTGGACCTGGATTCTTCTCACAGACCACCATGCTTCTGTGGTGCAGCCTGAATGCCTGTGTGGCTACGGAGCAGCCGTGGAGATCTTCGCAGTCTCCCAACAAGATTTGCAGTTTTTTGGCACTCCTGTACTTCTTCCAATATTCTTTGGGAGTGTTCACCGCTACCACCATATTGTATTTTGTTGATAGAGATTAAGATGCGAAAGATGTGTCAATAGAACTCTCGGAGTCTGTGTGGGTCTAAATAATAACTCGTTTGTTGTATTTACACAACTATATACACTCTCCTTAAGCATGTCTTGCTAGCACCTCTCATGATGCTTCTTCCGAGTCCATTACCCATATGACTACTACATCATCATCATTGTTACAGTGGGACGGATGACTGTCACTGTCTCAAACATTAACCTTTTCAGACCCTTACACTAAAGGCCTGACCTCTGGAGATCTCCATTGGTGGTAGTAGGGCTGAACCCTGTGCATCCCAGTTTCCCAGAGGGGCCCTAAATCGGGCATTAGGCCCCCTTAATGGTTTATGCAAGGGGCCAAATGCCCACCTTAGGCAGGCATTGGACACCTGAAGTGGCTGGATTCAATCTTTGGTCAGACAGTTTTCAGGTGTTTTTGGGATGCAGGATGTTGGTCTTGAAATTAGGCTTCATTATGACCAAGCGTGGAGTAATATAATTTTTTAAAAGGGCTCTGACATAGCAATTAAATATGTCACTTAGAAGGTTTCCAAACCAATGGTTAATCCATATAGTTTTGTTAAAAAGCAACTCAAGATTTTTCTATCAAAGCTTTTGATTTTTAAGAGTTTGTCTTTTGATTTATCAGATAGTGAAGTTGACATTACTGCTTTTTCCATCTCAATCTGGAATGCTGACGCTGCCGGGTGTGCTGTCCATGCGGACGCTGCCAGGTGTGCTGTCCGTGCGGACGCTGCCGGGTGTGCTGTCCATGCGGATGCTGCCGGGTGTGCTGTCCGTGCTGACGCTGCTGGGTGTGCTGTCGGTGCGGACGTTGCCAGGGGGTGCTGTCCGTGCGGACACTGCCGGGTGTGCTGTCCGTGCTGATGCTGCCGGGTGTGCTGTCCGTGCTGACGCTGCTGGGTGTGCTGTCGGTGCGGACGTTGCCAGGGGGTGCTGTCCATGCTGACGCTGCCGGGTGTGCTGTCGGTGCGGACGCTGCCGGGTGTGCTGTCCGTGCTGACGTTGCTAGGTGTGCTGTCCGTGCGGACGCTGCCGGGGGTGCTGTCCGTGCGGACTCTGCCGGGGGTGCTGTCCGTGCGGAGGCTGCCGGTGGTGCTGTCTGTGTTGAAGCCGCCAGGGACGCTGTGCGTGCTGGCGCTGCAGTCTGTGCTGGCACTGCCAGGGGTGCTGTGTGTGCTGATGTTACCGGGGATGCCGTCTGTACTGACGTTGCCAGGGGCACTGTCCGTGCTGGGACTGCTGTCCGTGCTGGTGCTGCCGGGGGTGCTGTGTGTGCTGGCACTGCTGGGGATGCTGTGCCTGCTGATGCTGCCGGGGGCACTGTCCGTACTGACACTATCTGGGGCGTTGGCTGTGCTGGCACTGCCCAGGCGCTGTCCGTGCTGATGCTGCCGGGGCTGCTCACCGTGCTGGCACTGCTAGGGATGCTGTGTGTGCTGCTACTGCCAGGTGTGCCGTCCGTGCTGATGCTGCCAGGGGCATTGCCTATGCTGATGCTGTCGGGGACATTGGCCTTGTTGGCACTGCCTGGGTGCTGTGTGTGCTGGCACTGCCGGGTGTGCTGTTTGTGCTGGCAGTGCCGGGGCTGCTGTCGGTGCTGGCACTGCCGGGGGTGCTGTGCATACTGGCACTGCTGGGGTTGCTGTCCGTGTTGGCACTGCTGTGTGTGATGGCACTACCAGGTCTGCCGTGTGTGCTGATGCTGTAGTGGATTATAATCCTAGCCCCTTTTTGGGACTATCCCGGATCAGGCATACTTCTCAGATGATCACTCTCAACTTAAGGTTGAGAAAGAATATCCTAAAGACACTTGAATGGGTCTGAAGGACTGATAACACTCTCCCCAAAGGAAAGGAACCAGCTGAGAATATTACTGTCCTCCAAATAGCCTTTTTTTAAATAAGTTTCAGCCAGATTTTAATAACCTGGATATTATGAGGACCCGGGAATCTCTCCTCAGTAATGTACCACCCCATCAAAGAATGTATGGAGACGGTTTCATGAGTTAGCAATACAGAACACTATGTGAGACAATATAATTTCTAAATTATATTAAAAAAGTTTATTAAAGAACAGAACATGCAATTAATAGTTGGTAAGACAGTCAATCACAACATTAATAGTTCTAGAAAAGATAGAAAGTACAATCTTGTTTTGAGTAGGGAATCTAATTTTTAAATCTAAGTATTGTTACAGTAAAATATTTAAGTAGGATATCCAACAGTTATTAAAGTAACATTTACCTTTAATCCCCAAGTAGAAGACTACAGAGTTAGCGAGATATCTCTGTCCCAGCTAAGGGGAGATTTATCATTACCTTTACCATGAGAGATGCTGCAGCGAGTCCAACAAATCTAAAAATCCAATATGTGCTTCCAATATTTATACTGTTTTTTAAGTTGCATAACTAATTTCTTACCTATAGAGGTGTTATCTCAACTGTAAGTAAGTTTGTCCCCATTTATTTTTCAAATAAGACTGCATAACTGTTAATTTCTAGGTAAGGTCTATCCTCTTTGATTCCTAAGAAAGGCTGTATAACTACTAATTTTTAGATAAGTTCAAAGCCTCTTTTCTAAGAAAACCAAACTGCGAGCTTTGTGATGGACAATCTTTCATTAGTCATGTAACTGTGTTTCAAGATTATAATTCAGTTTTTGGGTTTGGTTTGGTTTGCCAAAAAATCAGTTGACTGTGGTTTAGAGCTTTCAGCATAAAACCATCTTACCAACAATTACACTGTGGTAGCTTTCATGATAGCTTGCAAAACTGTTATCAATGAGTTTTGCGACATTAGGGAGCCAATCCATCTTATCAAAAGTTGCCTTTATGGAGCAAAACTGAGGCAAGCTTTTTCACTGAGGCTCATGTCCAGTTAGTATTATAGAGATGAACTTTTTTTTAATCTTTTAGGAAGATGAACCCGTTTTTAGAATTTTTAAATCCCTCATTCATAGGAAGATAACCCTTCTAACCGCTCATTATTGCCGGATTCCTTCACAACGCTACCAGGGAAATTGTGCGTGCCGACGCTGCGGGAGGAGCTGTGCGTGCCGACGCTGCGGGAGGAGCTGTGCGTGCCGACGCTGCGGGAGGAGCTGTACGTGCTGACGTTAACACTGCGGTCGGCGGGTGGTGAGTGCGGCTCTGAGTCGCGGTTTGTGGTTGATTGGTTCTCTCAGTGAGCGGTGAGGAGATGGAGGTCGGACGGTGTAGCGGAGTCCGGAATTAGCTGGGGGAAAAGCCAGAGAAGGCAGGTAGGATCCATGGGGCCGTCTGTGGGACTGAGGGCAGCAGCCGCGCGTGATCGCGGAGCGCACCGGCCGGAGAGGCACCTGCACTGCGGGGTGGAGGGGGCACTGGGAGTGATCCCGGGGCTGAGGCAGGCTGGGAGGGAGGGAGGGAGGGAGGGGAGTGGGGTGTCACTGGGAATGGTCTTGGGGGAGGAGGGGTCACTCGGAGTGATCCGGGGGGTGGGGGCGCGCACTGGGAGTGATCCAGGTGGGTCACTGAGTGTGATCCGGGGTGCCCTGGGAGTAATCGGGGAGGGAGTGGGGGGGGGGGGGCACTGGGAGTGAATCCTTGGGGACTGTACAAGGAGTGATCTGGGTGGGGACACTGGGTCAAATTGGGGGCCACTGGGAGAGATCTGGGGGGGCCACTGGGAGTGATCTGGATTGCACACTGGGAGGGACCCCAGGGGTGCACTGGGAATAATCGGGGGGGGGGGGGGGGGTTAGTGGGAGTGATTGGGATGGCACACTGGGAATGGTCTGGTGGGAGTGAGGTGCTTGTGGGGAGCTTGCTGGGTGTGAATGGGAGCACATGCTGGGCATCAGAGGAGGGACACTGGGAATGAGCTGTCAGCATGCTGGGTGTAAGGTGGGGGGTTGGAGGGCCTCGGGCCTGAGGCCCGGGGGAGCACACTGGAATTCAGTGAAGAGACACTGGGGAGGAGCTGGGTGTATACTGTATGATTCAGGGCTACAGATTTTGTGCTAGACAAACAAAGTTTAAGGCATATGTGTTGCAGGGTGTGAGCTCTTGTGTGCAGGATGTTAGTGTGAGCAGGGTGTGTGGGTGTGTACGTGATGTGTGTCGTGGAAAAGACAGCTGCACAGGATATTCCCTGGGTGTGAGATAGTTGTACAGTGTGTAGGTTGTGTTGATGCTCAGACTGTGGGTGGTGATGTGTCTGTCCTGCAATGTCAGTATGTTGATCCTCTGTTTCTAATTTACATTAGTGATTGTAATACCGCAAAATATGGAACTTTTCTGGCCATAAAATGGATCTTAGTGTGGACCACCACCACCTTCTTGAGGGCAATTAGGGATGGGTAATAAATGCTGTCCTAGCCAGCGATGCCCACATCACATGTACAAATTAAAAAAGAGTGTATAGCAAAAGGATTTAGATCGGCAATAACAAACGCAGACAAGAAGCAAATGAGACATATAAAGAGTAATGTGCATTGGTTGGAGAGTGTGGATCATCAGTACTATGAATGGAACTGAATTGATAAGGTGCTCACAATATATTTGAATGCTTGAAAAGGAGAGTTAAACTAGAGAGATGAACTTAATGAGTTGATTGGCTTTACTCATCCTTGACTCTTGATTCTTGTATTCAGAATGTGCTGTGGTTGAAGTGCTCGCAAAAAAACCTTGAAATCCCATTTTCTGTGTCGGGCTTTTATAATGTTTTATAAATTGCTGTGCAACTTGCACTCCTGTTTGCAGATTCTGTTATACTGGGGAATTAAAAATAGATAATTATTTCTGGCTCCAAAATCTACTTTTATTCTCCCTCTTTCATATTCCATGGCGTCTGCGAAAAGTTAACTCTGGAGAGTTCTCTGGAGAGAAGTTCCTTCTGAGCTGTTGATGCAGAAATTCATATAGTTTGAGGTGGATTAGACAACAGCAACTTAGATTTATATACTTTAGTGCCATTCATAGCACTTTACAACAGAGAAGGCAGCCATTTGGCCCATTCTGTCTGTGCCTGCTCTTTAAAAGAACTATCCAATTAGTCCCACTCGCCTGTTTGTTCCCCATATGTTTCCTTTTCATGAATTTATCCAATGCCCCTTTGAAAGTTTCTAATAAGTCCAAAGAGCAGTTATGATGTGGAGTAGCTGAGGTGAATAGCATAAATGCATTTAAGGGGAAACTCAATAAGCACATGAGGAAAAAAGGCTATGTGGAGTATAAACACTGGCGTAGATCATTCGGGCCAAATGACCTGTTTCTGCACTGTATGCTGTTTGTAATTCTCTGAATTTGCTTCCACCACCATCTCAGGCAGTGCATTCCAGATCATAGCAAAGAATCATTTCAAGCAGTTAAATATCCCAAGACACTTCACAGGTTCATAGTCAGACAAACAGTAATACTGAGTGAAGAAAGAAGACATTAGGACACTTAACTAGCAGCTTGGTCAGAGGTAGGGAGGTGAGTGAGAGGCAGAGAGGAAATTCCAGAGCTTAGGGCTCAGAGCTGAAAGCTTGGCTATCAGTAGTGGAGTGAACAGATTTGGGGTTGAACAAGAAGCCAGAGTGGAGGAGCACAGGGTTGTCAGAGGATTGTAGGGCTGGAAGAGGTTACAGAGACAGAGAGGGGTGACGCCATGGAGTGATTTGGAAACTAGGTTGAGAATTTTAATATCAAGGCATGGCTGGACTGGGAGCCATTGTAATTGATGAGCACCGTAGTGCGAGTTAGGCTATGTTCAGCAGAGTTTTAGATGAGTTCAGGTTTATGGAGGATGGAAGATGGGAGGCTGGCCAGGAGAGCATTGGAATAGTTGAGTTTAGAAGTAACAAAGGTATGGATGAGGGTTTCAGCAGCACATGAGTTGAGGCAGGGATAGAGCTGGGTGATCTTATGAACGTGGAAGTGGGCAGACTCGGTAATGAAGAGATATGGGGTCGGAAGCTCGGCTCGGTTAAATAGGAAGATAAACTATGATGGACATTTGTTTAGTTTAAGTTAAGGGTTGTGTTAAGACAGGATTATGTTTCAACTGCTGAACAGATTGTACGGCAGGTACTGGGTTAAGGTGCAGTAGGTTTGTTGTTTTAAGATGGTGAGCAGCAGTTGAGAGGGGCTGTGTGTTGTGGAATGTTGGAATACAGGTTTCTGATGACCAGGTGTTCAGGCTGAGCTGTGTGAAAATCCGGTACTGTCACTATGGGCCTTGTAACCAGTTGCAGCGGGACAGAGCCTGGAGCAGGCCTTTGACTGTGGGAAATACAGAGGATGGTGGAGGCTACAAGTCTCAAGAGAATAGAAATTTTAAAAACAGCTTGCACTTTATATACCGCCTTACATGACCAAAGGGTGCCCTCAAGTGCTTTACAGCCAGGACCTCAGATCGGAGCAGCAGCAGCCGGCGCTGGACCTGGGAGGAGTTGGATCTGAAGCGGGACCTGGAGAAATAAAGAGCGGGACTCCAGGCCCTTACCTTAGACTGGAGCGGCAGCAGGCTTTCGAGCTGTGTTTGAGCACGCTGGGTTTGAAAAGAGGAAAAAAACTACCAGTGACGTCACAGGAGATCTGTAAGCTGATCGATTGGTAAGTAACAGCTGTTGTTACCTGTAAAAAGCTTAAAAAATCAGGGGGAAGAAAGTTTTTGTTTTTAAACCCTCGAATAGCGACCTTGATTAGTACTACTAATGTTTTGTTTTAATTAGTGTAATTTATTAATAATTACTAATTAGGATGGCGCTGTTTGGACACAGTGAGGCTGTGAGTTGTGTGTGAGGGATTTTACTGACTAGGGGAAGGATGTGCTCTTTGCAGTCTTTCTTTTCTGCCTTTTTGGCCTCCGCGGTACAGGGGAAGAAGCTGATTGGCGAGTAACTGATGTTATTTCACTTATTACATTAGCAATATTCAGTTTGTAAAGCTAAGTAATGGCAGGGCAGTTCGGCCAAGCTGAATATGCCTCCAGTGACATGTGGGAAGTCGTGGATGCACCATGTGTCCTTGACGAACACATCTGCAGGAAGTGTCACTAGCTGCAGAAGCTTGAGTTCCGGGTTTCAGAACTTGAGCAGTGGCTGGAGTCACAGCGGCGCATTCGCGTGGTAGAGAACTACGTGGATAGCATGTTTCAGGAGGTAGTCACCCTGGAGCTTAAGAGAGCACAGGCAGAGAGGGACTGGATGGCTGCCAGACAGACTAGAAGGTCAAGGCAGATAGTGCAGGAGTCCCCAGAGGGCATCCAACTTTCTAACCGGTATTCAGTTCTGAGAGTTCTGCAGTGAGAATCATGACCAGAGCACCATTGGTGGCTCAGCTGTGCAGGGAGGGAGGAGAAAGGACAAGAGAGCAATAGCGATAGAGGATTCTATAGTTACGGGAACAGATAGGCGTTTCTGTGGTCATAGACGGGATTCCAGGATGGTATGTTGTCTCCCTGGTGCAAGGGTCATGGATATTACCGAGCGGCTAAAGGGCATTCTGGAGGGCGAGGGTACACAGCCAGAGGTCGTGGTCCACATTGGTACTAATGATCTAGGAAGAAAGAGGGATGAGATCCTGCAGGCTGAGTTTAGGGAGTTAGGAATGAGATTAGCAAGCAGGACCTCAAAGGTAGTAATCTCCAGATTACTGCCAAGGCCACGTGCTAGTGAGTATAGAAATAGGAAAATACACCAGATGAATATGTGGCTGAAGAGATGATGCAGGAGGGAGGGCTTCAGATTTCTGGGGCATTGGGTCTACCTCTGGAGAAGGTGGGACCTGTACAAGCCGGACGGTCTGCACCTGAACAGGACTGGGATGAATATCTTTGCAGGAAGGTTTGCTAGTGTTGTTGGGGATGGTTTAAACTAGCTTGGCAGGGGGATGGGAACCAGAGCGCCGTTTTAGATAGGACAATTTCAGGGCAGAGAACAGGAGGCAGAAAATTAGTGAGTGACTCTGAAAGACAGAAGAAGCAAAGATTAAAAAGTATGCAGCACAGGAATTTGGCAGTGTGAAAGGGAGATTTAAATGCAAGGAGTATAATAAATAAAGCCGATGAGCTGAGGGCACAGATAGACACATGGCAACATGATATCGTTGCTACAACGGAAATTTGGCTTAAGGAGGGGCAAGAATGGCAGCTCAATGTCCCTGGATATAGAGTTTTCAGGTGGGATAGGGAGGTAAAAAAGGAGGGGGTGTAGCATTATTAGTTTAAGGAATCAATAACAGCTTTGAGGAGGGATAATATTGCTAAATGAATCATCAAATGAGGTTACATGGGTGGAGCTCAGAAATAAAAAAGGGGCAGCCACACTACCAGGAGAGGGAGGTAGAAGAACAAATATGTAGTGCAAAAACTATAGGGCAATAATAGTTGGGGATTTCAACTACCCCAATATCAACTGGGATACAAACAGTGTGAAGGGCACAGAGGGGACAAAATTCTTGAACTACCTTCAAGAGAGCTTTTTTAGCCAGCACGTAACAAGCCCAATGAGAGGGGACGCAATTCTAGATTTAATCTTCAGTAATGAAGCTGGGCAAGTGGATGAAGTAACAGTGGGTGACCACTTCGGAGATAGTGACCATAATACAGTAAGTTTTAGCATAATCATGGAAAAGGACAAAGATAAAACAGGAGTAAAAGTTCTAAATTGGGGGAAGGCAAATTTTAAGAAACTGAGGGGTGACCTGGTGAAAGTGGACTGGATACATCTACGTAAAGGCAAATCAGTGGCAAACCTGTGGGAGGCATTCAAGAGCGAGATAGTACATGCACAGTGTAGGCATGTCCCCACAAATACAAAGGGTGGTACTGTCAAATCTAGAGCCCCCTGGTTATCTGGAAGCTTATAGGCTAAGTTAAAGCAGAAAAAGAAAGCTTATGACGATCACAAAAATCTTAATACTTTAGAAAGCCTAGAGGAGTATAGAAAGTGCAGGGGTGAAGTAAAAAAGGAAATTAGAAATGTAAAGAGAGGACATGAAAAATTATTGGCAGGTAAAATCAAGGAAAACCCAGAAATGTTTTATCAGTACATTAAGAGTAAGAGCATAACTAAGGAAAGGGTACGGCCTATCAGAGATGTACGAAGGAACATATGCATGGATGCAGAAGATGTGGGCAGAGTTCTTGATGAGTTTTTTTGTCTCTGTCTTCACAAAGGGGAGGGTTAATGTAGACATTGTAGTTAAAGAGGAGGAGTGTGAAATATTAGATACAATAAGCATAATGAGAGAGGAAGTACTAGAGGGTCTGACATCCTTGAAAGTGGATAAATTGCTAGGGCTGGATGGATTGCATCCCAGTTTGTTAAAGGAAATCAGGGAGGAAGTAGCGGATGCGCGGAGGATCATCTTCAAATCCTCACTAGATACAGGAGCGGTACCAGAGGATTGGAAGTCTGTGAACGTTGTGCTGTTGTTTAAAAAGGGTGCGAGGGATAGACCAAATAATTACACGCCTGTCAGTCTGACCTCGGTGGTGGGTAAATTGTTAGAATCTATTCTGAGGGACAGGATAAACTGCCACTGAGAAAGGCACAGATTAAATAGGGACAGTCAGCATGGATTTGTTGAGGGAAGGTCATGTCTTACGAACTTAATTGAGTTTTTTGAGGAAGTAACAAGAAGGATTGATGAAGGTAGTGCAGTGGATGTGGTCTCCCTGGACTTTAGTAAGGCATTTGACAAGGTCCCACATGGCAGACTGGTCAGTAAAATGAAAGCCCATAGTATACAGGGGAATGTGGCAGGTTGGATCCAGAATTGGCTCAGTGACAGGAAACAAAGTGTAGTAGTCGTCGGATGTTTATGTGAATGGAAAGCTGTTTCCATTGGTGTTGGGTCCCTTGCTGTTTGTGGTATATATTCATGATTTGAACTTAAATGTGGGAGGCATGATTGGGAAATTTGATGATGACACAAAAATTGGCCGTGTAGTTGATAGTGAAGAGGATAGCTGTAAACTCCAGAATGATATCAATGGTTTGGTTGAGTGGGCGGAAAAGTGGCAAATGGAATTCAATACAAAAAAGTGTGAGGTAATGCATTTGGAGAGGGCAAACAAAGCGAGGGGATACACAATAAACGGGAGGATATTGAGAGGGGTAGAAGAAGTGAGAGACCTTGGAGTGCGTGTCCACAGGTCCCTGAAGATGGCAGGACAGGTAGATAGATAGAGTGGTGAAGAAGGCATATGGAATGCTTTCCTTTATTGGCCAAGGTATAGAATACAAAAGCAGGAATGTAATGCTGGAACTGTATAAAACGCTGGTTAGGCCACAGTTGGAGTATTGCGTACAGTTCTGGTCACCACGTTACAGAAAGGACATAATTGCTCTGGAGAGAGTACAGAGGAGATTTACAAGACTGTTGCCAGGACTCGAAAGTTGCAGTTATGAGGAAAGATTGGAAAGATTCGGATTGTTTTCCTTAGAACAGAGGAGGCTGAGGGGTGACTTAATTGAGGTGTATAAAATTATGAGGGGCCTAGATAGAGTAGACAGGAAAGACCTGTTTCCCCTAGCGGACAGGTCAATTACCAGGGGCGACAGATTTAAGGTGATTGGTAGAAGGATAAGAAGGGACATAAGCAAAAGCTTTTTCACCCAGAGGGTGGTGGGTGTCTGGAATTCACTGCCAGGAACGGTGGTAGAGGCAGAAGCCCTCAGTATTTTTAAAAGGTACCTGAACATGCACCTGAAGTGCTGTATCCTTCAACGCAATGGATCAGGTGCTGGAAGGTGGGATTAGATTGGGCGGCTAGTTTTTTCCCCAGCCGACATGGACACGATGGGCTGAATGGCCTCTTTCTGTGCCGAAATATTTCTATGGTTCTATGGAAACGGGATAACTCGTTGCTCTTCTTTGAAGTAATGCCATGGGATCCTTTACCTGAAAGGGCAGGCATGGCATTGGTTTAAAATCTTATCCCAAATCCATCTCCTCCAGTGGGCCACATACTCATTGTAAGTTTTTATTTTTGTGCTGAAGGCCTGGAGTGGGACGTGAGCCCACAACCTTGTGACTTAGAAGCAAGAGTATTACTACTGAACCACGCCTGACACTTGAAGGGTGTTTGTACGTCTGGGCAGTCGGGTGAAATTGCTGGTGCTTTATGGCACAGAGTCATAGAATCATAAAATGGTTCAGCACAGAAGGAGGCCATTCGGCCTGTCGTGTCCGTGCTGGCTCTCTGCAAGAGCAACTTAGCTTGTCCCACTCCCCCACCATTTTTTAAATAGCCCTGCAGTTTTTTTCTCTTGTGTTTATCCAGTTTCCTTTTGAAAGCTTCAGTTGAATCTGCGTTCACCACACTTTCAGGCATGCATTCCAGATGCGCACCACTTGCTGTGTAAAAAGGTTTTTCCTCATGTCACCTTTGGTTCTTTTACCATTCACCTTAAATCGGTATCCTCTGGTTCACAACGCTTCTGCCAATGGGAACAGTTTCTCTCTACTCTGTCCAGACCCCTCATGATTTTGAATACCTCTATCAAATAGCTTTTCAATCTTCTCTAAGGAGAACAGCCCCAGCTTTTCCAATCATTCCATGTAACTGAAGTTCCTCATCCCTGGAACCATTCTCGTAAAACTTTTCTGCACTGTCTCTAATGCTTTCACATTGGACACAATACTCCAGTTGAGGCCAAACTGGTGTTTATAAAGATTCATCATAGTTACCTTGCTTTTGTACTCTTATGCCTCTATTTATAAAGCCCAGGATCCCGTATGCGTTATTAACTGCCTTCTCAACCTGCTTCACCACCTTCAACGATTTGTGCAGAAATACCCCCTGGTCCCTCTGCTCCTGCATCCCCTTTAGAATTGTCAGGGGAATGGGCTGGGCTGAGGCGGATGGGGAGGGAGGGACAAGGTTTGAGAGGTTTGAGCCTTTATGAGAGGGGGGGATGGGGTGGGATGGGGTTGAGATGGGATGTGTTGCAGAGGTAGTGGTGTGGTTTGGTTTGGGTTGGGTGTTCGTGGGGGAGGCACTGTCTGCTTTATTTTGGGTAAATTATAAAATTTCTAAATTATACATTGTAACTGTCCAACTCAGTGACAAATAGTCTCAATGAAGCTCGGTTTAAGATCCTCCAACTGCTGCCCCTAAATAGTGGGCATTTTTTTGAAGAGGAGAAATGTTCTTTGTTTTTCAACTAACTAGAGGACAATGCAGAGAGTCCTGTGCCCCTTGACCTGTGAGCTACACAGATGAAGGATGTATTGTTTGTAGGCTGGGAATTCTGCAAATTCACACTAACCAGCCAGCATTATTGATTTTGATTGATAAGGAAGCTTCTTTTTTAGCATTATATAATCAGCTTGTTTTCTGTGACGTTGCATTGGGAAAGGATGTGCAGATCTTCATTGGGAAAGGATGTGCAGTGGCATCCTGGATTGTAGTAATTTATACCATGGAGATGGAGCTTAATGTTACTGTACTCGGTATCAGGTGGCAGGACTATATCTCCAACACAGAAGTCCTTGAAGCGGCCAACATCCCCAGCTTATACACACTACTGAGTCAGCGGCGCTTGAGATGGCTTGGCCATGTGAGCCGCATGGAAGATGGCAGGATCCCCAAAGACACATTGTACAGCGAGCTCGCCACTGGTATCAGACCCACCGGCCGTCCATGTCTCCGTTATAAAGACGTCTGCAAACGCGACATGAAATCGTGTGACATTGATCACAAGTCGTGGGAGTCAGTTGCCAGCATTCGCCAGAGCTGGCGGGCAGCCATAAAGACAGGGCTAAATTGTGGCGAGTCGAAGAGACTTAGTAGTTGGCAGGAAAAAAGACAGAGGCGCAAGGGGAGAGCCAACTGTGCAACAGCCCCAACAAACAAATTTCTCTGCAGCACCTGTGGAAGAGCCTGTCACTCCAGAATTGGCCTTTATAGCCACTCCAGGCGCTGCTTCACAAACCACTGACCACCTCCAGGCGCGTATCCATTGTCTCTCGAGATAAGGAGGCCCAAAAGAACTCGGTATGTGTCTGTACAGCAGACATTTAGACTGCCTGTTGTACTGTCTATTGTATTAATAGATGCAAGGATCCTGTCTTGACAACACAGTTTGATTCCCCTCCCCCACAGCCTGGTGTTACTCCATCCCTATCATCCTCTAATTCTCTGTCCTCACTTTCATGCCCTTTCACTCACTCTCTGCCCTCTTGGACAAATCCCTTACCCTGACTTGGTCTCATTCCAATTTTGTTCTCTTTCCATCTACCTCCCTGCTGGGTGATATTCACTACTTCTCCCACAAAGCTGGGTTGAAAAGATGGAAGAAATTGTGTCTTCATAGCATCCGAAAACACTTTAGAGCCAATACAGTATGTTTAAAGCGTTATCATTGTTGGAATGTAGGAAAGCACCCTTCTTCATTATTAGTTCACAAAAAAATTCAGCAACTTGTGGCAAAGAAGAGATATACCATGAGTTCTGATTCTCCACTAATTGCTGGACAATTTGTGCTGCTCTGCTGTTAATCTAAAAAAACTTGCATTTATATAGCGCCTTTCGTGCCATGAAGTACCTTTTGAAGTGCAGTCACCGTTGTAATGCAGAAAATGCAAAAAAGTGAAAGAATTGCAACTTGCTATGAGCATCCCCATTGAACGTAATTGCAAGTCATGAAATTGCTGGATTTTTAAAATTTGTTCATGGGATGTGGACATTGTTGGTAAGGCCAGCATTTATTGCCCATCGCTAATTGCCTTTGAGAAGGTCATGGTGAGCTATCTTCTTGAACTGGTGGTATGGACTTGCAGGATTTTTAACCAAGCGACGTTGAAGGAATGATATTGTTCCAAGTCAGGACGATTTGGAGGGGAACTTGCTTGCAGGTGGTGGTGTTTGCACTATAAATGTGAGTTAATCTCACTGCTGCCATTTGGGGCTAGTAATTCCAATCGTAAGGACACTGATAATCATTTGTTTTATGGACCTGACATGAAACTCAACCTTGGAGACCCAGAACGGAACAAATAAAACTGTGGCGTCTCACTCTAGCAGATAGTAAATTGTCCCTAGAGCTTCATTAAACCTTTTTTTAAATCTGTTAATCTGTCTGGCAATATTTTTGTGCCATTCTTGTTATTCACATCGCCGTTAGTATCAGAAGGCAATAATTCTCAGGATGCAAACTGTTTCGACAGTCAAATGCAAACTAGATTTCTTTCAAAAGATGATTTTGTACTTTTCGCACACCTCCCCTGCTATTCACTCATTATTGACTTGTCAAGAACACCAGTTCCCAAACACAATAAAGCTACAGTGTCTTCTTCTGCTTGTTCTGTTTAATTATTTCCTTATTTATTCTTTCTGTCTTTTTTCTCTCTCTTAGCCACTCTACTCTTTCCCCCTTTATTTCTCTTTCTGTGTCTAATTTGATTCTAATTTATCCTATTTCCTTCTCTAATGTTTGCTCTATTTGTTTCTTTGTCCTTTTGTTCATTGGTTAAGGTAATAGACCATTTGACCTGATGTTAAGGAGGTCCTAGATGCCCTGTTGACCTCACTATGCCACTATCAGCTCATACTTCCAACAATTTGTGGTGTCTATATAGTGCAATCTGCAGGCTTAGTTAAAAGGTCTAATTCACATTGCTTACCATGAGAGGCCCCATAGAAGCAGTTGCTGGACCAACATTCACAACGTCTCATAGGAATTTGGAGGTTTAAAAAACATGAGGACTGGCCAAACAATCTTGACCTGATTGCATTTTGCATACAGGCAGTGACTGACCAATTCCTCATGAAACTAATTTTCAGACAGTTTTGTGTACTGCGTTTCTTCCCTCAGGAAATAACTCTTAAGAATGTAACTCTCAAAAGCCACTGTTTTCTATCATGCTGGTTTATCGTACAGCACAGAGTACAGAAAGATCCTGTTTGATACATAACAGAGCTGCACTTCTGTCACAACATTGCTTATTTTGTGTACGACATCAGAGTTTCAGGCCTTCTGGTGGGGAAGGGGAATTACAGCTCAGAATTGGAAGCTGACTGCAATATTGAAGCCTGGGGAGTGATTGCAGGTTTGATACAGCCCTCCTGGGCAGATATAATGGAACATCTGTTCTTGTGCCGCTGTTTCTGTGCCCATAGTAAACAGAAAGTGCTGGAAATATGCAGAAGGTCACAGCAACTGTAAGGAAAAGACAGGTTATGACATTTATGTTGTGTACATCAGAATGGATACACACCCAAAATATACTTGTCTCTTCTCATTGCAGGTGCTGACCAATCTGTGAATTTTCAGCATTTGCATTATGTTTCCGACGGGTAGCCAATTTCTAGTAGTGGAAAATTCAGGTTCGTGGTCTGTTAAGCCTGAGCGAGCCTTCAGGTATGGGCCGCTGTCAAATCAGACAGCGAAGATAATGAGTTTCAGTAATTCGGTCTCACTGGTGACTCTGCATATTTGTAACAGGCATGGTTGGATGATGTAGATCATTTTTGAAAACATGCTGTCATGTTCAGGTTAGTTTAAGCCATATTTTCTCAATTGTAATGCTTCAGATAAATGCAGGATGTAGAGGTGGCAGCTGATGGGGTGAACTGATCCGTAGCAAAATCTGCCTCCAACGTAATGGAAACTGAAAGCATGCCTGCTGTGCCTTGTATGAACAGGAGTATTTGGGGATAGATTGTAAAGAGCTTACATGTTATGCTTGCTGTTTGAGAGCACTGTGTGGTGAGAAAGTAGTGATCTATTGGATTGTTTGTTCTTGCGCTAACAGTCACCAAGTGGTGAGGATGCTGGTCTTGGCCCATTAGAACAGTGTTTATACCCTGGGGCAGGAGGATCGTTTGTGCCGGAATGTGTCACAAAACAATTATTTTGGAGCTCCCCCCCTATTGAGTGCACGGTTTTGTGTTGAAAGAATGGTACAGAGGTACGCCATTTAGCCCCTTGAGTCTGTTTTGCCATTGAACACACATTGTTTTGTATCTTAACTCCATTTGGCTGGCTTAGTTCCATATCCCTTTATACCCTTGCCTAACAAAAAGTTATTGTGGCACACAGCTATGTGGTCCAGAAGTTTAATTCTTGGTTTGTGCAGTTAACTGGTCTTAGCCAGGGGACTAGGATTGGTCTTGGCATTCCTAGGCTAGGGAGGAGACACCTGACAGGTTTCCAGCTGGGAAGTGCATGTGGGTGGGCATTGGGTGATGAATGGGTTTAGCTGTGATGCTCTCACTGGTTCAATAACCGACCAGCACTCACAGTCTAGGCTTACACTTGACAAATGGCCTCTTGTCAAGCTGGCTACCAGTATCCATGGAACCACAACTGAGTGCGAGTCAGCACCTTCAGGAGAGGAACAGAGAAAATAGCAATTAAAACTGTAAACGTGTCTTCAGGGTGAAACAATGGTGATTTCATCAACCTGGGAAATGGGATTGCAGTATTCTGTACTTTGTTTTTAAAGGAACATGCAAAACTTTTAACTTATGGATCACTTTGGAAGTTTGGTGAATTTATTATTGGTAAAATCATGTGGATGAGGTTAGTGTATTAGGGTTTCCATTGAAATGTGTTTCTGGAATTCAAGTCATTTCAGTATAAAGTAAGGAATGTGCAAGGTCTGTTTTAGATTTGGCTGGGCAGACACTGGGAATTTGAAGCAGTACTGCTAAGCCTGGAGTTTAACGTGTCAAACTGGTCATTAAATAAGGAACTGGAACTTTTTTAATTTTAAGGAAGGTGGTTAGAAACAGACTCACTTTGGATTTGAGCTTTTGAGGGCCACCTTGGGGAGATTCTTGGTGTGTTATGTAAAGTGTAAGTTCTCATTGGGTTAAGTGCTCTTTCTGTAAATACTGGTAGACATAGACTGCCATAATAATAGAGTAATGAAGAGTGGGAAGTAGGAGTCCTGAACACAGGGTTTGGTGTCACAAACTGTGAAGCAGCCATTGGTTGGATCATGCGAATATATTCCAGCTCTGCAGGCTGTCCTTGCTCTATGCTCCAGTTCCTTTTGTCCATCTCACTGATCCAGCACAGGAAACTGGGAAGGCGAGTTAGTCCTTCACACGTGAGCTAGCCCATAATGGACCTGTTCTGCAGGCATTAGCTTGTGTCTCTTGGGGTCTCTACCTGGTGCCCCTGAGATCTAGGAATTTATAGTTTGAAAATAATAAAAGTGAAGACAGCATAAATCATTCATTAATGATGGGGTGATGATTTGTTTAGGCTTTAAAAGCCTGCAGGTTGCAGGAGGAAGGGAACACTGAGGGAGAGAAGTAGTTCCACAAGTTGGAAAGAACGAGTTAGTGTGTTTCATGGCTGAGAGCTAGTGACCTGTGATCCAGTGCCCAACATGTTTGTTTCTGCCATAGCGACTTGATCCACAGGCACTAGTATCCTTCCAGTGACCATCTTCAAGTTGAGTCAGGACAGTGTTTCATGAGAGGCTAATGATGTTGAATCACATCATTATCTGTCTGAAGGACTGCGTGCTTGAGATTAGTTTTTGGGACCAGCCAGATGGACTGCAGAGTTTTTTGCTGTCTTGTAATTTCCCATATTCCATCCAGGCAACCCAACTTAGCCAAAACTCTTAAATAAAACAGAAAATGCTGGGTTATCTAAAAGGTCATTGATCTGAAATGTTAACTCTGTGTCCTCTCCACAGATGCTGCAGCATTTCTGTTTTTATTTTGGATTTCCAGCATCCATGGCACTTTACTATTTAATCCAGAGCTCTTCTGTCCTAATTCCATTCTATGCTAAGTCCAGCTTGTCTATCACCCCTGCCCTTGCCTTCCTCAACTGGTTCTCCAGCTCTGTTACCCAGTTCATACTCCCTGCTCTTCCCATTGGTCTATGCGTCATCATTGGCAGAGCCTTTATTGAAAACTCCCTAACACTTCCTGCTCCAGTCATGCAACTGAGCCTACCACCTGCACTCCATCTCTGTATCTGGTCCCTATTTGTAAAGCCCTTGCTGTAGCCTCGATTTTAAAACACAGTAAAACAATCCAGCACCCTGAAGCATGAGGCCCAGGTGATTTTAACTTATGGACTTCCTTTGCATGTCCCAGCACTGCTGCGGAAATGCTCCCCTGACAAGTTAAGGCAGGTTGAAAAATCTAGGACTGGGTGAGATGAGGCCTAAGGTATCCTTGTGGTGCCAAGAAGAACTCGCACCTTCTGGCTCATAAAGAACAGAATTTAAATAAAAAATCTTGCTGCTCTGGGCCTTATATGGCTAAGATTTTTGTGCTCGTTTTTGCTCGTGGGTTTGGGACTGGGCTGTAGTTGGGCTGATTGTTAAAACGGCGTGCTAATGAATGGGACGGGTTTTGCAATTGACCTGATCTTGGATAAAGTTGGGGGTGGAGGGATGGTGGAGAGGACACCCCTTGACATTGGTTAAAATTTAACAGGGTGTTTTAGGAGCCCTGGCATTGGAGAGGAATGCTTTGGTATACTTTGCAAACATGAAACAACTTCTGATATTGTTAGGTGCTACATTTCCTGTGACCTCATCTCCTGTTCAATCTGTTGACAGGATGGGATATTGGAGTTAATGGGATATAGTTGAGGGTATACTTGCATTGGAGGCAGTTCAGAGATGGTTCACTGGGCTGTTTCCTGGGATGAAGGGGTTGTTTTATGAGGAAAGGTTGGTCAGGTTGGGTCAATACTCATTGGAGTTTAGAAGAATGAGAGGTGAAACATACAAGATTCTGAGGGTGCTTGACAGGGTAGATGCTGAGAGGATGTTTCCCCTCGTGGGGGAATCTAGAAGTAGGGGCATAATTTCAGAATAAGGGGTCACCCATTTAAGAGGGGAAATTTCTTCTCTCAGAAGGTCATTAATCTTTGGAATTCTCTTCCTCAGAGAGCAATGGAGGCTGGGTCAATGAATAGATTCAAGGCTGAGTTAGACAGATTTTTGATCCATAAAGGAGTCAAGGGTTTAGGTACGGCAGGCAGGAAAATGGAGTTGAGGGCACAATCAGATCAGCCATAATGTTATTGAATGGCGGGGCAGGCTTGAGGGGTCAAATGGCCTACTCCTGCTCCTATCTTTTATGTCCTTCTGTTCTCCCCAGTTTGTGCTCTGAGAAATTACAGTGGCGCAGTGGTTAGCACCGCAGCCTCACAGCTCCAGGGACCTGGGTTCAGTTCTGGGTACTGCCTGTGCGGAGTTTGCAAGTTCTCCCTGTGACCGCGTGGGTTTTCGCCGGGTGCTCCGGTTTCCTCCCACCGCCAAAGACTTGCAGGTGATAGGTAAATTGGCCATTGTAAATTGCTCCTAGTGTAGGTAGGTGGTAGGGAATATGGGATTATTTAGGGTTAGTATAAATGGGTGGTTGTTGGTCGGCACAGACTCGGTGGGCCGAAGGGCCTGTTTCAGTGCTGTATCCCTAAATAAAATAAAATAAAATTGGTATGCTCATTTGATCTGATTGAATGGACCATTAAAGAGCAAAGTACTTTACTGGAGTTCCATTTATGTTTGAAATGATATAGTTGGATGTAGATTCATACTTTTTTTTCTAGTTTTACTTCCAAACAAAATATGAAATTCAGCATGTTCCAAAGTATCCCATGTGCAGATTGATTTTCCTTTTCTCTCTCCAGGTGTTGGTCTGGTAGCAGTGTTGTTCCACAGAGAATGGTTTCCCCAGTACTTGCTTAAGTGCCCAATCAAGTACCACCCCAGACAGTGACTCTTGACACACTATTCAACTGTGAAGGACACTGCAGCTGAGCCAAATCTTATCTTTACCCAACGATCACACATGGGCATTTTCCAACAGGAGATTCTCAGCAGTGATCAGGTGCAGGAACCCTTGTTGAAATTAGCATGGAAACTGTGCACCAAATAAGTGGAGTCCTACCTGCTTTGGCATTTCACTAGTTTTCTTCGACAGGACCTCTCAAACCTGTGACCTCTATCACCTAGATGCACAAGGTTAATAGTAACATGGGAACACCACTGCCTCCAAAGTTCCCCTCCAAGTCACACACCATCCTGACTTGGAAATGTATTGCTTCCCTTCATTGTTGCTGTGTCAAAATCCTGGAACTCCCTACTTAACAGGTGTGCCTTCACCTCATGCACTGCAGCGGTTCAAGAAGGCAGCTCACCACCACCTTCTCAGGCAATCAAGGATGGGTAATAAATGCTGGTCTTTCCAGCAACACCCACATTTCATGAACAAATTAAAAAAAACTACAATAGCATTGAGTCTTGTTCAGGCTGTTTAAATATTCATGGAAATATGACATGGGGGAGGAAAGAGGATTTCTGAGTTTATAGTTTAGAGTAGGTGTAGTGTGACTCAGTGATGCTTACTTTAGAAACTCGAATCCCACACAAACCCTTGATGTGTTGATTTGACTTTTTCTACATGAGCTCTGTACAATGCCAAACCAGTGTGTTGAGTAATTGTCTAAACGCCAAGGGTTCAGTATTTGAATGAGTTGAAGACTACTTGAGAGAAAGAGATGGTCTTTAGCTTGCTACATTTCTCTACATTTTTTAAACTACCCTATTACAGCTGTTGTCCAGTAAGGGGTCCACTTGCTGCTTGGTTTGCGGGCAGCAGAGGAAAGCCAACATTTGGATAAACATTTGTTTATTGAAGTTTCAGTCTAAGCTAACTGTGATATGGACAGTGTTTTTGTTATATATGTAGATGTTTCTACAATTGTGGGTCCCTCCTTTACTGTTTCACTGCAAACAGAAAGCTGGTTTTTGGTTGCAGCCTTTTAATTCAAATTATCTGCTAATTTTTAGCACTAAATTCTTACATTGCTTGATTATTTATGTTTAATTCAAATGTTGGATAATTCTAATTTTTTTTAGTACAAACAGCTGAATTATAAAGTGCTACAAGACGCAAATTTTAGCTGTAACTGCAGTCAAAGCTTCAGAAGTTTTGGTTATGACAGAACTAAGTGATACCATAACCAACGGATCAGATCTAAGCTCTGCAGTCCTGCCACATCCAGTCGTGAATGGTAGTAGACAATTCAACAACTAACTGGAGAAGGTGGCTCCACAAATATCCCCATCCTCAATGATGGGGGAGCCCAGCACATCAGTGCAAAAGATAAGGCTGAAGCATTTGCAGCAGTCTTCAGCCAGAAGTGCAAGAGTTGACGATCCATCTCGGCCTCCTCCTGTGGTCCCCAGCATCACAGATGCCAGTCTTCAGCCACTTCGATTCACTCCGCATGATATCAAGAAACAACTGAAGGCACTGGATACTGCAAAAGCTATGGGCCCTGACAGCATTCTGTTATAGTACTGAAGACCTGTGCTCCAGAACCTGTCGCGCCCCAAGCCAAGCTGTTCCAGTACAGCAACAACACTGGCATCTACCCTGCAATGTGGAAAATTGCCCGTGTATGTCTTGTACACAAAAAGCAGGACAAGTCCAACCTGATCAATTACTGCCCCATCAGTCTAGTCTCAATCATCAGTAAAGTGATGGAAGGTGTCGTCGACAGTTCCATCAAGGGGCCCTTGCTTACCAATAACCTGCTCGCCGACGCCAAGTTTGGGTTCTACCAGGGCCACTCAGCTCCAGACCTCACTACAGCCTTGGTTCAAACATGGACAAAAGAGCCGTTTCCTGCTCCAGCCCCGAACTGGAAAACTTTATCAACTTTGCTTCCAATTTCCACCCTTCTCTCACCTTTACATGGCCCATCTCTGACACTTCCCTTCTCTTCCTCGACTTCTCAGTCTCCATCTCTGGGGATAGGTTGTCTACTATTCTTTTCTTTTGGGCCTCCTTATCTCGAGAGACAATGGATACGCGCCTGGAGGTGGTCAGTGGTTTGTGAAGCAGCGCCTGGAGTGGCTATAAAGGCCAATTCTGGAGTGACAGGCTCTTCCACAGGTGCTGCAGAGAAATTTGTTTGTTGGGGCTGTTGCACAGTTGGCTCTCCCCTTGCGCCTCTGTCTTTTTTCCTGCCAACTACTAAGTCTCTTCGACTCGCCACAATTTAGCCCTGTCTTTATGGCTGCCCGCCAGCTCTGGCGAATGCTGGCAACTGACTCCCACGACTTGTGATCAATGTCACACGATTTCATGTCGCGTTTGCGGTTGTCTACTAATATCCATTATAAGCCCACCGACTCCCACAGCTACCTTGACTACACTTCTTCACACCCTGCCTCCTGTAAGGACTCCATTCCATTCTCCCAGTTTCTCCGTCTCCGACACATCTGCTCTGATGATGCCACCTTCCATGACAGCGCTTCTGATATGTCTTCCTTTTTCCTCAACCGAGGATTCCCCCCCCACTGTTGTTGACAGAGCCCTCAACTGTGTCCGGCCCATTTCCCGCACCTCTACCTTCACCCCTTCCCCTCCCTCCCAGAACTGTGACAGGGTTCCCCTTGTCCTCACTTTCCACCCCATCAGCCTCCATATCCAAAGGATCATCCTCCGCCATTTCCGCCACCTCCAGCGTGATGCCACTACCAAACGCATCTTCCCCTCCTTTCCCCTGTCAGCATTCTGAAGGGATTGTTCCCTCCACGACACTCTGGTCCACTCCTCTATTACCCCCACCACCTCGTCCCCTTCCCATGGCACCTTCCCCTGCAGTCGCAGGAGGTGTAATACCTGCCCATTTACCTCCTCTCTCCTCACTATCCTAGGCCCCAAACACTCCTTTCAGGTGAAGCAGTGATTTACTTGTACTTCTTTCAATGTAGTATACTGTATTCGCTGCTCACAATGTGATCTCCTCTACATTGGGGAGACCAAACGCAGACTGGGTGACTGCTTTGCGGAACACCTCCGCTCGGTCTGCAAGCAGGACCCTGAACTTCCGGTTTCTTGCCATTTCAACACTCCCCTCTGCTCTCATGCTCACATCTCCATCCTGGACTTGCTGCAGTGTTCCAGTGAACGTCAACGCAAGGTCGAGGAACAGCATCTCATCTACCGATTAGGCACACTACAGCCTGCCGGACTGAACATTGAGTTCAATAATTTCAGAGCATGATGGGCCCCCCATTTTACTTGTATTTTTAGTTATTTTTTCTTATTTACATTTTTAAAATTTTTTTGTTTGTTTATTTCATTTCCTCTTAGTTTGTTCAGTTTGCTTACCCACTTTTTCATGTTTGTACTTGCTGCTGTTCAATCTTCAGTCCGTTAATGCCCTATCTGTACTAATGCTTTGTCTTTCAACACACCATTAACATATTGTTTGCCTTTGCTCCATGACCTTCTGGTCAGCTATTCTGTGGCCTTGTCCAATCTACACCTCCTTTGTTATCTCTTGCCCCAATCCCGCTTTACTTGCTTATAACCTTTGACATTTCTAATATTTGCCAGTTCCGAAGAAGGGTCACTGACCCGAAACGTTAACTCTGCTTCTCTCTCCACAGATGCTGCCAGACCTGCTGAGTGTTTCCAGCATTTCTTGTCTTTATTATGGACAAAAGAGCTGAACTCAAGAGGTGAGGTGAGAGTGACTGCCCTTGACATCAAGGCAGCATTTGACTGAGTAAGACATCAAGGAGCCCTAGCAAAACTGGAGTCAGTGGGAATCGGGGAGAACTCTCCGTTGGTTGGAGTCGTACCTAGCGCAAAGGACGATGGTTGTGCTTGTTGGAGGTCAATCATCTCAGCTCCAGAACATCACTGCAGGAGTTCCCCAGGGTAGTGTCCTAGGTCCAACCATCTTCAGCTGCTTCATCAATGACCTTCCTTCATTCATAAGGTCAGAAGTGGGGATGTTCACTGATGATTGCACAGTGTTCAGCACCATTTGTGACTCCTCAGATACTGAAGCAGTCTGTGTAGAAATGCAGCAAGACCTGGACAATATCCAGGCTTGGGCTGATAAGTGGCAAGTAACATTCGCACCACACAGGTGCCAGGCAATGACCATCTCCAACAAGAGAGAATCTAACCATCTCCCCTTGACATTCAATGGCATTATGATTGCTGAATTCCCCCACTATCAACATCCTGGGAGTTACCATTGACCAGAAACTGAACTGGAGTAGCCATATAAATACCATGGCTACAAGAGCAGGTCAGAGGCTAGGAATCCTGCGGCGAGTAACTCACCTCCTGACTCCCCAAAGCCTGTCCACCATCTACAAGACACAAGTCAGGAGTGTGACAGAATACTCTTCACTTGCCTGGAAGGGTGCAACTCCAACAACACTCAAGAAGCTCGACACCATGCAGGAGAAAACCTGCTTGATTGACGCCCCATCCACAAACATTTACTCCCTCCACCACCGACGCACAGTGGCAGCAGTGTGTACCATCTACAAGATGCACTGCAGCAACGCACCAAGGCTCCCTAGCACCTTCCAAACCCGTGACCTCTACCACCTAGAAGGACAAGGGCAGCAAATGCATGGGAACACCATTACCTGCAAGTTCCCCTCCAAGCCACACACCATCCTGACTTGTAACTATATCGCCATTCCTTCACTGTCGCTGGGTCAAAATCCTGGAACTCCCTTCCTAACAGCACTGTGGGTGTACCTACCCCACATGGACTGCAGCGGTTCCAGAAGGCAGCTCATCACCACCTTCTCAAGGGCATATAGGGATGGGTAATAAATGCTGGCCTGACCAGCGACACCCACATCCCAGGAACGAATTAAAAAAAGAACCACAGACCGAAGAAACCATAGGGTAAGCTTACTAGAATCAATGTTTAGTATGGGATCCTTCACTTGAACTGTAAGATCTGAGGTCACAAGGAGGTTGGGGTTGGCAGCAGTTCCGCTTCTGCCCATTTTGCTGTTACGCATGTGATCACGTATGTAAATTTAAGTGAGGGGGGCACGTGTAATCATGCATCGGAGATGGATTTTCATTGGTGAAACCTGCCGTCAATCTGCAAAGCACTGTTAGTGCCACGGCTATAAATTATTCCGCAGTGCAAACCTGGAGCTTCAGCAGCCTGCCCGGACTTTCAGCTCACCTCGGACATCTTATCTCATCTTGTTTAAATCAAGTATTTTTTCACTTCTTCATCTGTTACAATCTCTGCAGCCCCAGCACCAACTCCCCTTTATATTTGACTCCTGTCACCATCATCACCCACACCAGCACCGTCATGGCAGCCAGCAGGCAGCATTCCACCCCGTGGTTCAGTGATGCCTCCCTGCAGGTTCTTCTCCAGGCTGTCAGGGAAAGGCGGGAGGTCGTCTTCTCAAAGAGATAGACTCAAAAGACCCTCCCACCTGACCATGGCAGCCTGGATGCTGGTGGCGGAGGATATATTGAACCGTTTAGTCACGTGCAGAACTTGGGTAGAGTGTTGGAAATGTGTCATTGACTTGCTCAGATCTGTGAGGGTAAGTGATATTGCTGAAGCTGTATAAATGTTTTGCACTTTGCTCTGTGAGAGTGTGTTTATGACAATGGCAGTCATGGCATGCATTCGAATGTGTGGGCAACCTTGGTGCCAAATGCCACATGATTGTGCAGAATGTGTAAGTGTAGTGTATGTTTGTGCTTGGATGCAGCCTGCGAATGACAATTCAGAATGTTAATGCATGTGGCCAATGCTTCTCAGGCATCATTTGACCTCTCGTTAAATTCTCCTACATGATAAACAGTCGCACAATCAGCATGAGCGGACCAAAACGGGTGGCGCAATGCCCGACTTGAGAATACTGACACCAACAGAGGAGGAGGTAGCAGAGTTGGCTGGCGAGCAATTGCTGACGGCTAGGCAAGATCGTCAAGGTGTAAGGATGAATTGTTAAATTTGCTGTTACAGCCATATGTGAACACAGAAGGAATGTATGTTAGAGTCTTGACCTCATGATGTAATGACGCTTAATGTGTCTTTATTTCTTTTGCCACTGTTAGGTGCCTGCACTCGACCAGCGAATGCTGCAAGGAACAAACCACCACCTCTGGGGAAGATGCTGCCAATGCCCCAGAGGGTCATCGTCACCTGCCTCTTGTTCCGCCTCTGCCAGTGCAGCTACAGATGCACAGTTTGCAGGGGGTTTCAGATTAGAATCAGGGTCACAATCGGGTGGGCACGACACTGACACGTCCCAGCATCTGAGGGAGCATGGTACAGCTGAGTCCCCTGATAATCGGAGGATTGCTGGGGAGTAGACCCCTGCTTGGCCTCATGCTGATGATGATCCTCTGTTTGAAACTACAAGTCGTCTGCTGGAAGTGCAGAGAAATCATGGGGAAAATATGTTAACGTGCCTTGGGTCATACAAGGTTTTGCGCTTGCCATGGAAGAGTCCCTGCAAGCCAGGACCTCTGCCATGTCACAGGCATAAGAGCGTATGGCTTCCTCAGTGGAGATTTTGGCTCACTCCTTGGCGTGTCTGGTTGAGTACTCAAGCCATATGTGCTCTGACCTGCACTCCATCGCTGTGGACATGGGCTCTATGCAGCAGTAGCTAAGCGAGAGGGGAACGAGGAACCTTGACCTCCCTCTAGGTGCCCCTTCCCATCAGGGAGACAGGAAGGTGCAGTTGTGCACCCAGATGGAGGAGGAGGAGCGCGTGCCAGCTGCCCAGGGCCGCCTTCTCAGGATAGCCCCAGGATAAGCGGCGTCTCCTCTTCCCCACTGACATTGACTCCCTTACCTCCAGGAGGTGAGCACATGGAGGTGATGCTCAAGCACCAGTTCTGGTGAACCCCAGTAGGATGAAACCCTCAAGGCCCCATACCTCCAGAGGACGGCTGCCATAGTCATCCAGGGCAACAGGGCAGAGCAATGAGCTGACTGCCTCCACCTCAGCTGCTAATGTCAGGGTAGCACCTAGACCTAGTTGCAGAAAAAGGAAAATTAAGGAATAATGAGCACAAAGGTGGCACGGGTGGTTATGATAGTGTAAAAACAAAGTGTAACAGTTTGAAATACATTTATTTGTTTTATTTTTTCTTACATTGATCATTTGAAGTTAGTGATCTGAATAGGATAATGATTATGGTCGCCTTATGGCAGGCACGCATTTATGCTGCCGAAGGATTTTAGGGAATCACCATTATGTTGCTATGGTTGACATTTGTGCCTTCAGTCTTCAATAACAGCTGCTTGTTTCATGAAGATTTTTCGCAGTATTCCTTAGTGACGTGCAATCCAATGAAAGTTCTGTAGGCCCTCTCTTACAAGCCCTGCATAGGAGCATCTACAGCTTTATTGCAAACCGGATTGGTCTTGATGTGTTGGTCTAATCAAAGTGCTGTAATGGTGCAGCATCTAATGTTCCAGGGAAATACCTGGATGCCAGACATTATTACCATTTAGATGCAGGTAGTTCATAACAAAGTTCATAACAGAATGGGCGTTAAGCTTATCTCCACTGCAGGTGCAATTATTGATGTTAGTTGAGGTGTCCTTCTACATTACAGCAATGAAGCAGGTGGTGGGGGTATTTGAACATTCTGTGAGGTTGAATTTTTACGTGTTTGAGCTTTGATTAGGTAAGTGCATAACTCTTTGCGGAAACAGCCAAAGATAAGGTTCTCTCTCGTGGCCCTTGCGCGTCTCTCCATGGCGCTATCATCCATAAAATTCTCCATCACATTATTGTCCTCTGCCTCAGGCTCTTCAATTTAATTCTCTTCTTAGGAGGCCTGCTGCACCTCCTATTACTCCACATGCATACTATGTCGGCGTTGCATTGCCAGGTTGTGCCGTACACAGCAGATAATGATTATTCGTGAAACTCTCTGTGGTGCGTACTGAAGAACCCCTTCAGATCAGTCAAGGCAGCGGAAGCGCATTTTCAGCAAACTAATGTTGTGTTTGATGGCTCCGGTGGTTGCGTGAGCAGCCTTGTATCACTCTTCAGCTGCGCTTTGGAGATGATGCGCTTGTGTCATTTGCCATGTCCAAATGAGGTACTCCTTGTCACCCAGGATCATGCCGTCAACTTGGGCTGGTGCTTCAGAAAATTCCTGGTAGCTGTGTATCGCTCAAAATGTCTGAGCTGTGACAGCTCCCTGGGAAGTGAGCACAGACCTGATTTTTTGCATGAGGTTGCAAACCAGTTGAATGCTCAAAAGGTGAAGGCCTTTGTGATGTATAAATGCACCTGACTGGTGCCAGGGAGCTGTAATAGCCACATGAGTGCAGGTGATCATCCCTTGCACTCTAGGGAAATGAGCAATGGTTCTGAAGGTCGCTGACCTTGATGCCTGGCTGTCCTCGTCAACTGGGCAATAGATGAAATCATTTGCATGAGAGAATAGAGTTTTGCAGAATGAGAGGTGATCTCATTAAAACTTACAAAATTCTTACAGGCGTGGTAGGTGGATGTAGATATGTTGTTTTCCTGGCTGGTGAGTCTCGAACCAGGGTACATAGTTTCAGAATACTGGATAGGCCATTTATGACTGAGATGAGGAGGAATTTCTTTACTCAGCGGGTGGTGAATCTTTGGAATTTTCTATCCCAGAAGGCTATGGGAGCTCTATTATTGAGGATGTTCAAAACAGAAATCGATAAATATCTGGATACTAATGATATCAAGGCATATGGGGATAGCGTGCAAAAGTGGCATGAGATAGATGATCAGCCATGATCTAATTGAATGGTGGAGCAGGCTTGATGGGCTAAATGGCCTACTCCTGCTCCTATGTTCCTATGTTTTTAACAGGGCATTGGTAACCTCTTTGCACCTATGAGTAGCAACCTGTGAGATGCCACTAAGCCATGGAAAGCCCCGCCAGCAAAGAAATTGAGTGCAGCAGTCACCTTGAGGGCACCTGGCATGTGAATCCCACCAGAACCACGTGGTTCCAGGTCACGCTGAATGATAGCGCAAATTTCAGTAAGCAACTCACATGACATCCTCAAACATCTCTGGCATTGACTCTCGGGCACCTGAAGGCATTTGTCCTTGTCCTGAGGGTGCGCTTTCGCGCCAGCCGGTCTTCTATAATGTCTTCCCTGGATGGCCTCATTCTGAGCAGCCTCCCCCTCTTGTGCTGCCTGCTGCTAGCATTGCGGCATCAACTGCTGAGCTGCAAGAGCCCACCTCAATCACATCCTCTGCTCTTTCCGTGGTAGGAGAAAAATTGGGTGTATGAGACCCATGTCTTTGCAGCTTTGCAACTGTTAAAGTGAGACCAGCGTTAAAATTTACCTATGTTTTGCCATGGAGCTCTAACATTGAAATACCGAGCAAATAGCTTGTCGGTGACTCACATTGCACAGTTTAAAATCTACCCACCCATCATTTGATCTCCTCCCAATTTATTTGAAATCCTTGAATGGCCATGTGGTTCACAGTATAATTTGGCAAAATGGTGCGTGTGGTAATAGAGGTGAGTTTCCCCACCTACCACCACCTCTTGCCACCTTCCAGCATGCACCCATCACCCTTGACCCACCCAACATTACCTACCACCTTCCCTCTGTGACCCTTGAACCTCCCCCATTACGTTGGACCATCTAACTATAAATTTATACATGCCATTCCTCCCCCGTTGCTACACTCGAGACCATAGAAATGTCTACTGTAACCCTCGATCCTCCAAAAATCGAAATAGAAATCATTGTAGAGTCCTGTTCCCCTCCCTATTAATACCCAGCCCGTAGTCTTTACCTTCCTCAATCCAACTGCCCCTTGTGACTGTGATGTACCCTCCACCAGCCAGTACCCTGAGTTCACCGCACAGCACCCCAATGTGGACAGCACTCACCCCTCCCTTTAAGCCTGTCATGACCATCACTGTACTTGTCTTTGCAAAACAACCCCCCTGCCCGCAGTCAAATGCAGCATCAGCAACACCTAGGGCACACCCTGGACAAAACAACATTTCCTCCCCTGCCCCTACAGCTACCCAAGACCCCACCTTGTGTCCTTCCCACCCTATGCCTTCCCCACTAATGAATTGCCCTTGCTGGTCCTGAGTCTGGAGCCAAACATCTATATCAATGTTGGCCTTCCGTGTGCTGAAGAGTTCAAGAAAGAAAACCACTGACCTCAGACACAACTGCAGAAAGCCGACAGGTGCGTGCTGCCTTTAAACAAACGTAAACTCGGTGCCATGAGATTCCTGTTTGCTGCTGACTTAATATGGCAGGAAGGACTTAATTTGAAATACTTGTAGGGTAATGAGTATTCATGTTATGCTAATATATGGAAACCTGCAACTCGCCACAGTACAGGGTGAACATGGGACTGCCGCAAACACACCGCTAACTTAATTACAAAACAAAAAACACGCTGTCTGGAAATCGAAATATCAACTTGCACCTAATTGAGTCACCCCGCCCGCCACAAAAACTGCTCTTGCAGGCCCCATAAAATTCCGCCTGTGGGTCTATTACAGGCGGAGTCAGGAGAATGTATAATGGAGAATAGAGAAATGGCAGAGAAGCTAACTAATTACTTTGTGTCTGTCTTCACTGAGGAAAATACAAGAAATCTCCCAGAATTAGAGATCTAAGCCATTAAGGGGAATGAGGAATTGAAGGAAGTTGCTATTAGTAAGAAGGTTGTATTGGAGAAATTAATGGGGCTGAAGGTTGATAAGTCCCCAGGACTGGATATTCTACATCCCAGAGTGTTGAAAGAGGCAGCTATGGAGATAGTAGATGCATTGGTGATCATCTTCCAAAATTCTGGAGCGATTCCTGCAGATGGTAAGGTTGCAAATGTCACCCCACTATTTAAGAAGGGAGGGAGCGAGAAAACAGGGAATTACAGACCTGTTAGCCTTACATCAGTCGTTGGGAAAATGCTAGAATCTATTCTAAAAGATATGATAAATGGACACTTGGATAATAATGATCTGATTGGGCATAATGGGTTTAGCATGGATTTATGAAAGGGAAATCATGTTTGATGAACCTGTTGGAGTTTATTGAGGATGTTACTAACAGAATTGATAAAGGGGAGTCAGTGGACATGGTATACTTGGATTTTCAGAAGGCTTTTGATAAAGTCTCCCATAGGAGATTGGTTAGCAAAATTAAAGCACATGGGATAGGAGGTAATATACTGGCATCGATTAAGGATTGGTTAACAGGTAGAAAGCAGAGAGTAGAAATAAGCGAGTCATTCTCGTGTTGGCAGGCTGTGGCTAGTGGGGTACTGCAGGGATCAGTGCTTGGGCCCCAGCTGTTCACAATATATATACCAGACTTGTTCTTGAGATGGCGGGACTGTCCTATGAAGAGAGATTGGGGAAACTGGGCCTGTATTCTCTACAGTTTCAAAGGATGTGATGTGATCTCGTTGAAACCTACAAAATATTTAGAGATAGACAGGGTAGGTGCAGCTAAGATGTTTCCCCTTGTTGGGGAGTCTAGAACCAGGGGACACAATTTCAAGATCAGAGGTAAGCCACTTAGGACAGAGATAAGGAGAAATTTCTTGACTCAGAGGGTTGTGAATCTTTGGAATTCTCAACCCAGAGGACTGTAGAAGCTCAGTCATTGAGTATGTTTAAAGCAGAGATTGACAAATTTCTAAATACCAGCGACAAAAGGCGATATGAAGATAGTGTGGGAAAAAGGTATTGAAGTGGTTGATCAGCCATGATCATATTGAATGGCAGGGCAGGCCCAATGGGCTGAATGGCCAACTCCTGTTCCTACGTTCCCTGGATGTGGGTTTGGTAGGGAACTGAGGCTGTGCACCTGCAATTTCTGTCTGAATAAGCAGCAGGAGACAGGGTTGAAATTGGAACCCAAGGATCAAAGTTTCTAGTTGGGATTTATATGGCTACTCCACTTCAGTTTCTAGTCAATGGTGACCCCTGGGATGTTGATCGTGGGGGATTCAGCAATGGTAATTCCATTGAATGTCAAGGGGTGATGGTTAGATTCTCTCTTGTTTGAAATGGTCATTGCCTGGCACTTTTGTGACGCTAATGTTACTTGCCACTTATCAGCCCAAGCCTGGATTTCGTCCAGGTCTTGCTGCATATGGGATTGCTGCTTCAGTATCTGAGGAGTTGAGAATGGTGCCGAACATTGTGCAAACATCTGTGAACATCCCCACTTCTGACCTTATGATGGAGGGAAAGTCATTGCTGAAACAGCTGAAGATGGTTGGGCCTAGGACACTACCCTGAGGAACTCCTGCAGTGATGTCCTGGAACTGAGATGATTCCAACAGCCACAACCATCTTCCTTTGTGCTAGGTTTGACTCCAACCAGCGGAGAGTTTTCCCCCGATTCCCATTGACTCCAATTTTGCCAGGGCTCCTTGATGCCATACTCAGTGGAATGCTGCTTTGATTTCAAGGGCAGTCACTCTCACCTCACTTCTGGAGTTCAGCTCTTTTGTCCATGTTTGGACCAAGGCTGTGATGAGGTCATGAGCTGAGTGGCCCTGGCATAACCCAAACTGAGCGTCAGTGCGCAGGTTATTGCCGAGCAAGTGCCATTTGATAGTACTGTTGACGACTCCTGCCATCACTTTGCTGATGATCGGGAGTAGACTGATAGGGTAGTAATTGGCTGGGTTGGATTTGTTCTGCTTTTAGTGTACAGGACATCCCTGGGCAATTTTCCACATTGCTGGATAGATGCCAGTGTTGTAATTGTATTGGAACACCTTGGCTAGGAGCATGGATAGTTCTGGAGCACAGTCTTCAGTACTATTGCTGGAATGTTGTCAGGACTCAGCCTTTGCAGTATTCAGTGCCTTCAGCCATTTCTTGATATCATGCGGAGTGAATCGAATTGGCTGAAGACTGGCATCTGTGATGTTGGGGACCATAGGAGGATGCCGAGATGGATCATCCACTCGGCAATTCTGGCTGAAGATGGATGCAAATGGTTCAGCCTTATCTTTTGCACGAATGTACTGGGCTCCTCCATCATTGAGGATGGGGATATTTGTGGAGCCACCTCCTCTTGTTAATTGTTTAATTGCCCACCGCCATTTACGACTGGATATGGCAGGACTGCAGAGCTTAGAACTGATCCGTTGGTTGTGGGATCGCTTAGCCCTGTCTATTGCATGCAAGTAGTCCTGTGTTGTAGTTTCCCCAGGCTGAGCCCTCATTTTTAGCTATGCCTGGTGCTGCTCCTGGCATGCCCTCCTGCACTCTTCATTGAACCAGGGTTGGTACCCTGGCTTGATGATAATGGTAACCTTGGGGTTACGTTGGGCCATGAGGCTACAGATTGAGGTTGAATACAATTCTTCTGCTGTTGATGGCCCCCAGTGCCTCATGGATGCCCAGTTTTGAGTTGCGAGATCTATTTGAAATCTATCCCATTTAGCACAGTGACACTGCCACACAACACGATGGTGGGTACCCTGATTGTGAAGATGGAACTTCGTCTCCACAAGGACAGTGCAGTGGTCACTCCTACCAGTACTGTCATGGACAGATGCATCTGCGACGGGTAGATTGGTGAAGACAAGGTCAAGTAGGTTTTTCACTCTTGTTGGTTCCCTCGCCACCTGCTGCAGACTCAGTCTCGCAGCTATGTCCTTTAGGACTCGGCCAGTTCAGTCAGTAGTGGTGCTACTGAGCCACACTTGGTGATGGATATTTAAGTGCCCACCCAGAGTACATTTTAAAGAAAGATAAATGTTTATTTAACAATATCCGAAAATATTCGCAACTTCACCCACTCACACAGACAGATGAGAAAAGATAGAGATTAAAAGAAACCATGCATTTAGGTTTGAGGGTTTTTAAAAAAAAATGTTTGTTGTGAAATCTTGTTTGTTTCCCTGGGAGGAGGATTTAAAAATGGTACAGGCCTGCTTTTCCTTTTCCCTGGTTCACGGATGTCAAATTTTGGAAAGTTTCAGGTGGACAGATGCTTTGCTGCAGACTTCTTTGGGCTCTGTCACTGTGCAATGGCAAAACCCCTGTTACAGTTTCTCAGGTAGGGAGTTGCAAGGTCACCTTTCATCTCTGCCTTTAGCTAGTTTGAAGATGATATTCTCGCAGGGTCCTTCTTGCTGGGATGGGTCTGTCTTCCTTCTGGCTTTCTAGCTTTCTGCACAGAAAATGTCTCTTATTAAAAACTCTTTGTCATAGACTTGGTTTCTGTCAGGTGACCAAAGTTTTTGTCCCATTGTGTTTTCATAAATTGTGTTTGATGGTTTTAATATTGCTCATCTCTATTTTTCTTTTTCTTTTGGGCCTCCTTATCTCGAGAGACAATGGATACGCGCCTGGAGGTGGTCAGTGGTTTGTGAAGCAGCGCCTGGAGTGGCTATAAAGGCCAATTCTGGAGTGACAGGCTCTTCCACAGGTGCTGCAGAGAAATTTGTTTGTTGGGGCACAGTTGGCTCTCCCCTTGCGCCTCTGTCTTTTTTCCTGCCAACTACTAAGTCTCTTCGACTCGCCACAATTTAGCCCTGTCTTTATGGCTGCCCGCCAGCTCTGGCGAATGCTGGCAACTGACTCCCACGACTTGTGATCAATGTCACACGATTTCATGTTGCGTTTGCAGACGTCTTTATAACGGAGACATGGACGGCCGGTGGGTCTGATACCAGTGGCGAGCTCGCTGTACAATGTGTCTTTGGGGATCCTGCCATCTTCCATGCGGCTCACATGGCCAAGCCATCTCAAGCGCCGCTGACTCAGTAGTGTGTATAAGCTGGGGGTGTTGGCCGCTTCAAGGACTTCTGTGTTGGAGATATAGTCCTGCCACCTGATGCCAAGTATTCTCCGAAGGCAGCGAAGATGGAATGAATTGAGACGTCGCTCTTGGCTGGCATACGTTGTCCAGGCCTCGCTGCCGTAGAGCAAGGTACTGAGGACACAGGCCTGATACACTCGAACACAAAAGTCCGAGTGTATCAGGCCTGTGTCCTCAGTACCTTGCTCTGCTCATCTCTATACTTTCTTGATAAGTGGTGTTTTCTCCACACCCATTATCCTGAGTTTGAGTCTGGCGTCTCCATGTCTGCAAAGTAATTGTTAGCCCAACTTGTTGAAGAGGGCAGCCATTAATATTGAATGGGCCATTTACATTTCTAAAGCTTTCTTTAACACTTAACCAGACATGGCGACTTGTTCAGGGTTCCAGCAGTTACCATCTGTATTCACAATACAGGAGAGGTCACCTGATCTCTTAATCCATCTTGTTTTGCAGCAAAAGGTGTCCGTTTCGAGGTCAATTCATCAGTTCATTTTTATAGTTCATAATTTCTCCTTGCGTGTGTGACACTGTACAATTAATGCCATGATCTGTTTCAATGCTAAGACTAACTAAAGGCAACTGTATTTAGCTCATTATACAGGGCACGGCTGCATGGTTTATTATTATTCTTATGAGAAGGGATTTGAAGGTAAGTGAAGTGAGTTTTGATTAGCAGGCACCCTCCGACCATAAGACATGGAGACTGCTTAGGAGTGTGACCTACACTGCTGAATCTGAAATATTATCTAAGGCAAATCTGACATTTGATAGGCACACTGAAGGTGACTATGTGGGTTTGGGAGGAGAAACCATTGCTGGAGTTGAACTAGTTGCATTTGGGCTGGAAGCAAGAGGAGGACAGTGTAAAGGAGGTGGGAAGCTGCAGGCTTTGAAACAAGAGAAGGATTATTGAGCAAAAGGGAGAGCATTGAGGAGTGATTAGTTTTGGATTCCCTTAGCAAAGACTGGCACAGACATGATGGGTTGAATGGTTTCATTCTGTGCTGTAAACGTCTATGATTGAAGAGGTTTAGTGACCTGTAGTCTTGGTTCTATAAGATCAGTTTCGTTTGGGCACCCAGAGTCAACATCAGGAATGGTGTAGTTGAATGTAAAGCGACTCCACATTGCTCCAATGTGCCTGTTGTGAATCATATTTTGTTTTCTGCATCAGATATCCTCTCTGGGTGAGATTACCAATTTTGTAGCAAAGGCACCATTTCATGCCAAGGCCAATTCTCTGTCGGAACCAGTCAGAGCCCTAATGTTCTTAGTAGAAAAAGCTTAAACTCCAGGTAGCAGTCTCACAGTTTATAAGCCTTCCCAGCAGTTCTGGGCAGTGTCAGAGGGGATGGGTGGTTATAAGACTTCCTAGAAGAGACTTCCAGGTGACCTAATTCAAGTTAACAAAACTGCCTAGGCAAATTATTCATCTTGATGAATGGTTGAAAATCTAGGGACATAATATGGGTGGGGGGCGGGGTGAATGGGGAAGTCAGGCAGAATTACTTCAGCCACAGTAGAATTGTGGAGTATGTTATCAGATAGGGCTACTGGAGTAGTACAATCAGGAGTTTCTGGCAAGAGAGAAAATTAAGTGTGAATGTAGGTAGGTCGGTCTGTGAGAGAGAATGACAGACTTTTTTCCAATTGTTAATATTCTTGTGCTGTTTCTTTGCTGGTCTGTAGCTGGTTTGTGGCTGTGACTGGGCTCAGCTGCAGCTAGTCTATGACTGGGTTATGGCTGTGGCTGGTCTCCGCTGTAGTTGGACTGGGCTATAGCTCAGTTATGGCTGTGACGAGGCTGGAATGTAGCTGGACTGTTCTGATTGGCCTATGGCTGTTAAGTTGTCTGCTTGTGCCAAGACGCAGAGTTTGCAGTGGGCTTGCCTTCGGTTAACACGACTGCAATTTAAAAGCACACTTTGCTGTGCGGTGAAACTGTTGGAGTGCAGTTTCAGGGAACGCAGACAGGCCTCTGTGGAATTTGATCCCGATAAGGATGAATGATTTTGGCAAGAAATATTCTGTTTGGTTTAAGGTTGAAGAAAATTAAATGATGTATTTGAATTCCTTGTGTGGATCAGGTGAGCTTGAAGGTTGAGCTGAATCGGTCCACTGGCTTTCTTCACTTGTACTTACTGTTGTGATCTTTGTGCGTATTTGTCTGGAGTAAACTGTATTATACATTTCTGGAGTGTGATCAGGGGATCCTTAGTCATGGAGTTTTCGAGTTATATAGTACAGAAACAGGCCTTTGGCCCACCGCGTCTGCGCTGACTACAAGCGCCCATTCAATCTAATCCCATTTTCCTGCACTTGGCCCATAGCCTTGTATGCTCTGGTGTTTCAAGTGCTCATCTAAATACTTCTTAAATGTTGTGAGGGCTCCTCCCTCTACTGCCCCTTCAGGCAGTGCGTTCCAGATTCCAATCACCCTCTGGGTGAAACTATTTTTCCTCAACTGCCCTCTAAATCTCCTGCTCCTTACCTTTAATCTATGCCCCCTGGTTATTGACCCCTTCGCTAAGGAAAATGTTTCTTCCTATCTATCCAATCAATGCCCCTTATAATTTTGTACACCTCAATCACGTCTCCCCCGTCTTCTCCACTCCAAGCAAAACAACCCTAGCCTCTCCAGTCTCTCATAGCTGAAATGCTCCAGCCCAGGCAACATCCTGGTGAATCTCCTCTGCACCCTCTCCAGTGCAATCACAATCACATCCTTCCTATAATGTGGTGACCAGAACTGTACACAGTACTCCAGCTGTGGCCGGACCAGCATTTTATACAGCTCTAACATAACTTCCCTGCTCTTGTATTCTGTGCCTCGGCTAATAAAGGCAAATATCCCGTACGCATTGCTAACCACCTTATCTACCTGTGCTGCTGCATTCAGTGATCTGTGGACAAGTACACCAAGGTCCCTCTGACCCTGTGTACTCCCTAGGGTCCTTGCCTTGTTAGTCCTCCCAAAGTGCATCACCTCACACTTCTCAGGATTAAATTCCATTTGCCACTGCTCCGCCCATCTCAGCAGCCCAACTATATCATCCTGCAATCTAAAGCTTTCCTTCTCACTATCCACGACCCCACCAATTTTTGTGTCATCTGCGAACTTACTGATCATACCTCCTATATTCACGTCTAAATCATTAATGTACACTACAAACAGTAAGGGTCCCAGCACGGATCCGAGGTCCACCACTGGTCACAGGCCTCCACTCGCAAAAACAACCCTCGACCATCACACTCTGCCTCCTGCCACTAAGCCAATTTTGGATCCATTTTGCCAAATTACCCTGGATTCCGTGGGCTCTTCTTAATCAATCTCCCATGTTGGACCTTATCAAAAACATTACTGAAGTCCATGTAGAGTACATCAACTGCTTTACCCTCATCTACACCTCTCGTCACCTCCTCGAAAAATTCAATCAAATTTGTTAGACACGATCTCCCCCTGACAAAACCATGCTGACTATCCCTGTCTCTCCAAGTGGAGATTAATTTTATCTCTCATTTTTTCCAGGAATTTCCCTACCACTGACTTTCGACTCACTGGCCTATAATTTATTCTCGCTACGCTTCTTGAATAATGGTACCACATTCGCTGTCCTCCAGTCCTCTAGTACCTCTCCTGTGGCCAGAGAGGATTTGAAAATTTGTGTCAGAGCACCTGCTATTTCCTCCCTTGCCTCACATAGCAGTCTGGGATACATCTCATCTGGGCCTGGGGATTTATCCACTTTTAAGCCCGCTAGAACAGCTACTACTTTCTCCTTTTCGGTGCTAATTTGTTTGAGAATATCACAATCCCCCTCCCTGATCTCTACACCTCCATCGTCCTTCTCCATAGTGAACACAGTTGAAAAGTAATCATTTAAAACCTCACCTGTGTCCTCCGGCTTCACACACACATTGCCACTTTGGTCCCTAATGGGCCTGCTCTTTTCCTGTTTATCCTCTTGCACTTAATCTACTTATAAAATGCCTTGGGATTTTCCTTTATCTTGTTCGAGTTTTATCACAATCTCACTTCCTGATCTTGTGGCAAGAGGCTCATTTCTTTCCCATTTTTAATATTTTGTTTGGTAAATGTGTGCATTGATGGGGAAATGCAAATGGATCATTTTTTCAGTTTGACCACATATTGTCTGAACTCCTGAGTCAGGTACATTGTGACCGGCAGCATGATAAAAGCTTTCTCTGCTCTGCCTCAACTCAGCTTTGAAAAGCAGTTCCTGATGTGCGACAGTGATCCTTTCTCATTTGCTACACCAGCACTCTGGCCTTTCTGTGATAAATAATTTAAAGTAGAGCTGTGGTCCGATTGCTTACTGAGTTTTCATCCCATCAGCCCTGACTTGAATGTCCCCAGAGGTCGAAGAATAGTGCTCATATACTGTGCTACCCAGATAGTCTGCCTTTTGTGGGACCGTTCCCACCAACAGTCAGTGTGAAAGTATGATGCTGAGATTTGTACAGAAAATGTTGCTGAACTCTGCTCTTTAGTGAATGAAAATGAATCTCTAACATCTGTTGGAACTTATGGCCATAGAGTCTGAAATGTTATGTGTATTCCACAGTGTATGATGACAGTGTGCTGTGCTGTTGGTTCTCAATCTGGGGAATCTGCTGCTTGTAATTCATTAAAGTGAAATGTGACTACACTGGCTCCTGAAGTCACCATTCCTACAATTTGCATTTATGCAGCATCTTTAATGTAGAAAAAACATTCCAGGGTGGTGTGTGTCCACCACCAAAGTAATTCATAGAATTTTGATGTGATGAGTCTCAATATAGATGCATGTTTTATTAAGTGGCAGGAGTGAAGTGACTGATGTGCGTTATCTTTTAAGCTTCACTCTGGCAGCTGTATCCATTCTTGGTGCAATGTGCTTTTTGACTCTTTCTGTGATGGTGCCAGTTCTGGCCATTGAACTATTTGAAGGTTGTGGTAAGAACTGAATATTTTATATTTGTTTGTCATAAAACTAATTTGTTACTTTCCCTCCACATTTAAAAGCTTTGATACCCTGGGAATGACTCTTCCAGCTGTTTTGTTTTCAGAGTTGGATGCATTTAAGAGATGCCTATGCACGGCCCACTGTTCACTTCTCACTTCGCTGACTGCTGCTTAGATTTTGTCAAAAAAAAATACAACAAAGCCCAAGCGAGGTCATAATTGAACTGCTGCTTTCTTGCAGAACAGAGTGTCATTGTATAAAATGCTAAGAGATTAATTTGACAATGCCTGTCAGCGCCACTGCACCTGGTAATCTTGGGGTTTGAGGCTCTGTTTATGGGCGTAAAATGGAGATGTAGGAGCAGCTGCAAGTTATTACTACTACAGCTTCTCTAGCCAACAATTTGGCTGAATTCTGGCAGTATAGAGGAGATGTTGCAGATATTAGTTCATTACACAGATGAATGTAGACTCACACAGGGGCTTTCATGCCTCACTACAGAGCCTCTTTCTGGCGATCAGGTGTTGTCGATGGATCTGTTGTCACCTCTTTACCACTTTTCTCCATCTCTTTCCTGAACGTGTTTATTGATGTTTGGGGTATGGCTCCATGGAAGTCCGAAGTCTTTTTAGGGCTTATAGGGCCATTCTTTATATGTGAGTGCAGACAGTGAGTGCCAATTGTGGAAGGTAAGACAGCTGAGCCTGTTACTGCACATGGCAATGAGAAGGGTTGCTGGATAGCAAGAAGGAGCTGGAACCATGACTAATGTTCTCTTCCTTGGTCTGGGTGCTGAGGCCTGTTCCAGTGTTGTCAATACTTCTGTATTGGTGCTTGGGTGTTGCATCCTTAGCATGGGTCTTGCAGAGCCTCTGTCCATGCCAAAATTAGCCTATTTTTTCTTAAGACTGGTGACCAGGAAGGTTCAATTTTTTTTCTCTGCTGGAGGTGTTGAGATTCTGGAGAAGCATAGGAGGTCATTACATATTGGGAAGGGAATTTATACGAGGAAAGGATTTGAGATATTGATCGAACAAGGAGGGTGAGTAAGATGCCAAAATTGGAGGAGCGCAGAGATCTCAGAGAGTTGCAGGGCTGGAGGAGGTTGCAGAGAAGGGGGTGGGGTGGTGTAAAGCCATGGAAGAATTTGAAAACAAAGATAAAAATGCTTAAATCGCAGCATTGCCAGATTAGGAGCCAGTGTAAGTCTGTGAGCACAGGGTGATGGGTGAAAGGCTTAATGCGAGTTAGGATAAGGGCAGCAGAGTTTTGGATGAGCTCAGATTTATGGAGGGTGCAAGGAGCCAGGTCATCCAGGAAAGCATTCTGCATTCGTGTGGGGAGGAGCAATGCAAAAACTTTGGAGTTTTGAATGCGCGTGCGTAAATGCACGTAGTGTGGTAAATAAGCTTCAGGCGCAAGTGACCACATGGGACTGTGAGACAGTGGCAATAATAGAAGGCAGAAAGAAGGGCAGGACTGGGAACTTAATATTCCTAGCTACAAGGTATTCAGGAAGGGTAGGGAAGAGAAAGAAGGAGCAGGTTGTGGTTGTATTGATCTAAGAAACTATTATAGCACTGGGGAGTGTTGATGTAATTGAGGGGATTAAAGACAGAATTTATTTAGTTACAATTAAGGAACAATAAAATGGCTACTGGGTTTATACTATAGGCCACCAAATAGTGGTAAGGAGATAGATAGGGAAAGAAATTTGTTGGCAAATTACAGGGAGATGGAAGGGCTATAGTGTAGTGGTAATGGGGGATATCAATTATCCAAATACTGACTTGGATAGCAAAAGTGCAAAGGGAAAAGTGGGGCAGAAATTCTTGAAATGAATGCAAGGGAACTTTCTTGATCAGTGTGTTTGCAGCCCAATGAGGAAGGAAGCAGTGCTGGATCTTGGGGAGTGAAGTGTGGCAAGTGGAGGAAGTTTCAGTGGGGGAGCACTTGGGGAACAGTGATCAAAATATCATCAGGTTTAGAATAGTTATGGAAAAGGGCAAGGAACAATTAAGCATAAAATACTTAGCTAGAGGTTGGCTAACTTAATGAGCCAGGTGAATTGAAATCAAATGTTAATAGACAAAACAGTAATTATACAGTAGATCTTCAAAGAGGTACAGATTGGGCAGCTGGTTTTCTCAGCTGGCGGAGACACGATGGGCTGAATGGCCTCCTTCTGTGACGTAACTTTTCTATCGTTCTCGCGACAGAATAGACACATTCCCACAATGGGTGGGGGTGGGGCCAGTTGCTGGGGTGTGGGGGAAGAGAGAGAATCTTCTAATCCTCCTTCATTAACTGAGATAGTGCCAGAAGGGCTGCAGGATTCCAAATGTTATACCCCTGTTTAAAAAAAAAATGGTGAGGGATTAAGCTGGCAACTACAGGGCAGTCAGCATAATGAGACAATAATTTAGGACAGAATTAATTTGCACTTGGATAAGTATGAATGAATAAATGAAAGTCACTATGGATTTGTTAAAGGCAAATGGTGTTTGATTAACTGGATTGAGTTCTTTGAAGAAGTAACAGAGAGGATGGATAAGGGTAGTGTTTTGTATAGGACTTTAGAAAGTCTTTTGACAAAGTACCATAGAATAGACTTGTTAGCAAAATTAAAGCCAGTGGGATTAAAGGAGCAGAGGCAGTGGGGATTCAAAATTGACTTGAGGGGCAGAAAGCAGTGAGTGGTGGTGAGTGGTTGTTTTTCAGACTGGGAGGAAGTACACGGTGGTGTTCGCTCGGGGTCAGTTTGAGAACCACTGCTCTTTTTGATATATATTAATGACCTGGACTTGAGTATACAGGGCATAATTTCAAAGTTTGCAGATGACGTGAAACTTTTTTAAATTCTTTCACGGGATATGGGCGGTCACTGGCAAGGCCAGCATTTGTTGCCCATCCTAATTGCCCTTGACAACTGAGTGGCTTGCTAGGCTACTTCAGAGGGCAGTTAAGAGTCAGTCACATTGCTGTGGGTTTGGAGTCACGTGTAGGCTAGCTAGAAGATTTCCTTCCCTAAAGGAAATTAATGAACCAGATGGGTTTTGATGACAGTTGATAGTTTCATGGCATCATTATTGAGACTTACTTTCAATTCCAGATTTTTTGTTTTGTTAATTTATTAATTGATTGAATTTAAATTCCACCAGCTGCCATGGTGGGATTTGAACCTGTGTCACCTGGGCATTAGCCTAGGTCTTTGGATTACTAGTTCAGCGATATTACCACTATGCCATTGTTACCCCACTGGCCTTGGAAATGTAGTAAAGAATGAGGAGGATAGTAACAGACCTTGGGAGGATATGCGTAGACTAGTGAAATGAGCAGACACGTGGGTAGATGAAATTTACCACAGAGAGGTATGAAGTGATACATTTTGGTAGGAAGAAAGAAGAAAGACAATATAAATTAAATGGTACAATTTTAAGAGGGTGCAGGAACAAGGGCACCTGGGGCTCCATGTACACAAATCTTTGAAGGTGGTCGGACAAATTGAGAAGACTGTTAAAGAAAGTATATGTCTTTATTAATAGGAGCATAGAGTACAAAAGCAAGGAAGTTATGCTAAACTTTTCTAAAACATCAGTTCGGCCTCAGCAGGAGTATTGTGTTCAGTTTTGGGCACCGCACTTTATGAAGGCTGTCAAGGCCTTGGAGAGGGTGCAGAAGTGATTTTATAGATTGGTACCAGGGAGGAGGAACTTGAGTTATGTAGAGAGTCTGGAGGAGCTGGTGTTCTCCTTCGAGCATGGAAGGTTAAAGTTTAATAGAGATGTCTGAAATCAGGAACAGTTATGATAGAGTAATCAAGGAGAAAATGTTTCAAGTGACAGAGGGTCGTTAACCAGAGGACACAGATTTAAGGTGATTGGCAAAAGAACCGGAGGCGAGTTGTTATGATCTGGAATGCACTGCCTGAAAGGTTGGCAGAGCCAGATTTAGTAGTAACTTTGAAAAGGGAATTTGATAAATACTTGAAAGGATATAATTTACAGGGCTGTGGAGAAAGAGCATGGAGTAAGACTAATTGAAAAGCTCTACCAAAAAGCTAGCACAGGCATGATGGCCTCCTATGCTGTACCATTCTCTGATTCTGTGAACTCCAACTCCTGGAGTTGACCCCGGGTCAATTGAGAATACCTGGATTGGTGTAACTGAGCCGAATCATTATGTAAAAAGAGAGGTATTATGAAAATAGTTTAGGTTGAGATAGCCACCTTCTATTGTTGCTCTTTACCTCGGCCGAAAAAGCATCAATGTCAAGCGATCAGGTGAACTGGAACTTTGTGAAACTTTCGTTCCATTCTCCCAGTTTCTCCATCTCCATTGCATTTGTTCTGATGGTGCAACCTTCCACACCAGCGCTTCCGATATGTCTTCCTTTTTCCTAAACCGAGGATTCCACGCCCCCCCCCCCCCCCCCACCCCAACGTGGTTAACAGGGCCCTCGACCGTTTCTGACTCGTTCCCTGCACTTCTGCTCCCACCCCCTCTCCTGCTTCCCAGACCCATGATATGGTTCTCCTTGTCCTCACCTTCCATCCCACCAGCCTCTGTATGCAATGGATCATCCTCTGTCCTTTCTGCCACCTCCAACATGATGCCACCATCAAACACATCTTCCTGTTACCTCCTCTTCCAGCATTTCAAAGGGCCCATTTCCTCCGTGACACCCTGGTCCACTCCTCTATCACCATCAACACCCCTTCCTCTTCCTACGGCACATTTCCTTGCAAGCGCAAGGAAAAGCTGCCTTTTTACTTTCTCTTCCCTCACTGTCCAAGGCCTCAACCGCTCCTTCCAGGAGAAACAGTGATTTACGTATACTTCTTTAGATTTAGTATATTTTATTCGCTGCTCACAGTGTGGTCTTCTCTACATTGGGGAGACCACGCAGATTAGGTGACCATTTTGCGGAACGCCTCTCTTTAGTCCGCAAGCATGACCCTGTGCTTCCGATGGCCCCAATTTTGATTCTTTTTCTTTCTATGTTTTGGCCTTAATCTGGTTTTTCTCTTTTGTTTTTGCTTCTGGATGGCAGCTGTTCAGTATTCTGCCACTGACACCTCCTCGGGGCACATCTTTTGTTTCTTCACTTGTCCCATTATTATTGCCTTTGGCTCTGTCTCACCAACTCTTTTGTCATTTAATGTCTCCTGCCTTCTGCCCTATCACATACCTTCTTTCCCACCCTCCCCCCTTTCACCTGCTTAAACCTATTACATTTGTAACTTTTCCTAGCTCTGCTGAAAGATCATCCACCTGAAACGTTAACTCTGTTTCTCTCTGCACAGATGCTGCTGGACCTGCGTGGTATTTCCAGCATTTTATGTTGTTAATTCAGTTTCCAGTATCTGTGGTATTTTGCTTTTGTGTTTGTGTGTGGGACATGAATGTTGGCAATGAAACATTTCCATTTCAGACAGTCCCAAGTTAGGTAAAGCATCGTCAGGTGCAACTCTCAGCCACTCTTGGGTACCTTCATTGCACTAGTGGTACATTTTTTCCCCCACTTCTTACACCAACAATTATTAGGCCAGTCTGCGTAACAATGTCAAATTAGACCAGTTTTGGGGAGCAGATCCATATACATGAGGAAGTGGATTGAGATTGCCTGTGATTTCACTACTTGCAGCTAGAAAACTGAACCCTGATCTCAGAGGTGAAAGTGTTGAACCCACTGCACCATCTAATTCCTCAAAGGTCAGCATCTTTAAGAGAATATTTGCCTTATTTGGAAGGGATGCATTGGATTGAGTTGTCTGCTGTAAGAGGGGGAACTGTGAATGCTCCAAATTGGGCCACTTATGAAAACTCCCTAGCACTGAGGGATGGAAGGAGCCAGACAGTCCTCGAGGGATAGAAAATAGTAGCACATCCCTTGCTGGAACTAAATGACGCAGCCAGAACAAACAAGAACAACAACAACAACTTGCATTTATACTGTGCCTTTAATGTAGTAAAACATCCCAAAGTGCTCCACAGGAGTGTTATCAAACAAAATTTGACACTGACCGACATAAGGAGATATTAAAGCAGATGACCGAAAGCTTGGTCAAAGAGGTAGATTTTAAGGGGCGTCTTGAAGGAAGAAAGTGAGGTAGAAGGGTTTAGGGAACAGAATGAGCCTTAGCCATGTTAGGCTTAACGAATGCACTCAAAAAGAACAAATATGAAAGGAAAGAAAAGCAAGTTCAATTCCACTTCAGAGACTTTTGAGCACAACAATCTAGGCCGACACGTCAGTGGAGATGCCGTTTTTTTTATTCTTTCATGTGATGTGAGCATCACTGGTAAGACCAGCATTTGTTGCATATTCATAATTGCTCTTGAGAATGTGGCGGTAAGCCGCCGCCTTGAACTCTGCAGTCCATCTGGTGTAGGTACATCCACAGTGCTGTTAGGAAGGGAGTTCCAGGTTTTTGCCCAGCGACAGTGATTTGGGGGGGAGCTTTCAGGTGGTGGTGTTCCCATGCATTTGATGTCCTTGTGCTTCTAGGTGGTAAAGGTCGTGGATTTAGAAGGTGCTATTGAAAGAGGCTTGGCGTGATGCTACAGTGCATCTTGTATATGGTACACGTTAGTGATGAAAATCCATATTAGTATGCTACAAAGCTAGGCAGTGAGTGCATAAGTGACTGCACACTCACGGAATTCAGGTTCAATAGCTGAAACAGAGATAAGAAGAGACATATCTGGTTGTAACAAGAGGCTCTTACACCTTACTCATGATACCTTGTACCAGATAAAAATGGTTACATCTGGAACATCTGGTACTTTAATGTTCCAATAAAGGTTACATTTTTTTTTTAATAAGGCAAGGGCCTCTCTCAGTTCAGTGGATATTCTGATAGTACCCAGAGGCTATGGTGGAGGTTTTACTCTTCATCAGTTAAATTTAAAGGAAAACCACCATTGTCATCAGAATTTTTGTCAGTTAGTGAAGCTGTCAGTTTGTTTTGAGATACCTATCTTTTGTGTGGACATCGACATTCCTCTGGATTGGGGAACCTGAGTGCCATTTTGGAGATTTGCCTGAGAATAGGAGTGGCTGCCTTTGACATTTTGTGCCTTTGGAATTTGGTCAGTTGAAGTTTCACCTCCTTGCCTGTTCTGTGGGCATATTGGATTTTGCCTCCATGTGAGCTCACAGTCGACATAATTGCAATGGAACATTCACCAAGGACCACTAGCAGGTGACCTTGGAATAAAGCAAGGTCTAACTTTGTTGTATACACTGTATAATGTTTAATTCATATTGACTTTGATTTGAGTGTTAAAGTACAAAAATAAGGTGAAATCTTGTTTATTGATTTTTTTGTTGTTGTGGTTGTTTGGCGAGTGCTGTTCTTTTGTTTGGTGGGTCGTAACACTGTCTTTTGGATGGGATATTAAACCAAGGCTAGTCTGCTCTGTCAGGTGAATGTTAAAGATTCCATGGCACGATTTCAGGACGACCAGGGGAGTTCTCCCTGGTGTCCTGACCAATGTTTATCCCTCAACCAGTTTCACCAAAAGAATAGTTTATCTGATTCTTATCACCCCACTGTTAGTGCGGTCTTACTGTGCACAAATTGACTGCCTTATTTCCCTATATTAAAATAGTGACTACACTTCAAATGTACTTCATTGACTGGGACATCATGAGGTTGTGAAAACTGCTGTTTAAATGCAAGTCTTTTTTATGAAACAGGACTGGAGAAGAGTTCACATATGCCATCCCTGCCCATTGGTGTATCTGGTTTGTGCTATCATAATGCATAAGCTTACTTTTTTGAGTCTTTTTCAGATTCTTGTACAAATATGGTCACTCAAGGTCTCCCTTGTCATCGGCAGTTTGGGCAGATGTCTCGCAGGAGTCTTGCTGTCCCCAGGTACACGCCATACCTCTGAGATGGGAGGACCTGAATATTGTTTAGTCCTATTCTGTTTGTTAATGATTTTTTTTATTTATATCACTTCCTGAGTGTTCCTCTCTGGTTGCCGGTTTTGCAATGCTCTATTATTTGCAGCTTCTGTAATTTGTTTTTTCAATATTTCCTGATATAAGGGAAACACTGAGAATTTATTGTCCATCCCTACTTTCCCTGAAGGCATTAAGAGTCACCATGTAGTGTGGAACCAGGTAACTGTGGCAGGTTCCCTTTCCTGAGGAACATGAGTGAACCAGTTTGGGTTTAACATTCAGTTTTCAAGGTCATTTTTCAGGTGTCAGCCCACAAATGAATATATTTAAGTGGTAGGATTTGAACACGTGTTCTCGGCTTGTTAGCCCAGTTACAACGCCACTACATTGTTGGATCAGTGACATCGCCACTACACTGCTGTTCTAGTCCAGAAAGTCAGTTGGTGAAGGATACAGCTGGAGCCAATCTTTAGCCACTTTTTAACCTATTTTCAGAGTTACACATTATGAGCATATAGTTCCTAACCTAACAATGACAGTTTTAGTTGGTGTTTATTTATAGGGGCTCAAATGAATCGCCAGTTGATACTCACCACCTACATAAAATTAAACACAATTAATATACAATTAACCGATTCTCTCTTTAAAGAAAAATTAGAGTTAAAACTAAAATTTAAAAAAAAATCAAAACCTCCATATTCTATGCAAAGTATTACATTGTGAGACAGCCCTCCTCTCGAACCCCTAACAATTTCTTCCGACATGAATTGCTTTCTGTAAATCAGTTCATGATTTGCATCCACTAATGTAATTTTAGAGTTTCCTTTCTCTTCAGCATCTGTTTCAAGGCAGCAAGGTCTCACTCACCCACACTGACTTTGCATAGAATGTACATTATCACACAATGAATGATTACATAACATTCAATGGGTATTCTGTCTGCAGTATGCCCATTGTACAGAATCTCATTTAAAATATTTGACAAATAGAATCCCATATCAGTTGCCTCCACAAGATCCAGTATATCAGCAGCCAAAGTACTTTTAACAAGCCATTTTATTTTCTTAGCTTCCCAAGTCTAAAGGGCAACATTTCCCATTTTCACCCACCAGAAATATGGAAATGAGCTGCACAAAACTACCCATCAGGAAGATTAGTATGTATGTGAAGCTTCGCTAAAAATGACTAGCTTGCTCTTCTTTGAAGGTCACCAAGGATGGGAACCTAAGTATCCTTTTCTCTAGATTTAATTTTTTTAATGTTTTATTTGCCTATAAAACATTCTCTACTTTTGGGTGTTTCGTTGTAGTACTTAACTCCAACACCTCAAAACTAGCATCTGGTCTAGTCTGAGTGCACAACCTGTTTAGCTGATCAAGCGAGCTTTGCAGTTGGTCTATTTCTTCTTATTGTGATGACCTAGTATGATTAACCAAGATGAGAATAGCACCCTCTAAATAGGATTGTTGATTTAAAGTTATTCCAGACCTGAAATGCTGAATATCTAAACCAATGTATTTAAAAGTCCTACAGGCCTGATTCCCAATTTTAAATTGTACTCTAATCTTATTAATGTCTCAAATTCGACAGTACCACTGCATAAGAAATCATCAACATGCATCATGAAGATGCCTGAAAGTTTCCCTTTATGTTACCAATAAAATATTGTGGGATTTGCTTTCAGTTAAAACCAATGTATTTTCAGCAAAACAGTTCTCACCAAAAAATATTACACTCTGGAAGTATCAATTCATGCCACAGACTCATTTGTTTAGTTTCCATGTTTTCCTTCTGCATCTGCTACCTCTTTGGGCGGTTTCAGAAGTATTGCTCTGCAGAAATGTGTCTTTTATGCTGATTGATCTATAACCCCATTGTCATGCAGGCCCCCACCAGCCAAGTATGAGGCCTATTAATTTTGCCATATGAACATTGATTTTAAACTTTCAGGGGAGAAGAGAAGGCCTGTGACGAGGGCTGCCAGAAACTTAGCTGAAAACCATTTGCAGACTAACAGACTGTGCTTGTGGAGACAAAAGGACCATTCCCTGACACATTCAACCCATAATGGATTTTAATCATAAGACATTGAAGGTGTAAGGAAGAGCATTCTAGAGACTGCTAAGGTGGTACAATGCACAAAAGCCAGGACTGGTTAAACCAGCTGGTCATATGACTGGCTGGCTGGTCCAGGGTTTTTTGAACTAGCCACAGAGTTTTTGAACTTGAGAAAGACTGTTTGCTTCTGGAGTGAGACGACCGCTCCTGTCTGCACCCATCTCTGTCTCACAAGCCTCTGGACCCACTAGGACACATGACTTTCAAGGGGGTGGAAGGTTATCGGGGTAGGTGGAAATGTGGAGTAATCAGTTCAGCCATGAACTTTTTGAATGGTGGTGCAGGCTCGAAGGGCCGAGTGGTCTACTGCTCCTAATTGGTATGTTCATCTGTAGAGAAAAGTCTTCTACATTGAACAAGGTTTAAGAAGAATACTGGGCCCCAACGAAAAGCAAGACCTGCCTACAATCAAGGATGTTACAGCGAGCTCAAAGAACAGTAACCAAAACCATCTTCAAATATTGCCTCAAACTTTTCCACTTTATTTCTTCTGCTCTCTCCTGTCTGTCTGCATGTGTGTATCATGTATGCATGCTAGCGTGGGCGCATCGCGTATCTGTAGGCGTTAACTGAATTCGAGTTTAAGTTTAATAAAGTTCAATCTTTTTTCTTTAAACCTAAGAAAAGCTGTTTGGCTAGTTTCTTTGCCTTAAAATTGGAAGTTAGTGGACAAGGATTCACCATGGGGGAGCTAAAAATACGGTGTGTTTAAAATTAAACCCTGTTACAGTAAGACCAGGTGAAGGCTGAGAGGGAACACGAGACCCCTTTCTCACTGGGTCGTAGCATCCATGGATATGTGGCCAGAAAAACTAAAAAGATTTTCACGATTACTTTTCCAGCTGTGAACATCTATATCACCCAGTCGCTCTTCAAAACCCCTAGCAGCTAGCGTCGCTTTAGCCTTATAAGTTTTATCTATAAGGACTTTTTTCAGTACAAATCCACCTTTGTGACAAAGCTGGGTGAACCTTATCTGGTACCTCAGAATAAACTCTAAACTCTCTCCTAATATCTAATTGCCTTTGCTTTGCCACTCTTATTAGTTTATCCTCAATTTTATTGATAGTTACCAATACTTCATGGTCAGGAGGACTTCTGCTTCTAGTTCTGATCAGAGACTGTTCTTTGGCCTTTATTTCATTGTGTAATCAATTCAAGTTGTGGCATTGACTTGCATTTTTCTGTCTGTCAGGACTACTACTGCGAGAGTGCCCTCTTCCACTATTGGAGGGTATTCCTCCAGTATATGAATATCTTTTGACACGAGTCACTTCTGGACTCACTATCTGTAGTTGATCTGCGCTTTCTTACTCTCAACTATTTCACCCTGTGCTGCCAGTCCATGGACTTCACTTCTTGGCCATCATCCTGAACTTTCAAACAATATTTAAACTTGCCAGTAGCTGCTTCTGCATGTCTTACAATTGTCTCATCCCTCCGTTCGCTAGACTACTCCGGAATATATGTCACCCGAATACCCACTCTGGGCAATTGGTCTTTGGATGTGATAGCTCTGTCCTGTGTGTCATGATCACTCATACTACCACTATCCAGCCCTTAATCTACCACATTATGTTCCTCAGGACATTCATCACAAAACACTTGAGCACTTGAGGTACAAGGTGCCTCGTTTCCTTCTATTCGCTGCTCAGCGTCCCAGATTTTGCAGTTAATTCCAAATAATCGTGAGGAATGAACCTTAACAGTTTGATTGCCATGTGTTACGACCAGGTGAGAAAGGTGTCTTTACCTGGTCTTATTGTAACGGGGTTTTATTTTTAAACAGTGTTTTGAGCTCCCCTTTTCTTTTTTGAAGCCTTGTTGACAGCTTTCTAATTATAAGGCAAAGAAATCAACACACCAGGTTTTCTCAGGTTTAAAGGAGAAAAGTGAAATTTATTAAAACTTCGACTTAAACTCTAATACAGTTGACGTCTACGGATATACGATACGCCCAGGCTAGCATGCACACGCGATATACACATGCAGATAGGGACAGAAAAGAGAAGAAGGAAAGATAAAGTGGAACAGTTTGAGGCAATATCTTGTTACTGTGCTTCGAACTCACTTTCTTGCATTTTGCTGGGGCCCAGTATTCTGCTTAAACCTTGTTCACGTAGGAGACTTTTCTCTTTTTGAGGTTCACGTGCTTTCCTAAGATTTCTGATGTTGGTGTGAGCGAGATGAGAGCAGACAGGAGAGAGGTTTTCTCAAACCTGGGTCCAGGAGCTTTCTGATTTCAAACACTGTTTTCTCCAATTTAAAACTCCCTCTCAGTTCCAATCTCTGCAACAGTCAGTCATGTGATTAAAACGGGTCTGATCACTTCTCCTGTGTTTGTGGATTCTGCTATCTTAGCAGACAACCTGGAATGCTAGCTCCCCCCACCTTCAATGTCTGGTAATCAAAAGTCCATTGTTGGTTGAGTGGGTCAGGGTATGATCCTTTGTCTCTTGTTCCAACTCTGTCTGTTACTATGCAAATGTCTTTCCAGTCAGGGGCTTGCAGTTTTAAGTTTTAATGTTCATGTGACGAAATAATGTGTGCCTAAGTCTTGGCAGGTGGGGGCTTGCCTGACACATGTTTTGTAAGTACTATCTTACCATCACAACCTGTTGCCTATCCTGGGCCTTTCCATTCCCTATGCCCCTCTCTAATACATCAAATCCCTGGAATTAAATTCTTCCTTGGATGGTGTTATATGATGCCTTAGAGCTCTTGAATTTTTGCTGCAACCTCAGCCTTGATGAAAGCCTATCTCTCTGTATATAAAGCATTCAAAGATACAGAAAAAAATAGAACTAATTCCCTTCTAGAGCAGGAGGACTATCTCACAGCACAGAAGATAATTTGAGATTTTGCCCAGAGACTAATTCATAGGGACTGTACTCTCCAACCATCTGGTGTGAATTCTTTGCATGAAGCCAGGACACTTGTCAACTTGCAGTCTGGTTGACCAGCTAAACTTTCATGTAGCTTTTCATGGATCACCGCATGATTCCTTTCACAGAGTTTATTGTTGAAAGGACTTTGAGCTACGGTATTCATGACCATGATGCTCATGTTTCACACCTGTCTCTGAACTTGTCATTGGCAAATTCCCATCCACTATCAGTCAGAAACTTTGTTGGTGTCCCAAGTCTGGTCCCTGTCCATTTCTCTATGATTTTTTCTGTAATAACCCTTGTGTCCTTTCCAAGTATTATTGTAGAAAGATTAAATCTGTCTCCAGGTCTACAAAAAGGTGTGGCAGTGTCCTCTGATACTTTTTTTTACAGATTTTACATTTCTCTCTAATCTCTTCTGGTAGCCTAGTATACTCTTTTTCAACCACACCTGAATATTTTAGCAGAATTTTTAACCTTTGTCAAGTAGGGGAGCAAATTGTTGACGTAACTTTAAGACCGTTTGCTTCTTTTCCTTCCTTGATTCTCATCACCTGATGCCATTAATGCTTGTCTAACACACTGATGAGGAAAATTAGGTTTTGTTCAGGGGATACAATAATATCCTGACTGGGTAAGCTGCATGTCCACTGACTTTCCAAAAATAATTGCCTTATCATGTTCCATGTCAATTTTCATTTGTGCCTTTTTCATAGAAACTTTACTCAACAACATAGGTATCTCACCAGTACTTATAAAATGGCTTATGGCGGCTATTTTACATGGAATTACAACTCTCTGTCGTGACCTCAATCTGTTGTCATCACCACACCTAAAACAAGTTATACTTTTATATTGCTTAACCTTACATCGATCCTCAGTGCTTCGTGAATCAGGTAACATTTTAACCAAAAGCAAAATATTGCAGTGCTGGAAATCTGAAATAAAAACAGAAAACTGGCCATCCAGTTCTGATGAAAGGTGTTTGATCTGAAACGTTAAAGGCTTCTTGCCACAGATGCCTGACTGGCTGAGTATTCCCAGCATTTTCTGTTTTTATTTAACAATTTAATGAATCTGTTCCACAAATTGTAGAATTGCAAACACTATCTAGCACCACACAGTTAAACAAGTCTGCGACCAACATATTCATCACAGGACTAATACCCTTTGACCAGTATAATTTGTTCAGATTCATTGTTATCTTCATCCTTTTCCTCAGAATTTTGTGTCTTGTGCCATTTTGAGGACCCTGCCTCCCGCTTTGGGCAGTTCATTGCATAATGATACTCCAAGTCACACCTGAAGCACCTATTAACTGTTCCTTGGGCATTCCTGAGTTTCATTCATCTATTATTGCTGTTCCAATTCTGTCTTCTGCTGTAATAGCCAGATCTGCTAAAGATGCTTTCAACCTCATTTTGCCTGTCTTTGATATTTCCATTGTATTGGAGCTTGCGCCCTGTATCTGGGCCATTTCAAAATCTGGCAATCATTGAGTTCTCTATTCTTTGTGTCACTATGGGATGTCCCATTTGTTCCACGGAGGATGAAGGAAATGATTGTTTCCCCAGTAATTTTTTCAAGACAGTAGACATCTGATCCAACAGGGTCTTCTCCAAGAAATGAATACCACTTTGAACCAGGAGCCTGTCCACATGAGACACCTTAGCACTAGCCAGCAATTTTATCGCTCATACTGATCCAGGGATCCCCAAATTGAATTTTGTCAATCTCTTACACGATCTGTTAAAGTCCATGATATATTCCAAGTTCTATCAAATTCTGACCATACCTCATAGGCATTTAACAGATCATCTTTCTTGTAAATTTCACCCAAGAACTCTAATAGAAGGTCCAAATCTTCACTATCCAACTGACAGGCATCCATCTCACAAAATATTTCTGATTTTACTTCTGTTAGGAAGCGACAATGCCAAGGTCATATCTTGTTTCCTCTTTGGAGGAGCGTAACACGTCTCCACATATCCACTTCACTCTTCCACTGGTCATGCGGTTCAGACTTGGAGAACTTCGGAGGGTAATCATACCTGAACAGTTTACGCTTGCTATTGTGAAAAGTTTTAGTTTAGTTTAGAGATACAGCACTGAAACAGGCCCTTCGGCCCACCGAGTCTGTGCTGACCATCAACCACCCATTTATACTAATCCTACACTAATCCCAAATTCCTACCACATCCCCACATTTCCCTACCACCTACCTATACTAGGGGCAATTTATAATGGCCAATTTACCTACCAACCTGCAAGTCTTTTGGCTGTGGGAGGAAACCGGAGCACCCGGAGAAAACCCACGTAGACACAGGGAGAACTTGCAAACTCCACACAGGCAGTACCCAGAATTGAACCCGGGTCGCTGGAGCTGTGAGGCTGCAGTGCTAACCACTGTGCCACAGAAAGCTTCTGCGATTGTAGTTTTCTGTCTGAAAATATTTTTCTTAGTTTCCAGTCTTCACCTTTAGGCAACCATCCTCTGCTTCCATGTTCTATTCCAGAAAGCCAGTTGCTGAAAGATAGATTTAGAGCCAATCTTTGCACACTTTTATATTCATTTACAGAGTTACACATTACAAGCATACAGCTCCGAACACAACAGTCACAGTTTTAGTGGTGTCTGTTTGTAGGAGCTCAAGTGAATCCCCGGTTAATGCCCACCACCTACATAGAATTAAACAAAATTAATATATAATTTAACATTGTCATGCCAGTACCATTACTACCTCATTGCCACGTCACCAACACCTGTACTGTAACCACTGCACTGTCTCACATGTAACATAACAGGCAGTGACATCTGTGTGTTGTCTTCAACTTGCTGTAGATTGTGATTCTGCTGTGGGAGGGGGGGGTGGGGTCGGTAAAGCAGCCAATTATAGAAATGTAAACACTCTAGAAAAGGAAGAACCTGCAGCATCTTTCATGACTGCAGGATGTTCCAGAGTGCTTCCCAGTCAATTTAGTACTTTTTGAAGTGTAGTCACTGTTGTATTACGGAAAAGGTGACGGTCAATATTGCCCAGCAAGGTCCACAAAGAACATTGTGTTAAATGACCAGATAATCTGATTTAGTAATGTTGATTGAGGGATAACTACTGGCTTGGACATTGGGGAGAACTCCCCTGCTCTTTGAATAGTGCCATGGGATCTTTTACATTCACCTGAGATGGCAGACTGGGCCCCGGTTTAACGTCTCATCTGGAAATGGCACCTCCGACTGTGCAGCACTCCCTTAGTACTTCATTAAGCACAGAAGGCCATGCGTTCTGATTTACTGAAGCACCAAATGTGAAACTGTGTTGAGACTCTGATTGGTATGTGAAAAGGGGGAATGACTTGATGTGAGTTCCATCCTTGCAGTAAGAATGAAATAATAGTTTAATACATTATGACTGGAACAGCAGAGACCTGAAAAACATCTGCAGTGAAATTAATATCTTTTTTGCAACAGTACATCTATAAATTCCCATCCTATGTCATTCCATTTTTCCCATGCAATCCCTCTCGGGCCATATCCATCCGTACTTTTCATCCATTTGACATCAACCCCATCCAATGCCACATCCCATCTTCCTATGCCATTCCCATCCCCCATTTCCATCCCTCCCATGCCATGCCGTCCCAGACCCTCCCATGCAGTTCCCCTGCCTTCTATGCCACCACCCCTCCCCTCCCTCCCTTTCCGTTTCCCCTCCCCTCCCTCCCTTTCCGTTTCCCCTCCCCTCCCTCCCTTTCCGTTTCCCCTCCCCTCCCTCCCTTTCCGTTTCCCCTCCCCTCCCTCCCTTTCCGTTTCCCCTCCCCTCCCTCCCTTTCCGTTTCCCCTCCCCTCCCTCCCTTTCCGTTTCCCCTCCCCTCCCCCCTTTCCGTCCCCCCTCCCCTCCCCCCTTTCCGTCCCCCCTCCCCCCCCTTTCCGTCCCCCCTCCCCCCCCTTTCCGTCCCCCCTCCCCCCCTTTCCGTCCCCCCTCCCCCCCTTTCCGTCCCCCCTCCCCCCCTTTCCGTCCCCCCTCCCCCCCTTTCCGTCCCCCCTCCCCCCTTTCCGTCCCCCCTCCCCCCCTTTCCGTCCCCCCTCCCCCCCTTTCCGTCCCCCCTCCCCCCCTTTCCGTCCCCCCTCCCCCCCTTTCCGTCCCCCCTCCCCCCCTTTCCGTCCCCTCTCCCCCCCCCCCCTTTCCGTCCCCCCTCCCGCCCTTTCCGTCCTCCCTGCCCCCCCCCCTTTCCGTCCTCCCTGCCCCCCCCTTTCCGTCCTCCCTGCCCACCCCCTTTCCGTCCTCCCTGCCCCCCCCCTTTCCGTCCTCCCTGCCCCCCCCCTTTCCGTCCTCCCTGCCCCCCCCCTTTCCGTCCTCCCTGCCCCCCCCCTTTCCGTCCTCCCTGCCCCCCCCCTTTCCGTCCTCCCTGCCCCCCCCCTTTCCGTCCTCCCTGCCCCCCCCCCCTTTCCGTCCTCCCTGCCCCCCCCCCTTTCCGTCCTCCCTGCCCCCCCCCCCTTTCCGTCCTCCCTGCCCCCCCCCCTTTCCGTCCTCCCTGCCCCCCCCCCTTTCCGTCCTCCCTGCCCCCCCCCTTTCCGTCCTCCCTGCCCCCCCCCTTTCCGTCCTCCCTGCCCCCCCCTTTCCGTCCTCCCTGCCCCCCCCCTTTCCGTCCTCCCTGCCCCCCCCCTTTCCGTCCTCCCTGCCCCCCCCTTTCCGTCCTCCCTGCCCCCCCCCTTTCCGTCCTCCCTGCCCCCCCCTTTCCGTCCTCCCTGCCCCCCCCTTTCCGTCCTCCCTGCCCCCCCCTTTCCGTCCTCCCTGCCCCCCCCTTTCCGTCCTCCCTGCCCCCCCCTTTCCGTCCTCCCTGCCCCCCCCTTTCCGTCCTCCCTCCCTCCCCCCCACCCCCTTTCCGTCCTCCCTCCCCCCCCCACCCCCTTTCCGTCCTCCCTCCCCCCCCACCCCCTTTCCGTCCTCCCTCCCCCCCCACCCCCTTTCCGTCCTCCCTCCCCCCCCCCACCCCCTTTCCGTCCTCCCTCCCCCCCCACCCCCTTTCCGTCCTCCCTTCCCCTCCCCCCACCCCCTTTCCGTCCTCCCTCCCCCCCCACCCCCTTTCCGTCTTCCCTCCCCCCCCACCCCCTTTCCGTCTTCCCTCCCCCCCCACCCCCTTTCCGTCTTCCCTCCCCCCCCACCCCCTTTCCGTCCTCCCTCCCCCCCCTTTCCGTCCTCCCTCCCCCCCCTTTCCGTCCTCCCTCCCCCCCCCTTCCGTCCTCCCTCCCCCCACCTTTCCGTCCTCCCTCCCCCCCCCTTTCCGTCCTCCCTCCCCCCCCCTTTCCGTCCTCCCTCCCCCCCCCTTTCCGTCCTCCCTCCCCCCCCCTTTCCGTCCTCCCTCCCCCCCCCCTTTCCGTCCTCCCTCCCCCCCCTTTCCGTCCTCCCTCCCCCCCCCTTTCCGTCCTCCCTCCCCCCCCCTTTCCGTCCTCCCTCCCCCCCCCCTTTCCGTCCTCCCTCCCCCCCCCTTTCCGTCCTCCCTCCCCCCCCCTTTCCGTCCTCCCTCCCCCCCCCTTTCCGTCCTCCCTCCCCCCCCCTTTCCGTCCTCCCTCCCCCCCCCTTTCCGTCCTCCCTCCCCCCCCCTTTCCGTCCTCCCTTCCCCCCCCCTTTCCGTCCTCCCTTCCCCCCCCCTTTCCGTCCTCCCTTCCCCCCCCCTTTCCGTCCTCCCTTCCCCCCCCTTTCCGTCCTCCCTTCCCCCCCCCTTTCCGTCCTCCCTTCCCCCCCCCTTTCCGTCCTCCCTTCCCCCCCCCTTTCCGTCCTCCCTTCCCCCCCCCTTTCCGTCCTCCCTTCCCCCCCCCTTTCCGTCCTCCCTTCCCCCCCCCTTTCCGTCCTCCCTTCCCCCCCCCTTTCCGTCCTCCCTTCCCCCCCCCTTTCCGTCCTCCCTTCCCCCCCCCTTTCCGTCCTCCCTTCCCCCCCCTTTCCGTCCTCCCTTCCCCCCCCTTTCCGTCCTCCCTTCCCCCCCCTTTCCGTCCTCCCTTCCCCCCCCTTTCCGTCCTCCCTTCCCCCCCCCTTTCCGTCCTCCCTTCCCCCCCCCTTTCCGTCCTCCCTCCCCCCCCCCCTTTCCGTCCTCCCTCCCCCCCCCCCTTTCCGTCCTCCCTCCCCCCCCCCTTTCCGTCCTCCCTCCCCCCCCCCCTTTCCGTCCGTCCCTCCCCCCATTTCCGACCCGTCTCTTCCCCCCCCTCCCCCTTTCCGTCCGACCCCCCCTTCCTGTCTCTCCCCCCCCCTTTCCGTCCCGTTTCCCCCCCCCCTTTCCGTCCCGTTTCCCCCCCCCCACTTTCCGTCCCGTTTCCCCCCCCCCACTTTCCGTCCCGTTTTCCCCCCCCCACTTTCCGTCCCGTTCCCCCCCCCCCACTTTCCGTCCCGTTCCCCCCCCCCCACTTTCCGTCCCGTTCCCCCCCCCCCACTTTCCGTCCCGTTCCCCCCCCCCTCACTTTCCGTCCCGTCCCCCCCCCCCACTTTCCGACCCGTCCCCCCCCCCACTTTCCGACCCGTCCCCCCCCCCTTTCCGACCCGTCCCCCCCCCTTTCCGACCCGACCCGATCCCCCCCTTTCCGTCTCCCCCCCCCCCTTTCCGTCTCCCCCCCCCTTTCCGTCTCCCCCCCCCTTTCCGTCTTCCCCCTCCCCCTTTCCGTCTTCCCCCTCCCCCTTTCTGACTCTCCCCCCCCCCCCCAATGCCGTCTTCCCCCATGCTGTCTCTCCCTTCTACCCCCCCAACTCCCCCCCCCATGCTGTCTTTCCCCCCCCCCTTCTCCCTCCCATGCCGTGTCACTCCGCTCCTCTCCCTCCCATGCTGTATCTCTCTCTCCCATCTCAAGCTCTCCCCTCCCTCCATTCCCTCTCGTGCTGTCTCTCCCCCTTCCTCTCATTCCCATCCTGTCTCTTTTCCCCCTCTCCCCCTCCCATGTCGTCTTTCCTCCTTGTCCCTCCCTCCCATCCTGTGTCGTCATCCTCCCTCCCGTGCCGTGTCTCCCTCTTCCCCCACCCCCCTCCCCCCCCCACATATTTCTCCCCTGCTCCCTCCCATACCGGGCCCCCACCCCTTCCCATGACTTTGCCCTTCTCCTCACCCCCTCCTGTGTCATTCCCCCTTCCTCCTTTCCCCCCCCCCCCCCTGCCCATGCTGTCACCCTCTCTTCCCTGCCTCCACGCCTCCCCCTCCCCATGCCATCTGGCATTCACCCCCACCCCCTCTCCCAAGCCTCCCCTCTCCCTCCCAACCCATCCTCACCCTCCCGCCCATGCTATCTTGCCTTTGCCCCGCTGCCATTCCATTCCCCCCCCCCCCCCCCTTTGCCGCTCACTCCTGCCCCATGAATCATAGTCATAGAGTTGTACAGCACAGAAACAGGCCCTTTGGCCCATCGCAACTGTGCCGGCCATCAAGCACCTAACTATTCTTGTCCCATTTTCCAGCACTTGGCCCATAGCCTTGTTTAGATGAGCACTTGAAATGCCATAGCAAATACTTCTTAAATGTTGATGTGTGAGGGTTCCTGCCTCTATCACCATTTCAGGCAGTGCGTTCCAGATTCCAACCACCCTCTGGGTGAAATTTTTTCCCCTCAAATCCTCTCTAAACCTACTGCCCCTTAGCTTAAGTCTATGCCCCCTGGTTATTGACCCCTCCACGAAGGGAAAAAGTCTCTTCCTATTTAACCTATCAATGCCCCTCATAATTTTGTATACCTCAATCATGTCCCCCCTCATCCTTCTGTGTTCTAAGGAAAACAACCCTAGCCTTTTCAGTCTCTCTTCATAGCTGAAATGCTCCAGCCCAGGCATAATCCTGGTGAATCTCCTCTGCACCCTCTCCAGTGCAATCACATCTTTCCTATAGTGTGGTGCCCAGAACTGTACACAGTACTCCAGCTGTGGCCTAACTAGCATTTTATACAGCTCCATCATAACCTCCCTGCTCTTATATTCTATGCTTCGGCTAATGAAGGCAAGTATCCCATATGCCTTCCTAACCACCTTATCTACCTGTGCTGCTGCCTTCAGTGATGTGTGGACAGGTACATCACCAACTCGTTCTTTCACACTAAACCCTGTCACCAGGTTTCATGGAGGCACCCAAGATCACGTCGTTCGCACCAGCTGGACTTCATCATCACAGGGCGAGCCTCCTTAAACAGTGTTCAAGTCACACGCAGCTTCCACGGTGCGGACTGCAACACCGACCACTCCCTGGTGTGCAGCAAGGTTAGACTCAAACCAAAGAAGCTGCATCGCTCCAAGCAGAAGGGCCACCACGAGCAGCATTTCTTATCCACAGCTGTTACAAAAATTTCTAAATTCACTTGGAAAAGCCCTTCAAAACACTCCCACAGGGGATGCTGAGACCAAGTGGGCCCACATCAGAGACGCCATCTATGACTCAGCAATGACCAACTATGGCAAACGTGTGAAGAGAAACGCAGACTGGTTTCAATCTCATTTTGAAGAGCTGGAACCTGTCATAGCCGCTAAGCGCATTGCACTGTTGAACTACAAGAAAGCCCCCAGAGAGTTAACATCCGTAGCACTTAAAGCAGCTAGAAGCACTGCACAAAGAACAGCCAGGCGCTGCGCAAATGACTACTGGCAACACCTATGCAGTCATATTCAGCTGGCCTCAGACACCGGAAACATCAGAGCAATGTATGATGGCATTAAGAGAGCTTTTGGGCCAACCATTAAGAAGATCGCCCCCCCTCAAATCTAAATCAGCAGACACAATCACTGATGAACGCAAGCAAATGGACCGCTGAGTTGAGCACTACCTAGAACTGTACTCCAGGGAGAATGTTGTCACTGAGACTGCCCTCAATGCAGCCCAGCCTCTACCGGTCATGGATGAGCTGGACGTACAGCCAACAAAATCGGAACTCAGTGATGCCATTGATTCTCTAGCCAGCGGAAAAGCCCCTGGGAAGGACGGCATTACCCCTGAAATAATCAAGAGTGCTCAGCCTGCTATACTCTCAGCACTCCATGAACTGCTTTGCCTGTGTTGGGACGAGGGAGCAGTACCTCAGGACATGCGCGATGCCAATATCATCACCCTCTATAAAAAACAAAGGTGACCTCGGTGACTGCAATAACTACCGTGGAATCTCCCTGCTCAGCATAGTGGGGAAAGTCTTTGCTCGAGTCGCTTTAAACAGGCTCCAGAAGCTGGCCGAGCGCTTATACCCTGAGGCACAGTGTGGCTTTCGTGCAGAGAGATCGACCATTGACATGCTGTTCTCCCTTCGTCAGATACAGGAGAAATGCCGCGAACAACAGATGCCCCTCTACGTTGTTTTTATTGATCTCACCAAAGCCTTTGACCTCGTCAGCAGACGTGGTCTCTTCAGACTACTAGAAAAGATCGGATGTCCACCAAAGCTACTAAGTATCATCACCTCATTCCATGACAATATGAAAGGCACAATTCAGCATAGCGGCACTTCATCAGACCCCTTTCCTATCCTGAGTGTCATGGAACAGGGCTGTGTTCTCGTACCCACACTGTTTGGGATTTTCTTCTCCCTGCTGCTCTCACATGCGTTCAAGTCTTCAGAAGAAGGAATTTTCCTCCACACAAGATCAGGGGGCAGGTTGTTCAACCTTGCCCGTCTAAGAGCGAAGACCAAAGTACGGAAAGTCCTCATCAGGGAACTCCTCTTTGCTGACGATGCTGCTTTAACATCTCACACTGAAGAGTGTCTGCAGAGTCTCATCGACAGGTTTGCGGCTGCCTGCAACGAATTTGGCCTAACCATCAGCCTCAAGAAAACGAACATCATGGGACAGGACGTCAGAAATGCTCCATCCATCAATATCGGCGACCACGCTCTGGAAGTGGTTCAAGAGTTCACCTACCTAGGCTCAACTATCACCAGTAACCTGTCTCTCGATGCAGAAATCAACAAGCGCATGGGAAAGGCTTCCACTGCTATGTCCAGACTGGCCAAGAGAGTGTGGGAAAATGGCGCACTGACACGGAACACAAAAGTCCGAGTGTATCAAGCCTGTGTCCTCAGTACCTTGCTCTATGGCAGCGAGGCCTGGACAACGTATGTCAGCCAAGAGCGACGTCTCAATTCATTCCATCTTCGCTGCCTCCGGAGAATCCTTGGCATCAGGTGGCAGGACCGTATCTCCAACACAGAAGTCCTCGAGGCGGCCAACATCCCCAGCTTATACACACTACTGAGTTAGCGGCGCTTGAGATGGCTTGGCCATGTGAGCCGCATGGAAGATGGCAGGATCCCCAAAGACACATTGTACAGCGAGCTCGCCACTGGTATCAGACCCACCGGCCGTCCATGCCTCCGCTTTAAAGACGTCTGCAAACGCGACATGAAGTCCTGTGACTTTGATCACAAGTTGTGGGAGTCAGTTGCCAGCGTTCGCCAGAGCTGGCGGGCAGCCACAAAGGCGGGGCTAAAGTGTGGCGAGTCAAAGAGACTTAGCAGTTGGCAGGAAAAAAGACAGAAGCGCAAGGGGAGAGCCAACTGTGTAACAACCCCGACAAACAATTTCTACTGCAGCACCTGTGGAAGAGTCTGTCACTCTCATATTGACCTTAAGAGCCACTCCAGGCGCTGCTCCACAAACCACTGACCACCTCCAGGCGCTTCCCCATTGTCTCTCGAGACAAGGAGGCCAAAGAGAGAGAGAGAGAGAGGACAGGTCCCTCTGATCTTCTGTACTTCCTAGGGTCCTACCATCCATTGTATATTCCCTTGCCTTGTTAATTCTCCCAAAACACATTATCTCACACTTCTCAGGATTAAATTCCATTTGCCGCAGCTCCGCCCATCTTACCGGCCTATCTGTATCGTCCTGTAATCTAAGGCTTTCCTCTTCACTATTTACGACACCACCAATTTTCGTGTCATCTGCGAATTTACTTATCATATCTCCTGTATTTATGTCTAACTCAGTATTGTACACTACAAATAGCAAGGGTCCCAGCACCGATCCCTGTGGTACACCACTGGTCACAGGCTTCCACTCGCAAAAACAACCCTCGACCATTACCCTCTGTTTCCTGCCACCAAGCCAATTTTGGATCCAGTTTGCCAAATTGCTCTGGATCCTATGGGCTCTTACCTTCTTAACCAGTCTCCCATGCGGGACCTTATCAAAAGCCTTACTGAAGTCCATGTAGACCACATCAACTGCCTTACCCTCATCTACAAATCCTTGAAAAATTCAATCAAGTTAATTAGACACGATCTCCCCCTGACAAAGCCGTGCTGACTATCCCTGATTATTCCCTGCCTCTCTAAGTGGAGATTAATTCTGTCCCTCCCCAACCACATCATCGTCAAGTGCCCAGTAAGTGAGGCCGGGGAGTGGTGAGTGCCAGGGGCTGCAGCCTGGTAAGTGAGGCTGGGGTGTGGCGTGGGCTGGGGCCAGTAAGCCAGGCAGGGGAGCAGTGAAGCGGCAGGGCCCGGGAACCAGTCAGTGAGGTCAGGAAGCAGTGGGGGCTGGAGCCCAGTAAATGGGGCCGGCGAGTGGTGGGGGCTGTGGTGGGGGGGGTGGTGGGGGGGTCAGTAAGTGAGGCCAGAGAGTGGCGGGGGCCGGAACCCAGTAAGTGGGGCCAGGGGTCTTGTAAGTGAGGCCGTGAAGCGACAGGAGCTGGAGGCCAGTAACCGAGGCCAGAATTTGCATCCTCATCATCTACCCGACTGACATTGGAGTCGCATGCTGGGTTTCTTTACCTCTGCCATTTTATACTTTATATGCCTCTGAGGCTCGCTCCTTCAACTTTCCTCTTAGGGTGTCAGCCCAGTATCCAAGGCCAGGGAATAGTGAGAGCTGGGGGCCAGTAACTGAGGCACATGCGCCTGTCTCCTCCCACCAATTTAATCAACCAATCAAAACACAGACAGGTATAAACTATTATTACATAAGATTTTACCTCAGTTCTCTATTTATTTCTATAAATTTTGCAGTAAACCTCTTTTATCCCAATTTTCCTCCAGTTCTTGTCCTATTTTTAAAATGGGCCTCCCTCTGCAATTATTACAATGATTATACTTTACCTCAGTCTCTCTCTCTCTACTTTGTGCTATATTGCTATATTTAACCTCAGTCTCTCTATTTGATATTACATTGATTAAATATTACAGTCTCATGAGTGCATACTAAACTCACCTTTCACTGTATATGTGAAAACCTTAAACATATCCACTTTAGGCCTGACCTCTCAGCTGTGTGTTGGTTCTGCCCACCGATCAATCAGAAAAGTGCAGACAGACAGAAACTGTGTATTTTTTGGATGATGGTAGAAATGGATGGCAGGCTTTCGTGGAGTACCATTTGAGTGCAAGGCGTATTTATTTTTGTAACCTGGCCCTTCTGGTTCAGATAGAGTGTCATAGAGTTATACAGCACAGCAACAGGCCCTTCGGCCCATCGTGTCCATGCTGGCCATCAAGCACCTATCTATTCTAATCCCATTTTTCCGCACTTGGCTGGTAGCCTTGTATGCTATAGTGTTTCAAGTGCTTATCTAAATACTTCTTAAATGTTGTGAGGGTTCCTGCCTCTACCACCCTTTCAGGCAGTGTGCTCCAGATTCCAACACCCTCTGGGTGAAGTTTCTTTTCCTCAAATCCTCTCTAAACCTCCTGCCCCTTACTTTAAATCTATGTCCCCTGGTTATTGACCCCTCCACTAAGGGAAAAAGTTTCTTCCTATCTACCCTATCAATGCCCCTCATAATTTTGTATACCTCAATCATGTCCCCCCCCTCATCCTTTTCTGCTCGAAGGAAAACAACCCTAGATTAACCAGTCTCTCTTCATAGCTGTCATGCCCCAGCCCAGACAACATCCTGGTGAATCTCCTCTGCACCCTCTCCAGTGCAATCACATCTTTCCTATAATGTGACAACCAGAACTGTACACAGTACTCCAGCTGTGGCCTAACTAGCATTTTATATAGCTCTATCATAACCTCCCTGCTCTTATATTCTATGCCTCGGCTAATAAAGGCACTTATCCCTTATGCCTTCCTAACCACCTTATCTACCTGTGCTGCTGCCTTCAGTGATCTATGGACAAGTACACCAAGGTCCCTCTGTACTTCCTAGGGTGCTACCATCCATTGTATATTCCTTTGCCTTGTTAGTCCTCCTAAAATGCATCAATCACCTCACACTTCTCGGGGGTTAAATTCCATTTGCCGCTGCTCTGCCCATCTTACCAGCCCATCTATATCGTCCTGTAATCTAAGGCTTTCCTCCTCACTATTTACGGCACCACCAATTTTCGTGTCATCTGCGTACTTACTGATCATACCTTCTATATTCACGTCTAAATCATTAATATACACTACAAACAGCACACATATGCACACAGGCAGCTTCCACTTGGCTCAGGTTAGACCCTTTCAACTCAAATCATTTCTATTTACTGTGACAATGCAGCCAACTGTCGCATGTAAATGCTTTAATCAGAGTCGGAATGTTCTTAAAAGCAGCAATGAGCTTGGTGTCTGAGAGAACCAATTACCAAGCTGTGTCCTGCTGCAGTAATGCTTGGTGTGCCTGTTCAGGTATACATACAAAATAATTGACTAGTTGCTCAGCAACCAGGAAAAAGGGGTTGCTGATGCAGTGTGGTGGTTGTGTTCCAATTACAGTGTACTGCTTTTACTGTTCAGTTCAAGGACCTTTATTTTCTCAGTGTTGACAGGGTTCTAGATGATGATTTCAGGAAGTAGGTGGTGGGAAGTGTTAATTAGATTGTCCAGTGTGAATGTTAAACATCAGCAGACTGCATGCAATTAAATGTGACTGTTCAATTCAGAGAGTTTGAATGCTGCTCTGCAATCAAACTGAGGGATTTCTAATTCATTTGAAGGAACAGTAATTCTGGCTGACTCAAACCACCTCTTTTAACGATGAATTTAATCCAGTTCAGCAATGAGTTTGCTACTCTTGATGGCTCCGTTCCACATGTACGTGCGGATGTATCTCACAAGATTTTTATTAACCTTTAAATGGTTTTGTAATGTAGTTGAGCATACCTTTGATAAATAGTAAATGTTTAAAGGGACATCCTGTTCAATGCAAAACTGAAGTGACTTTACAATTCCAGTTTCTATACTTCTGTTGGTATGATATGCAAAAGTAAATTCCATGTTGTAGTTAAGAAAAGCCTCTGATTGGGATCGACCCATGGTGAATAAGATGTTGGTATTAACCCTTATCAAGTTTATCAGGTGTAAATCAGTGCCTGAATGTGCAGGTGTTTCCTTTTACTAAATAGTTGAAAACACATTAAACGCTTAATTGACCAAGTTCAAAATTAAGAGTACATCCTTGGCAGGTTATGCGAATAAAATGGGAATAGAATTGTAAGTTCATAGGGCCAGTCGCTGTTAGTCAGTCACTTGAGTGACTCAGTCTGAAGATTAAAGCCTGAGCTTATAGTTAGTTTGGATATCTGATCATTGGTGAGGCACTATTTGGCGGCGCATTGGTTAGCACTGCAGCCTCACAGCTCCAGCGACCCGGGTTCGGTCTGTGCGGAGTTTGCAAGTTTTCCCTGTGACCGCGTGGGTTTCTGCTGGTGCTCCGGTTTCCTCCCACAGCCAAAGACTTGCAGGTTGATAGGTAAATTGGCCATTGTAAATTGCCCCTAGTGTAGATAGGTGGTAGGAGAATTGAGGGAAGGTGGGGATGTGGTAGGGAATATGGAATTAATGTTGGATTAGTATAAATGGGTGGTTGATGGTCAGCACAGATTCGGCGTGCCGAAGGGCCTGTTTCAGTGCTGTATCTCTCTATGACTCTATGACTGTACAGAGGTCCCAGCACTCTCTATCCAGCCTGCTGAAAGGAAATGGAGCAATAATTATGGGTTTTTTGACTGCAGTGCACCTGGGGAATTGGAAGATATGAAGAAATTTACTAGCAGAAGCCAGGATGAAACAACAGTCCAAGTTTCCCAGTGATGAGATCAGAGTGTAGCATTAAAACATGTTGGTTCTGGATCAAAGAAGAATGACCCAATGATGGATTTAAATAAGCAATTAAAAGCTTTGTGTAGCCCATAGATATTCATAGCCTGTACCTACCCGACGTGGTTTGGGTGAGCAACCACTTTTCATCTGTCCATTGATCAGTTGCCTAAAAACAGTGCGCAGCATACATTTCAGCATCAGGAGGCATAGGACAGGTTAATGTTTTGGGTTATAAACCGTTGCCATACTTCAGGCAAAGGGTCTACTGCTTCTCTATCAGAAGCTGATGGATCTAGTGTGCATTTTCAACAGTTCCTGCTTTTACTACAGATTTCCAACACATGCTTTGTGCCCTGTGATGTACACCTCACACTTGCTTTAAGGATGCCTTCTGGGTTGCAGATTATCATGCAAGAACAGGTGCTGCTATCAAGTAGGGAGGAAGACTGGTCCTGTTGTTGAAAAGTTCTTTCTCACCAATTGAGTGATGATTGCCATCCTTTGAATTTATGCTGTAACATACCCTGCAGAAATGATAATGAAACGCAATAGCTTTGCAATTTATAAATTATTGAAACCTATAATCTATTTAGGACAAGATGTGCTGTTTATTCATGTAGGAGTTCAGACAGAGGTCAGATAATCTAGGCCCCTCCTTTCTTTGTATTTCCCATTATCTAACAAACTGCACTTCAGCACAATAACCTCTCCCCATTCATCATCTAGCTGTGGAAACCAGGATTGAACATAGCCTGTGTCATGCAGACCCCCATCTGCGAAGAATGAGGCATATTAATTTCATCATATGAACATTGATTTTAAACTGTTGCTGGAATGAAGAAATGACTTGTTAAAGAGATCACTAGACCTTTGACTGGAGGACATTTGCATACTAAGAGACGGTGCTTGTGGAGACAAAGAACTACTCCCTGGGCCAATTAACCCAAATGGGATTTTGATCACCAGACATTGAAGGTGTAAGGAAGCGCATTCCAGGGACTGCTAAAATGGTACAATCCACAGACGCAGGAGTGGTTAAGCCAGTTAGTCACATGACTAACCTGTTGGCCAGCTTGATTTTTTGAATTGTGCCACACAGAAAGGAACAAGAGGGCAGTTTGCAACTGATGCTGGAACAAGGAAGCGCCTCTCCTGGCTGTCTGTCTCTCTCACTTTCTCCCAAGCCACCGGACCCACAGAAGACAAGTAAACCTCAAGAGAGAAAAGACTCTGACATTGAAACAAGTTGAAGCGTAAACTGAGCCCCAACGAACAGCAGGACTTACTGGCAACCAAAGACTCTACATTGAACTCGAAGGACAGAAAATAACTAACAGATATTGCCTCAAATTTTTCCCCTTTATTTCTACTTTTACTGTCTCTATCTGTGTGTGTGTTTATTGCGTATGCATGCTAGCGTGGTCGCGTCGCATATTCATAGTCCAGAACCGAATTAGAGTTTAAGATTAATAAATTTCCACCTTTCTTGTTTAAGTCTAAGAAAACCTGTCTGATTTCTTTGCCTTACAATTGGAAAGCAGTGAACAAGGATTCAATGAGGGGGTGTTAAAACATGGTGTTTTTAAAATTTACACCCTGTTATGGTTAAACCAGGCAAAGGCTGAGAGGGAACCCCTGGACCCCTTCTCACCTGGTCATAACACTTGTCTTCGACATTCCTGCCAATTGCAGTTGATTTTGACTGAGATTACATTTGTCCACGATTGCACATAGATGGAGAAACACCTGCTGGCTCTGCCCACCCACCTCAGCCCCTCCCGCCACTGCCCTTGCTGTTCCTGCCTCTTGCCACCTCTCCTGGCTCCTACCTCATGATGCTGCTGAAAGGGGTGCAAGTCTTCAGTATTGTTTTCACAATAGGTTATTAGAGCATCAGTGAGGTGGGGGGAGGTGAGAAGGGTAGCAAAGGTTCAAATCTCGCAACAGCGACCAATATCCTCACAGCGACCAATTTGTAAGGAATGAGGGAATTCCTGTAATATTTGCCTTCTGTTTTACGAGCGTTGGAGGGTTAGGAACACATCCAGTTTAAGTTATGATAGGCCCAAGTCCCACTGTCCCTCCAGTGTAACTACGGCACAGAGGGAGATTCAGGGCTATTTCTGAATGTTGAGCTTTTTTGAAATTGTTGCTTATTTTCCAGATTGGTATATTTCGCACCCTGTGAACCCTAGAGCAAGGTTCTGCATCTTGCGGCTCTTTAACATCCCATTTGTGGCTCCTAATCTTTTCTAGTTGGATCATGTTATCATGAAAAATGCCTAAAAATATTAAGTTAAAAGTAAGAACTGTGTTTTTATTCTGGGGATAAAAAGCTAATCATTATGCTACACTTCATGGTTTCAAATGATTATTTTAATGAAAAACATCATCGTTCTCTAAATAAACCTGTTTGAGTGGTATATTTACACCATGGTTATAGATAATGCCTTTGCTTTGAGGAACAGGTTTTAGGTTGCGACCATTATTGTTTCTATTAAAGCTGAGATGAATTATTCTGAAGGTGCTGTTGGAAGCTTTTTGTATCAGGAGAATCAATAGCAGAAAAAATTGTTTCAATTCTACGCATCTTAAGTTAAAATTTGTTTTATAGATGACTTTACTGACAAAATTCTGGTTATTATGGACAGTCGAGAGTTGGGACAGCTGGGAGTGTACTATAGACCCCAAACAGTCAGAGCGAGATAGAAGGGCAGATATGTAGGCAGATCTTTGAGAAGTGCAAGAACAATAGGGCAGCAATAGTAGGAGATTTTAATGACCCCAATATTAACGGATAGTTTTAGTGTGAATTGAGGGAGCAGAATTCTTGAGGTGTATTCAGGAGAACTTTTTTACCCAGTATGTAGCAAGTCCAACAAGAGGGTGCAGTTTTAGACTTAGTTTTAGGAAATGAAGATAGGCAGGTGAAAGGGATGGCAGTGGAAGAGAATTTTGGTGATAGAGATCATAGTTCAGTCAGTTTTAACATAATTATGGAAAAGGCAGAGATAGAACAGGAGTTAGTGTTCTCAGTTGGGGAAAGGCCAATTTTACTAAACTGAGGAGTGATTTAGTGAAAGTGGACCAGAAACAGCTACTTGAAGGTAAATCAGTGTCAGAACAATGGGAGGCATTCAAAGAGGAGATTCAAGCGGTTCAGAGTAAACATGTTCCCACAAAAAAAAGTGTGAGACGGCCAAACTAGAGCCCCATGGATGTCAAGGAGCCTTGACAGATGAGGCAGAAAAGGAAAGCTTATGTCCGACACCGAGACCTCAATACTACAGAAAGACGAGAGGAGTATAGAAAGTGGAGGGGTGAAATCAAAAAGGAAATAGGGAAAGCAAAGAGAGCGCATGAAAGAATATTGGCAAGCAAAATCAAGGTGAACCCAAAGATGTTTTATCAATACATTAGGAGTAAGAGGATAAATAAGGAGAGAGTAGGACCCATAAAAGACCAAAAAGGTAACCTATGTGTAGGGGTGGAAGATATTTTTATGGTTCTTAATGAATACTTTGCGTCTGTCTTCACAAAAGAGGGGGACAATGCAGATAAAGGAGGAAGAGTGTGAAGTATTAGATGTGATAAACATAGGGAGAGAGGAAGTATCTTTGAAAGTTGATAAATCACCAGGGCCAGATGAAATGTATCCCAGGCTGTTAAAAGAAGCAAGAGAGGAATTAGCAGAAGGGCTGACCATAATTTTCCAGTCCTCACTAGATACAGGTGTTGTGCTGGAGGACTGGAGAACTGCTAATGTTGTACCTCTGTTTAAAAAGGGAGCGAAGGATAGACCGAATGATTATGGGCCAGTTTAACCTCAGTAGTGGGAAAATTATTGGAATCTAATCTGAGAGACAGGATAAACTGTCACTTAGAAAGACACAGGTTAATCAAGGATAGTCAGCGTGGATTTGTTAAGGGAAGATCTTGTTTGATTAACTTGATCAAATTTTTTGAAAAAGTAACCAGGAGGATAGATGAGGGGGTAGTGCAGTTGATGTGGTCTACATGGATTTTAGCAAGGCTTTTGACAAGGTCGCACATAGCAGACTGGTTTAAAAAAATAAAATCCCATGGGATCCAGGGAAATGCAACAAGGTGGATACAAAATTGGCTCAGTGGCAGTAAACAAAGGGTAGTTGATGACGGTTGTTTTAGAGACTGCAGGGCTGTTTACATAACATTCCACAGGGCTCAGTACTGGGTCCCCTGCCTTTTGTGGTGTATACTAACGATTTGGACATAAATATATAGGGCACAATCAAGAAGTTTGCAGGCGACACAAAGATTGGCCGTGTGGTAGATAGTGAGGAGGATAATTGTAGCCTGCATATTGATGGTCTGGTCAGATGGGCAGAAAAGTGGCAAATGGAATTCAACTTGGAGAAGTGTGAGGTGATGCATTTGGGGAGGTCAAACAAGGCAAAGGAATACACGATTAATGGGAAAATACTAAGAAGTGTAGAGGAAGTGAGTGACCTTGAGTGAATGTCCACAGATCCCTGAAGGTAACAGGTTGATAAGGTGGTTAAGAAGGCATATGGAATCCTTTCCTTAATTAGCTGAGGCATAGAATACAAGAGCAGAGAGGTTATGCTGGAACTGTATATCTCATTGGTTAGGCCACAACTTGAGTACTGTGTACAGTTCTGGTCACCTTATTACAGAAAGGATGTAATTGCACTAGAGAGGGTAGAGATGAGATTTGAGAGGATGTTGCCAGGACTGGAAAAATGCAACTATGAGGAAAGATTTGATAGGCTGGGATTGTTCTCCTTAGAACAGAGAAGGCTGAGGGGAGATCTGATTGAAATGTACAAAATTTTGAGCGGCCTGGATCGAGTGGAGATGAAGGGTCTGTTCACCTTAGCAGAAAGGTCAGTGACGAGGGGGCATAGATTTAAAGTGATTTGGTAGAAAAATTAGAGGGGAATTGAGGATAAACCTTTTCACCCGGAAGGTGGTGGGGGTCTGGAACTCACTTCCTGAAAGGGTCGTTGAGGCAGAGACCCTGAACTCATTCAAAAGCAGTCTGGATATGCACCTCAAGTGCCGTAATCTGCAGGGCTACGGACCAAATGCTGTAAAGTGGGATTAGAATAGGTGAATCGATTTTCGGCCGGCGCAGAAATGATGGGCCAAGTGGCCTCTTTCAGTGCCTCAAATTTTCTATGATTCTGTGAGAAGTGGTGTGGATGACTTCCACTTTTCACCTCTCAACTGACAGCAGGTAATGTTTTAAAAATAGTGTTTTAGCCCCTGAGTGTTTTGGGTCAAATAGACAAACAACAGATTTTCTGCTAGGTTTAAAAAAAAATATATTTGTTTTTTACACAATAACTGAAAAATGTTTGTGACTTCACCCACTCCCGCATTCACACACAGACAAACACAAGAAAAGGTAGAGAATAGAGGGTAGCATGCAATTACAATCCAATTGCTGTAAAAGAGTTCAGTGTCTAAAAAACCTTCAGAAGCTTTGGGGATGAAATTTTTCAGCGGTGCAGGTCTGAATGTTCATTGTCTTGAAAAGGATGACTTGTCACAGGCTCCTTGTGGTTAAGCCTCAATCCGAAGTCAGTGTTGGAAATCCTGGTTCACTTTTGAAGATGGAGAGTTCCAAAGTCACCTTGTAATTTCTCTGCTGCAGTAGTTAAAAGATGTTATCAGCAGGGTTCCTGCTTAGCTGGAATGGTCTCACCGCTGATCTGGCTCATAAAGGGCTTTCTCTGGCTGTTCTATCTCTCTCTCCCCTGAGAGATAGCTTTTCAGGTTGGGACTTCGGTCAGGTGACTAAGGGCTTTTTCTCCAGGGGTGATCCATACAATGTTCTGGGATTTTTTTTATTCATTCATGGGAGGTGGGTGTCGCTGGCTAGGCCAGTATTTATTGCCCATCCCTAATTGCCCTTGAGGAGGTGGTGGTGAGCTGCCTACTTGAACCACTGCAGTCCATGTGAGGTAGGTACACCCGCAATGCTGTTAGGAAGCGAGTTCCAGGATTTTGACCCAGCGACAGTGAAGGAATGGCGATATAGTTCCAAATCAGGATGGTGTGTGGCTTGGAGGGGAACTTGCAGGTGGTGGTGTTCTCAAGCATCTACTGCCCTTTTCATTCTAGTTGGTAGAGGTCACGGGTTTGGAAGGTGCTGTCTAAGGAGCCTTGGTGCGTTGCAGTACGTCTTGTAGATGGTACACACTGCTGCCACTGTGCGTCGATGGTGGAGAGAGTGAATGTTAGTGAATGGGGTGCCTATCAAGCGAGCTGCTTTGTCCTCGATGGTGTCGAGCTTCTTGAGTGTTGTTGGAGCTGCACCCATCCAGGAAAATGGAGAACATTCCATCACACTCTTGACTTGTGCCTTGTAGATGGTGGACAGGATTTGGGGAGTTAGGAGGTGAGTTACTTGCCGCAGGATTCCTAGCCTCTGACCTGCTCTTGTAGCCATGGTATTTATGTGGCCACTCTAGTTCAGTTTCTGGACAATGGTAGCCCCAAGGATGTTGATAGTGGGGGAGTCAGCGATGGTAATGCCATTGAATGTCAAGGGGAGATGTTTAGATTCTCTCTTATTGGAGATGGTCATTGTCTGGCGCTTGTGTGGCGTGAATGTTACTTGTCATTTATCAGCTCAAGCCTGGATATTGTCCAGGTCTTGCTGCATTTCTACACGGACTGCTTCAGTATCTGAGGAGTCGTGAACGGTGCTGAACATTGTGCAATCATCTGTGAACATCCCTACTTCTAACCTTATGATTGAAGGAAGGTCATTGATGAAGCAGCTGAAGATGGTTGGGCCTAGGACACTACCCTGAGGAACTCCTGCAGTGATGTTCTGGAGATCAGAAGATTGACCTCCAACAACCACAACCATCTTTGTGCTAAGTATGAGAGTTTTCCCCTTGATTCCCATTGACCTCAGTTTTGCTAGGGCTGCTTGATGCCATACTCAGTCAAATGTTGCCTTGATGTCAAGGGCAGTCATTCTCACCTCACTTTTTGAGTTCAGCTCTTTTGTCCATGTTTGAACCAAGGCTTTAATGAGGTCAGGAGCTGAGTGGCCCTGGTGGAACCCAAACTGAGCGACATTGAACAGGTTATTGCTGAGCAAGTGTCGCTTGATGGCATGGTTGATGACACTTTCCATCACTTTACTGATTGAGAGTAGATTGATGGGGCGGTAATTGGCTGGGTTGGACTTCTGCTTTTTGTGTGGTGAGAAAAATTTTTTTTGGGCGGCACAGTGGCGCAGTGGTTTGCACCGCAGTCTCTCAGCTCCAGCGACCCGGGTTTGGTTCTGGGTACTGCCTGTGTGGAGTTTGCAAGTTCTGCCTGTGACCGCGTGGGTTTCTGCCAGGTGTTCCAGTTTCCTGCCACAGCCAAAGACTTGCAGGTTGATGGGTAAATGGGCCATTGTGAATTGCCTCTAGTGTAGGTAGGTATTGGGAGAATGGTGGGGATGTGGTAGGGAATATGGGATTAATGTAGGATTAGTATAAATGGGTGGTTGTTGGTCGGCACAGACTCCGTGGGCTGAAGGGCCTGTTTCAGTGCAGTATCTCTCTCTCTCCATGACATACCTGGGCAATTTTCCACATTGCTGGGTAGATGCCAGTGTTGTAGCTGTATTGGAACAGCAGGTGCGGCAAGTTCTGGAGCACAGGTCTTCGGTACTATTGCCGAAATATTGTCAGAGCCCATAATCTTTGCAGTATCCAGTGTCTTCAATCGTTTCTTGATATCCTGCGGAGTGAATCGAATTGGCTGAAGTCTGGCATCTATGATGCTGGGACCACAGGAGGAGGCCGAGATGGATCATCAACTCAGCACTTCTGGCTGAAGATTGTTGCAAATGCTTCAGCCTTATCTTTCGCACTGATGTGCTGGGCTCCCCCATCATTGAGGATGGGGATATTTGTGGAGCCACCTCCTCCAATTAGTTGTTTAATTGTCCACCACCATTCACGGCTGGATGTGGCAGGACTGCAGAGCTGAGATCTGATCCGTTGATAATGGGATTGTTTAGCTCTATCGCATGCTGCTTACACACTTTGGCACACCAGTAGTCCTGTGTTGTAGCTTCGCCAGGTTAACACTTCATTTTGAGGTATGCCTGGTGCTGCTCCTGGCATGCCCTGCTACACTCTTCTTTGAACCAGGGTTGATCTACTGGCTTGATGGTAATGGTAGAGGGGGGATATGCCGGACCATGAGGTTACAGGTTGTGGTTGAGTACAATTCTGCTGCTGCTGATGGCTCACAGCACCTCATGGATGCCCAGTTTTGCATTGCTAGATCTGTTCGAAATCTATCCCATTTAGAATGGTGGCAGTGCCACACAATACAATGGAGGGTATCTTCAATGTGAAGGCGGGAATTCATTTCCGCAAGGACTGTGCGGTGGTCACTCCTGCCAATTCCGTCATGGACAGATGCATCTGCGGCAGGCAGATTGGTGAGGATGAGGTCAAGTATGTTTTTCCCTCTTGTTGGTTCCCTCACCACCTGCCGCATACCCAGTCTAGCAGCTATGTCCTTTAGGACGCGGCCAGCTCGGTCGGTAGTGGTGCTACCAAGCCACTCTTGGTGATGGACATTGAAATACCCCACCCAGAGTATATTCTGCCACCCTTGCCACCCTCAGTGCTTCCTCCAAGTGGTGTTCAACATTCTTGAGTACTGACTCATCAGCTGAGGGCGGGCAGCAGGTGGTAATCAGGAGGTTTCCTTGCTCATGTTAGACTTGATGCCATGAGACTGGGAACCATTGTTAGATGATGGCATCTGAGTGTGGTCCATTCTGCTAACGTGGTGCTATTTTCACACCTATTGTCTTAGTCTTAAAAAGTTATTGTTAGCTCCATTCCTGCGGATGAGAGTTGTTAGCATGGAATGGGCTGTTTTCCATTTCAATGTGTTTTCCCCAAAGCTAATTCAGACATGGATAATGGGTTTCATCTTCAACAGACAAACATATTTATTGACAGCACAGGAGGGGTCACCTGACCCCTACTGCATCTTGTCTGTATCATAAATATGTCAATTTTTTGTAGTTCAGTTCAACGGTTAACTTTTATTTCGTAATTCCTCCAGTTCATTTCATTATTTCATCACGGTTCCCTCTGTGAATGTGACATGGTAAAAAAAGATCAAAAAACACTATTATTCAGAATTAGGTCCATTTTAATTTTGGTTTTTCTAATGATACATAAATTACACGCGTATTTTTATTATATATGTAAATTACGCATTCTACCAGAGATTCTGCTAATTTGCCAAGTATTTGGTAGAGAAATGCCGAATTTTTGTCTTGCAGCTCCCAATAGTTTTTATTTTAGACAATTTTTTTTTAGGAAGGCTCTTCAGGTAAAAAAAAAGGGTTGCCAACCCTTGCCGTAGAGAGATTCTATGTCTGTGTATCACACAGTGAACCACAGAGATTGTCTCTGTCTATGTATCACACCGTTGACGCAGGTCAGTCAGCATCTGTGGAGAAGACAGACAGTTGACAATTGGTGCTTGTATCCTTGTGGTGAATCTGAAACATTGTCTCTTCTTTGCACAGATGCTGGCTGACCTGCCTTGTGTTTCTAGCTTTTTGTGTTTTTGTTCCAATATTCTAGAATATTTAGTATTTGCTTTTTATTTTTCTGGTAGTTGTTACTTCAGTGGGAGGCTTTTCACATTGGAAGATATCTTTATACAGTTAAGTACTTTGTGAACTGCAGTTACTGTGATGATATTGCATTCGCAAAAGAAATGTACAGCCGGCTGCGCTCCTCTCGAGGCTGATTTGCAGTTCAGTCTGTTAGAGACTCTGCCTCTTTTCCCTGAAGTTTCCTTTGGATATGTCTAAAGTAAATTGTCCCTTGTGACCGCTTCATTCACTCAGTGTATCTGGATGTTTTCTAAGTTAATGCATATAGTGGCTTATTTCCCTTTTAAGAGAACACTTTTTATCTCATTATGTGACTATTCCTCTTTTTGCCCAGCATCTCCAAATGTGTTTGTCTCTTTCTTCCTGCTGGTCGGTATCAGCCATTAGTATACGGCTCCTCCATGAACAAGAGGTTCGTCTAAACAGCATCTGTCCACGTTCTGATTTCAGTTTGCAAAACTGAGTTAGGTTTTTTCCGCAACTGTTTATTTGTTGACCAAGTTTGATTGCAAGTCAGAACAAGTTATAGTGACAGTGCAGAAATCACTGGTCTGGCCAGTTTGGGAGTAAGATGTGCAGTGTTGATTACTGCACCTCAAAAAGGATATAGATCTATTCGAAAGGGTTCAGAGAGGAGTGGTTAGGATTATTCCAGTTCTTGGGAGAAAGTCTGAAGCAACTAATACAAAAGCAAAATACTGCAGATGCTAGAAATCTGAAATAGAAACAGAAAATGCTAGGAAAAACTCAGCAGGTCTAGAATTATCTGCAGAGAGAAACAGAGTTACTGTTTCACGTTAACTCTTTTTCTTTCTCCACAGATGTTGGTGGACCTACTGAGTATTTCTAGCATTTTCTGTTCTTATTTCTGAAGCAACTCAACCTGTTTGTTGGAGAGAAGACGCGAGGGAGACCTGATGTACGTCTTTAAATTGATTAAAATATAAGTAAGTTTGATTTAAGCCAGCTGTTTAGCTTGGACTATAATTGCAGAGTTAGATTAATAGTGAAGTGGCCTAGCAAACCACTGAGTTATAAACAATCGCCTTCAAACTCAGTAATCAGTAGAAAAGCACGTTTTTGTGGGAGCACCATCATGATATACTTTAGTGATTCAGTGAGGGGACTCACCAGCACCTCCTCAGGGGAGCTAAGGACAGGCAATAAATGCCAGCCTCGTCAGCATCACAGAATATTTGCTTCCTGAGAAGAAATAGATACTAAAAAAATCTTCAGTCTTCTCTAATGTGAACAAATTTAGCTTCTGCAGTCTGTACTGGTAGCTCAGTGTTTGATGCCAGGTTCAGATGGGTAGCCTAGTTCTTTTCCAGTGCCATGATGTCCTTCCTGTAACATAGTGACTGCAACTTCACACAGTTCTCAGAGGGGCTGAACTATTACTCTGTTATGGACTCAGTGCCACACCCTGCTGTTTGTGCTTTATTTTACATGCTGTGTTACGACCAGGTGAGAAAGGTGTCTAGGGGTTTCTCTCAGACTTTGCCTGGTCTTACCTTGACAGGGTTTAATTTTTAAACTCACTGTGTTTTTAGCTCTACCCTGGTGAATCCCTTTTCACCACTTTTCAATTATAAGGCAAAGAAACCAGCACAAACAGGTTTTCTTAGGTTTAAAGAAGAAAAGTAGAAATTTATTAAACTTGAACATAAACTCTAATGCGGTTGACGCCTACAGATACACGATGTGCCCATGCTAGCATGCATACGCGATACACACATGCAAATAGAGACAGAAAAGAGCAGAAGAAAAATAAAGTGGAAAAGTTTGAGGCAATATCTGAAGAGTTTTTGTTACGGTGCTTCGAGCTCACTGTAGAGTCCTTGATTCTAGGTAAATCTTGCTTTTTATTGAGGCCCAGTATTATTCTTAAACCTTGCTCACTATAGGAGACCTTTCTCTCTTGGGGTTCATGTGTCTTCAGTGGATTCAGAAGCTTGTGCGAAAGAGATGGGAGCAGACAGGAGAGAGATCTCAGTCCAGCAGCAAGCCGTCTTTCTGAGTTTAAACTGTTGGAACAATTCAGAAAAAACCCAGGTTGCCAAACAGGTTAGTCATGTGACTAACTGGTCTGACCACGTCTTGGATTGTTTCACCTTGGCAGTCTTTGGAATGCTCCTCTTACACACAATACCTGGTCCATTGTGGATTGAATGTGTCAGGGAATGGTCCTTTGTCCTTCCAATCACTGGCTGTTAATATGCAAATGTCTTTTCCAGCCATGGCTGATCTGTTTAACCAGTCCTTTCTTCACTCCAGTAACAGTTTAAAATCAATGTTCATGACAAAATTAATGTGTCTCATTCTTGACAGGTTGGGGCCTAGCATGACAGCTGTATAACTCAGCGGGTTTTGTCTTATTTACTCCTGCTGCACAGACGATCCACCATTACCATCAAATCCTTGCACTGTGCTATGACAAATGGAATTTTATATCTTTTTTATTTGTTTTTGTGATGAGTGTTGCTGGCAAGGTCAGCATTTATTTCTCATCCCTAACTGCCCTTGAGAAGGTGGTGGTGAGCTGCCTTCTTGAACTGCTGCAGTCCATGTGGTATAGGTACAGCCACAGTGTTGTTAGGAATGGAGTTTCAGGATTTTGACCCAGCATAACTTCTCAATCCATCTAGATTTCTGCACCTGATCAGCTGGCCTCTGATTGTTTTGCAATCTTTCTGCAACACCTGCCCCCCCACCCCCACCCCTCACAAACTTAGTTTCATCAGAAAGTTTTGACAGTTTTTGTCTTTATTTCTACTTCCAAATAATTGATATACAAGTGAGTAGCAAGGGTCCCAGCACTGTTCCTTGGGGCATGAAATTGATCATTTCTTGCCACTCCATGCACAACCATCCTCTGCCTCCTTTGATGCAATCTGTTGCTAATGTTCTTCAGGAGCTAACCACCCATTTCCACACCTTTCCACCTTGTGGCTCAGCCTCCTGTGTGACAAGTCCTAAAAGTCTTGTTAAAGTTGTGCTGAAGTTCAGATAAACAATTTGCACTGAATTCCCGCTATTCATAAGTTCTGATATGTCCTCAAAGAATTCTAACAAATTTGTCAGATTATGATCTCTCCTCCCCCATGATTTTATGCTGTGGAATCTGGAACATGGGGGCAGAGTCTCAGAATAAGGGGTTGATTTAGAACTGAGATGAGGAGAAATTTCTTCACTCAGAGGTTTGTAAATCCTTTGGAATTCTCTACCCCAGAGGGTTGTGGATGCTCCATCTTTGAGTACATTCAAGGCTGAGATAGATTTTTGAACTCTCGGAATCAAGGGATATGGGGAGCAGGCAGGAAAGTGTTGAGGCAGAAGATCAGCTATGATCGTGCTGAATAGTAGAGCAGGCTCGTGAGGCTATATGGTCTACTGCTTCTATTTCTTATGTTCTTATGCTGATGTATCATTATTTCATAGTTTTTAAAGCAGCAGGTTTAATATGGGATAAAAACAAAAAATGCTGGAAATACTCAGCAGGTCTGGCAGCATCTGTGGAGAGAGAAGCAGAGTTAACGTTTCAGGTCAGTGACCTTTCATCACTGACCTGAAATGTTAACTCTGCTTCTCTCTCCACAGATGCTGCCAGACCTGCTGAGTGTTTCCAACATTTTTTGTTTTTATTTCAGATTTCCAGTATCTGCAGTATTTTGCTTTTATTTTAGGTTTAATATGGGAGCTGCCCTCCTTCCCTCATCGAGCTTCAGAATGGAGGGTTGGACACAGTCAATTGTTCATGTTCCTCCACATTGTTTTATTTTGTGAATACCTTTTGCTAATAGCTGCTTATGAATGTAAACTCTCTCTGGAGTTGAGAATTATTCTGTTCCAAGAATCCCTCAGATATGAGATTTGATCATCGTTTGCTGTGATGGTTTCTCTAGGGACAGTCTTTGAACGGTCAGCTGTTTTGTTAAAAGTTCCATTAAAACCCACAGACATCCTTGTGTCTTCAGTTTCCTGATTTGCTCAGCCCCTTCATGTGTGGGCTCTAAAAGTAGCTCTTTAAGGGTCATTTATCAGAGAGTGTCACTGAGTAGCTGCTGAAAAGAACTACATGGACTTAGGACACTTTGGTTTTTGAACATTTTATCTAACAACAACTTGTGTTTAAATAATGCCTTTAACGCAGTGCAACATCCCAAGCTGCTTCACAGGGTCTTTATCAAACAAGATTCGACACTGACTCACATATAATATTAGGACAGATAACCAAAAACTTGGTCAAAGAGGTAGATTTAGAGGAGCGTCTAAAAAGACGAAAGGGAGGTAGAGAAGCAACGGGATTTAGCGAGGGAATTGTAGACTTTAGGGTTTTGGCAACCGAAAGCAATGGTGGATCGATTAAAATAAGGGATGCATAAGAGACAAGAATTGGAGGAGCGCAGAAATGTGGGAGGATTGTAGGATTGGAACAGGTTACAGAGTTACAGAGGGGAGAGACCATAGAGGAATTTTAAAACAAGAATGAGAATTTTAAAATTGAGGAACTGCCAGACTGGGAGCCTATGGAGATTAGCGAGCACAGGGGCGATGGGTGAATGGGACTTGGTGCAAGCTGGGATATGGGCAGCAGAGTTTTGGATGAGCTCAAGATTATGATATAAGTTTATTGTGTAAGCCTGGTTATAACCCTTTTACATATCTCGCTGGGTCTTTCTATGAACTACAACTGTAAATAAGTCTGAACATACCAACGTACGAATTAGGAACAGGATTAGGCCACTCGGCCCCTTGAGCCTGCTCCACCATTCAATAAGGTAATGGTTGAACTGATTACTCCACATTCCCACCTACCCTCGATAACCTTTCATCCCCTTGCTTATCAAGAACCTATCTATACAAACATACAAATTAGGAGCAGGAGTAACTGAGGAGCTAAGTTTGTCAGCATTGGTCTTGTGATGTGGTATTTTCTGTTTTCAGCAGAACTGGAGAACATAGAGGGCACCCCATGTGTTTAGTGAAAAATGTTCTGTCATGAGGGATTAATTGTTAAACACGGGCATGTTCTTTCATATACGGCAGTGAATGATTTACTGTTGGTGGTGGAACTTGGTCTGTTTTTGGAAACTGCCACTCTTGCACGAATACAAGAGTAAATGCTGGAGAGAAGTCTGGATGGGAAGCTGTGGGCTGTGAGCTCGATGTCCTGTTGTGCACTCCCGTCTGGTGACCATCTGAATCTGTGCCAGGTGCATGCCACTGGAAAACTTACTCCTTTTAAGTTTCCTCTATGACTCTCAAACATTCAATCAAAACACTTAAAAAAGGACCTGAGTGTTGCCAGCACTCTTAGTGATGTTATTAAGTGAATTTCAAATAAAAATAATCATACGAATATGTTAAGCTGGCGATAGAATGTTAGGCAAAAACAATTGGTTCTCCTCAGGCAGTTGCTGTACCCAATGCAAAATTACATTCTTGATAATGTTATATAGTTTTAACTTTAACCTTAAAAATCTAGTAAAACCATATTATTGGAAATAGCTGTTGGAGAAAATCAAGAAGCATTATACTGAAGAGCAAAGACAGCCATTTGCTGAACATAGGAAAAGGCATGTAGTACATTCAGTCCCTCAAGCCTGTTCTGCCTTCAGTTAGATTATGGCTGGTCTGCACTTCAACTCCGTCTACCTGTTTTTTTTCCATTTCCCTCAATACCCTGAATAACAACTGTGACTACGTTTCAAAAAGATTTATTGGTCATAAGGCGCTTTAGATCTCGAGAATGTGAACGATGCTATATAAATGCAAGTTTTTTTAAATTCCTTTTGAAAAGACTGCCTAATACTGTCACAGACAAGGGATGAAATATCAGTTTGTCATTTAATTTGAAAAACTGCGATTTGTTCTCAAAGCAGGCCCTCTAGTGTTCGTGCTCATACAAATAGTTGTTGACCTGCACTGTCCCCATGTTCTTCTGCACCTTCTTCCCTGCACTGGTCCCGACATAATCACTACTGGCGTTTGAATGTTGAAGTTGGATTTTATTTTGCTGTTGCTTGCAGTGTTCTGAATTCACTGGGTGCGGGTTAGTAAAGGCTGTACTGTGATTGCTGCAAAAATACTACATTGGTTTAAATCCACTAATGAGGGAGCAATCTTTGTAAAATCTGGCCTGGAAAACTCAACACTGAATCCAGCATTCGGAAAAACTTAAGTGCACATTTGCAAAATAAGTTGGCTGGGGCTTCAAGGGCCAGCTAAATGTAACTCACAGTTGGATCTGATCTGTGGACTGTGCTTTGGACCTCCCTGCACAAGCCATGAAGGCTTCAGTTGTGAAGTAGCGATGCCACAGGGAAATGGTCTAGAATTGGAAGAAGCTGCTCTTGCCAATGGGCTGGAATTGAGATCAAAATCCCAGCTTGCAGTCACCTAGAGTTCCATGGTTGCCATCATCTTCATCCTGGAACAAAAGACACACAGGGTGCTTGTGAGAGCTGAGTATGGCAGCTGAATATTTGATTGTGGACAGGCAGCTGGATAGTACAGTGAGAAGTGGTCTAGGGGGTCCCTCTCAGCCTTTGCCTGGTTTAATCGTAACAGAGTTTACTTTTTAGAAAAACACCGTGTTTTAGCTCCCCCTTAGTGAATCCTTGTTCACTGCTTTCCAGTTGTAAGGCAAAAAAAAAATGAATTCAGCCAGGTTTTCTTAGATTTTAAGCAAGAAAGGTAGAAGTTTATTAATCTTAAACTCTAATCCGGTTACCGACTATGAATATGTGACACGTCCACGCTAGCATGCATACACGATAAACACACGTTCAGAAAGAGACAGAAAAGTAGAAGAGAATAAAGGGGAAAAGTTTGAGGCAATGGATGGGCTTCTATTTTACTGTCCTTTGAGTTTGCCGGTCAGACTTGCAAGTTGTTGTGGCCCAGTGCATGCTTCAGCTTATTTAGAGGTCGGAGTCTTTTCTCTCTTGAGGTTTACATGTCTTCTGATGGTCCGGTGGCTTGGGAGAAGTAGAGAGTGAGGCTTCCTTGTTCCAGGTTCCAGTTCAAAACTGCCTTCTGAGTCTTTCTCGGTGGCATAATTCAAAAAACCCCAGGTTGCCCAACAGGTTAGTCATGTGACTAGTTGGTTTGACCACTTCTGTCTGTGTATTCTGCCATCTTCGCAGCCATCCTGGAATGTGAGCTTCCTCACTTTCAGTGTCTGGTGACCACAATCCATTTTGGGTTAAGTGGACCAGGGAATAGTCCTTTGTCTCTCCAAGCACTCTCTGCTAATATGCAAATGTTTTTCCAGCCCAGTGTTTGGTGATTTTTTTTTTAACAAGTCCTTTCTTCACTCCAGCAACAGTTTAAAATCAATGTTTAGATTTAGATTTAGAGATACAGCACTGAAACAGGCCCTTCAGCCCACCGAGTCTGTGCCGACCATTAACCACCCATTTATACTAATCCTACACTAATCCCATATTCCTACCACATCCTCACCTGTCCCTATATTCCCCTACCACCTACCTATACTAGGGGCAATTTTTATAATGGCCAATTTACTTATCAACCTGCATGTCTTTTGGCTGTGGGAGGAAACCAGAGCATCCGGAGGAAACCCACGCAGACACAGGGAGAACTTGCAAACTCCACACAGGCAGTACCCAGAATTGAACCCGGGTCGCTGGAGCTGTGAGGCTGCGGTGCTAACCACTGCGCTACTGTGCTGTTCATATGACAAAATTAATATGCCTCATTCTTGGCAGGGTGGGGGTCTGCATGACACAGTGCAGTGTCTGATCTTCTGGCTATTAAGGTACAGTTCTGTCGTAGAATGAATCACTCCGAGCATTTATGTGGTACATTTTCATTTGAGAGGGAGCTGTATGAAATCTTTTGGTGATAACGTTTACAGAATTGTCCTTTTAACAGAACCAGCTGGCAGTCTGCTGTGCCAGATTACTGCCTGATTTCACTGCCAGCCTTTCTCTTTCTTGCAGTGATTCTTAGATCAGCTAAACAGCCCTTTATTCTGGAATGGTGGGAAATTTCTTTGAAGCTAGTCTCTGTTTCTGCTCGGAGGTTTGTTTTGGATCTGGATATAAAGCCTTGAATATTTGAAGCTCTACATGTACTGACAGGAATGTTGTTGAGGAAGCGACTATATTATGTGGGAAACAGCAGCAGTAATCTGGGGCAAGCAGAGGCCCACATGGATCCCCCACAGTTCTTAATATTGGGGTGAAAGTGGTTTCTTTGTATAGTAAATTTATTCAAATCTGCCTTTTGTTACACCAATGTGCTTTGTTGAATGATAAATTTCTTTAATCCACTGTCTGGAGATCTGAATTAATATTTTTTTAAAAGACATTTAAAAACAAAAGCTACAAGCTGGCAGCTTTGGATGGTCACCTACTTTGCAACACTGTATCCTACGCCGCAATGCTTGTAAGGAGAGAGACAAAATGTCTGCTAATTCCCCAGCAAGAACCAAGACCCAGAAATTTAAAGGAACTACCTGTTCTTTTTAGCGAGAGAAATACTGCTAACTGCTATGCTTGAATGATTGAGTGACTGTTATGTGACATGCCCCTCCTTCACAATCTCTGGATGTCCCAAAGCGCTTTACACCCAATCAAGTACTTTTGAAGTGTAGTCACTGGCGGCAGTCAATTTGTACACAGACAGCAATGTGCTAAATATCAGATAATAGGTATTTTAGGTGTTAGTTGAGGGATAAATGTTGTCACCCTAGATTATGTTCTCAAGTCTCCGGAATGGGGTTTGAACTCACAAACATTTGATTGGGAGATGAGATTGCTACCAACTGAGCCACAGCTGACACAAGATCAGTCAACCAGCTAGTTCATTGAAACTGCTGACATTGCTGGTGGAGGTATCTAATTATTTATACATTAAGATTGCTAAGCTCAGCTAATGAATAGGTTTTAAAAGTTGAAGCATGCTGAACACAATGATGGCAGGAATTGTAAGCAGTGATGTACTGTTTTGGTGCAGGAGGGGGAGGGATTATGGAAAAAGCAGAAATCGGGCAGTACAAAATTGGGGCATCGACAGCAGATTATGTCAATTTCATACTTGTGGGCTCTTAAGGCTATTTAATGGAATAGTGGTATTCTGTATTTCTGTTAGCTCTAATCTGTATAGTTCCCAGCTGCAGTGGCTGGGTTATTTTTCAGTCCCAGGAACTGCCACAGACATTCTATTAGTCTCTGGATATGGAAAATGAGGGAGAGGTATTGAACTCAGATTGTTGGGCAGTTTGGGGCAATGGGTGATATTGCACTCTGAGACACTTCTGTAAGGAACAGGAAGCTGCTCAATATGGGGATGGGTTAAAACACTGCGACACTGATGAATTAAACATATCTATCTCTGTTTATGAACTGGCTTTGACGTTGGCAACTACTTTGTAATGTGTTCAGTTCACAAACTGTATTAAACCTGTTTCCCATTGATGGTTCTGTGTGTTTGGGGCCATTGAGATCAATTCTTACTTTGTGTAGATGGTTATGAAAGCTGACCTATCTTTCGATGAAGACATTTTTAATTAGTGGTCAAACTTGCTCTTTAAGAAGTATACTCTTAGCTTGTTGTTTAAAATGTGTCCTACACTATTGGGTTCTAAAAGAGATCTGAGACTAAACTTGGTTCTGGTGTACTTAGTTCTGATGAACTATGTCTAGCCATCTCTGATGTTTTGCATGATTACTATTTAAGGATTAGTCTAATCTATGTTGTCTCCTTGGATTATTTGATACTACAGAGGCCCTAAACTGGGGCATTCAGGCCAGTGTTCCTGAAAAGAAAATGATACTGTTCTGAGTGTTAGCCTTGACTCGGTGGTAGCATACATGGCTCTGAGTCAGAAGGTTCAAGCCCCACTATAGGATTTGAGCATGTAATCTAGCTGATTCTTCAGTTCCATACTGAGGGATTGTTGCACTGTTGAAGGTGTCATCCTGTAATGAGATATTAAGCTGAAATCCCATCTGCCCCCTCAGGTGTATGTTAGAGGTTGCATGGCAGTAATTGAAAGCGGTGGCGTTCTGTCTGGCCAACACCTATACCTCAATCACCACCACTAAATTTGACCATGCAGCTCATTGTTGTTTGGGAAACCTGTGTGAAAATTGGTTGCTGTGCTTCCCTACAAAACGACAGTAACTACACAAGGAAAGTAGTTGTTGTGAAGCACCTTGGGTTGTTCTGAGACAAATGCAAGTTTTATTTTCCCCACTTCAAAGATGAGCGATTGTAGAGTTGCAGCTCCTAATAACCTCATACTAAGGGCTGTCTCTAGTAGGCTGAACATGGAACCACCTCGTTTTTGGTCTGCTTTTTCTCCCCTCTCTTCCTCAACGTACTGACTTGGGCAGAGTTCCATTGGTGTTGATTGCCCATTGAACTGTCTGAAGTTAACATTCTCAGTGTGTGCGATGTATAACATGTTGGCATGCTATTCTACTATGGAAGGTTTTACAACTAAACCCATTTCTGTCCTTTCCTGATTCTGTCTTCCCTTGATATTCTTATCTGCGGATTTATGAGTAGGAGTTGCTGCATAGTGCCTCAGTCTGTGAACCTTTGCTAATTTCCCTTCACTATTCTGGAGCACTGAGCTCAATTGTAGCTCCCCACCTGGTGTCTGAGTAAGTGTAGAGTTTTTACTGCAAGTAAGAAGAAATAGTGCTGGAAAATCTGAAATAAATGCAGGAAGTGTCAGAAATACATACAAGTCCATTGGGTTTGGTGCAGAGGAAGGACAGTTTAATGTTTCAGGGTTCAATCCTTTTGTCAGTTTGTGAAGAAGGTTCAGTACCAGAAACAGTAACCTGTCTCTGCTCTTTACAAACACTGAGGAGCCTGGACTTCCTGTCATCATCTCCGGATTGTTACCTGAGCCACGCGCAAATTGGCACAGGTCAAGCAGATTAGAGAACTAAATGCGTGGCTCAAAGAGTGGTGTGGGAAGAAGGGATTTTGATTCTTGGGACATTGGCATCAGTACTCAGGCAAGAGGGAGCTATTTCATTGGGATGGGCTTCAGTTGAACTCGACTGGGTCCAGTGTCCTGGCCAGTTGCATAACTAGGGCTGCGGACAGGGCTTTAAATGAACAGAGGGGTGGGGGAGGGCTTGGGTAAAGGGAAATTTAGAAATCCAAAGAGAGGTGTCAGGGCATCGGAGCAAGATAGTAATGTGGGTAGCTCCCAATAGAATGGGACAGGAAGGGACAGAGAGTTTAACAAAAATTGTACATTGGCAAATAAGTAATTGCAGGGAATAGAGGTAAAAAAAGTAATTAAAGTTCCTTTATCTGAATACACAAAGCATCTGTAATAAGATAGATGAACTTGTGGCACAAATAGTGCTAAATGATGTAGATCTAATTGCCATTACCGAGACATAGTTACAAGGAGATCAAGGTTGGGAAATGAATACACAATATTTTGGAGAAACAGACAGATGGCAAAGGAGGAGGGGTAGTCCTGATAGTAAAGGATGACATAAGGACATTAATAAGAAGGGATCTTGCCTCAGAAGATCATGAAGTAGAATAGGCTTGGGTGGAAATTAGGAATAGCGGGAGTCAGAAAACACTGGTGGGAGTAGTTTACAGGGTCCCCTAACAGTAGTTATATTATTGGACAGAACACTAAATGGGAAATTACTGGAGCATATAAAAAAGGTAATGTATTAATTGGGTGGGGACTTTAATCTGCATATAGACTGGGATGATCAAATTGGCAACAGTGGTCTAGAAGATGAGTTTGTAGAATGTTTTTGTGACAGTTTTTTGGAGCAGTACTTTGTTGAACCGACTAGGGATAAAGCTATCTTAGATCTTGTACTGTGGAATGAAGCAGGGTTAATAAGCAATGTAATCATAAAAGATCCACTGGGAAATAGTGATCATAATACCATTGAATTTTATGTTAAGTTTGAAAATGACACATTTCAATCACAAACAAGAATCTTAAACAAAGCCAATTGCAAAGGTATGAAGGCTAAGGTTAATTGGGTAAATAGACTGGAAGGTATGGTGGTAAATGAACAGTGGGAAATATTTAAAGAAACAATTCAGATGGTTCAATAAAAGTACATTCCGCTCAAAAACAAAAACTCGGCAAGAAAGACCCATTCGTAGCTCACTCAGGAAGTTAAGGAGCGTATTAGTTTAAAGGAAGAGGCTTACAATGTAGCACGTCTGAGGATTGGGAGTGTTTCAGAAACCAACAAAGGGCCACCAAAAAGTTGATAAAAAAGGAAAATAAAGAATATGAGTGAACTAGCTAGCTATATAAAAATAGATTGTAAGAGCTTTTATAAGTACATAAAAAGGAAGAGAGTAGCTAAAGTAGACATTGGTCTCTTAGAGGCAGAGACAGGAAAAATCATCATGGGAAATGAGGACGTGGCAGAGGCATTGAACAAATATTTTGTTTCTGTCTTCAGGGTAGAAGACACTAGTTCCGTACCAGAAATAGGCAGTAACCTAGGGGCTAAAAAGAGTGTGGAAATTAAGGATATTGATATCAGCTGAGAAAAAGTATTGGAGAAACTTGAGGGACTAAAATCTGACAAGTCCCGGGACCAGATGGCCTACACCCTAGGGTTCTTGAAGAGATTTTGGATGCGCTGACTATGATTTTCCAGAATTCCTTAGATTCAGGAATGGTCCCATCAGATTGGAAGTTGGCAAATGTTACACTGCTTTTCAAGAAAGGAGGTAGAGAGAAAACGGGGAGCTACAGGCCAGTTAGCCTAACATCAGTCGTTGGGAAGATGCTGGAAACGATTATTAAAGAAGTCTTAACATTGCACTTGGAAAAGCATAGTATGATTAAAATGGGTCAGCATGGTTTTACCAAAGGGAGATCCTGTTTGACAAATGTATTAGAGTTCTTTGAAGATGTAATTAGTAGGGTAGATAAAAGGGGAACTAGTAGATGTATACCTGGATTTCCAAAAGGCATTCAGTAAAGTTCTACATAAATGATTAATAGGCAAAATAAGAGTCATGGTTTTCAGGGTAATATATTAGTGTGGATAGAGGATTGGCAATTAGACAGGAAGCAGAGACTGGGCATAAATGGGGCATTTTCAAGTTGGCAGGCAATGAATAGTGAGGTGCCGCAAGGTTCAGTGCTGGGGCTTCTGTTATTTATGCTCTATATTAATGACTTGGATGAAGAGACAGAGAGTATCTAAGTTTGCTGATGATACATAGCTCGGTGGAAAGGTAAGCTGTGGGGAGGACATTGGGGTTGCAAACAGATAAAGGAATGCTAAGTGAGTGGACAACAAGATGGCAAATGGAGTATAATGTAGGGAAGTGTGAAGTTGTTCACTTTGATCATAAAAATAGAAAAGAAGAATATTTTTTAAAAGGGGCGAAACTGGTAAGTGTTTATGTTCGGACAGCCTTGGGGTACTTGTACGAGGAACACAAAATTAACATTTTGGTGCAGCAGGCTATTAGGAAGGCAGATGGCATGTTGGCCTTTATTGCAAGGGGATTGGAGTACAGGAAAAAGAAGTCTTACTGAAGCTGTACAGGTCTTTGGTGAGACTGCACCTGGAATACTGAGTGCAGATTTGGTCTCCTAATTTAAGAAAGGATAAACTTGCACTGGAGGCAGTGCAGTGGTGGGGCGGGGCAGTTATCCGATGATGAGAGGCTGAATAAATTGGGTCTATATTCTCTGGAGTTGAGAAGAATGAGAGGTGATCTAATTGAGACATACAAGATTTTGAAAGGGCTTGATAGGGTAGAAGCTGAGAGATTGTTCCCACTGGTCAGGGAATCTAGAACGCGGGAGCACAGTCTCAGGATAAGGGGCCAATCATTCAGGACTGAGATGAGGAGAGATTACTACACTCAAAAGTTGTAGTGGAATTCTCTACCCCAGAGTGTTGTGGATGCTCCATTATTGAATACATTTAAGGCTGGGATAGATAGATTTTTGGTCTCACAGGGAATCGAGGGATTTGGGGAGCAGGCAGCATAGTGGAATTGAAGCCTGAGATCAGCCATGATCATATTGAATGGCGGAGCAGGCTAGGTGGGCCATGTGATCTACTTCTGCTCCTATTTCTTGTGTTCTTGCTGAGATTTTCTGTACTTTCACCACCCTTTACATGAAGAAGTGTTTCTTAACTTCTCCCCTGAATGGGTCTGGCTCTGATTTTAAGGTTATATTCCCTTGTCCTAGACAGTTCCATCAGTTAAAAAAACAAGTTTCTCTCTGTCTACCCTATCAATTTCTTTCAAAATCAAGAAAAACTCAATCAAATCACCCTATAACTTCTGTATTCCAGGAAATACAAGCTTAATTTATGTAATCTCTGCTCATAATCTAATCCTTGGAGTTCTGGTAACATTCTGGTGAATCTGCACTCCTCCTCCAAGGCCATTTTATAAAGTGTGGTGCCCAGAATTGAAAACAATACTCCAGATGTAGCTGTAGCAAACCCTCCTCCTCTTTATATTCTAGCCTTCTAGTTATAATGGCTAACATTCCATTAGCCTTTTTCATAAATTTTTGTACCTTTTACATTTTAACGATCTGTGTACATGGACCTCTGAGTCTCTTTGGACTTCCACTGTTCCTAGCTTTTTGATAATACTTGGATCTAACCATTTTTGGTCCAAAATGGATGACCCCTCAATTGCTTTGAAATCCATTTGCAGTAGTTTTGCTGCTTGCTTAATTTATCAATATTAAGAGAGTGGTCTGTATACTGGTTGCAGCTATCAGAGGAACTGTATTTTGGCACAATCTTCTTAGCAGAAGTCTGTGATGCCATTGAAGAGGTTGGTTCTAAATCATCACTAAGCCTCTGGTAGAAGGACCTAATTTTTCTGTTTCTAAGACTGGAGTATGTAGTATGGAGGGATGGGGGAAGCAGGTTGCCTGGCTGTGAGCAGCGAGGAGCGAGTGTTGTGCTGCAGCAGGCTGGGAATGGGGGATAGCTTGTACTATGGATGGCAGAGGAAATCATTGAAATTGCATTGCAAATTCTTTAACACATTAATACTGTATTAGAATGCATTAATGCACTAACATATAGCCAATAACCCAAGTTTATTTAACATGATTATAATATGATGGTTCCCAGGAGGAATAAACACACAGCCTTTCTTTGAATCACTTCCTCTGCACTTCCGAGCACTCAGTCCAATCGTTTGTTGTGAGATGTAAATTCTTGCATATTCGCCTCCTCTGCAGCTTCCGTCATTAGTTAGTAATGAAAAACTGGCTCTCTGAGGGAGGATCCTGCTTAAACACGTGGCGCAAAATTATGTAAAGATCTTTGCTAACATTGCTGTGCTGTCTGGATTTGGTTCCCTTTTAATTGCACCCAAGGGCTGTCATTACTGCCAAATATTTCCACATGCATTGTACATGACTTTCTGAAAAAATTTTTTCCCAACAGAGAGATTACTTGCAATATTGGGTGTTGCTTTTAATATTGGTTACAGCTTTTGCAGATGTCCCTCTGATGCACCGTGGAATTCTTTGCATGTTTCAACTTGTATGCTGCCAAACAGTTTCTTGTATTCTTCATATGTGCTCCTAGCCACCCATTGTTCTTGATTTCACCCGGTTTCACCTGCTCTCTCCACCCCCACAGTTTCCCTCCCACAATGTTCACACAGCTTGGTTCCATACACTAACCCACTCTGGGAGCGAGGTGCACTCTGGTAAAGTTCTTATCATGAAATCTGTCTTGTTTTTTGTTTTCTTTCCTCGAATAATTCTGCAAATCCAGTTCAGATGGGGGAATATAAAGTATCTCTTCTGACTGCAAAGTGTCCCAGATGAAACTGATTTTGACAGTTCGAACTCTGTTCCAGTGAGTACACAGGTATTATGCAAAGTTATGCAGTAATTTTGCTGCAGGGAACTGGCAGTGTCACTCAAGCCAGCGCAGTACTGAGGGAGTACAGCAGTGCAAGACGGTATTAAAACACAGCCTCTCAGGTGGATGCAAAAGATTGCATAGCTGTATTTCAAAGAGGAGAGGGAGGTTTTCCTGTCCAATATTTATCTCAAACAACATCACTGAATCAGATTATCTGGCCATTTTCTCATTGCTGTTTGTGGCAGCTTGCTGTGTGCAAAATGGCAGCCACGTTTCCTGTATTACAGCAGTGACTATACTTCAAAAATACTTAGTTGGATGTAAAGCGCTTTGGGATGTCAAGGTTGTGAGAGGTGCCAAATAAATGTCATTCTTTCTCTCTTTTCCCTTCCTCCCTTCCAACGTTACCTTCATAACCCTTCCTCCCTCCCTCCCCTCCCTCCCTCCCTCCCTCCCTCCCCTCCCCTTTCTCCCTCCCCTTTCTCCCTCCCTCTCCTCTCCTTCCTCCCCCTCTCCTTCCTCCCCCTCTCCTTCCTCCCCCTCTCCTTCCTCCCCCTCTCCTTCCTCCCCCTCTCCTTCCTCCCCCTCTCCTTCCTCCCCCTCTCCTTCCTCCCCCTCTCCTTCCTCCCCCTCTCCTTCCTCCCCCTCTCCTTCCTCCCCCTCTCCTTCCTCCCCCTCTCCTTCCTCCCCCTCTCCTTCCTCCCCCTCTCCTTCCTCCCCCTCTCCTTCCCTTCCCCTCTCCTTCCCTCCCCTCTCCTTCCCTCCCCTCTCCTTCCCTCCCCTCTCCTTCCCTCCCCTCTCCTTCCCTCCCCTCTCCTTCCCTCCCCTCTCCTTCCCTCCCCTCTCCTTCCCTCCCCTCTCCTTCCCTCCCCTCTCCTTCCCCTCCTCTCCTCTCCTCTCCTCCCTCCTCTCCTCCCTCCTCTCCTCCCTCCTCTCCTCCCTCCTCTCCTCCCTCCTCTCCTCCCTCTCCTCTCCTCCCTCCTCTCCTCTCCTCCCCTCCCCTCCCCTCCCCTCCCTCTCCTTCGCTCCCACGTTACCTTCATAACCCAGAGGCAAGTTTACTGGAGATGCTGCAGGTTTTCTCTGCACCATCTGCCATATGGCACAAGTGAATGCCAGAAGGAATTGATTTTGATTTGTATAACACTTCTATCATCCTTGGGACATTCCTAAGTCCTTCACCACCACCGGATTTTGGAAGTTCCTGTCTGAAGGGAATTTAACACTTATTGTAAGAAAGGGACTATGGAATTTGGCTAACTGCTCCCCATGGGCCAGTGCACACTTTCAAAAGCAAATATCAGCTTGGTCATTCAGACTCAGTATCTGGGAATCCGTAACATGCACTGTGAACTTGAACCAAAGCCCGAATTGGAGCCTCCACATCCTCAAAACAAACACTTGCAGACATTATCCATCATGTCCTCAGTGTATGTGGAAACCTGACAGGACACCAAGGGGTGTGAATTATTGACCCCTCTCAGGAGAGGAATCTGGAGAGATAGAGAAGTACTTGGTCTTATGCAGCGGAATAGTTCAGTTCAAAGTAATACTTCAAACATACCATACTTCATCGATGATGTTTCCAGAGGGACTGTGGCTTCTTGGGCTTACTGTTGTACTGGTACTAAGTATGCCTCTTGTTCTTTTCATTAGGGGCTTTGAAGACTCAAATACCAGGATAGGCTTGACTAGACTAACTGCGCTTGCTTACAGACATGCAATATCCAGCAACATGCAGGCCGGCAGCTTTTTCTATTTTCAGCAAGATGGTGCAGCCCAGCTTCATGGTTAACACACAAGGGTAGAGTGCCTGTAGGGCACTTATTAATCCAAATGGTTACTTATGGATTGTGTACTGGGGTGAGTAAATGCTTAGAGGTTTGGGCCCTTTTTTATGACATAACTCTACCTCTACCTTGTAAGAAAACCACTCCCTTTCCTAGAGCTGATGAATGTAATTGGATGCGATGACTTGCATCCCATTGTACTGGATGAGACCAGTTAATTTGGGAGCAGCTGGGAGAAAACTTGGGACATTCACCCGTAGAATCATTGAGTGAACTCCCCATCTGTTTAAATATATATTGCCTGAATTGTATCTGATCATATTCAGAAGCAAATTCATCCATTCACCATGCATTAGGGACTTTCCAGTATTGCCTGAATCATGTAACCAGCCAATCTGCTGATAGAAGGTTCTTTCAAAACTTTAACATCTTTGTTATCTGTCCTTGGACAAAATCCTACTGCTCTGAGAACGAAAGCTTTGTTGACCACGTTACGGTCAAGTGAGGAGGGTTGAAGGACTTCCCTCTTTTCCCTCTCCTTGTTAGACCACAACAGGTTTAAATCATAAAGTGGGTGTACTGGCCAATTCAGTAGGTGTTTGATTACTTAATTGCTATGATCATAAGAATCAATTGGACAGGTTTTCTTGAGTTAACAAAGGAAGAGGTTAACTTTATTGTATCCAAACTGGACAAATAAAATAATAAACAAGGTGCCAACTTTCACACTCTCTCTCTCTCTCTCTCTCTCTCTCTCTCTCTCTCTCTCTCTCTCACACTCTCTCACACTCTCTCACACTCACACGTTACCGAGTTAGGTTCCATAAAAAGGTATACAGTTTGTAGAGTTTGGTGATTCAGCTGGCTTCTAGCTAGATTCAGTGGTCCTGAGGCTTTTACTTTGAAGAGGTACATGACTGGTTTGATGAGTCTCTTAGAGATAGCAATGCGATGATTTGCTCCAGTGGGGTTTCTGATTGTAGCCGGAGTATGTAAAGTCGACAAGCAGGATTTGAAAGCTTTCAAGCTTGAATAGAGAGAGAGAGGGTCTGCTCATGTCAGTCCAGTTGCTTCTCCTCTGCTGCAGAGAAAATACCAGCTTAAAACCACAGATTTGGAGGGACTTGTCACATGACAGTCACTCAGTGATTCAAAACATTGCAGTTAGCAGTATTTCTCTGATTGCTGAAATGAACAAACAGTTCCTTTAAACTTCCTGGGTCTTGGTTCTTGCTGGAATTAGCAGACATTTTGTCTCCCTCCTCACAGCATTGCAGTATAGGATACAGTGTTGCAAATTTGCTGGCCAACCTCAGCTGTCAGCAAAATCATCCTTTTCGCTGGTCTTTTAAATTTAAAAAATAAATATAAATTCAGATCTCCAGTCAGTGGATTAAAGAAAATTATCATTCAACAAAGCACATTGGCATAACACCTCCCCACCACGTGAAATGAAATGTGACAACAGGAACATTTCATTATGAGGCCACAAATTTAAAAAAAAATGTACACACACGTTCATCAGTCTCACTGTAATGGCCATGCTCTAGTTTAATTTGTTTTTATTCGGGATTGTGCACGAGCACAATTGAGGAACTCCGACTGATTTGACTGGGCTCAGTTAGCTTGTGCTCCAGCACACACTGAATTTCCTCGTGTATTTCTACAATATCTTCTATATCAGTGAACTCAACCCTGGATTCAAAGTTGTTCATAACTTTGTGAAAATCATCCTGTGCTTTTTGTACATGATTTTTCCTATGCTCCAGCAGGCTAAAGCTTGCTTTGCAGATGTTACGACTGAGGCGGGTGGAGTGCACTGTTAATTCAGTCCCACTTCTCCACAGTTCACAACTTATTTAAAATTTTCCCACTCATTGATCCAGTTAATCATATACTCTCTTTTTCCCAGAATAGAACACACTAACCAGGTTTCTTTACTGAACAACAAAATTAACAGTTTATTATAAAACAAGAATTAACTAGTAATGAAGTAAAACATAAATACATAGATCAAATTTTTAGAGTCCTAACATTATCTTTTAAAGTCCAGTTTTTTACTTTAGAGTCTCACACTCACGCACAGACATATATATTTCTATTATACAGGGCATTGGTGAGACCACATCTCGAATACTGTGTACAGTTTTGGTCTCCTTATTTAAGGAAGGATGTGAAAGCGTTGGAGGCAGTTCAGAGGAGGTTTACTAGATTGATACCTGGAAGACCTGGTTGTCTTATGAGGAAAGGTTGGACAGACTGAGCTTATTTGCACTGGAGTTTAGAAGAGTGAGGGGAGACTTGATTGAAGTATTTAAGATCCTGAATGGTCTTGACAAGGTGGACGTGGAAAGGATGTTTGGTCTTTGTGTCTGAATCCAGAACTAGGGGGCACTGTTTTAAAATTAGGGGTTGCCCTTTTAGGACAGAGATGAGGAGAAATGCTTTCTCTGAGAGTTGTGCAACTTTGGAATTCTCTGCCTCAGAAGGTGGTGTAGGTGGGGTCATTGAATATTTTTAAGGCAGTGGTAGATAGATTCTTGTTCGGCAAGGGAATCAAAGGTTATCGAGGGTAGATGGGAGTGTGGAATTCGAGACACAGCCATGATAATGAATGGCGGAGCAGGCTCAAGGGGCTGAGTGGCCTACTTCTCCTAATATGTTTTTATGTATACTGGTTAACCGAAAAAGTAAAAAGGGATTTTTGGATCAGAGTTCTGTTACAGGCATAAAAACCCCCGGCAGATCACTTGCCCACTCTTGAAGAAAACATGAGACATGCTGCACCATAACTGGCATACAGTTTAACTTCCGAGTACATGTAGACAAGTCACTAGAATCTTCAGAGCAGTTCTTTTTAGGTGCTCTTGAGATTTATCTTTAGCAGGCCTTTCTCAAATATAGGAAACGACATGAATCGACACAATGGACTTCACAGGGAATTTTACAGAATTGCTGGAACACGAGCTGGGTTCTAATAGAACATAGAACATAGAAAAATACAGCACAGAACAGGCCCTTCGGCCCACAATGTTGTGCCGATCCTTTGTCCTCTGTCAAGGACAATTTAATCTATACCCCATCATTCTCCTTTATCCATATACCTATCTAAAAGCCGTTTGAAAGTCCCTAAAGTTTCTGACTCAACAACTTCCCCAGGCAAGGCATTCCATGCCCCGACCACTCTCTGGGTAAAGAACCTTCCCCTGACATCCCCCTTATATCTCCCACCCTTCACCTTAAATTTATGACCCCTTGTAACGCTTTGCTCCACCCGGGGAAAAAGTTTCTGACTGTCTACCCTATCTATTCCCCTGATCATCTTATAAACCTCTATCATGTCACCCCTCATCCTTCTCCGTTCTAATGAGAAGAGGCCTAGAATGTTCAGCCTTTCCTCGAATGTTCTGTTCTTCCTTGGAATTCTCTCTTTCTGCTGCAGACTTGACTTTTTCTCCTTCCAGCACACACACTAATCAACAAGCTTGTCAGTTTTTACTGCCCAGCTGCTACTGGGCTTGTTTAGTCAAAGGAGCGCATGTTACTTCTTTGCACCTTTTACCAGGGTTTCCTCTCCATTCCGAACCCAAGCCATGTCACAACCGGCAACACTGTTGCCAATCCGGCTTCCTCAGTGTCCTCTTGATAAGCTCTCTTTTTTACAAAAAAGCTGACCCAACATTTATTCAGCTTAACTATAAATTGCTTTAAAAAAGTGTTTTTTTTTTGTTAAAAATAATCATTTTCATAACAGAGCACTTTGCAAACCAACTGTCATGTAGGAAAACAGTGACTTCATTTGTGTGGGATAGCTGTCCTGACATAAATGCAAGTGGGCCAAATGGCACCATAACATCATAAGACACTTTGTCAGGCAAAGTTTTAAGTCTACCTTGAATTGCTTCATTGTCATTTTGTACTTTAGCCCAGTGCTGGATTTTTTTTTCCTTGCAGCTGAAACCTCCTATCAGTTTCGTCCTGCATCTCTTCCTGTTCCAGCTCATCCAGCCTGGCTCACAATTCCTCCTCAGTTAGGATACTTGACTTGCAGTCACCACCACCATCACCACCCTCCAAATCTACCACAAAAACTTTTTTGGGCTTTGGGTTTTCCTTTGGCTTATAAGCTTTTCTGTGTCTGCCTTCAGAATTTATATCTTTAATTTCTAGGTCTTCAGTCTGAATTTCCTCCCGAACTTGGGTCAGTTTCCTGCTACCAAGGCGATAGGGATTTTGTTTGGCAGGGGTCTCTCCATCACTAACATGATATAGGGTTAGGGTTGTGCACCCTGGTTTGTCCCTGCACATCCCTTTAAACTCTGTGAGCAGCCTTGTTAGGTCACTTCTCTGTTTTGTGTTTAAATAGGAGAGTACAGTGTCTAATTTCCCTAATATGTTAGTGTTAGCTAACCAGATGGTAGGAGGTTCGATTTGCGAATCCTCCAGGCCCCTCTCTAACTCGTCCTCACTGTCCCTTTCACCCTCCTATTTCCTGACTGCCTGACAGACCTGTGCTTGTTTGTCCACTTCCCGGCTGTGATACTGTTTTAACATATTGATGTGGCACAACCTTTTGCTTTTTCTTATAATCTGGGGTGTCAATTATATAATTCACCTATCTAATTCTCATTCTTACTCTGTACGGGCCACTGAACTGGGCTTTCATTAGTTCTCCCTGTATTGGTAATAGTACTAACACATGGGGCTGAATTTTACCGGCCCCTTGACACAGCTGGTTGCTGCGGGGAGAGGCCCGCCTCAACCTGCGACGTAGAGAGGGGCCTGCTGCATATTAGCGCCGGCAGTGGGATCTTGGTGCGGCCCCCCTCGCCGCACGGCGGTGGCACCGCAATCAACCGCTTCTGCACCAACACTGCCGGATTTTTCGTTGAATAGGCAGCCATCACTTGCCGTCCCGTTCACGATCCGAAAAGCCGTTGAGTCCTCACTCTGCGTTATGGGAGGAAGGGGGGATACACAGGGGTCTAACTCTGCATTCTAGAAGGGAGGAGGGAGGGGGGATATGCAGGGGTCTCATTCTGCATTCAGAAAGGGAGGGGGTCTGGGATTACTGGAAGGAAAGCTGTGCTGACATGAATGGAGGTACCGTGTACCATCCCTCCAATAACAGTGTACGCTCTGTGTTTGTGAGGTGGCAGTGGCACACTAGGCACCGTGTGTGTGGGGCGGGTGCCAGAAAGGGCAGGAGCATTAAGGTTTTATGGATGGTGGGGGCAATCGATTCAGCTGGTAGGATCTTGATGTGGTTATGTTGTGCCACTCCGAGTTTTGGCCAAGATGGGCAATGCCCCCTCCCCCAACTCTTTTTCCGGTACATTGATGACTGTATCGGTGCCGCTTCCTGCTCCCGCCCCAAACTAGAAAACTTTGTCAACTTTGCTTCCAATTTCCACCCTTCTCTCACCTTTACATGGTCCATCTCTGACACTTCCCTTCCCTTCCTCGACTTCTCTGTCTCCATCTCTGGGGATAGGTTGTCTACCAATATCCATTATAAGCCCACTGACTCCCACAGCTACCTCGACTACACTTCTTCACACCCTACCTCCTGTAAGGACTCCATTCCATTCTCCCAGTTTCTCCGTCTCCGACGCATCTGCTCTGATGATGCTACCTTCCATGACGGTGCTTCTGATATGACCTTTTTCCTCAACCGAGGATTTCCCCCCACTGTGGTTGACAGGGCCCTCAACCGTCTCCGACCCATTCCCCGCACCTCTACCCTCACCCCTTCCCCTCCCTCCCAGAACCGTGACAGGGTTCCCCTTGTCCTCACTTTTCATCCCACCAGCCTCCATATCCAAAGGATCATCCTCCGCCATTTTCGCCACCTCCAGCATGATGCCACTACCAGTCGCATCTTCCCCTCCCTTCCCCTGTCAGCATTCCGAAGGGATCGTTCCCTCCGCGACACCCTGGTCCACTCCTCCATTACCCCCACCACCTCGTCCCCGTCCCAGGGCACCTTACCCTGCAATCGCAGGAGGTGTAATACCTGCCCATTTACCTCCTCTCTCCTCACTATCCCAGGCCCCAAACACTCCTTTCAGGTGAAGCAGCGATTTACTTGTGCTTCTGTCAATGTAGTATACTGTATTCGCTGCTCACAGTGTGGTCTCCTCTACATTGGGGAGACCAAGCGCAGACTGGGTGACCGCTTTGCGGAACATCTCCGCTCAGTCCGCAAGCAGGACCCTGAGCTTCCGGTTGCTTGCCATTTCAACACTCCCCCCTGCTCTCATGCTCACATCTCTGTCCTGGGATTGCTGCAGTCTTCCAGTGAACATCAACGCAAGCTCGAGGAACAGCATCTCATCTACCGATTAGGCACACTACAGCCTGCCGGACTGAACATTGAGTTCAATAATTTCAGAGCATGACAGCCCCCCATTTTACTTTCATTTTTAGTTATTTGTTCTTCCTTTTTTTTTTTACTTACTTTTTTTTACATTTTTTACAATCTTTTTTTTGCATTTATTTCATTTCATCTTAGTTTGTTCAGTTTGCTTACCCACTGTTTTTCTTCAGGTTTGCACTTGCTGCTGTTCAATATTCAGTGTATTAACACCTAATCTGTACTAATGCTTTGTCTTTCAACACACCATTAACATATTGTTTGCCTTTGCTCCGTGACCTTTTGGTCAGCTATGTGGCCTGGTCCAATCTACACCTTCTCCTTTGTTATCTCTTGCCCCACCCCCACCTTGCTTATAATCTGTGACTTTTCTAATATTTGTCAGTTCCGAAGAAGGGTCACTGACCCGAAACGTTAACTCTGCTTCTCTTTCCACAGATGCTGCCAGACCTGCTGAGTGATTCCAGCATTTCTTGTTTTTATTTCAGGGTTCAACATTGTTTATCACATGGAAATTGGTATGGCTCATCCTACATTGTGTGATCCTCTGCATGTGAGAATCCTTATGCGCCAGAGGCAATGCCAACAGGCAGGTGCGATCCACGTAGAGGCCCCCAGTCATGAGCAGCAGCCCCCAAGGGGACCCCGCCATTACGGTTGCCGTGCATCTGCAGGCCCCATATGACATGCCATCGGATGTCAGAGCACCAGAGTCAGAGGAGATTGCGCATATAAAGAGGGTGGTAACACGTCTCTGTGCCCTGCTCAAGGATGACCTGCAGCCCATGGGCTCCGGTGGATATCCCATGCATTTGTTTCTCATAGTGGCAGCGGTTCTCAAGCCTGATGCCTCTGCAGCCTTTTAGGGGCCCACCAGAGACCTTTGCGTGTTCACACAGTCAGCAGGTCACCTATGCCCTGCACCGGAGGGCCAGTGAGTATGTCTGCTTCAGGACGGACTCTCACAGCCAGGCCCAGAGGGCCATTGTTTCTGGCACCTTTGCCGGAGAACCATAGGTTGTAATGTTCATAGACTGCACTCATGGCCATCAGGCCTACTGCCAGGCTACCACCTACAGACGTCACCATTAAAGGAGCCCTCTCAATCTAGGTGAAACTGGTATGTGAACACAGCTGATGCTTGCAGCAAATGTGTGACTGCTTCTCAGACAGCTGCCATGACACATGGGTCTTGTGTCAGTCCCGGCTGCCACAGCTGTTCACTGAACTGGCTATGATGGAAAGGTGGTTTCTTGGAGATAAGGGCTATCCTTTGCAGACATGGCTCCCGATACCGGCGAGAGACTCCACCACTGCTGCAGAGGAGAGATACAACGCCAGCCACTGAGCTACATGAGCCACCATTGAGCAGGAGATCGGCATGCTGAAAGAGCACCTCCAATGCCAGTACGGATAGGCATCATGAGCCAAAAAGGCCAGCTCCTTTCTTTGCTGCTCTGCACAACCGCGCACCCAATAGGGGCGAGGCCTGGCATGATGAGGAGAGACGTCAACAGGATTCTTTCTCGGACTATGAGGGTGCTGAGGACCTACAAGATGAAAGATGCAAGGGAGGGCAGATGACACCCAGGCTCTGCACGCAGGGCTAACAGTGAGGTAGGGATGTACACAAGTGGCTTATCAGACAAAGGCTCTCCACTCCATAGGAACTGACATGAGCTCTGCAAGCCACATATTACCCTCGCTCAGCTGCTGTGCACCAGTCCACATCTGCAGCATCCCTGTGTAAACCATTAGAGGCAGAAGTTGACTGAGCCAGTGTCCATGTCACTGCATCTGTGGAGATGCTCATGTATAATGGTGGCATGGCAATGATATTGCATGTGTTGGCTCTTCTGAAGGGCCAACGGTGCAAAGGGATGTGACGTTGGTGCTACATGCTGGCACACATCATTCGCACAGAGAAAAGGACACACATGTTGGTGAGGAACATTTAGTGAAAGACGTATTTACATTGCTGTGACACCCACGCATTCCCATTTATGTTAGTGTGTTCTCTGTAAACCTCTAATACCTTTTATGGTTTATTTAAGTCTCATGTCCTGGAATGTGCAAATTTAAGATTATTCACCCGGGTGCAGCACACCTACAAGAAGGAATGTTGCACTTGAGTGGGAGAAGAGGATCGCAACTTCATAGGACACTAGGATACAGCAGGGTAAGTATGTGGCAGCAAAGCGGAAAGTGCTGGGGTAACTCAGCAGGTCAGGCGGCATCTGTGGAGAGAAAGCAGAGTGAACTTTCAGGTCTGTGAACTTGGACAAGCTAACTCTGCTTCTCTCTTCACAGATGCTGCTTGATCTGCAGCACTTCCTGCTTTGCTGCCAGATTGACAGCAGCCCCAGTCTTCAGTAGTCAGATGAGTATTCCTTGACAGCTGTCAGGAAGCAGGTGCTGGGGCACTTAAAATAGGGTCCCAGCACCTTCTGCACTGCTGTCAAAGGGTTTCTCACTGCGCCGAATGTCCCGCCTCTCCCCATGTAATATCGGGAGGGGAGGCTCGGCACAGTGATGCTAATGAGCCCCCGTGCGTAATATCGCGGGGGCTCTGTGATGGGCGCCGTGCTGAGTTGAAAGGGCGCTGGCGCGCAGCTTGGCGCCCGTGTTTATCCGTCTGCCTTTTTATAGTTGTCTGGGAGGTTTTTAGATGTTCCTGAGCCATCGCTCAGGCTCTCATGAGCCATTCTCGGAACATGGAGATGGAGTCTAACAGGGAAGATTCGTCCCTATTTCCCAAAAGCCTCTCCTTGATTAGTTTTAGAGGACCTCTCACCTTATGTCCATAAACTAATTCAAAGGGACTAAAGCCAGTGGACTGATTGGGTGAGTCTTTGGTAGCAAGCAAAAAAAAATCCCAGCCCTTTGTCCCAGTCATGGGGTACTCCTAGCATTATTCCCTGATTATTGTCTTTAGGGTCACATGGTACTGCTCCAAAGCCCCTTGTTACTGTGGGTGGTAGGCTGAGGACTTTAGCTGGGTTATACCCAGATTACCCATGACCTTTTGAAAAATACTGGACATAAAATCTGTGCCCTGATCCGACTGGAACTCAGCAGGCTGCCCGTATCGGGCGAAGAATTGGGTTCGGCCCTCCAGCACTGCCTTGGCAGAGGTAGTTCTTCGAGGGATAGCCTTTGGAAATCGAGTAGCTGCTTCCATGATGGTGAGAAGATACTGGTAGCCCCTTTTTGTTTTTGGCAGGGGCCCCACACAATCTACCAGCACTCTGCTGAACGGTTCTCCAAAAGCCGGTATGGGAATTAGGGGTGCAGGTTTTATTGCACATTGAAGCTTCCCCACAAGCTGGCACTTGTGGCAAGTCTTACAGAACTCCACCACATCCTTGTGGAGTTGTGGCCAGTGAAAATGCTATCTTATGTGGGCTTCGGTTTTTCTGATACCGACATGTCCAGCCATTGGAATCTAGTGGGCTATTCTCAATATTTCCCTATGGTACCTCGGCGGCACCACTACCTGATGAACGACAATCCACTCTTCGTCTGCAGGTCTGTGAGGAGGACTCCACTTCCTCAACAGCACCTCATCCTTTAAATAGTAGCAATCTGGGACTCGCTGTGCTTCAGCTTCAGTTGAGCAGTCTGTGCTGTTTTTAACCCTCGATCGTCTTGCTGAGCTGTGACCAAGCAAGACTGTTTTAACCCATCCTCTGGGTCCTCTAACTTCTCAACGAAGGTTCCAGACAACCAGACTGTAGGGTCATCTGTCTGCAATGCCAGTTCAGTGTCCTCTGATGGAGCTTGTTTGACCATGGACCGGGTCACCACACAGTCAGGAAAAATGCCAGGGACCTTTTCCTGTAACTGCTCTGTCTCCCTGACCTCTTTTGGTCTCTCTGAAACCACTGAGGAAGCCACTACCTTAGTCCCCGCTAGATCATTACCGAGGAGCAGGTCGACCCCGTCCACAGGTAAACTTGGGACAATCCCCATGGTTACCGGTCCTGAAACATGGTCGCATTCCAGGTGCACCTGGTATAAAGGTAGGGGCATATACTTTCCTCTGATACTGTTTATTAGAACTCTAGCATTCAATGCTCTGTTTGGGGCAAAGGTCATGCTTTTTCCCAGCAGAAGGAATTGGGTGGTCCCTGTATCTCTAAGTATGACTATGGGCTTACTTGCCTCACTCGAGGGGTATGGGGTCATCTTTCCTCTGGACACAAAATTCTAATAACTCTCAGGGATTTTAAGTTTTCTCACATTCTCAGCGGTAGGTTTACTAGGTTTTACTGCCACAGTTAAAGCCACAGCCTGGTCTGCTGCAGTGCTTTCCATCAGGGCTCCTGTTTCTGCACTGGTCTGTTGTACCCTGCCTAAACCTATGGGTTTTCCCCGTAACTTCCTACAGTCAGTTTGAAGGTGACCTGCCTTGTTACATTGGAAACATACAGGTTTCCGGGCGTCACTTCTGTTCTCAGCACCTTCCTTTTTGGCCTGAGGAGGGTCCCCTGTGTTTCCAGCTCTCCCTTCTCACTCATGGCTGTTCGCCCTCCTATCACTATCCCACCTTCTATCCCTTTCAGGTTTTTGGAGGTGACTAGGGAAGGGTTTCCCCTGGGGCAAGGGCTTGTGACTAAGTGTATAATTATCAGCCTGGCCCTTGGAACCTTTTGTTCCTCCACTGGTTTCTTATGGAAAGGGGAAGCACGTTTTTGAACTTCTCGAGAAGGATCACATCTCTGAGGTTTTCATAGGTGGACTCCATCTTAAGTGCCCTTATCAATCGGTCGAAAGTGAGTTGCTTAACCCTTTCGATCTCAATGTAAGTTTGTTCTGGTTGCTTTTGGAGAGTTTGGTACTCTTAGCTGGTATGCACTCAGGATAGCATGTTTAGTCATCTCATAATCTGATGAACTCTCGCCAGGCAACAGTGAATAAACCTCATGGGCTTTTCCTGTTAGTTTGCTTTGCAATAACAGTGATCAGCTGTCTATTGGCCACTTGAACTGTTTTGCAAGCTTTTCAAAGGAGATGAAAAATGCTTCCACATCCCCTTCATTGAATTTTATTATTAACTGGGAGAACCTGGTCCTGAGCTAGGGGTAATGCCCTCACTAGTGGTGCCTTCACTGGGTTCATTGGGTCTTCCCTATTCAGTTCAAGCTACCCTTAACTTCCACTGGAAAGCTTGTTCTTTTTCCCTTTCCTCCTTTTCTTTTTCCTTTCCTGGAATTTTCTCCTCTTTCTGTCTCTGGAATGCTTTCTTTCTCCCTTTCCTGGAAAGTTCTTTCTTTCTCCCTTTCCTGAAATACTCTCTGTTCTTTCTCCTTCTTGAATTCTAATCTAGCCTCCTCTGTTGTAGCTGTACCTTAGCTAATGTTACCTTTTCTGTTTCAGATTCCATGCCTGTTTCCAGTTTTTCATTGTCAATTTTCAAATGGTTGGCCACAAGTTTTAGTATTTAGTATTTCAGGCTTCCTAGCTTTTGGGTGGATAATAATCTCTAATTGCCCAACTACATTCCTCAACACTTCAACAGATAGGGTTTTTAACCTGGCCCAAGTTACTTCACTCTTTTCTAGGAAGGTACTATCCTCAAATGTGGATATTTTAGTACTCTAGCACTGGAAATCACAAGAAAACCTGTAATGAAATTTTAAAATTATTACTAGGGATCAATTTGGGTTCCCGCTTACAATTTCCCATTTGTCTTTCTGTTTGATTCCAGACATGAATGCCCAAATATCTGTTACGGTCAAGTGAGGAGGGGTTGAAGGGCTTCCCTCTTTTCCCTCTCCTTGTTAGATCACAACAGGTTTAATTCTTGGCTGCGTTTGCTGACGTCACTACCACTAGGTGTCACTGTAGTTGCACATGCGCACATGCAGCATGTGCCACTAAAACGTCACAGTCCGTGACTTCAGGCAGCTGCCAGGACTAAAGATGGTGCTGCTCAAATAATCACATGAAGGCAACCTAACCTAAACACATGGCAGCGCACAATGGCGGGAGGGAGAGAGCGAGCGGGCCGGGGTCAGGGGCGGGGGGTGGAGCGGAGCGGCCGGGGATGTGGCAGGGGGGAGGTGGGGGAGCGGAGTGGGCCGGGGATTGGGGGGGGGTAGGTGGGGGAGCGGAGCGGGCCGGGGATGGGGGGAAACAGAGCGGCCGTAGAGAGCAGCGAGGGGGGGTGGGGGGGGCAGACGGAGCTTGGTGCATGGGTAAATACCTGTTGGCGTTGCATTTCTGTACGTGTAAAGTGCATGCGCAGAGGCCGACCAGGCGCGATTCCTGAAGATGCACACATCATGCAATGATGTCATCAGTGCATGCGCAGAGAGCTGGAGCACGTCTGCGCATATGCGCACCTTGGCGTAACCTGATGACATCAGTGGCTGGCTGCGTTGTCAGGAATCACTTTGTTAATTCTTTTTTCAAGTTGATGAACTGGCCAATTCAGTAGGTGTCTGATTACTTACTTGCTATGTTCAGAACAAGAACCAATCGGACAGGTTTTCTTGAGTTAACAAAGGAAGAGGTTAACTTTATTGTACCTAAACGGAATTAATAAAGTAATAAACAACGTGCCAACTTTCATTCTTGCAAACACACAAGAGGTTTCCACACACACAAATAGGTTACAGAGTGAGGAAAGGTTGATCGGTTGAGTTAGACTCCATAGGAAAAAGATATACAGTCTGTAGAGTTTGGTGATTCAGCTGGCTTCGAGCCGAATTCAATGGTCCTGAGGCTTTCAGTTTGAAGAGGTGGATGACTGGTTCAGTGAATCTCTTGGAGATTGCAATGTGGATGATTTCCTCCAACAGGGTTTCTGATTGTAGCGGAGTATACAAAGATGGTCAGTCAACAAGCAGGACGAGAGAGAGAGAGAGATGGACCCCGCCCTGTTTGGGTCTACTCCTGTCAGAGCCCAGTTGCTTCTCCTCTGCTGCAGAGAAAATACCAGCTTAAAACCACAGATGTGGAGGGACTTGTCACATGACAGTCACTCAGTGATTCAAAACATTGCAGTTAGCAGTATTTCTCTGCTGAAATGAACAAGCAGTTCCTTTAAACTTCCTGGGTCTTGGTTCTTGCTGGAAATAGCAGACATTTTGTCTCCCTCCTCACAGCATTGCAGTATAGGATACAGTGTTGCAAATTAGGTAGCCAACTTAAGCTGCCGGCAAAATCATCCTTTTAAAAATGTCTCTTTTTTGAAAAAATAAATAAATTTGGATCTCCAGTCAGTGGATTAACGAAAATTATCATTCAACAAAGCACATTGGCATAACAACCAGAATATAAAATTTGCAGCTTAGAAATGTCTTGTGTCTGACAGATAAACTATGCATGGTATGTTCCTACTGTTCTGTACTGATTACTAGAGATGCGAGAGTAGAGTGGTTGAATTGAGCTTTCCAATCTTCCCATTTGATTTCCAACCTGTCTATGGGCCCCAGGTGAACTTGTGATTGGGGTTCTTTGCTAATGCTTCATGGTGGAACTGGTGTGTGCATTGTGGTATTTTGCTGGTAAGTGTAGTTTCTGCATGAACATGGTAACCGTGATGAGCTAGAATTGGATGGGTGACATGCACGAGATGATAAAGGAGTGGGATTCATTTTTGTAACCTATTATGGCTTTACCCCCTTTCCATTCCCAAATGTGCTTGCTGATTTAAGTTTCCATGATCTTTGGTAATTCACTGAGTAACTGTTCAAGTATGAGCTGACAATGAGTATCAGCAGGAGGTTCAGCTGGGAGATGTATCATAGCCAAGCCTTCACCTGTCCTCACCCAGCACTTGTGCAGTCATTTGCTTTTCAGCATGGATTACTGGTTGGCAATTTATGTGGGAATCTCTTTTGATATTTTTTCTGAGCTTGAGGGCACTAAGGTTAGTCGTACTGTGTGCAGTTTTGGTCCCTTACCTAAGGAAAGATATAATTGTCTTACAGTGAGTGCAACAGAGGTTCCCTAGATTGATTTCTGGGCTGTCCTATTTGGAGAGATTGAGTAGACCTTGCCTATAACAACGAGAGGTGATCTGATTGAAATGTATAAAATTCTTAGAGAGCTTGACAAGGTAGATGCTGAGAGGCTGTTTTCCGTGGCTGGAGAGTCTAAAACTGCGGCCTTATTCTTAGGATAAGGGCTTGGCCATTTAGGACTGAGATCAAGAGAAATTTCTTCATTCAGATTTGTGAGCCACAAGGGTCTGCAAGTCCCACTTCAGGGCTTGAGCACAAAAATTAAGGCTGACACTCCAGCGCTTTACTGAGGGAGTTTCTTTTATTCGTTTGTGGGATGTGGGCGTCGCAGGCTCGGCCAGCATTTATTGCCCTCCCTAATTGCCCTTGAGAAGATGGTGGTGAGCTGCTTTTTGAACTGCTGCAGTCCTTGGGGTATAGGTACACCAACAGTGCTGTTAGGAAGGGAGTTTCAGGATTTTGACCCAGTGACAGTGAAGGAACGGCTTCCTGCACTGAAGGAGGTCCTGTCTTTAAATGAGATGTTAAACCGAGGTCCTATCTGCCTGATTGGGTGGATGTAAAAGATCCCAAGGTGTTATTTCGAAGGACAGGGGAGCTATCCCCGGTGTCTTGGCCAATGTCTATCCCTCAATCAACATCACAAAAACAGATTATTTGGTCATTATCACATTGCTGTTTGTGGGAGCTTGCTGTGCACAAATTGCTGCATTTCTTACTTACCACAGTGACTACACTTCAAAAGTACTTCATTGGCTATAAAACACTTTGAGATGTCCAGTGGTTGTGAAAAGTGCTGTATAAATGCAAGTCTGTCTTTCTTTCTTTCTTGAATCTTTAGAATTCTCTACCCCAGAGGGCTGTGGATGCTCAGTTGATGACTATATTCAAGACTGAGATTATTTAGTTTAATTTAGTTTAGGGATACAGCACTGAAACAGGCCCTTCGGCCCACCGAGTCTGTGCCGACCATCAACCACCCATTTATACTAATCCTACACTAATCCCATATTCCTACCACATCCCCACCTGTCCCTATATTTCCCTACCACCTACCTATACTAGGGGCAATTTATAATGGCCAATTAACCTATCAACCTGAAAGTCTTTGGCGTGTGGGAGGAAACCGGAGCACCCGGAGGAAACCCACGCAGACACAGGGAGAACTTGCAAACTCCACACAGGCAGTACCCAGAATTGAACCCGGGTCGCTGGAGCTGTGAGGCTGTGGTACTAACCACTGCGCCACTGTGCCGCCCCGGCTTTGGGGATGGTGTGGGAAGGTGAAGTTGATGTTGAAGTTTAGCCATGATCTTATTGAATAGCGGCGCAGGCTTGAGGTGCCATCTGGCCTACTCCAGCTGCTATTTCTTATGTTCTTAGGTACTGTAGTTGCTGACCTGGCTACTAGCAACTAACTCAGCACAGACTAGCACTCAAACCTGGGAGTTCTGGTGTTAGGGGTAGTACTACATCACTCGGAATTCAGAGCATCTTGGAATTCCATAATATTTTATATTATTGAGATTTGATGAGCTGTCTGTCCCTTGGGAGAAAATTGTCGAATTATTTCTGTTAATGTACCTTGCGTTTATTCCTGGTGTTTTGGACAATGTAGAAAAGGCAGCCTGATTGCTGTCATTCCCATCCTGGGGCAAATAAGTAAGGGAACACTGATTAGCTGTTCCTTTTGAGGTTACTGCTAGATCCAGGATGCAGTGTATGTGACTGATGTGGCTTGACTTAGTGCTCAGTTTGTATGCTGCAGGTTCTACATTGAACTGGTTTATATGTAGAAGTTACAACATGAAACAGACCATTCAGTCCAATCAGTCTATGTCTGCGTTGACACTCCACATGAGCAAATAGTTCTAACCACACTTACCCACCTCATTTCTATACCCCGTTATCCCCTTTCCACATCCAGCTAGTAGGGATAAGGCTGCCTTGTTATTAAATGGGGGTGGCAGGAAATAAAGGATGAGTAGCTGAAATAGTCTGATTTACTGTACATTCACTGTCAGAGGCAATGACCCAGCTTTCTGTGTTAGGAGAATTGATGCTAACCTCCTCTCATTTGGAGATGGCATCGGAACTTGCAGCTGTTGCTCTCCACACTTTGCTGCTAATATTCTTCAATTTATAACCTGAACAGATCAAATTTTCAGGAATGCAGCATCAATCATAACTCATCCAGTAACATGAAACCATTTCAGAATACATCCTTCTGCCACGACTGGCATCAATTCAAAAACATTTAGATTAAATTAAATATCTAAAATTGCAAGTTATTCTCTTTAAACTTCAGGGAAACTGAATTAGAGACCTGTACTGGCTATTTGAACCATACATTCAGTACTGTATTCATGGGATAACTCCATTACTCTAAATCTGAGTTGTTTGTGTGAATTTGGGGCTGAGTGTTTAGTGATCGTAATCGCCCTGCCTGGACTTGTGCAGAGTGATTTGAACATTTCAATACAGTGTCATTACCACCTTGTTTCCAGGTCATCCTGTGATGTATTCTTGTGTGTTTGAGGGTGTTTATCTGGAGTTCTGAGTCACGGCCACATTATCAGACTGTATTATAAGTAGTTTGTGTGGTGCTTTATTTGTTCCATTTAGTCAACCAATGTAACACAGTCAGGCGTAGATTAAAAAATGCATTGGGTAAATTAAGAGCCAGGTACTATAGTATAGTAGGCCATTTTTAATAAGTTCTTTCTCACATCCCCTGTATCTCTTGCCCAACATCTTAAATCTGTGTCCCCGAGATTTTTTTAAAAGTTCATTCATGGGATGTGGGCGTCGCTGGCCAGGTCAGCATTTGTTGCCCATCCTAATTGCCCTTGAGAAGGTGGTGGTGAGCTGCCTTCTTGAACCGCTGCAGTCCATTTGGGGTAGGTATACCCACAGTGCTGTTAGGAAGGGAGTTCCAGGATTTTGACCCAGTGACAGTGAAGGAATGGCGATTATAGTTCCAAGTCAGGATGATGTGTGACTTGGAAGGGAACTTGCAGGTGGTGGTGTTCCCATGCATTTGCTGCCCTTGTCCTTCTAGTTGGTAGAGGTCGCGGGTTTGGAAGGTGCTGTCGAAGGAGCGTTGGTGCATTGCTACAGTGCATCTTGTAGATGGTACACACTGCTGGCACTGTGCGTCGGTGGTGGAGGGAGTGAATGTTTGTAGATGGGGTGCCAATCAAGCGGGCTGCTTTGTCCTGGATGGTGTCGAGCTACTTTGAATGTTTTGGAACTTCACCCATCCAGGCAAGTGGAGAGTATTCCATCACACTCCTGACTTGTGCCTTGTAGATGGTGGACAGGCTTCGGCGGTCAGCTAGTGGGAGCAGCTTTTCTAAAACATTTTCTAATCCTGTACACCTCTAGCAAATCTCCCCTCAATCTGCTTTTCTCCCAGGAGAACAACCCCAGCTTCTCCAACCTAACCCTGGAACTGTTCTGGTAAATCTCCTTTGCGTCCTCTCAAGGACCCTCGCATCCTTGCTGAAGTGTGATGACCAGAACTAGATGCAGTACTCCAGTTGGAGCCTAACCAGAGCTTTATAGATGTTCAGCATAACTTCCCTGCTTTTGTACTCAGTGTCTCTATTTATGAAGACCAAGATCCCTTACTGCGTACTTTACTAACTACTCTCTCAATATGTCCTGCCACCTTCAAAGATCAGTGCACATGCACCCTCTGGTCCCTCTGTTCCTGCACACTCTTTAGAACTGTGCCATTAGGTATATATTGCGTCTCCCTAATCCTTCTGCCAAAATGCATCATCTCACTATTGTTACGAACAGATAGTTAATTGTGAAAACAAATTTCTCTATATTTTCAACAGCTTGTCTGTAAGCTGATTGTGATTTAAATTTTTCCTTTTTTTAAATTAAAAACATTGATGGCATATTTCTCTGCTCCCTCAGTTTGTGAACCCTGACTTTTAAAGGACTGCAACAACACTGTTGTTAAAGTTAAAACATAGAAGTAGGGTTTATTAACACACATTCTTAAACGCAGGAGGGGGTTAACTTCGCAACGCCCACTCACAAACGTACAAGGAATGGTAAAGGCACCAAAAGTGCAAGGACATTTATCAAGTAAAAAATAGCTTAATTACAAACTGACGAGGGTTCCAGTTGAAACTAGAATCCGTTTTTTAACTAACATAAAGTCCAATGCTGGAATTAACCGACTGGAAATGCCAAGTGGAGTAGGAGACATTGGAAATCTGTTCTCTTAAACTTTCTTCTCATGCACTTTCTGGGATAAGCTAAGGCAGCTTAGTTTCTGATTTCATCCTTTTCAATGAGAGAGAAATTGGCAGAGAGCAGGCAGATTTCTTGCTGCTTTGCATGCTGTGGCTTCTTCTTCTTGCAAACAGGCCCCAGAGATAGTGATATGCAGCTTCAAAGCAGCTTTTTTTTGTAGTACCAGTTGTTCTCTAACTGAAACTGTTTCAAAACCAGACAGACTAAAAAGGGTGGCTTCTAGGCCATGTGACCGGACCCCTTCAAATAGTTGACCAACCTCCTGTTGAAGTGATCTCCCCCTTCCATTTTAAACAAGTTGAACACAGAAGTAAATCAACTTAAACATGTTGTGTATAATGGCAGCTGGCAATAACACCCGAGTGCACAAAAATACTATAATTTACAGACACTATATATGTCAAAAAAGCAGTGGTCCTAGCATTGGCCCTTGGAGAACACTGCTGTCTGCCATCCTCCATTCTGAAAAACAACCATTTACACTGACTTGATGTTTTCTGTTCTTAAGCCAATGTTTTTTATCCAAGCTGACACTGGCCATCTTATTCCATGAGCCTCAATTTTGTTAACCAGCCTTTTATGTAGTACTTTGCCAAACTGGTAGCTAAAAGTGAGGCCGCTGGAAATGCTGCTTCATGGCATTGATCAGTGCTTTTTGCTTCTTATAGGTTCTTTCAGTTCGATACTGTGTGCCATTAAGAGCCGTATGCGGTGGTACAGGGTTGCCCCTTATGCCTTATGTTGCTTGGAGTATCATGTGGCTCAGATTCAGATATCCTTGAGTCAGATGAAAGCAGTATCACCTAGTTTTACTTTAAATATAGAAGAGGTTGTAGACCTTTTCATGCTGCAATAAAGGACCGCATGCGTAGAGGCCTTTGTTTCACTCCATAAAGTCTATAATTGTAGCTCACAGAGGAATGTCCAATTTGAGGCTTGGGACATTCCTAACAGCTTCTTTTAGAACCTGGGGCTGAATCCCTGGTCAAAGCTGAGCTTTTTCCAGTATTATTTAAAATTCTGGCGGGGTCCATTGCTTGATTATTGGGTTGGTTGTTGTGTTAAGTCCTCACAGTGACACAGGGAGTATTGTACTGACTTTCAGGTGTGATGTTAAGTCGAGGCTCTCTCAAATGGGTATAAAGGATCCCGTGGCACTATTCAGAAAAGAGCATGGACTTCTCCCAGTATATCAGGCAACATTTATCTCTCAATCAACACCACCAAAACAGATTACCTGGTCATGATCACATTGTTTTTTGTTGCTGTTCGCAAACTGGCAGCCATGTTTTCTTCATTACAGCAGTCACTGCACTTCAAAAGTACTTAATTGGCTGGAAAGTGCTTTGGAATGCTCTTAGGTTGTGAAAGGCACTATCTAAATGCAACTCATTCTTATATTTATGCAAAACTTCATGTCTTCTTAGGAATTTTAATGCATTACAGCAGCACACCAAGTCAAAGAGGTGTGAAATAATCGGTGTCTTGAGCAGATTGCCTGCTTGTCCTATCTTTTAAGGAGTGATGCGTCATGTTGGAAAGGCAAATAGAGAGCTTCAGTTGGCCAGTTGAACAGTGTTTCGCTTGAAAATTGAGTTTTGGTCCTGTAGCTGATTTTAGCTCGGTTTGATTTTCAGCATTTCGTAGATTATAAAAAGGAATACCTTTAGGCTGTATGGAGAGTGAAATGATGCTTGATGCTGATTGTGCGAAATAGTTGCATGTTACTGATCCAGAGTCTTGCAAATACTTCAAAAGTTTTATCAGTTACAGAAAAAGAAAGTAGTCTCCAGAGACAATTTTTTCTTGCTATTTCTCCCCATTGCTGGGATACAGTTCGAAGATATTAGTAGCCCTCTAATATCTTAGCCAAGTGCTCATTCTTCAACAATGAGCGATAGCAGGCACTTCCATAGTCAGGTAACGTTATAGCTGAGATTGATCCTGTCCCACCCTTGTCTCCCCACACTACACATACAGCAAAGATCTGTGGATAGGAGTCAGGAGCAGGAACCCGGCTGATTATCCCTTTCCAGCTCGGGGTGTTTTAGCCACTTCGTAGCACCTCAACTGTGGTAGTGGTTGTAGCTGGCTAATTGAACCTGGGACCTTTCTGTCCAGCTCAGTTACTCATTGCTTTTAGCATTGTGGAACTAATTTCTCTAAATCTTTAGGAAAGAAGATTGCATTTATTTCTGTTGAAAAGTGTTCAACATTTTTCCTGAATAGGAATATATTTTTCCAAAGTAGGATTTGTTGGGATGCAGCAGTTACATTTTATTTTTATCTCGTTCTGAGTCTGGGTGGATGAACAAGAGCTGCTTTGGGTGAGTTACAGACCCAGCTCTCCATGTCTCCCAAGGGTCGCTATCCAGCCCCACTAACTTGATGCCTGTGTTGTGACTGTGACAGGAAGCTTGTATTGGAATTGCAGGCATCGATGTGTATTCTGTCTCTGTGTGGCACAGTAGATTGGTGCTGCATTGTAATGTTGCATAGATTCACTGTGTAGGTAACATTTAGAGGCAATTCTGGCTTTAAAATGGATTGAGATTAGTTAAGGAATAAACAGGTTTGTTTTTAGAGTTCTTTAATACAATGTAGCATGCCTTCAATGGTGTTGGCCCGGACTGGGTGCTGCAGCATTACTCTTTAAGCAGTGAGGTAAGTGCTGCTTGTGGATTAAATTTGCATATGTGTGTAACTAGGGAACGGAGTGCTGAAAGCTGCTTCCGGTTGGTCGCTGATGATGTAACTATGCTCAGTGTGTGCAGGAGATGTGATACGGTGAGGAGTTCTTTGGTATTGGATGCACTGTAACTGGATTCAGGTACTGGGTGTGTAAGCTTGTGTTGTAAGTGCTTGTACATAAAGGCAAGGTGCACAACATGTTACTGTTTGTAATTGGATTGATGCAGCTTTGAATCCATTGCTATGTAAGCAGGCAGCCAGTCAAGTTGGCTCCTGGGAGAGACCGAGTGGAAGAAATGCTGTGTAGTGTGCCTTCAGTGATGCAGCATTATTGACTCTGACTCTCACCGCTCAGGTAGTTATGTGTCCTTTTACCTCATACTGATATGCTGACCAATATTTTTTGTGGCTATAACAAGTGATAACAGAGAATGCAATTCATGAGTGTGAGCTTAACTGGCTAGTTTGTCTTAAAGCCTGCATGTTTGATGAACTGTGAAAGCAGTTTGAACAGGAGTGGAAGGAAAGCTCGGTGCCCCAGAACCAACATCTGATCTGCCTTAGAACTATGCTGCTAACCAGACAGGCTGCTTTCTTTGTAAATTACTTGTCAGCATGTGTACAGCTGCTCAGAACCTGAACATGTGCACAAGGTGCCAAAGATCTTGGTAACACAGCAGGGATATATCAGTAGCCCCCCCCCCCCCCCCCCCCCCCACTCTCCTGGGCTCTGCTCTAAATCTAGGTCTATGTTGTTGCAAACTGCAGTAACCAGATTAATTGGTGTGCTTTTTTTAACCTTTTGTTAAAGTAAAAACTACAAACCACTCCCATAAATGGGTTAAGTAGTAAATATTACAGCGTTGATATTCTTTGCACTTATCAATATCTACAGTAGCATTGTGTGGGGGTGGGGGGGGATGATAAAACCCATTGAAAATTTGATCTGGAGCTCTCCTGTTCCTGAGGACACTGGTGGCAGTTGGTGTCACATTTGGATATGAATATTCTTCATTACTTAAGGATTTTTTTTTTTTTAAAAAGGTCAAAATTTAAGTCAGCTAGAACATTCCAGCAATGGCAATTGAAGTGTAAGTTTAAAAAGCTCCTTGGTGAATTGTCACAGTGGAAAAGTTGTAGTTCAGGCAACCCTACCACCAACATGTTGCAATGAGGCAGAAATGTTGATGCAGTGTGCTTTAGCTATCTGCTTGTTGCCGTAGTGACTAATGTGATGAGTTGGAGTAGTTCTGCTTAAAAAGCCAGGATGTGTTATAGTTACAAGGGTGGAATGTGGCCTTCTGCCAAGAAGGAGCAGGCCTTCCCCTGGACATCACTCCTGCAGGGCAAAAGGTGACGACACTGCAATTTTTGCAGTGCACAGATCAGTGATTATTAAAACAACAACACTGAAACTACATGCTATTTTAGATTTGCATTTGAGCAATGAATTGAAGTGTGGATTATTATATTCATCCACTGTTGCATTGTGCTGGTCAGACATCCCAGCCTCTTAATTTTAAACAGTTTAAAGATTGCTAATACAGGCTTCCCCCTGCCACTACCCCCCAACCCCAAATTTTCTGGTTCCCCCATTTCCCGATGCAGGTGACTGATGCTGGAGTACACTTTAAACCTTTTGCGCAAATATTTGTTTGCTGCAATCTCTTTCACTTATTATTGTGGGTGAGTGGCTTGTTAGTAACATCAACTTGCATTTACATAGTACCTTTTAAATCTCCCAAGGTGCTTCACGGGAGCACAATCAGACAAATAAATTGGCACTGAATCAAAGAAAGGAGGTCTCAGGATAGCTGGCCAAAAACTGATAGTAGCCCAACAGTCAATCACCCCAGACAAAACAAAATACTGTGGATGCTGAAAAGCTGAAAAATAAACTGCAAATGCTGGAAATACTCAGCAGGTCTGGCAGCATCTGTGGAGAGAAAAATAGAGTTAATATTTCAGGAGTTCTGATGAAAGGTCATTGATCTTAAAAGTTGGGCTCAATTTTTGAGGAGGCGGGACCTTTGGCGGGGTCAAGGCCGCAATTTCATGTCCCTCAGTGGTATGCTTGCTTTTTAACGTGGTTCCGCCTCCCATTGTCTTTGAGAGACGTAGGGGCCTATATACCAACAGTCCGCCAGCCCGAATGTCGCGGTTCATCAATGCGTCTTGCAAATGAGCCACTCGAGGACATTAAAGGGCAGAGAGCGATTTTGGTTTGGAGTCATAAGGAACACGAAGCTTTGCCACTATATCCCTGTACAGGAAGCGGCATCACAGCAGGGAACCAGTCATGGAGGTGAGTCTGTTTAATATCGATGCATAAAAGGAAGAAGGCTCAGAGAGCTGCTCATATGGTGGCACACAGTGGCCATTGAGTGTGCAGAGGTCAGATAGAGTTAGCTCGATAGGCACTGGACTAATTGTGCGGGAGTGACCCTACAGGGTTTGGTGGGGGGAGGGGGGGGGCGGGCGGGCGGTGGGTCCAGGGAGCTGTGATGGTCCTTCTGGAGGCAAGGATGGCTACATTTGGAGCTGGGCTACTTGGAGTTGGGGACAAGTAGCTACTCCCACAGCAAATACAGCCTGAGGCACGCAGAGGAGATGCATGAAGGGCGGGGAGGGAACAAAGCCAGTACCCTCTGCATAGGGTATACCAACAATGAATGAGAATCCTGAATCTGGCAGAGTATATGTGTTGCCAAATGATGCGCCTATTAAGGCAGATGGTAGCAGAATTGTGAGCCATGGCAGAGGGCCACCTCACTCCTTGCTGGTCGCGTCGGCACTCCTTGCCAGTAGTCAATAAAGTGATAGTGGTGCCGAACTTTGCCTGTGTGTTATTTTAAGGGGTGGCAACACCTCACTGGCATCTCACAATCGGCTGACAATCACAGAATATGGGAGGTCACAGATGCCCCATTTGAAAGGGCATTGAGTACACCACTGATGGGGCTGCCAGGCACAGAGGGCAGTGGGATTTGGCTCCATCGCTGGACTCCCTGAGATGCAGGAGGTTGTCGACTGCACCCATGTGACCATCATGGAAGGGATTCCACTTTCTCAAAGTTCACTGCTATGCGACCACCAGAAGGGTTTCCTGCCGGTCTGTGCATGCTATCTTGGCGGCCTCCATGACTCCTTCATCCTTAGGCAATCGCAGGTTCCACAGCTGTTTCTGCCACCAGAGAGAATACGTGGATGGCTGCTAGGGGACAGGGTTATTGTCATGCAGGGTCCCACCTTCCAAGAATGAGGCACATTAATTTTGCCACATGAACATTGATTTTTTAAACTGGAGTAAAGAAAGAACTTGCTTTTTAGAAGAAAGAAACACCAGACCCTTGACTGGAAAGACATTTGCATATTTACAGACAGTGCTTAAAAGGGACAAAAGACCATTCCCTGATACATTCAATTCACAATGAACTTTTGATTACCAGATGTTGAAAGTGGAGGAGCTAGCATTCCAGGTTGACTGCTAAGATGGCCGAATACACAATCAGACGTGGTCAGACCAGTTTAGTCACATGACTGACTTGCAGTTTTTTTTGGAACTTGCCACAGAGAATTTGAACTGAGAAAGCTGTTTGCACCTGGGCTGAGAAGACCTCTCCTGTCTGCTCTCATCTCCCTGATTAGCTCCGGAATCCATTGAAGACAGCTGAACCCCAAGAGAGAAAAGTCTCCAACAATGAACAAGGATTAACAAGAATACTGGGCCCCAACGAAAAGCAAAATCTACCTACAAGCAAGGACAGCGAGCTCGAAGCACAGTAACAAAAACCTCTCTTCAAAGATTGCCTCAAACCTCTCCACTATCTTTCTTCGCTTTTCTGTCTCTATTTGCATGTGCGCATCGCGTATATATGCTAGCGTGGGGCGGGGCATGTATCCATAGGTGTTAACCGAATTAAAGTTTAACTTTGTTTTAATTAATTTCACTTTTCTTCTTTAAACCTAAGAAAGCCTGTTTGTGCTCATTTCTTTGCCTTATAATTGGAAAACAGTGAACAAGGATTCACCAAGGGGGAGCTCAAAATATGGTATGTTTAAAAAAAAAAATCCTGTTACAGTAAGACCAGGTGAAGGCTGAAAGCGACCCCTTGTCACCTTTCTCACCTGGTTGTAGCAGCTATCCATTGAAGAGATGGTGCTGACACCTATACTCAACCCTTCAGTGGAGGCACAGAGGGGCTACAATCTCTGCCACCACAGCACAAAGCCCACCATAGACAAGGCCATTGGACTTATTAAGATGCAGTTCCGGTGGCTTGACCGGTCGGTGGAAGGGCGGGCCGCCCTCCTGTACACTCCCTCAAGTGTTTCTCGGATTGTAGTGGTCTGCCGCACTCTGCACAACATAGCTCTCCAGAGTGTTGTGGACCTTGATGAGGGAGAACCAAAGGAATGGCACACTTTCCCGGAGGATGAGGACGTGGAGGAAGTAGTGGAGCAGGATGAACCAACCTTGAAAAGCCCTCCACAGGTATTGTTGAGGCCTCAAAGCATTCATATGAATGGAAGGGCTCGGGCTGCACCAATTCTGGTACGTGTCTCCTGAGGGCTCACGATACCAGTAAGCAAGCGGTAGAGAAACTCACCTTTCTCAGAGGGAGGGAGTGATTCCAAGATGCATACGAAGCATAGAGTTTCCACTGTCGTCCACATTGTCTGGAAGGCAAGTCTCCAACTGCCACACAATTTCAACTAGACCGCATTTGTTGACAACGCGAACGGTAGGTGGCGCTGTTTTGGCACATGCGCAAATACAGCATGTGCCACGAAAACGTCACAGATTGCGACTGTAGCAGCTGCCGGGACTAAAGATGGCGCTGCTCAAAGAATCTCACAGAGGAAACCTAACGAACCAATGGCCGGAGTGAGGGAGCAGCGCGGGGGCCGGGGAGAGCAGCGTTGAGGGTGTCGGGGGGCGGGAAAAAGAGAAGGGGGGGGAGAAAGAGAAGGATGGAGGGGGGGGGAAGAGAGGGAGGGGGGAAAAGAGAGGGAGGGAGGAAGTGGGGGTGATGGAGATGGGGGGAAGGGCGGGAGTGGGGGGTTGGGGGAGGGGGGGGGGAGCAGCGCAGCGGAAGAGGAGTGCCTTTTTCTGTGCATTCGCCAGAAACATAACAGCAAAAGACTTACCGGCCAGTCCCTGGACCTGGTAACACCAAGGTCATCGCACACTCGCTCCCCGCAGCTCTCTACGGCCTTTCGCATCCGGCCCTCTCTATTCAGCCGTTGCCTCCAGCTGCGGATGCCCAATCCAGTTGCTTCTCCCCTACTTCTCCACAGTACTTCAGGCATTGCAACTGTCTGGTCCCTGCATTTTGCATGCTCCCTCTCCCCCCGCCTCCCTGCTCTCCTGACCCCCTCCCCTCTCACCCCCTCCCCCCCTCTCACCCCCTCCCCCCCCTCTCTCCCCTCTCACCCCCTCTCACCCCACTCCCCTCTCACCCCCTCCGCCTCTCACCCCCTCCCCCTCTCCCCCCTCTCTCCCCCTTCCCCCCTCTTTCCCACTTCCCCCCCTCGCCACCCATCCACCCCCCTCCCCCCTCTCCCCCTTCCCCCCCTCTCCATCTTCACCTCTCCCCCTTCCCCCCCTCTCCATCTTCACCTCTCCCCCCTCTCCATCTTCATCTCCACCCCTCTCCATCTTCACCTCCCCCCCTCTCCATCTTCACCTCCCCCCCTCTCCATCTTCACCTCCCCCCTCTCCATCTTCATCTCCACCCCTCTCCATCTTCACCTCCCCCCCTCTCCATCTTCACCTCCCCCCTCTCCATCTTCACCTCCCCCCTCTCCATCTTCACCTCCCCCCTCTCCATCTTCACCTCCCCCCTCTCCATCTTCACCTCCCCCCTCTCCATCTTCACCTCCCCCCTCTCCATCTTCACCTCCCCCCTCTCCATCTTCACCTCCCCCCTCTCCATCTTCACCTCCCCCCTCTCCATCTTCACCTCCCCCCTCTCCATCTTCACCTCCCCCCTCTCCATCTTCACCTCCCCCCTCTCCATCTTCACCTCCCCCTCTCCATCTTCACCTCCCCCCTCTCCATCTTCACCTCCCCCCTCTCCATCTTCACCTCCCCCCTCTCCATCTTCACCTCCCCCCTCTCCATCTTCACCTCCCCCCTCTCCATCTTCACCTCCCCCTCTCCATCTTCACCTCCCCCCTCTCCATCTTCACCTCCCCCCTCTCCATCTTCACCTCCCCCCTCTCCATCTTCACCTCCCCCCTCTCCATCTTCACCTCCCCCCTCTCCATCTTCACCTCCCCCCTCTCCATCTTCACCTCCCCCCTCTCCATCTTCACCTCCCCCCTCTCCATCTTCACCTCCCCCCTCTCCATCTTCACCTCCCCCCTCTCCATCTTCACCTCCCCCCTCTCCATCTTCACCTCCCCCCTCTCCATCTTCACCTCCCCCCTCTCCATCTTCACCTCCCCCCTCTCCATCTTCACCTCCCCCCTCTCCATCTTCACCTCCCCCCTCTCCATCTTCACCTCCCCCCTCTCCATCTTCACCTCCCCCCCTCTCCATCTTCACCTCCCCCCCCTCTCCATCTTCACCTCCCCCCCCTCTCCATCTTCACCTCCCCCTCCTCTCCATCTTCACCTCCCCCTCCTCTCCATCTTCACCTCCCCCCCTCTCCATCTTCACCTCCCCCTCCTCTCCATCTTCACCTCCCCCCCCTCTCCATCTTCACCTCCCCCCCCTCTCCATCTTCACCTCCCCCCCTCTCCATCTTCACCTCCCCCCCTCTCCATCTTCACCTCCCCCCCTCTCCATCTTCACCTCCCCCCCTCTCCATCTTCACCTCCCCCCCTCTCCATCTTCACCTCCCCCCCTCTCCATCTTCACCTCCCCCCCTCTCCATCTTCACCTCCCCCCCTCTCCATCTTCACCTCCCCCCCTCTCCATCTTCATCTCCCCCCCCTCTCCATCTTCATCTCCCCCCCCTCTCCATCTTCACCTCCCCCCCATCTCCATCTTCATCTCCCCCCCCCCTCTCCATCTTCACCTCCCCCCCCTCTCCATCTTCACCTCCCCCCCCTCTCCATCTTCACCTCCCCCCCCTCTCCATCTTCACCTCCCCCCCCCTCTCCATCTTCACCTCCCCCCCCCTCTCCATCTTCACCTCCCCCCCCCTCTCCATCTTCACCTCCCCCCCCCTCTCCATCTTCACCTCCCCCCCCTCTCCATCTTCACCTCCCCCCCCTCTCCATCTTCACCTACCCCCCTCTCCATCTTCACCTCCCCCCCCTCCATCTTCACCTCCCCATCTCCATTTTCACCTTCTCCCTCTCCACCCCCCCTCCCTCCCTCTCTTCACCCACCCCTCCCTCCCCCTCTTCACCCACCCCTCCATCCCCCTCTTCACCCAACCCTCCACCCCCCTCCACCCACCCCTCCCTCTACCCCGCTACCTCCACCCCTCCCTCTAACCCCCTGCCTCCACCCCTCCCTCTACCCCCTATCTCCACCCCTCCCTCTACCCCCTATCTCCACCCCTCCCTTTACCCCCTATCTCCACCCCTCCCTCTACCCCCCTACCTCCACCCCTCCCACTACCCCCTACCTCCACCCCTCCCACTACCCCCCTACCTCCACCCCTCCCACTACCCCCTACCTCCACCCCTCCCTCTACCCCCCTACCTCCACCCCTCCCTCTACCCCCTACCTCCACCCCTCCCTCTACCCCTCTATCCCCACCTCTCCCTCTACCCCCACCCCTCCCTCTACCCCCCTACCTCCACCCGTCCCTCTACCCCCCCTGCCCCCCTACCTCCACCCCTCCCTCTGCCCCCCTACCTCCACCCCTCCCTCTACCCCCCCTACCTCCACCCCTCCCTCTACCCCCCTACCTCCACCCCTCCCTCTACCCCCCCTACCTCCACCCCTCCCTCTACCCCCCTACCTCCACCCCTCCCTCTACCCCCCTACCTCCACCCCTCCCTCTACCCCCCCTACCTCCACCCCTCCCTCTACCCCCCCCTACCTCCACCCCTCCCTCTACCCCCCCTACCTCCACCCCTCCCTCTACCCCCCCTACCTCCACCCCTCCCTCTACCCCCCCTACCTCCACCCCTCCCTCTACCCCCCTACCTCCACCCCTCCCTCTACCCCCCTACCTCCACCCCTCCCTCTACCCCCCTACCTCCACCCCTCCCTCTACCCCCCTACCTCCACCCCTCCCTCTACCCCCCTACCTCCACCCCTCCCTCTACCCCCCTACCTCCACCCCTCCCTCTACCCCCCTACCTCCACCCCTCCCTCTACCCCCCTACCTCCACCCCTCCCTCTACCCCCCTACCTCCACCCCTCCCTCTACCCCCCTACCTCCACCCTCCCTCTACCCCCCTACCTCCACCCCTCCCTCTACCCCCCTACCTCCACCCCTCCCTCTACCCCCCTACCTCCACCCCTCCCTCTACCCCCCTACCTCCACCCCTCCCTCTACCCCCCTACCTCCACCCCTCCCTCTACCCCCTACCTCCACCCCTCCCTCTAGCCCCCCTACCTCCACCCCTCCATCTAGCCCCCCTACCTCCACCCCTCCCTCTACGCCCCCTACCTCCACCCCTCCCTCTACCCCCACCCCTCCCTCCACCCCACACTCTACCCCCCTACCTCCGCCCCTCCCTCTACCACCCTACCTCCACCCCTCCCTCTACCCCCCTACCTCCACCCCTCCCTCTACACCCCTACCCCCACCAATCCCTCTACCCCCACCCCTCCCTCCACCCCACACTCTACCCCCCTACCTCCGCCCCTCCCTCTACCTCCACCCCTCTACCCCTCTACCTCCACCCCTCTACCTCCACCCCTCCCTCTACCCCCTACCTCCACCCTCCCTCTACCTCCACCCTCCCTCTACCTCCACCCTCCCTCTACCTCCACCCTCCCTCTACCTCCACCCTCCCTCGACCTCCACCCTCCCTCGACCTCCACCCTCCCTCGACCCCCACCCCTCCCTCTACCCCCACCCCTCCCTCTACCCCCACCCCTCCCTCTACCCCCACCCCTCCCTCTACCTCCATCCATAAATGCAATGTTCCTTTCCACATCGTGACGAGCTCCGCAGCATGATCCAGTTGCCTTCATTGCTTGAATGCTGACCTTAAGTCTCAAGGATTGTTTTCTCGACGGCATGTTTTACATGAAAAGAAATAAAGCAAATCAGAGTCAGAGCTTGCCTCCATCCATCCACTGAAATTACTGTTGTGCACACCTTTTTCAGTTCTGCAGTGAAACGAAAGTGACTGTTTAGATGGTAGGTTGCAGCACATGTACTGCCTGCACCCAGCAACTCACAACAGGGACTGGAGAACATGCAGTGCCCCAGACAATGGAAATGTTTTCAGAGTAGTTTACAACAGAGACTGGAGAACATGCGGTGCCCCAGACAATGGAAATGTTTTCAAAGCAACTTACAAAGGCAGAGCAACTTACCTTGGAACAATCTCCTGTGTCTAATAAAAATGAAGCAAGTCTCCAAAACGACTAAATAATTCAGATAAAATGCGAGAAAATGCCCGACGAAACCTCTCCTCCTTCCACTTGCAAAAAGTCGCGCCGAAGCTTTGATGCATGCGTGAATATCCGCAGATTGACGCATGCGCAGAGGCCAACCTGGCGCGTTGCCCGTGGAAGACGACGTAACGCGATGACGTCATCTGCGCATGCGCAAGGCGTCAGTGGCAAGCCGGACTGCAGCGCATGCGCAGAGATTAGGAGACCGTGTGTGCATGTGCGTACCGCGTCGTCTGCGCATGCGCAAAACGGTCCTGGCAAGCCGGACTGCAGCGCATGCGCAGAGGGCATGAGACCGTCTGTGCATGTGCGCACGCGGCGCATCCTGATGACGTCGGCGATGACGAAGCGTTGTCACGAATCACTTTGTTTCAACTAACATGCTCATTTGTGTCCCTCCCCCACTTTATCATTTGTGTGCCTTAAAGCCATCGATTGTTAGAATCACACAAGTCTGGGTCCAATCATTAATTTTTTCATTACATTGAGTCATTTTAACTGGTCACACCACAACAAAGATCACCCAACTGAGCCACAAAGTTAGACTACCGACGTGGCCCCCTCCCCCCTTGGCCGCTCCTATGGGGTGCTCCCGCTATGGCTGAGGATGAGGTGGAGGCAGGCTACTTGTATGTGTATGGATGCAGCTGAGTTGCTGTGGCGGTCGTCCTCGTCACTGTAGTGCCATTATGGGCACCGCAGTATGCTGCCTTATCTCTGTCGATGCAGGGGCAGCCACGGCCATGGGACCTTCCTGCATTGATGGTGCCTCAATCGAAGGGGCCAAGGGGATGGCAAATGATGGTGCCCTGTGAGGAGAGACCCCCTCACCTCATAGCTGCCTGCCTCAGCCCTTTTGTGGGGTGCTTGAACGTTGGAGGGAATCACCAGCTGGGGTGCACCTGGCATCCACTCTATACATCTTTGCACCAGCAGTGGGGAGATGGTGGCATAGTGTAATCCAGAGGCCAAGGCTAATGCCCTGGGGACTGGGTTCAAATTGCACCAAGGCAGCTGGTAGAATTTAAATTCAATTATAAGTACATGCAATTAATTAATAAAAATCTGCAATTGAAATCTAGTCTCAGTAATGATGCCATGAAATTAACATCGATTGTTGGAAAAACCCATCTGGTTCACTAATGTCCCTTAGGGAATGAAATCTGACTTCCTTACCTGATTTGACCTACATGTAACTCCAGACCCATAGCAACGTGGTTGACTCCTAACTGCCCTCTGAAATGCCCTAGCACGCCACTCAGTTCAGGGGCAATTAGGGATGGGTAACAACTGCTGGTCTGCCAGTGATACCCACATCCTATGAAAGAATTTTAAAAAAGTGCCACTGACCAGTCAATGCTACAGAAATTGGTATACATTCAGTTCTTATTGGTGTGCTGTTCCTGCATCCACTCAACCTGGTGCTGCATATGGCTCTCCCAAGAGGTTGGCCACTTCGTCAATGGATGACCTCCTGTGCTTATGGGCCTGAGACAATGCAGTGCATGTAACATGGATGGACTCCTCCATTTTCGTCCCATAACTTCGCAATGCCTCAGGGAACGCTGACATTTCCTGCTGCTGCTCCAGGAAGTCACACCTTGTGTGTGACACTTGAGGCTTGCATTTCCGTCCAGCTGAGCATGGCTGTGTCTGTCCTCCATCCTCCGAGGGGGACTGCCCACAACTGTCTCTGCCTCGCTCACCTCCTCTGTGATGTGTTGCTCATCCTGTGCCACTCGTTCTCAATGCGTGAGGCCCCACTGAAGTGGGTGTATCTCTGCTGGTGGAGGATGCGCTTCACTGATGTGACAGTGCTGGCTTGGTTGTTTCTTCCTCTGCTGAAGAAGACGATGACATCACTTGTTGCTGTCGTGGCTTCCCCCTTCACGTCTGACCCTGCGGAAGATATAAGAAGCTGGTCTGGAAAATCTTGCCTGTTTCATCAGCTGCTTCTGCAGTGATGCAACATTGCATACAGTTTATTTGTAGGGGTGGAGGAAACCGAAGAACAGAGAGCTCCATCCCCGTCACCTGGAGATGGTAAGATAATTTCACCCTCTCTTGGATGGACTGCCATCTCGCGACCCTGGAAATGTCAAGAGCCTTCTCCTCCATTGACTTCAGAACTGCTAGATGGGGCACTCCACCACCTGAATGAGCCCTTTCTCTGGAGTTGTGAGCTTGTTTCTCCCACAAAGCCACGAGCAAGAGAGTTAAGACCATGTTGCCCTCTTTCATCACCTCCAGCAGATCAGTCACGTGATGTGACTGCCATCAGTGTTGCCTCCTCCCCAAGCGATTGGGGTGTGAGATTTGCCACTGGCTCAATAGTCTTTGGAGCACACAAACTTTTAATATGATGGAGCATTCTGTGTTCTCAGGCTGCTCAGTTTATGGGTGAGCTGGAGTCGTCATCTGGCTGTCGCGTTGTGTTCACCTTGTCAGCCCTCAGAAGGTCAAAGAAGCATTTGTGGCACTGTACCCCCACCCTTGCGACAGTGCAGTGTCTGCTCACTTCACGAGCCAGCTCCAGCCATGCTTGCTTCATCTGGCCTTCTGCCTCTCTCTGGGAAAAGAACACTCCGCTGTTCAGCCATGGTCTTGAGAAGAACCTCACAGGTGGCATCTGAAAATCATTGGGTTGACCTTGCCAGGGAGCCTGGCCTGCTGCTATCCTCGCTGTTCCATCCTTCAATAACCCTTCGCCCACAATAATGGTTGTCATTAGCCCTTTAAATCGTATTTGCTGTGCCAGCGAGCTCCTGACTCCTGAACGGATCCGTCGACCCTAATCGAATGGTGAACGTGCCATCTGGCCACTAATTGGCCATCTCATTGAAAATTGCATCAGTGGTCATGTGCCAATGCGGAGCGGAGTTGGGACGAAAAATTCAGCACGTTAACTCTGTTTCTCTCTCCACTGATGCTGTCAGATCTGCTGAGTATTTCCAGCATTTTCTGTTTTTTTTTAAAGTCAGTCAGTCTAGACTGGTTTATTTACTGTAGTGTTCTTTGTACTTGTGTTGCCTGTAGAGGCCAGTTATGCTAATCTCACCAGAAGCTGTTGAAGTTTTGTGTTGTCTGCTGGATCTGGGCATAAATAAGTTCTTAAAAAGTTCTATTTCTTTGTATGGAAATATCCCTGAAAGATGAGTTGGTGATGAGACCATCCAATGTTGCTGTAAGCCATATAGACCAGGAAATTGTAGCTTCTATTCCTGGTTTCTGCTGAGTTTTATTAACTGATTGGGCCAGTCCAGTTGGCCTCAGGGCGAGGGAGGGGAAAACTCAGCCTGGGATCCTACCATTAATTCAAAAGCTAAGTGCTGGAAACGCTGAGCAGGTCAGGCAGCATCTGTGGAGAGAGAAACAGGGCTAATGTTTCAGTTCTGTGACCTTTCATCAGAACTGGCAAAGGTTAGAAAAGAATTTAGGTTTTAAGCCAGTGAAGTGGGGTGGGGATGTGGGTGGGTGGTTGTTGGTGGGGAATAGAACAAAAGGGAAGGTGTGTGATAGGGCAGAGGGCAGGAGGGATTAAATAACAAAGCTGTCTTGGGACAAAGGCAAAGAATGTATTTCCGGCACTTCTGCCCTCATCCCTTCCCGTCCCTCCCAGAACTGCGATAGAGTTCCCTTGTCCTCACTTCCCACCCTAGCTGCCTCTGTATCCAAAGGATCATCCTCTGCTATTCCCACCACTTCCAGCCTGATGCCACCACCAAACACAGCTTCCCTTCCCCTCTCCTGTCAGCATTCCGAAGGGATTCTTTCCTCCGCGACACCCTGGTCCACTTCTCCATCACCCCTGACACTTTGTCCCCTATCCATGGCACCTTTCCATGCAATCCCTGCCCTTTTACTTCCTCTCTCTTCACCATCCAAGACCCCAAACACTCGTTACAGGTGAAGCAGCGTTTTACTTGTACTGCCTTCAATTTAGTATACTGTATTTGCTGCTCACAATACAGTCGCTTCTATATTGGGGAGACCAAACGCAGATTGGGTGACTGCTTTCCGGAACACCTCCACTCAGTCTGAAAGCATGACCCCGAGCTTCCGGTTGCTTGCCATTTCAATACCACCCACCTGCTCTCATGCCCACACCTCTGTCTTTGGCCTGCTCCAGTGTTCCAATGAACATCAACACAAGCTTGAGGAGCAGCACCTAATCTTTCGATTAGGCACTGTATAGCCTTACGGTCTGAACATAGAGTTCAATAATTTCACAGCACGACTGGCCAGTTTCTTTTACATTTTTTATATTTAAAATTTTTTTTTTCATTTTATTTTTTAACCATGTGCCTTTTTTCATGCAGATAGAGCTGCTATTATTCTGCTATGAACATACTGTCCGGACTATGGCTTTGTCTTTCACCATAAGCATTAACACTTTGTCCCAGGTCAGCTTTGTTGTTTAATCCCTCCTGCCCTCTGCCCTATCACACACCTTCCCTTTTGTTCTCTTCCCCACCAACCCCCCCACCCCCACCCCCTCACTTGCTTAAAACCTAATTCTTTTCTAACCTTTGCCAGTTCTGATGAAAGGTCACTGACCTGAAACATTAGCTCTGCTTCTATCCCCAGGGATGCTGCCTGACGGGAGTGCTTCTAGCACTTGTTTTTGTTTCAGATTTCCAGCATCTGCAGTATTTCCTACCACTGTACTCCAGTGATTTGTTCTGGGAAGTGAGAATGTGATAAAATTGGACATAGTACCTTTCATGATGGGTTATTGTGCTGATTCACTGTCTGGTCTGCATATGAAGAATGTCCATCAGTGCAAGCATTGCTGGCTGCCAGAGATCCTGGAAAGGGAGTTACTCCTGGAATTGCTGTAGTTTGTTTAATAACATTTGTTTAGTTTGCTAGAATTCTTTTTCTTAGCAAATTAATTTTTATTTGAACCATGCAGCACATCTGTGAAATGTTAATCATTTTAGAAGAGGGGTGAAGTTCGCTGTCCTAGCTGAATGCAGATTAATGCCGTGTGTTGCTTTTTCAAATCTAAAGTTTAGGTTGCATTGATGAGCAAGCCAGTGCTTTGTGTCGCATCCTTTTGTATCGCCCAGCTGCTGCAGGAATGACATGAATTGACTTTTCATTTTAAATGAAGTGGAAAAAGAGCAGTTTGGAAGAATGCTTTCCCATTGTGAAAGGGGGAGTCTAGGACTAACAGACACTGCCTAAAAATTAGAGTCAGGTCTTTCAGGAGTGAAATTAGGAAACACTTCTACACGCAAAGAGTGGTAAAATTTTGGAACTCTCGTCTGCAAACAGCAGTTGATAAATGTTTAATTTTAAATCTGGTGTTAATTTTTTGTTAACCAAAGTATTAAGGAATATAAACAAAGGTGGACTATATGGAGTTAGGTCACAGATCAGCGATGATTTCATTGAGTGGCAGAACAGGCTGAAGGGACTAAATGGCCTCCTGATCCTTTGTTATAAACCAACTCAGAAAACAGATGCACTTTATTCTCATTTGGGCAAGGAAGGGAAAAGATAATTAAACACTGACAAGAATTTTGGTTTTGCACATTTTATACATAGTACAGTATTGCTGAATCAAACCAAAACCTCTACTCTTCTGTGCATTTTTTACTGTGCTTCCTTGTGAAGGGATTAAACACCCCAAAAGGTGTGAACCCTTTGACTGCAATCACTTTAGCACACTGCTAACAATGGACACCCTTGTATTGGTGATAGTGCATTAAAACCATTGTTACCCGGAGAGGAAAGTGTGGGAGCCACCCCTCAACTGATTGTGAGTTTCTCAGGGTGATGACTACGGTGCATCAATAGTGGAGGTTTGCAGCTGGGAACGTGCCTGATTTCCTGGCCGAAAGCAGAACCATTTCATACACTTGTAAAAATACAGAATAGACCAAACTTTTAAAATCTTGCTAACTTATCAGGACAAAATAAATAAACAAAATGGAGGAGTCAAAAATAAAGATGTTGGGCTCAAAGCTAACTTCAGTGGGATAAAAGTTTCATTGGCTGGAACAAAATGGCATATCAAACAGCAGGCCAACAATGGGAGAAACTTAAGTTTGAGACAAATGAATTTCCAGATAAATACATTCTGATTGGTAGTAAATAGCCAGAGATTGGGGATCTATTGCTGAGTAGAGAGGTTCGAGCTAGTTTCTGCTGACTTTTATTAACTGTTTGGGCCAGTCCAGTTAGCCTCAGGGCAAGGGAGGGGATAAGTCAGCCTGGGAACCTACCACTGATTCAAAAACAAAGTGCTGGTAACACTCAGCAGGCCAGGTAGAATCTGTGGAGAAAGAAGCAGAGTTAACGTTTCAGGTCAGTGACATTTTATCAGAACTGGCAAAGGTTAGAAAAGAATTAGGTTTTAAGCAAGTGAAGGGGGTGATGGAGTTAGTGTGGAAGAGAACAAAAGGGAAGGTGTGTGATGGGGCAGAGGGCAGGAGGGATTAAATAACGAAGCTGTCCTGAGACAATGCTTATGGTGAAAGACAAAGCAATAGTCCGGAGAGAGTGTTAGTAGCAGAATAATGAGCAGCTCTGTCTACATGAAAAAAGGCACATGGTTAAGAAACAAAATGAAATACAATTTAAAAAAATGCTCCAGTCATGCTCTGAAATTATTGAACTCAATGTTCAGTCCACAAGGCAGTAGAGTGCCTAATCGAAAGAGAGGCAGACGATAAATATAAAGGTGATAATATTGAAGAAAACCAAAAAAAATACACATTTTCGAAAGAAATGATAAAGGGAAATTAAGAAGGGCTGCAGAGAGTATGATGGAAAATGTAAAGGGAAATAGCAAAGGTTTGTTTAAATGCATAACTGAAGGGACAGTCAAATAAGGGGTAGGTTGTGACACTGATGGTTTGTATCCCAGAATATTAAAGGAGGCTGAGGAGGAGGCATTGACTGTACATTTTGAAAAATCTTTGGAAGCAGGCATAGTGCCAAAGGACTGGAGCGTGAGGATATCATACCTGTTCAAAAACGTGATATGGGATAAGCGAAGAATTTGCAGGCCTGTCGGTCTGTCTTTGGGGTTGTGGGTAAACTTCATTGATTTCATCACGTCCTGTGAACTGAAGACTTGGAGAGGGATGGACAATCGGATAGACAACATAACTTTGTAAAGAGCAAGTGATGCTTTGCTAATTTAATAAAATTATTTGAGGAAATCTCTTTGTGCACATAGAGTATGTGGTTGATGTTGTATATTTGGATTTGGAAAGCAATTGATAAGGTGCCACATAAAAGGGTTGCCAAGAAAATTAAAGCACGTGGAGAGAGGTTAGAATGCAGACTGTGTGCATAAAGAAAAGGTTCTTTGGAACCATTGGGGTGTCCTTGGTGTTTGTGGTGGGACCTCTTGTTTATGTATATAATCTGAACATAGGCACAAGTAGAATGATATTGAAGTTTTCTGAAGTAAATTAGAGGAATGACAAATTGAGAGAGAATGTAGGAACTGACAGGAAGCTATCAATAGGTTAACAGAAGCTGCCATAAAAAAAGATGCGATTCTGGGTTTTATGTATTTACATTGATTATAAAAGCGGGGGATAATGAATTTGTACACGGCATAGTGTTATGTCTAATTCTGGAGGATATGAAGAATAGTAGAGACATGAAAAGGATAAAACAAAGACTTACTTGAATGATACCAGGAATGAGAGGTCATGGTAACAAAGCCTTTTTTTACCAAAATAAAGATAGGTAAGGGAAATCTAAAATTATGAAAGATTTTGAGAAATTAAGCAATGAAGAATTGTTTCCCTGGTTGGAAAGTTTGTACGGAAGAGGAGGAGGTGCACACACTGAGGATTTATATTTTTCAATTCTCAACATGTGGGCGTTGTTGGTGAAGCCATCCTCTTTGCCCTTGTGAGGTGGTAGTGAGCTACCTTCTTGGACTGCTTTAGTCTGTGAGGTGAAGGTACTCCCACAATGCTGTTAGGTAGGCAGTTTTAGGATTTTGACCCAATGCCGATGAAGGAATGCCAATGTATGTCCAAATAAGGATGGTGTGTGACTTCGAGGGGTATAGGATCATAGAATTATGGAACGGTTACAGCACTTGCAGGTCATATGTTCCAAAGCGCCTGGTGCCTTTGTCCTTCTAGATGGTGGAGTTTTCTGGCTTGGGAAGTGCTGTTGAAGAAGCCTTGTCAAATTGCTGCAGTGAATCATGTACATGGTGCATAGGTAGAGAGAATGGATCTGTGATGGTGGATGAGGTGGTGATCAAATAGATTGTACTGTCCTGGATGTGTTGAGCTTCTTGAGTATTGAAGCTGAACCTTTCCAAGCAGGTGGAGAGTATTCCACCACACCCCTGATTTGTGGTTTTTAGGCAGTAAAAGGAATTTGGGAGTCAGGAGCTGAACCACTTGCTGAAGAATACCCAGCCTCTGACCTGCTCTTGTAGCCATGGCATTCATGTAGCTGATGTAGTTAAACTTCTGATTGACCATGACCCCAAGCATGTTGATAGTGGGAGATTTGGCTATACTCTTTCTTGGAGATGGCCATTGCCTGACATTTGAGCGACACCAATGTTACTAGCCACTTATCAGCCCGAATCTAGATTTCGTCCATATCTTGCTATGTACGAGCATGGATTGCTTCATTATCTGAGGAATTGAAATGGAGCTGAAAACTGCAATTATAATTGAACAGCCCCACTTTTGACCTTATGATAGAGGGAAAATAATTGATGAAGCAGCTGAAGATGGTTGAGCCTCAGACACTACCCTGAGGAACTCCTGCAGCGATGTCTTCCTTTGTGCCAGGCATGACTCCAGCAAATGGAGAATTTTCCAGTTGATCCCCGTGGACTTCAGTTTTATTAGGGCTCCTTGGTGTGTCAACTTGAGTGCTGCCTTGATGTCAAGGGCAGTTCATCTCACCTCATCTCTGGAGTCAGCTCTTCTGTCCATGTATGGACCAATGCTGTAATGAGGTCTGGAGCTGAGTGGTTCAGGTGGAATCTAAAATGAGCATTAGCAAGCAGGTTATTCATGAATAAATGCCACTTGATGGCACTGTTGATGACTTCCATCACTTTACTGGTGATTGAGAGTAGACTGATGGGAGGATAATGGTACTTGCCCTGCTTTTTGTGGACAGTACAGACCTGGGCAATTTTCTACATTGTTGGGTAGTTGCCAGTGTTGTACCTTGGAACAGCTTGGCTAGAGGCGCAGCTAGTTCTGGAACACAAGTCTTCAATATTACAGCCTCTGCTGTATCCAGTGTGCTCAGCCATCTCTTGATATCACGTGGAGTGAATTGAATTGGTTGAACATTGGCTTCAGTGATGGTGGGGACCTTGGGAGAAGGCTGCTGAAGGACAGCTGCTAATGGGGCAGAAGAAATTTAGGATGCATGAGAGGCTAGAAGCATTGTGTTTGTAAACCTGATTTGCACAGACTACCTGGATAACAGTCGGAACACAGGTATGACTCGTGTCACACTGGTGAAGATAATCTGAGATTGGAGCTGATGGTGCAAGAGCTCATCCAAATATTAAAGATAAAAACTAACAAGTTTAGCTTTGTGCTGTTAAATATTTCAAAATTCTTTATAAACTTAATCAACATGCTGTGGGAAGTGCTGGAGCCGGGAGTCAGATTCAAAGAAACCTCCTGTGTGCAGAACAGATCTTTGACTGTGTTCTGTCCAAGTGAGCTGTGAATGGTGGTTGAGATCATGGGGAGCAGTAGTAGTCCAGAGGGAGACCCTTAAATTGCTGTTTTACTTTTTGGCTACTAGCTCCCACCAGATCTCCTGCAGCTGTTGACTGCCAAGGGAAAATGGTAAGCCTACGTAAAACCCTAATTAGACTTCATCTTTCAGTACAGAAAGGATATTGAGGCTTTCAAGAGATTACAGCGCAGATTCACTGGAATGCTGCCTGTTATGATGAAATAGAAATACGAAGAAAGCGCTTAAAATGTTTTTTGTTATGACACTAGATTATGAGGTGATATACTAAGTGTTTAAAATTGTGAAAGGATAGGACAGGATAGATATAAACAGACTGCTTTCAGTAGTTGGGTCTAGAATGAATGGCCATAGATGTAAGGTTAAATGTAAGAAATTTAGAACAGTGAGCAGAAGAAACTTCTTTATACAGATTGGTGAGGCTGTGGTATTCACTTCCAGCTTGAGTCAGGAACTATGATTAACTATGATTCAAGATTAGATTGGACAGAGGTATGAAGAAAAAGAGGCTGAAGGGATATTGAACAAGGTGGGAAGATGTGGTGAGGACTGTTTGCTCGTGTGGAGGGTAAACGCTAGCATGGTTTGGCTGTTTCCATGTTATATTTTCTATGCATATTGGATAGCTGATAATAAAAGCTGCAATAAAAGAGCAATTGAAAAAGGCCTTGTGGATATGTGCTAGTGATAGCAAGGTCTTTTTTTTAGTTATGGTAGGAGGCAGAGTGATCAAATATTGCATAGAGCCTTTGAGAGATCCTCCAGTGCATACATCTTCAATGTTTCAAAATATTGATTGCTGAGATGCCAAATAGTTACTTTGCATTTGTTCTCATTGCTGAGTTGCCTGATTTGAAATAGAGATATGATTCAAAAATAGAATGTATCTAAGTTGATGCAGAAATAGTCCTGGCTAGGATTTGGTAGATTGAGCCACTGCCCCCGATGGTATTGACCTTAAAGTACTGAAAGAAAGGGGGTTTGTATTGTGCTTTCTGCTGGATCATATATTCAGCAGTTTGCTGAAATATCACCATCAGCGAACTCTGCTCCAAGTGCACAATGCACGAATCAGATCAATTCCAAATCTGATTGAAAACATAAAATTTAGTCGTGCCCCAATATATATTTTCTCATTTCTAATGAACTTTTATGCTCTCCCTTCACTGACAGATTGTCAGATATCCTCCTCTCTGTTCACCCCTCGCCTCCACATGTTATAGTCATCTCTCAAATTGTGTGAAGATCATCTGTTGATTCCCAGAGCCTGCTCACACATTGCCTTACAAGTAATAAGCTGCAGCCTCCTACCCACCCACACTCATACCTTGGGAGCAACAAGCCAGCCCGTTGAATATTAAACCTGTTGGTTTTATTTTGTTTTTAAGCCAGTGGAAGTATGATCAGTGGAATAGGTACTGAGGAATAGTAACAAATTTTAACCCTGTAAGTGTCAGAACAGTGCTTTAAAAATAACTTTTTGCTAGTAACAGTTCTGGGGAGACCTGTGCATTTGGGAATGTTAGCAGAGGTGGTACATAGGACTTGCTGGATAATGAGACAGATCATTAATCAAGTCTCAGCTGTAAAGTCAGGGATTGTGATCTTAACCATCTCCTGTCAGGATATTGATAATACAAATTATATGTGATTGATCCAAGGAATGGACTTGTCTCTCTCTTTTCCCTCTCCTTTCAATTTTGTACACCCCATTCCTTCTTGGGCATCCGTGGATATTGGGCATCTTCCAATACCTTGCCCAAATGACATCTTGTTGTCTTGTTTGAGTGCAGACAGAATGTGAGTGAGCTATCCAACTCTGGGAATATCATAGTCAAAGCTGTCCTATTCACACTTTCATTGTCATAACAACACAGAAGGAAGCTCTTTGGCCCATCGAATCCATGCCGGCGCTCTGTAGAGCAATCCCATTCCCCTGTTTTATCCCCTTAGTCCTGCAAGTTTTATTTTCCCTCAAGTGCCCATCCAATTTCCTATCCAGCAAAGGTTGCTTCTACAATGATCAGGAGCAGTATTCCTGGCTGTTTCTCCCCATCTTAACTCAGTAGTTCTGATTCCAATTGTAATGCTTCTATCACTGCCCTTGTTGAGATCAGCTAATTCAGCAAAGCCTGGGAATTGAACCATAAACTTTCCTGGTCTGCACAGCTGAGTTATCTTATGTGTTGATGCTGAACTATTGAGAAGATGGCTTATTTGATGCTACATTTTCTACTTTGTTCTTTGCTTCCCAATGAAGTCAGCTGGAGATCTTGTGTCACATGTTTCCCAATATCTTTCCAGCTTAACCAGCACCTTTTGTCAGTCAGTAAAATACTCAACCCCATCACAGATGAAAAGGTTCACACAGATCTCAGTCTTTATCATGCTGTTCCACCTAATTTAGCTTTGGATATGCCCTGTAAAGGATCCTATCCTGCATTGTGTGGCTATGGTAGGAGCAACCTTCTTGTTGAATTTATGTAGTACTACTTGTAAACCTTTACTTCTTGAATTAAACTCTCATCTGGCTGCTTTGGTCTGCATAGTTGCACAGTGCTTAATCAGGTGCCTGATGGAAAGAACTGATTATTAGATTGCGAGTTTGCACTTTGACAAGGAGTGAGTGCTACCTTCCTCATTTATCTTGATAGCTGCTCAGATCCAGGCATTGGTTGCTGTATTTATGACCAAATGTTTGGATCCTTTGATAGGAGAGGTTTGTATGATTGCTATCAGCATGCATCTCCCTTGCTGAGAAACTGAGAATTTTTTTTTATTCGTTTGTCGGATGCGGGATGACTAGGTCAGCATTTATTGCCCATCCCTAATTGCCCTTGAACTGAGTGGCTTGCTTAGCCATTTCAGAGGGCAAATTGGGTAAATTGTTAGAGGCAATTCTGAGGGACAGGATAAACTGCCGCTTAGGCACGGATTAATCAGATAGTCAGTGTGGATTTGTTAGGGGAAGGTCATGTCTTACTAACTTAATTTGAGTTTTTTGAGGAAATAACAGGGAAGTTTGATGAAGGTAGTGCAGTGGATTTTAGAAAGGCATTTGACAATGTCCTGCATGGCAGACTGGTCAGTGAAATGAAAGCCCATGGGATACAGGGGAATGTGGCAGGTTGGATCCAGAATTGGCTCAGGGACAGGAAACAAAGGGTAGTAGTCGATGGCTGTTTTTGCAAGTGGAAAACTGTTTCCAGTGGAGTTCCACAGGGCTCAGTGTTGGGTCCTTTGCTGTTTGTGGTATATATTCATGATTTGGACTTAAATGTGTGAGGCATGATTGGGAAATTTTCTGATGACACAAAAATTGCCCACGTAGTCAATAGTGAAGAGGATAGCCTTAGACTCCAGAATGATTTCAATGGTTTGGTTGAGTGGGCGAGAAAGTGGCAAATGGAATTCAATCCAGAGAAGTGCGAGGTAGTGCATTTGGGGAGGGCAAATCCTTTCCTTTTCCTTTTGGGCCTCCTTATCTCGAGAGACAATGGATACGCGCCTGGAGGTGGTCAGTGGTTTGTGAAGCAGCGCCTGGAGTGGCTATAAAGGCCAATTCTGGAGTGACAGGCTCTTCCACAGGTGCTGCAGAGAAATTTGTTTGTCGGGGCTGTTGTACAGTTGGCTCTCCCCTTGCGCCTCTGTCTTTTTTCCTGCCAACTACTAAGTCTCTTCGACTCGCCACAATTTAGCCCTGTCTTTATGGCTGCCTGCCAGCTCTGGCGAATGCTGGCAACTGACTCCCACGGCTTGTGATCAGTGTCACAGGATTTCATGTCGCGTTTGCAGACGTCTTTATAGCGGAGACATGGACGGCCGGTGGGTCTGATACCAGTGGCGAGCTCGCTGTACAATGTGTCTTTGGGGATAAAGCGAGGGAATATACTGTAAACAGGTGGATATTGAGAGGGATAGAAGAAGTGAGAGACCTTGGAGTGCATGTCCACAGGTCCCTGAAAATGGCAGGACAGGTAGATAGAACGGTGAAGAAGGCAAATGGATTGCTATCCTTTATTGGCTGGGGAAGAGAATACAAAAGCAGGGATGTGATGCTGGAATTGTATAAGATGCTGGTTTGGCCACAGCTGGAGTATTGCGTACAGTTCTGGTCACTACATTACAGAAAGGACATAATAGCTCTGGAGAGAGTACCGAGGAGATTTACAAGAATGTTGCCAGGGCTTGAAAGTTGCAGCTATGAGGAAAGATTTGATAGGGTCTGGTTGTTTTCCCTGGAACTGAGGAGGCTGAGGGGTGACTTAATTGAGGTGTACAAAATTATGAGGGGCCTAGATAGAGTGGACAGAAAGGACCTTTTTCTCCTGGCAGGGAGGTCAGTTACCAGGGGACACAGATTTAAGGTTATTGGTAGAAGGATTAGAGGGGACATGAGGAAAACCTTTTTCCCCCAGAGTGCTGGGTGTCTGGAATTTGCTGCCAGAAACGGTGGTGGAGGCAGAAAACCTCAAATCTTTTAAAAGGTACCTGGACATGTACCTGAAGTGCTGTAACCTGCACGGTTATGGACCAGGTGCTGGAAGGTGGGATTAGATTGGGTGGCTAGTTTTTCCATCCGGCATGGAAACAATGGGCTGAACGGCCTCCTTCTGTGCCTCTATTGTTCTATGGTTCTATGGTTCTATGGTAGCTAAGAATCAACCACATTGCTATGGGTCTGGAGTCACGTCGTCAAGACCAGGTAAGGATGACAGATTTCCTTCCCTTAAAGGACATTAGTGAACCAGATGGATTTTTACAACAATTGACCATGGTTTCGTGGTCATTATTAGACTAGCTTTTAATTCCAGATTTATTAATTGAATTGAAATTTCACCATCTACTATGGTGGGATTTGGACCCATGTCCCCAGAGTCCTCTGTGCTATTAAACACCTTTGCCTTTGTTTTCTCCCCCACCCCCCTCCCCTTTACTTGCTTAAAACTTGATTCTTTTCTAACTGTTGCCAGTTCTGATAAAAGGTCACAGACCGGAAACGTTAACTCTGCTTCTCTCTCCACAGATGCTACCAGACCTGCTGAGTATTTCCAGCACTTTTTGTTTTTGTCCCCAGAGCAGTAGCCTGGGTTCTGGATTACTAGTTCAGTGACATTACCACTACGCCACTGCCTCCCCTTAGAATGCTGCTAGGTGACTGTTCATAACTTGGGTGGAAAAAAAATTTATGTAAAATTGTTTTGATTAGATTTTTGATACCTTTATGTTTGTTGAACATTTTTTGTTTGGGACGGCACGTGCTACTTTTTGACATTACATTTCCACCAGGTTCCATTCTCTGAAGATTTGCTATCTACAGAGTACCTATGCATTGACTTTGCAGGAACAGGTAGATGAACTGACAGTAAATTTGTAGAACTACATTTGCATGGAATTACACTTTGCTTGGTTCCTTATATTAAATGCAGCTATGGGAGAGCCATATGTCTTTTACTCCTGTAAGGTAAAAAAAAAGTAGTAATCTGAAAGAATTTGCATTTTATGTAGTGCTTTTCATTAAAGTGCTGTAAACAGGCTAAAACGTTCCAAAACGCTTCACAGCCAATGAAGAACTTTTGAAGTGCTATTGTAATGTAGGAAATGCAGCAGCCAATTTGCTCACAGTAAAAGTGCACAAACAGCAATGAGATAAATGATCCGAATATCTGTCCTTGGCGGCATTGGTGAAATAATGACTGCTGGCCAGGACAACGGGAGAACTCCCTATCTCTTCGGATATTGCCATGGGAAATTTTATATCCACCTGAGAGGGCAGATGGCCTCGGTTTAACGACTCATCCAAAAGACAGCACCTCTGTCAGTGCAGCACTCCCTCAGTTCTGCACTGAAATATCAGCCTAGATATTGTACTGAGGTGTACGAAGTGGGGCTTGAACCTGCAACCCCTCACTCAGAGGTGAGAGTGCACCAATCTGAGTGCACCACTAACCTTACCAATCTGACTTTTAGGAGCGTAGGAATTGCTCAATGAAAAAGACTAAGGTCCATTTAGTTTTTTGTTTTCCACTTGCATGATTCAATGATAATAGAATTATTGAGCAATCATAACATAACTCTATGACATAACAATCAATCCATCATAGACCCAGACATGAGGTGGGAAAAACCCCAGTGGTGGAAAGGTTTGATCCAGAATCACCTGTTCCTCCCAAGGATGCTACGCCTATTATTTGTCATATTTTAAATTACTCATATACTGATGAGTACGTAGGAATTGCTTGTTTGATTATTGAGTGGAATGATTTTTTTTACTAATCTGTGTCATTCTATTTTATTCTTGGTCCATGGGTGCACAGGTTGGTTTCCTACTTGCTTTGTGAAAGTAGTAACCTTGCTTGAACTGATATAAGTCCTCTGTTCTGTTGCCACTGTTTTACTACCCAATGATTTGCTGGGCGTGCAGAGTTAACCACATGTTGTGGCATTAGAGTTATGTGTAGACCAGACTGGTTAAGGAAGGGATTTATGTTCTCTTCCCCAAAGAGGGTTAGTGAAGCATTTGGGTTTAGGGCAAACAGCAGCTGTTCATTTTTCTAGTGTTGGCAACCCGCAAATAACTAGATATATTGGGCGATGAATCATAGGCTGTAATAATCACTGCTGGTCAAACCATCATCATCAGATTTATGGGATTCAATTTCACAATTTGCCGTGGTGGGATTTGAACTCTCAACCTCTGGTTGCTAGATTGGTGCTGTAACCATTAGACTATTGTATCTCCGATTGTATGTACACATGGGTAGAAGAATGGATTTTGTCTGACCTCTGTAGTAACCGGGTCTGATTGCATATGTGAAATGATTATTTATGACACTGTTTACTAGCCCTCTCGCACCCTTATAGACAGTGGTGATGATACTTCCTCTTGTTAAATTGAACCGTGTTGTTGTTTGATGTCTGTGGTATCTGCTGTGGTGTTATCAGGAAGCAGGATATCCTGTTTGTGGCTGAAGTGGAAACAGCAGTGGCCACTGACTCAAGTCTCTTTGTATCTGCTACTTTGCTGAAAAGGTCACCAGATTTCACACCAGATTTTTAAAATGAACAGTGGAAGTGCACATCAGGTCCATGAGCATTTGACAGAACAGTTTATTCCAATCATGCTTGTGATGAAGATTCCATAGAAAACTCTAAATCTATTTATATTTTGGATATTTGCTGAATTCTACATATAGGGAGAAAATTGCCATCACCCCACAGGAAAAATTTAGCCTTCAAGAGAGTCATGCTCTAAACGGTCAGATGAAAGTTAAATTTTATCAGTAGATCATTTGTCTCCCAGACCAGCAAATCATGTCATTTTGTGTTTATTAGTTTCTGCTATTTGAGCAGAACTGTTCATGTATTCTCCCAGAGAGTGAATACCACATATTGTTTCCTAAATAACTTAAATCCCTAGGGCCTGCATGCTGCCCCAGTTTGTCTTTGCCAGATAAAAATTTTGTTCCAATTTCATTGCGAACGTTTGACACAAAGTCGCCAGCCTTGGTCGAGGAATGAGTTAGATTAGATACAGGAGAAAAATTCCTGTTTAATTAAGCTGGTCTGTTTGTGTTTTTCTGCTCCTTTTTCAGGTTTCTTTGGAGTCTAACACTTGGCACTAGGCAACAGACCTTATTATTTATTCTAAGCTATCTTTTACAGAAAAAGCATTTGAAGAGAAGCTATGCTGTTTGGTTATATGATAATACCAATGGGCAAACCCCAATAAAGCATGCCAAAAGGAAATGGCAGAACAGTGGCGCAGTGGTTAGCACCGAAGCCTCACAGCTCCAGCGACCCGGGTTCAATTCTGGGTACTGCCTGTGCGGAGTTTGCAAGTTCTCCCTGTGACTGCGTGGGTTTTCGCCGGGTGCTCCGGTTTCTTCCCACAGCCAAAGACTTGCAGGTTGATAGGTAAATTGGCCATTATAAATTGCCCCTAGTATCGGTAGGTGGTAGGGAAATATAGGGAAGGTGGGGAATATGGGATTAGTGTAGGATTAGTATAAATGGGTGGTTGATGGTCGGCACAGACTCGGTGGGCCGAAGGGCCTGTTTCAGTGCTGTATCTGGAAAAAAAAAATGACTCGTCACAGAGCACATGCTCCAGCTTGGTGCTTTAGTGTAAATGCTATATTTTATTTTTATTTTATTCAGAGATACAGCACTGAAACAGGCCCTTCGGCCCACCGAGTCTGTGCCGACCAAGAACCACCCATTGATACTAACCCTACAGTAATCCCATATTCCCTACCACCTACCTACACTAGGGGCAATTTACAATGGCCAATTTACCTATCACCTGCAAGTCTTTGGCAGTGGGAGCACCCGGCGAAAACCCACGTGGTCACAGGGAGAACTTGCAAACTCCGCACAGGCAGTACCCAGAATTGAACCCGGGTCCCTGGAGGTGTGAGGCAGCGGTGCTAACCACTGCGCCACTGTGCCACCCTTATTCAAAAAACAGTGTAAGGATAAACACAGCAAATACAGGCCAGTCAGTTTAACCTCGGTGGTGGGAAAGCTTTTAGAGACAATAATCCAAGACAAAATTATCAGTTACTTGGACAAGTGACAATTAATTAGGGAAAGCCAGCACGGATTAGTTAAAGGCAAATCACATTTAGCTGACTTGATTGAGTTTTTTGATGAGGTAACACAGAGGGTTGATGAGGGTAATGCAGTTGTATGGGATACATGGACATTCAGAAAGCATTTAATAAAGTGACACATTATAGACTTGTCAGCAAAGTTGAAGCCCATAGAAAAATGGGTCATTGGCAACCTGGATACGAAGTTTGCTGTGTGACAGGAAGCAGAGAGTAGTGGTGAACAGTTGTTTTTCGCAGTGGAGGAAAGTATACTGTGGGGTCCCCCAGGGTCGGTGTTAGGATCATTGCTTTTTTAAAATTCATTCATGGGATGTTGGCGTCACTGGCTATGCCAGCATTTATTGTCCATCCCTGATTGCCCTTGAGAAGGTGGTGGTGAGCTGCCTTCTTGAATCGCTGCAGTCCATGTGAGGTAGCTACACCCACAGTGCTGTTAGGAAGGGAGTTCCAGGATTTTGACTCGGCGACAGTGAAGGAATGACGATATAGTTCCAAGTCAGGATGGTGTGTGACTTGGACGGGAACTTGTAGGTGGTGATGTTCCCATGCATCTGCTGCTCTTATCCTTCGAGGTGGTAGAGGTCTTTGGTTTGGAAGGTGCTGTCTAAGGAGCTTTGGTGCATTGCTGCAGTGCATCTTGTAGATAGTACACACTACTGCCACTGTGCGTCGGTGGTGGAGGGAGTGAATGTTTGTGGATGGGGTGCCAATCAAGCAGGCTGCTTTGTTCTGGATGGTGTTGAGCTTCTTGAGTGTTGTTGGAGCTGCACCCATCCAGGCAAGTGGAGAGTATTCCATCACACTCCTGACTTGTGCCTTGTAGATGGTGGACAGGCTTTGGGGATTCAGGAGGTGAGTTACTCGCCGCAGGATTCCTAGCCTCTGACCTGCTCTTGTAGCCACGATATTTATATGACTACTCCAGTTCAGTTTCTGGTCAGTGGTAGCCCCTAGGATGTTGATAGTGGGGTTTCAGCGATGGTAATGCCATTGAATGTCAAGGGGAGATGGCTAGATTCTCTCTTGTTGGAGATGGTCATTGCCTACCAGTTGTGTGGTGCAAATGTTACTTGCCACTTATCAGCCCAAGCCTGGATATTGTCCAAGTCTTGCTGCATTTCTACACGGACTGCTTCAGTATTTGAGGAGTTGCGAATGGTGCTGAGCATTGTGCAATCACCAGCGAACATCCCCACTTCTGACCTTATGATTGAAGGAAGGTCATTGGTGAAGCAGCTGAAGATGGTTGGGCCTAGGACACTACCCTGAGGAACTCCTGCAGTGAGGTCCTGGAGCTCAGATGATTGACCTCCAACAACCATAGCCATCATCCTTTGTGCTAGGTATGACTCCAACCAGTGGAGAGTTTTCCCCCTAATTCCCGTTGACTCCAGTTTTGCTCGGGCTCCTTGGTGCCATACTCGGTCAAATGCTGCTTTGATGTCAAGGGCAGTCACTCTCACCTCACCTCTTGAGTTCAGCTCTTTTGTCCATGTTTGAACCAAGGCTGTAATGAGGTCAGGAGCTGAGTGGCCCTGGCGGAACCCAAACTGAGCATCACTGAGCAGGTTATTGCTAAGCAAGTGCCGCTTGATGGCACTGTTGATGACACCTTCTATCACTTTACTGATGATTGAGAGTAGACTGATGGGGCGGTAATTGGCTGGGTTGGACTTGTCCTGCTTTTTGTGTATGGGACATATCTGGGCAATTTTCCACATTGCTGGGTAGATGCCAAAGTTGTAGCTATACTGGAACAGCTTGACTAGGGGTGCAGCAAGTTCTGGAGCACTGGTCTTCAGTACAATTGCCGGAATATTGTCAGGACCCATAGCCTTTGCAGTATCCAGTGCCTTCAGTCATTTCTTGATATCACGCGGAGTGAATCGAATTGACTGAAGTCTGGCAGCTGTAATGCTTGGGACTTCAGGAGGGGGATATATATTATTATTCTTGATATATATTAATGACCTAGACCTGGGTATGCAGGGTACAATGTCAGAATTTGCAGATGACAGCAAACTTGGAAGTATTGTGAACTGTGAGGAGGATAGTGATATACTTTAAGAGGACATAGACAGGCTGGTGGAATGAGTGATCCATGTGGCAGATGAAATTTAATGCAGAGAAGTGCAAAGTGGTATAACAGCATTTAGGCCCCTCTCGGAGGCTGATTTTACAATGTTCAATTTTTTCTGCTTTCCCTCTTATACCCTTCAGATCCTCCGGAATAAGGATACAATATAAAATCGATAAAGGTGGAAGGAGTAAGTTGAGAAGTAGTTAATGAGGCATATGGGATCCTGGGCTTTATAGATACAGGCATAGAGTACAAAAGCAAGGAAGTTATGATGAGCCTTTATAAAACTCTGGTTCAGCCTCAATTGGAGTATTGTCCAATTCTGGGCACCGGACTTTAGGAAGGATGTGAAAGCTTTAGAGAGGGTGCAGAAAAGGTTTACGAGAATGATTCCAGGGATGAGTAAGTTTAGTTATGTGGATCGATTGGAGAATTTCGGTTGTTTTCCTGAAGGAAGAGAAGGTTGAGAGGATATTTGATAGAGATGTTCAAAATCATGAGGGGTTTGGACAGAATAGATTGAGATAAACTGTTCCCATTGGTAGAACAGTTGGGAGCCAGAGATTTAAGGTGATTGCCAAAAGGAAAATCTTTTTACACAGTGAGCAGTTTCGATCTGGAATCTACTACCTGACAGCATGGTGGAGGCAGATACAATCATGGCTTTCGAAAGGGATTTGGATAAGTACCTGAAGAGAAAAAAATTTGTAGGGCTGCCGGGAAAGGGTGGGAGTGCAACTAGCTGAGTTGCTCTTGCAGAGAGCTGGCACAGGCACGATAGCCGAATGGTCTCCTTCTGTGCTGTAACCATTCCATGATTCTCTGATGTTACTCAATGAGTAAAGAGCCGAGTGACTGTTGCAGAGCATCCCTAGAATAACACAAGCTTTGGAGCTTGTTGAAGTTTCCTAAGGTTGCCCTGACCTAGTTGGCCAATAAACTGTTCCCTGAAAAAGGCAGCTTCATCAGTTTTTCCTGTAAATCAGGTGGAAAATCTATAGTTTTCAGCCAAGCCTGAGCATAGCAGTGCAAACTGGCCTTTAAGAAGAGGACATCCATCATCGATTGCTGCCTGGCCAACGTGGTCCACAGTATCTCAATTCCTGGATGGAGCAGGAACTTGGATAGTAGCCAAATCAATTTCAGTGGACTACTTGTGCACAGGGTTTACTCTTTCCAAGAGAACAGATGAAGTTGGTTCTTTTGAGTGAAACACCTTTCCTTGTATGTTGTACTTTTTTACTCCTATTCCAGAGGAGTTGAAGGGTGTGGAGAGGGAGTGGAAAAGCAGGAAAATGGAACATTGTTAAATCAGTCTCTGAGAGGGGCCTAAGTATTACAAATTTAGCTTAGGGAAGGACCAAATGGCCTCCTCCTGTGCGATAAATCTATGTTTCTATTTCTACATTTCTGAAAGCCGCTGTACTTCATTTGGACTTGATGGATGACCACTGAGTCAGCAGGTGATTTTATAAAAGCGAGTGTTTCTGAAGTTTGAGGAACTGAACAGAATTTGGCTGTTGCGACTGCCTCCTGCATTTTTGGATAGTTGGAGCCCTGCAGAAACGTGATTAGCAGAAATATCTACGAGGCCATTAACTTTTGGTCTTGTTTGCCCCAGGATTAGCCTTTGTCTGGCACATATTAAGAGACATTCCAAACAGTGTCGTCATTAAATCAGCGCATACCAAAGTGTTTCAGTGTTTCACAACTATTGAAGTACTTTTTATGTGAAGTTGCTGTTGTAGCCAGTTTGTTCTTAGCATGATTCCGCAAACAGCAATGAGATAAATGTCCAGATAATCTGTTTTTAGTGATGTTGGCTGAATAATATATATTCGCCAGGACACCATGTTAGACCCTGCTCTTTTAATCATGTCATGGAATCTTTTACAAACACCCGAGAGATTTAAAGTCTCATCCGAAATCCTGCAATTCTCTCAGTACTGCACTGAAATGTCAGCCTAGATTATGTGCTCAAGTCTTTGAAGTGTGACTTGAAACTATGACCTTCTTATTTAGGTGAGAGTGTACCACTGAGCCATGGCTTGAGGGTTTTTTCAGGTAGGTAATCTTCATTTGTCATTTCCCCCATAAACTAGAATATAAATTGAGAGAGAAGCACTGTGTATTAAAACCAGAAAATATGCAAGGATGAAAAGTGTTCAGAAAAGGTACAAAGAACAAAGAAAATTACAACACAGGAACAGGCCTTTCGGCCCTCCAAGTCTGCGCCGATCCAGATCCTCTATGTAAACCTGTCGCCTATTTTCTAAGGGTCTGTATCTCTTTGCTTCCTGCGCATTCATGTATCTGTCTAGATACATCTTAAAAGACGCTATCATGCCCACGTCTACCACCTCCGCTGGCAACGCGTTCCAGGCACCCACCATCCTCTGCGTAAAGAACTTTCCATGCATATCCCCCCTAAACTTTTCCCCTCTCACTTTGAACTCGTGACCCCTAGTAATTGAATCCCCCACTCTGGGGAAAAAGCTTCTTGCTATCCACCCTGTGTAGCGAAGAAAAATGGAGGTGGGGTGGCAGTTTTGATTAGGGAGACATTGTAGTGTTGGAAAGAGGGGATACCCATGAGGGGGCAAGGACAGAATGCATTTGGTTAGAGTTGAGAAGCAAAAAGGGGATGATCAAACTCCTCAGGGTATTCTATAGGTCTCCAAATAGCGAGAGAGAGGGCTAATTTCAGTGTGATGAGAAGGGACCAAGCCAGGATAAAGTGGAACCAAAGACTGACAGGAAAAACAGTAATGGAGCAATGGGTTTTCTTTAAGGAAGAGATGCTTCAGGTACAGGTGAGATAAATTCCAACAAGGACAGGTAGGGGAACCAAAAACAGGGCTTCTTGGATGACGAGGGAGATAGAGTTTATGATGAAACAGAAAAAGATGGTGTATGATGCATGCCAAATCAATTCTTCAAGTGAGAACCAGGCCAGATACAATAAGTTGAGCGGGGAGGTGAAGAGTATGATAAGACTGGCAAAGAAAGAATATGAGAATATAATGGTAGTCAACATAAAAGAGAAATCAAAAATGATCTACTGGCATGAGAGGTGGAGTGGGGCCTATTAGGGACAAAAATGCTAATCTATGCTTAGAGGCACAGGGCAAGGCTAGAAAACTTGTACTTTATCTATCTGGTTTGCTAATGTTCTTTAGGGAAGGAAATCTGCTGTCTTTACCTGGTCTGGCCTACATATGACTCCAGATCCACAGCAATGTGGTTGGCTCTTAACTGCCCTCTGAAATGGCCTATCAAGTCACTCATTTGTCAAGGGCAACTAGGGATGGGTAGCAAATGCTGGCCTTGCCAGCGACATCAACGTCCTATGAAAGGATTGGAGAGTGGCAAATGTGACACGTTTATTCAAGAAAGGGTGTAAGGATAGTACTAGTAACTATAGACCAGTTGGTTTAACATCAGTGGTGAGTAAGGTTTTAGAAAAAATAATTAGGAAAAAAAATCAACAGGCACTTTGAGAAATTTGAGTTAATTGCGGATAGCCAGCAGATCATACTTGACTAATTGAATTTTTTTGATGAAGTAAAAGAGAAGGTTGATGAAGGGAATGCGGTGGATGTTGTCTATATGGATTTTAAGAAAGTGTTTGTCAAAGTACCACATAAAAGGCTGGTTAACAAAATTGAGGCTCGTGGAAAAGGAGGGTCAGTGTCCAGCTGGATAAAACAAATTGGCTCAAGGACAGAAAACAGCGAGTCGTGGTAAATGGTTGTTTTTCAGACTGGAGGATGGTAGACTGTGTTGTTCCCAAGGGTCAGTGCTAGGACCCCTGCTTTTTTTGCTCTATATAACTCATGGATTTTGGAATACAGAGTAGAATTCCAAAATTTGCTGATGACACCAAACTTGCAGGAGTGGCAAACAGTGAGGATGATGTCAACTGTCTGCAACAGGACATTGATAGGCTAGTAGAATGGGCAGACAGGTGGCAGATGGAATTTAATACAGATATGTGTGAAGTGATGCATTTTGGCAGAAGGCATAGGGTGAGGCAATGTAGAATTAATGGCACAGTTCTAAGGAGTGTGCAGGAACAGAGGGATCTAGCAGTGCATGTGCACCGATCTTTGAAAGTGGCAGGACTTTTTGAGTGTTTAGCAAAGCATATGGGATCTTGAGCTTCATAAATAGAGACATTGAATACAAAAGCAGGGAAGTAATGCTGAACCTTTATAAAGCTCTGGTTAGGCCCCAACTAGAGTGTTGTGTCCAGTTCTGGTCACCACACTTTAGGAAAGATGTGAGGGTCCTTGACAGGATTTTAATTTCAAGGTTAGGTTGGAAAAGCTGGGGTTGTTCTTCCTGGAGCAAAGGAGATTGAGGGGAGATTTGATAGAAGTATACAAGATTATGAAAGGCTTAGGTAAATTGGACAAGGAAAAACTGTTCCAATTAACTGATGGTACAAAGGACTAGTGGGCAGAGATTGAAGATTCGGGGCAAGAGATACAGGGGGAATGTGAGGATGAACTTTTCTACGTAGCGAGTGGTAATGACGTGGAACTCTCTGCCCACGAGGGTGGTGGAAGCAGAGACAATCAATGATTTCAAAAGGAAATTGGATGGGCACTTGAGGGAAATAAACATACAGGGCTACGGGCTTCAAGTGGGGGAGTGGGACTGAATGGATTGCTCCGCTGAGAGCCAGTATGGACTCGATAGGACAAATAGCCTCCTTCTATATTGTAAATGACTGACTGTCAGGTCCCATCTATAAAAGGTATTATATTGCATTAAATTTCAGCAATAATGTATTGTAAATGTGTGATACTGGTTCATGTGCCAGCCTTGTATTTGACACCGGTGGAAACTAGAATCAGAGAATGATACAGCATGGAAGGAGGTCGTTCGGCCCCTTGTACCTATGTTGGCTCTTTGGTGGAACTATGCAATTTGTCTCGATCCCTGTTTTTTCCCAATAGTCCTGCAAAATTTACCCCTTCAACTATTTATCTAATACCCTTTTGAAAGGGACTATTGAGTCTGGTTCCACTACCCTTTCACACAGTGCATTCCAAATCGCAACTCGTTTGTCTCACCTCTTGATGCCACCCTTGGTCAAATTATGCCTTCTGTCAAGGACAGTCATTCTCACCTCATCTCTGGAATTCAACTCTTTTGTCCATGTTTGGACCAAGGCTGTAATAAGGTAATAAGTGGCCCTGGCGAAACCCAAACTGAGCACTGGTGAGTAAGTGCCTCTTGATAGCACTGCCAGTTTCATCTTCCATCAACTTGCAGATGATTGAAAGTAGACTGATGGGCCAGGTTGGATTTGTTCTGCTTTTTTTGGACAGGACATACCTGGGCAAATGCTTCACTTTGTCAGAGAAATGTCGGTGTGGTAGCTGTACTAGAACAGCTTGGCTAGAACCATGGCTAGTTCTGGAGCACAAATATTCAGCAACAAAGCCGGTTTATTGTCGGGGCCCAAGGTCTTTACTATATCCAGTGCGCTCAGCCATTTCTTGATATCGCGTGGCATAAATTGAATTGGCTGAAGGCTGGCATCTTGTGATGGTGGGTACATCAGGAGGATGCAGAGATGGATCATCCGCTCGGTGTTTCTGGCTAAAGAGAATTGTAAATGCTTCAGTCTTGCTTTTGCACTGACCTGCTGAGCTCTGCCATCATTGAGGATGGGACTGTTTATGGAGCCTCACCCTCCTGTTAGTTGTTTAATTGTCCACCACCATTCAAGACTGGATGTGGTAGAAATGCGGAGTTTTGATCTGATCCAGTGTTTGGTAAGGATGAGGTCAAATAATGTTTTCTCCTGTACTGAGGTGGTCCATCAGTTGGTCTATCAGTTTTTATTCTCATTAGTCTTTTGTGTAATGGCTTGATACAACTGAATGTCCTGCTAGGCTATTTCAGAGGGCAGTTAAGTGTAAACCATATTGTTGTGGGTTTGGAGTTGCATGTAGACCAGACCAGGTAATGATAGTAGATTTCCTCTCCTAAAGGACATTTTAGTGAACCAGGTGGGTTTTTTCAACAATCTGGTTTTCATGGCCACCATTATTGATTTATTTAATTAGCTTTATTTAAATTCGCCAGTTGCTGTGGTGAGATTTCAACTCATGTCTCAGGATCACTAGTTCAGGCCTCTGGATTACTGGTCCAGTAACATGACCCCAATGCTAACGTTCCCAAAACATTTTCCCAAAGCTCATTTGTGTTGATAATATAGCATAGCTAGCGGAGTAATCTAATAAGGCCAATGCTGTTCCTGATTAGAAGGTGGGGCTCCAGGCACGTAGGATATGCGTACAAAGTTTAACCACACAGAATCTGATAGCAAAATGGAGGAGCATTGTGAAACTGAGTATTTTTAAATGTTTGTCATTTAAAACTCAGATAGAAAGTGATTCTAAAATGCTTTTTGCTCTGTTTGTTTCATCATGAGATGTTATAACACCTGAGAAAAGCATTGTAGTCTGTCTTTTATGCTATCATTTGTGCTCCAGATTGCACTGATGGGTTCCTTAATGATTGGTGTCATTTCAGATTCCAACACCAGTAGGTAGCATAAATGAGGCATTTGATCTGTCACTGAGCAGAGATAAAGTTACATCTTATTTCACCTGAGTCCTGGAGACTGCTTGTTTAATTGATGGAACAACTATAGTCTTTTTTTATTTCCAAAATATACTTTATTCGTAAAAAAACTGTCAAAAATACATTACAAAACAGTTCAGAACAGAACCAAGTCAACAATACAAAGAGTGCAAAGGAGATCAGTTTCCTTCAATACAGGAGTGAGTTGCCTCACAACCCTTCCATTTCATTTTACCTGCCATGTACTTTTTGCAGCAAACAAATATTTTCAGCTATAGTTCTTTTAATCTCTGGGTTTGTAGTTGTACCTTGACCACGTCAGCGGCCTTTCAGACTCACCCAAACACCCCACTGAGGGAACCCACTTCATGGTGAAATTGCTTTTCACTAAAATTCCCATCATGGCGCTCAAGTTACAAGTGATGCTCTCGGTCAGAGCTCTTGTGGTACTGGAGAGATAGTAACTGAACTTTTACCACTAAAGTGAAAACTATATGGAGATTGCTCTTCTAAAGCTTTCTGTTATCTCTCCTGAGGTCACTATTGTTACATCAAAGCTTTAAAAATTATTTATGCTTATTGTGGTACAGTGTCACCTGACCCATACCTGAGTCAGGTATGGAGAGATGTGGATTGGTGCTGCTCAAATTGGTATTCCAGTATCCCCTTGATCTAACTGGTCCCACCTGTTTCTGCACATAGTAAGAGGTACAAGATGCATCCTCACCGTTCCCACTCTCCCCTCACTCCCAATAGTCTATTAGCAAGGTTAAACGGCGGGACTTTTTTTTTGTTTTCAAGTGATACTGACAAAGCTGCATTTTATTTTATTCGTTTTTGTCCTTTTCTAAATTGCTGGTTGTTTGTAGAGCTGAGCACCAGGCCACTTCTGTAGGCGCTAAGCATCAACCACATAAGATCAGGAATAGGCCATTTAGCCCTCGAGCCTGTCCCATCATTCAGTGGGATCATGGCTGATCTGCGACCTAACTCCATTTACCTGCCTTTTTCCTTAATATCTTCAGTTAGCAAAAATCTACCAAACTTAGATTTAGAATTAACAATTGATCTAGTATCAATTGCATTTTACAGAAAAGTTCCAAACTTCTCCCGCCCTTTTAGCGTAGCACTATTTCTTAATTTTACACCTGAAAGATCTGGCTCTACCTTTTAGACTATGTCCCCTCAACTCGACTCCCCAACCAACAGAAATAGTTCATCTCTCTTTACCCTATCTGGGGTGGCAGGGAGAGAAATTGAGTAAAGAGAGCGATAAAGCGGACAAAGCAATATGCTAGATTTGATTGCCTTTAGATGGTTATTTAAAAAAAAGTTGCTGTGGGATTGCTTTTATCCCTGTCGTTGCTCTTTGATTGTGTGACTGATGTCACTGCTTCCTTGAGTGTTTTGGAAGCTTCAGTGAGAGCACTGTGTACCAGGTGTGATGCATTGCAAAATTCTGACCGTAATTGATTTGATTTTGGTGACAATGCTCAAGTTACAAATTCAGCCTTGTAAAGTAGCAAGGTCTCATAGTTTAGCACGTCCTGGATACAACGACTAAGAATGACAGTTTCACCATTTATGTTGTAGTCCTGTCTTTGGGCGGAGCATATAATACAATTGAAGTGGTGTATATGCCTTCAGAAGTACAGAGTATGACAAATAGTTTTGCTCGCTACCTCTGGAGAACAGTGTTGGAAGGAGCAAATATGCGTACCAGCATCGGCTAGTGGAGTCTCTGCTTTGTATAGGCTAAAATCCCATCCCACTGTACATGGCAGCATTTCAGTTTTCACATTGAAGTCCTGGCAGGACCTTCCCCAACTCCGACGATTCCCTTCCCTTCCTTGACTTCTCTGTCTCCATCTCTGGGGCTAGGTGCTCCACTAATAATATTATAAGCCCACCGACTCCCACAGCTGTCTCGACTACACTTACTCACACCCTGCCTCCTGTAAGGACTCCATTCCATTCTGCCAGTTTCTTCGTCTCCGACGCATCTGTTCTGATGATGCCAGCTTTATCAACAGCGCTTCTGATATGTCTTTTTTTCCTCAACCGAGGATTCCCAACGCTGTGGTTAGCAAGATTCTCAAGCGAGTCCGGCCCATTTCCCACACTTCTGCCCTCATCCCTTCCCCTCCCTCATCCCTTCCCCTCCCTCCCAGAACCGCGACAGGGTTCCCTTCTTCTCACTTTCCACTCCAACAGCCTTCACATCCAAAGGATCATCCTCCGCCATTTCTGCCACCTCCAACATGATGCCATCATTATCATTAAACACATCTTCTGCTCCCACGCACCCCCCCCCCCCCCCCCCGCCGTCCAAGGGATCGTTCCCTCTGTGATACCCTGGTCCACTCCTCTATCACCCCCAATACCTCGTCCCCTTCCACCCTCCTATGCAATTGCTGGAGGTGTAATACCTGCCCTTTTATCTCCCCTCTTTTCACCATCCAAGGCCCAAACACACCTTCCTGGTGAAGCAGCAATCTATTTGTTGTACTTTCAATTTGGTATACTATATTCGCTGCTCAGAATGTTGTCACCTCTACATTGGGGAGACCAAATGCAGGTAGGGTGACCACTTTGCAGAACACCTCTGCTCAGTCCGAAAGCATGATCCCGAGCTTCTGGTTGCTTGCCATTTTAATTCACGACCCTGCTCCCGTGCCAACATTTCTATCCTTGGCCTGCTGCAGTGTTCCAGTGAACCTCAACTCAAGCTTAAGGAACAGCACTTCATCTTCCGATTAGGCACTTTACAGCCGTCTGGACTGAGCATTGAGTTCAGCAATTTTAGAGCATGACTGCCTTATTTTATTTTTTCACCATGTGCTTGTCTTAAACTTGTTTTTCAGGTCTTTGCTTTTGGACGGAGCTGTTCATTATTCTGCCACTAACACTCTGGACTAATGCTTTGTCTTTTAATAGAAATATTAGCAATCCCTTTGCCTTTGTTCCGTGACAGCTTTGTCATTTAATTTCTCATGCCCTCTGCCCTATCACACATCTTCCCTTTGTTCTTCCTTTCTCCCCCTTTTCACTTGCCCAAAGCCTATTGCATTTCTAACCTGTGCCAGTTCTGATGAAAGGTCACAGATCTGAAATGTTAACTCTGTTTCTCTCTCCACAGATGCTGCCAGACCTGTTGGGTATTTCCAGCACTTTGGTTTTATTTCAGATTTCTACCATCCACAATATTTTGCTTTATCCCATCAGGAAAGGTCCTGGCCAGAAGTGGAAAGTCATACACTGGTCTTAACACTTCTTCAGTTATAATGTTCTGCCTCTAAAAACACCCATTGCATTAAAAGTGGAACAAATTTGGAATAGAGGCAGCCACATAACTTTTGGCTGCAGTTCTGTCATATAAATAGGGGATTAAATCTGCTGAAAGGCTGCTGACTTCTCTTCATGCTTGGTGAGTGATTTGGATGGCAGCTTTCAGCTCAGATGGTGGCAGAGTACTTTACAATGACTCACTGTGTGAAGCGATGACAGGGTGATAAGTGTTGGATGTGGGGTGGCATGGAGACAGCTGACTTTGGCAACTGGTAAAGGATTCTTGGCTCATTCCTCTGTACAAAAGAGACTGACAGTATGCGTGATACAGTATTCAAATTCTATAGACTAACTCGGAAAATACAAGAACTGTGTAAACCATTATGAAAGTAATACTACAGACACTTCCCCCTCCCATATTTCTAATATGAGATTAGTGTTGGGGCTGTGTTCCCGGCATTGTGCTTCAAGCATTCATTATAAAGGGCATTGCTGTAATTTTATAATGTAACAGCAAGTAAAACCAATTGGATATATCTGGAGCATGAAATGATCAAGGTGGGGTGTTGGCTCTGCCTTTCATTGCAACATTCTATTTCCTTTTTTGGTTATTTGTGAGCACCAAACCATCAGTTCTAACAACCAAAATTACTAGATCCCCTGTGCCAGTTACTTCCAGCCCATTACATTTAACATCTCTTCCACATTCTCACTTCTGCCTGGTCATTCTTCATGTAAAATTTAGACATAGAGTTTAACTTTGGAAGTATCACAGTGATGAGTCTGATTCTGTCTCACCCAGTGCCCACAACCATGGAAAATGATAGAATCCAGCAGACACAATGAGAGCCTTATTGTTATACCCCTTGGATCACATTATCATTTGGCGAGTAAAGGTGCTGTCCAGATGTCGAGGACACAAACCTCACTATGGGTATGATCGATGACACTGAACTCGAGAGGAAGTCTAGTGCAGACCTGAAATTTGTAATGGCCAGTAATAAAAATGGCAACCTTCTAACTCCGTCTGTAAGCTCCTTCAGGCACTGAGATCACATATGCCTGGTGTGTCCGAAAATACCAGGGTGAAGGCCCAGTCGAAGAGTCCCAAGTTCCAGAAGTGGAACAGAAGGTGGGTCTAAGATGCCAGGTCTGTGTGGGGAACTCCTGGAGGAATTGGATGACGGGCTGGATATGCTTTCTGATTTTGTTGCTGAATTTGTTGAGGTTTTACATATTTTGTTATAAATTTGTAGATGGGGACCCAGCATAGCTGACCACAGGACTTTGATTTGATTGTTTGCTTTTGTTGTTCCGTAGTTGCTTTTTAATGTTTGGTTCCTTTTATTTCCAGGTAGTTGAAGGCTTTGTTTGTCATCAGTGGAGGGATGAAGGGAGGAGATGATGTATAAAAGACCAGAGTTAGTTGCAGGGCTGGAGGAGATTGCAGAAACCTGAGAAATGATCGACTTAAAACTGCAGATGATGTTGACAGAGGAGGTTTGACATGCTATATGGAATGCTTCATGATTCACAGGGGGAAGGGAAGTAAGAATAGCAAGAAATAACTGGAGTGATTGGTGTATAATCTCAAACTGCAGGAGAAAAGCAGGACCCTGAGTTGATTTTGCTGCAGTTGTTCCTACTCTTTGTTTTTACATTGTATGCTCTCTAATGCGTCATTTTTTTTAGTGTATGTGCTGTGTACAATATAATGGTCTTTCTAACGTTGGCTGTTAATACAATGTGTGCTTTGTAATGTGCTGTTAGATTTTACTCTGCTTCTGTGTTCAGTGTTCTAATATATGCTCTCTAACTGTTATTGTAGTTTGTGCTCTGTAACATATGCTTTTTTCATGTGCACTTTGACATGCCCTATTAGTGTCTTCTGTATAATATAGTTGGTTTTCGTGTGTAGTTTATAATATATTATTTTCACAGTGTGTGCTCTACAATGTGCACTGTTTTCAGTGTGACTTCTAAAATCTAACACTTGTTCTTTGTGACCTTGATGAAAGAATGAACATCATTACAGCTCTTTCAAAGATGCTGGCCCTGGCCCGAAAGGCCAAATGGCCTCCTTCTGTGCTGTAAGATCCTATAACTGAAATACTGGTTAAAGGGAGTTAGTCCATGGTGAATGAGTCCAGTAGGGCTGAGTTAGGAGATTAAAAATTGAGTATGCATTTTAAACAAGTTTAAAACTGGTTAGCCTCCAGAGACCACTGGCCTTGTGCAGTTGTACTATTCATTTCTTACACTGCCATCAGAACTTCTGATATGATGCAAGGAACTGATCTCTATTTCAAAACAATTGCTACTTTCTCTTTCTTATTGTCATAGCCTTCTTGCACATCACCAGATCCCCACATAATTTTAAACATCACAATCCCTTGTTCTCTGTAGTTCGGTAACTCAACTAGTGTGTCTTTAATAACATGCATCTTTGTACTGGAGTCTAGCTTAACTTCTGTATATCATCCATTTGGGGTCCATAGTGCTTTTTTTGGAAGTTTGCCATGTGATATTCTAGTAATGGACTCGATCCATTGCTGCTTCGATATCTGGAACATAAGTGTTTTTTCTCCTCTGCCCTCTTACTGTGCCTTTGATTTTTGCCTCTTGCACCATCCCCACTGTCTTTGTACCCTTTTGACGGCTGTGGCTTCAGCCGTCTAGATGCTGTCGTCTGGAGTTCCCTGTGCCGCTCTTCCTTTAAGACTTTCCTTAAAATTCATCTCTTTGACCAATCTTTTGATAATTCCTCCTAATCTCTTCAGCTTGGTGTCCATATTTTCCTTACATCTGTCTGAAGCAGCTTACCATATTTCCTCTTTGTTAATGGTACTGAATAAGTGTGAAATTCTAATTCTGCTGAATTATGCAACGAAGAATTAATAAACTTATGGTAAGTAAACCTAAATCTCCTCTGTTACCCTGTGTGAAGAGAAATCAGCAGCATGGTACTGTGTCTATGGAGAAAAAAAGAGGATATTATGTATGTTTGTTTGTGAGGAAGCTGGTTGTCCATCTCTTGGTTTGTGATGTTGGGAAAAACCTCCCTCAGCCTGTGAAAAGTATGAATATTTATGGGACTGAATTTGAAAGCAGTGTAAGAATTTCTGACCAACAAGAGGAGAAGGTTTTATCATAGATAATCAGTGGGCTGGTCTGTCAGGAGAAGGATGTGCTCCTCTAATGCAAGCTCCAAGATAACAGCTTTACTCTTTAATCAAGTCAGAATGATAGAGGACGAAATGCTGCTTTTGGTAAAGTTTAATTTAATCCATCTATGGTCTATTAATAACTGGGCAGTGAAGGTTTCATCATCTTTATGCTGTTGTACTGGGTTACTTTTTCACAATGTGCGCCAATTCACCACTTGCCGAGCTATATGCTTCACACTGTTATCAATGCTGTTGAATGATGTCTTCCCTGGAACGTGCTCCTTGCCCTGAGTGGGGTGCACGAGCAATGCTGGTAAACCATCACTTTCACTGTCTTCAACATGTCCCGGTCTGCTCAGAGTTTTGAAATGTTCAGTCGATTAGCGATTTGGATCTCTCCCTTGTGTGTGTCTGCAACGAATAACTGAAGATGGAGTGTGCTGTGTAAGCAGCATCTAGCTGGATGAGGACGTGCAGCTGCTCCAGTTGAATTTTAAGCTCTCCCTTTTTTCTCTGTGATTTAACTTCAGTGATGTTATGTACAAACAAGCAGTTGATAGCTAGGCTTTAATGTGTGTGTGCTTAAGTTGTGGTTGTGTGATCAATGTGCTGATTTGTAGACTGAAAGATTTTGTAATTTAATCAAGCATTTGATAGTCTGAAGTGTGTACTGGCTGGGCTATGGGCTTTCCCTGTCTGTCTCATTAAAGACTGTTAGATGGAGAAGAGGAAAATATTGTCTTCGTCCTGAAGGATGTGATCTGCAGTCAGCTGTCTTGGTGGTAATGTCAGGAACTACTGTTTCATGAGATGAAGTATGAATCTTGGAATATTTTCTTGAGCAGCCGGTACTGGGAGTCAGTCAGTGCACTGAGATATGCAGGACTGCAGTACTGGCTTCCGTCCAACGCCGGGAGGCAGAGGTTGCGACAGTCTTCTGTAGAGCTACCTACCTGCACTGATAGGATATTGGGGCACTAGGAAAGCACGCAGCAGTGATTGCAATGGACTTGGGGGCTATTTGGCGCTGAGGTTAAGAAAATACTCAGTTTGTTATCTTTCAGAAAATCCAAATTGGTTTTAAAAAAAAAACTGCAGTTGCTTGTCATTAACCCTAAGCACACTAGGTTTAAATATATTCCACATGTAGACAATAAGAACTTTACGCACCTTCAGTTATAGTTCATCCTTTACTTAGATCTTAACTCATGCTTTGTATAAGGTGGCCATTTTCTATCGACTATAGAGCTCAATTTTGGCAGTGAGTTTGATGTTTGGCTCTTTTGATGTAAAGTCAGTCCCCGGCAATACACTGAGTAAGAAGCAGAAAGTTTGCGTTCGAAGTACTCAAGGAGATGGTGACAACAGGAAATGAGAGCAGGATAATGCATGCGAAGCAATGATACAAGAATATTTGGGGTGCTGTGAATCGAGCCAGTTAATTATTTACAGTACTTGAAGAGTAAACGGAGCCCATGCGATCTACCAGCTAAAAAAAAAACTACAAAATACTATAGTTGCTGGAAATCTGAAATAAAACAGAAAATGCTGAAGATACTCAGCAGGTCTGCTGCATGTGTGGGGTGAGAAACAGAATTGACATTTCAGGTTGATGACCTTTCATCAGAACTGGGAATAGTTAGAAATGTTATAGGTTTTAAGTAGGTCAAATGAGGGAGGTTGGAAAAATAACAAAAGGGAAGGTCTGTGATAGGGCGGAAGACGGGAGACATTAAATGACAAAAGAGTTGTTGGGGCTGAGCCAAAGGGAGTAGTAATGGCATTAAAGCAAAATACTGTGGATACTTGAAATCTCAAATAAAAGCAAAGTGCTGGAAATACTCAACAGGTCAGGCAGCATATGTGGAGAGAGAAACAGAGTTAACGTTTCAGATCGATGACCTTTCATCAGAACTGGGAAAGGGTAGCAATGTAATAGGTTTTGAGCATGTGAAAGGTGGGGGAGGGGGAAGAAGAACAAAAGGGAAGGTCAGTGATATGGCAGAGAGTGGGAGAGATTAAATAACAAAGATGTCATGAAACAAAAGGCAAAAAATGTGGTAATGGTTGCAGTATAAGACAAAGCATTTGTCCAGAGAGAGTGTTAATGGCAGAATAATGAACAGCTCTGTCCGAAAGCAAAAACATGAAAAACAAGTTTAAAACTGGCACGTGGTTAAAAAAAACTCAAAATTGGGGTCATGGTCTGAAATGGTTGAACTTAATGTTGAACCTAGAAGGCAGTAAAATGCCTAATTGGCAGATGAGGTACTGTTCCTGAAGCTTGCATTGAGGTTCACTGGAATACTGCAGCAGGCCAAGGACAGAAATGTGGGTGTGAGAGCAAGGTGGTGAATTAGTAATGGGACCAGTAAAGAAAGAAAAGGTGCCCAGAGGGGGTGTCTGATGAGGCAACCTTCCACACCAGCGCTTCTGATATGTCTTCGCTTTTCCTCAACTGAGGATCACCCCTGTCCCTACTGTGGTTGACTGGGCCCTCGACTGTGTTGGACTCACTTCCCGCACTTCTGCTCTCACCCCTTTCCCTCCCTCACAGAATCACAATAGGGTTCCTCGTCCTCACCTTCCACTCCATCAGTCTCTGTATTCAATGGATCATCCTCCACCATTTCGGCCACCTCCAGCGTGATGCCACCACCAAACGCATCTTTCCTTCCCCTCCCCTTTCAGCATTCCAAAGGGACCATTCCATCTGTGAACACCCTGAGCCCACTCCTCTTATCACCCCCAACACCTCTTCCTCTTCCCCATCGCCTTTGCAGGCGATGCAACACCTGCCCTTTGCTCTGTCCTCCCTGTCAAAGGTCCCAAACACCGCTTCCTGGTGAAATAGCGATTTATTGGTGGTACTTTCAATTTAGTATACTGTAATTGCTGCTCACAATGCAGTCTGCTCTACATTGGGGAGAACAAATGCAGATTGGATGACCACTTTGCAGAACACCTCTGGTCAGTCTGCAAGTATGACCCCGAGCTCCTGGTGGCCTCCAATTTTAATTCTCCACCTTACTGTCACTCTGACATCTCTGTCCTCGACCTCCTGCAGTGTTCCAATGAGGTCCAATGCAAGCTCAAGGAGCAGCGCCTCATCTTTTGATTAGGCACTTTACAAACTCTGGACTCAAGATTGCGTTTAACAATTTCAGACCGTAATATCTGCCCCCATTTTGAGTCTTTTCTTTGCATCTTTCGGCCTTAATCTTGTTTTTCTCTTTTTTTTTTCCCTCTTGATTTTGCTTTTGGATGGCAGCTATTCAGTATTCTGCTATTGACACCTCCTCTGGGCACATCCTTTGTTTGTTCAGTTGTCCCATTATTACTCCCTTTGACTCTACCCCAACAAGAGAGAGTCTAACCACCTCCCCTTGACATTTAAAGGATTTACCATTGCTGAATCCCCCACCATCAACATTTTGGGGGTCATCTTTGACCAGAAACTTAACTGGACTAATCACATAAATACTGTGGTTACAAGAGCAGGTTAGAGGCTGGATATTCTGCAGTGATTGAATAAACTCCTGCACCCCCCACCCCCCACCCTGCCCCAATGCTTTTCTTATCTCCAAGGCACAAGTCAGGAGAGTGATGGAATACTCTCCAATTGCCTGAATGAGTGCGGCTTCAACAACACTCACGAAGCTCAACCATCCAGGACAAAACAGCCCACTTGACTGAAACCCCATCCTCCACTTTAAGCATGCATTCCCTCCACCCTGGCATACTGAGCCTGTAGTGTGTGCCATCTGGAAGATGCACTGCAGCAATTAGCCAAGGTTTCTTTAGCAGCACTTTCCAAACCCATGACCTCTATCACCTCGAAGGACAAGGGCAGCAAGTGTATTGGAAGACTGCCAACTGCAAGTTCCCCTCTAAGTAACACACCATCCTGACTTGGGGCTATATTGCCTTTGTTTCATCATCACTGAGTCAAAATTTTGGAACTTCTCCTTACCAGTACTGTGGGAGTAGCTTCACCAAATGGACAACAGTGGTTCAGAACGTAGCCTACCAATACCTTCTGAAGGGCAGTTAGGGATGCGTGATAAATGCTGGGCTTGCAGCGATGCCAGATCCCATGAATGAATAAAAAAGTACTTGTTTGTGTGGGCAGCTTCTCACAGTTAGTAATCAAAGCTCTTCCAGTCTGCATTTTGATATCGCTTCACTCTCCACCAGACCTTGGGCTGTGCCCTCTTTGATTGGCATGTGTTCATGATTTTATGTACTGTTGTTCCAGATAGAACATTAGACTAAGACAAGTGGCATTGATTAAATTGAGTGAGTCTGATCATAACTTTTTGAATGTTCACATCAGTATGAGAAATAAAACTGCTTAATATTTCATCTAATCTTGTCTTTGAAGTGTAAAACATTTGCATACTGGAAAATTGGAGAAGCAGAAGAATGAATAAAAGGAAAAAAAATGTTTAAAAACATATATTTGAGGTCACAGGATCCCATTTTGCTCAGAACTGCATTAAAGTCCCACATAGGATAACACCAATTCTGGTTTGCCATAGATATCTTCTAGTTTGGTGGTGTTGATCACTTCCATAAGCCGACCCCACATTCCTTCAGCTCAGTGTCTGCTGGATCTTTGAAAGAGCTATCCAATTAGTGCCACTCCATGTTTTTTCCCCAAAGCTCTGCAAATTTTTCCTTTTGAGCGTATATCTAATTCCCTTTTGCAAGATATTGCTTCCACCACTCTTGCATGCAGTGCCTTGAAGATTATAACAACTTGCTGTGTCATTTCTTTTTCATTAAGTCGTCACTGGTTCTTTTACCAATCACTTCAAATTTGTGTCCTCTGGTTACCAACCCTTCTGCCACTGGAAACAATTTCTCCTCATTTACCACATCAAAACCCTTCAACATTCTGAACACCTCCCCTTAACCGTCTCTGCTCTAAGAACAGCCCCAATTTCTTTCATCTCTCTCCGTATCTGAAGTCCCTTATCCCTGTTAGCGTTCTAGTAAATCTCCTTTGGGACCTTGACATCCTTCCTAAAGTGGAGTGCCCAGAATTCGATACAATACTTCAGCTGGGGCTTATCCAGTGTTTTATAAAACAACTTGCGTTGGTATAAACAGCCTTCTCAACTTGTCCTGTCATCTTCAAAGACTTGTGTATGTACGCCTCCAGGTCTCTGTTCTTCCACCCTTTTCAAATTGACCAGTTAGTTTATATTGCTTCTCCTTAATCTTGCTACCTTACATGATGGAGTTGACTTATGCTACGCAATATCTTATACAATAGCATAATTCAGGGGATGTAACAAGGTGATTCCCCTTGCCATACTAACTGGCGCTAGCACATGCACTCATTGGGGTTTTCAAAGATCTGGCACAGACACTATGGGCTGAATAATTTCCTTCTGTGCTGTATCATCTATGATTCTAAAGATTGTCTGTTTATAGGAATCACTGACACCACTAAACTAATACGTGATATCTATGGCAAACCTTGCTATCCGACGTGGGACTTAAATGCGATTCTGAGCAAAATTAGTTCCTGTGATCTCAGATTTATCTGTTTTCAACATTTTTTCCCTTTTTGTCATTCTCAGGATATGGGCATCGCTGGCAAGGCTACCCTTAATTGCCCATCCCAAATTGCCCTTAAGGAGGTGGTGTGGTTTTTAATACTACTGAGTGACTTACTAGGTCACTTCAGAGGACAGTTAATAGTCAACACATTGGTGTGGAACTGGAGTCTTTTTATTTCCAAAATACACTTTATTCATAAAAATCTGTAAAAAAAAAAATACATTACAAAACAGTTCCAAACAGCACCAAGTCAAACAATACAAAGAGTGGAAAGGAGATCACTTTCCTTCAATACAAGAGTGTGCTGCCTGAAAACCCTTCCATTTCATTTTTCATACCATGTATATTTTACAGCAAACAAATATTTTCCGGATACAGTTCGAGGGGTTTTCCATGGATCCAGCCCCTCAGTTCAGCTTGGTGGGGGGACCTTAAACAGTGGTCTTTCCCCATTGAGCCTTTGCTGCGGCTGCCCCTAGCTTTAGTGCGTCCCTCAGCACGTAGTCCTGGACCTTGAAATGTGCCAGTCTGCAACATCCGGTCGTGGAAGACCAGCAAGTTTCGGGCAGACTTTTCACCGAATTGATAGTCCTCCAGCAGCAGTTGATGTTTATCTCGGTGTGCGTCCCTGGGAACAGTCCATAGAGCACAGACTCCTCTGTTACAGAGCTGCTTGGGATGAACCTCGACAACAACCGCTGCATCTCTTTCCACACCTGCTTTGCAAAGACACATTCCAGAAGGAGGTGGGCAACCGTCTCTTCCCCACCACAGCCACCCCAAGGGCATTGTGCGGAGGGGGTGAGACTTTGGGCGTGCAGGAAGGATCTGACGGGGAGGGCTCTTCTCACCACCAGCCAAGCTACATTTTGGTGCTTGTTTGAAAGTTCTGGCGATGAGGCATTCCGCCAAATGACTTTGGCAGTCTACTCGGGGAACCATCTGACAGGATCCACCATCTCCAACCAGATTTCCTTCACTAGAGTAAACCAGTTGGGTTTTTAACAACAATACCACAGCTTCATAGCCACTTCATAGTCAAGTTTGCCAGCTTTTTATTTGCGGATTTAAAATAAAAAGAATTCAGATTCGCAAACTGCCATGGGGGCAGATTCAAACTCACGTTCTCTGCTTTATTAGTCCAGGCTTCTGGATACGAATTGCATGTGTTGTTGGCTGTAGACTTGCCTTCTTACCCTGATTGGCTCATGTATATAGACTGTTCTTAAATTCATCCTTCCCTGTGGCCAGTATAATGTCCGTATCCTAACTCGTACTAAATCCCGTTCATCCATCTTGCCTGAACTATGTTGGCTCCCAGTCTGCAAATACCTCTGTTTTAAATTTCTCATCCTTGTGCTCAGTTTCCCCCATGGTCTTGCCCTTCCCTATCTCCGTAACCTCCTACAACCCTCTGAGAACTCTGTGTTCCTCCAACTCTGGTCTCTTGTCCATCCTCCACTTCCTTCACCCTACTGTTGGTAGCTGCGCCTTCAGCTGGTCTAAGCCCTAGGCTCTGGAATTCCTTCCCTTCAATCTCACCAGATCTCCATCACTCTCTCCTTAAAATCTACTTATTGGACCATGCTTTTGATCACCAGTCCTAACGTCTCCTTTGGTACAGTGTCAATATTTGACTGATTACGCTCCTGTCAAGAGCTTGGGATGTTTTGCTACTTAAATGGTGCTAAATAAATGCAAGTTGTCGTTTCAGCCTGGTGAATGCGCACATGGTGGGTGTTAATATAAAGGTAGGTTTAAGGACAGTTTTTTTTAAAAGGTCTTTAGGAACATCCATTACTAGGTTGGCAAATTGGATGGTGAATGCATGTCAGCCATTCCCTGGTGTGGCAGGACCCGACTGGAAAACTTAGAGCTCACCCTTCTTGCAAAGTAGGCCACGATGCAAGGACCATTCTATAGGGCATCTGCAGACCATACCTGTAATGGGATACCTGTTTTAACTGCGTTTCCAGAATTTATTATAGGGAAAATTTGAAGAAGTTGGGTTAGTTTAAGAAGCAAGTTTTCGATTTGTGAAGAGGATTAATGAGATGACATAGCAAATTATTTACTGAAGTGAAGGAGTTCAAATGCCAGGGATGCATGTTAATGATGAGGCTAAGAAGGGAGGTCAGCCAGTAATGGGGTTGTGGGATACGTTACTGGGGATGGTCATTAAATCCACAGTACAAGTGGATTCAAGAGACATCTCATTTATTCCTGGGATTGAGAAATGTGGAGAGAAGGTGGATAGTTGAAGTTAGTCATTCCAAAAAAAAGTTAAACATTCTGACTTGTAGTAGATTTGCACCCAGGGTTAGTGTACACTGCAGTGCTGAAAGTCTTCAAGTTTGCCTACAATTGCATCCTACTGTCATGTAATACACTATTTTAGTATATTCTTACTTATAGTCAATGTGAACAAATGAGGGTAAATGGTAGAGTACGGGCCATAACTAGAGTCCTCTGAAGAAGGCACACACAAAGTTCAACCCCAGCTTTGTGCTCCTGATTCAGTGTGTCTTGGAGTTGTGCTGTGCTATTTTATTGTAAATAGATGTTTTTATTGGATTGTCCCATGCTCACTGGATTTTTAAGTATCATTGCTGCCTTCTGGTAATGTGCTGAATGCTTCAGAGGCTGTGATGCAGCTAAGTGTGGAAGATAACAGGTATTGTCCCAGGAGGGATGATGTTGGATCCTATTTAAAAGTGGAGCTCAGTTCTACAAAGAATATGGACGGTACCTGTGGCAGCAACATCATTTTCTGATTTGAATTGCTTCTGAGCACACGGTGCATTCACTGTTCTGGTTGCTATCTCTGAATTAAGTGTTGTCAAATATACAAGACTTGTGTAGCTGCTGTAACATTTATGTTTCTCTCAACACCAGAATTCCCAGCTCTGTAGCCACATAGTGGTGTCTGTAGGGATTAGTTGTATGTGATGCTCCTCCTGTCTGTACAAGGGAGGCAAGCTCAACTTTGTGGGTCCAGAGAATAGCTGTTGGAGGCAGCAGTGCAAGTGGAATCAGAGACATGCTGGTGAAGAAAGATCTGTGGTGCCAAGGGACACGAGTGCTTTCTTGGTTTTATTCTGACTGTACTGAAACACTTCATGAGATTATGTCCAGGAAGACCATAACCTGACAATAGGCTTAGAAAAATCTCTCATCTGATTGGATTGTTTAAAGTTTGTAAATCCGATTAGTTGTCATCACATCTCCAGTTTTCTGATTGGATATTCTGAATCTAGAAGACAGTGTCTTTGCTGCCTGTTAATCCATTACAGGGTAATCAGGGATGTGTGGTGATGTGGACCAACTAGTGACTGGGACTGCCTGATGTTGAGGTTGCCTACATTCGCATCATCTGGATTCCTGGCAGCAATAAGAGAAGAAATGTGTTGAGGACCAGAATTTGTTTGGGTTGGATTTGGACTTGACAGGAGCTATAGGTTTTAGGTGCAGTGCCATCCACTCTTGTGTAAGTGGCGCCCTTGTACAAACCAAATAGGGCTTGCTGAGTTACCATCATGACATATTCAGGGATGTCTTGCTGCACTTATACAGGGCCTTGGTGAGGCCACACCTGGAATATAGTGTGCAGTTTTGGTCTCCTTGTCTGAGGAAGGATGTTCTTGCTATTGAGGGAGTGCAGCGAAGGTTTACCAGACTGATTCTTGGGATGGCGGGACTGATGTATGAGGAGAGATTGAGTCGCTAAGGATTATATTCGCTGGAGTTCAGAAGAGTGAGGGGGAATCTCATAGAAGCCTATAAAATTCTAACAGGGCTTGACAGGGTAGATGCAGGAAGGATGTTACTGATGGTGGGGGAGTCCAGAACCAGGGGTCATAGTCTAAGGATATGGGGTAAACCTTTCAGGACTGAGATCAGAAATTTCTTCACCCAGAGAGTGGTGAGCCTGTAGAATTCGCTACCACAGAAAGCAGTTGAGGCCAAAAAATTGTATGTTTTCAAGAAGGAGTTAGATATAGCTCTTGGGTCTAAAGGGATCAAAGGGTATGGGGAGAAAGCCGGAACAGGCTACCGAGTTGGATGATCAGCCATGACCAGAATGCATGGCGGAGCAGGCTTGAATGGCCAAATGGCCTATTCCTGCTCCTATTTTCTATGTTATTCAGTACACCACTGAAAATGTCAGACTGTGTAAAGAGATCACTGGTACTTGCCTGGGTCATCTGACTGCTGTGGTTTTTTGGCAGGGCCACTTTGCTGTTGTAATCTTACTGTAAGTAGATAAAGAAAAAAGGAATGTTAATTTGCTGCTCTCAATAGGTGGCTCCTTAAGAATACCAGTCAAATGTTGAATGTCCTGTGCAGGTATGACAGTTTGAGCATTGTAAAATTGATTGCCCCCATGGTACTTATTTCAGATTGTGAAGTTGATGTATGTTTGGCCTCTGTGTGCTTGAAACTATGGCCCAATTGTGATCTTTAAAGCAGTCTTTTCAGCAAGTAGAAATTATTTGTTAAATTGATCAATAGGAACCTTGCTGTCAGCTTCCCAAAAGCGCAGTGAGTAAAAAGTGTAGTGCTAAGATGCGCAGACCAGAAGATCCGAAATTTGATTCTCCTCTGCTGAATTAGATGATTTCATTTGGGGCGGTAAAACATTACAGCTAGTTTCAGTGCCCATGGCTTGGAGAAAGAGGCTAAGCCAAGCTTCCTGCTCATGGTTGCTATCCAGTGACTCCTGGAAAATGTGTGTGTGGGGATTAGGTACCTCCCATAGTGGAATAGCTTGTCAGTGGGTGCTAACTTCATTAACTGAGATTTGGCCTTTTGGAGTCAGTATCTGAGTAGGGCCATCTCCTGTGAATCAGTACCAGCAAGAGCTGCCGTTTTCCCTGGGGAGGGAAATAGGTTAATTTCTTGCTGCATGCAGGATTTGGAGCTGGGGTGGGAGTGGTGTGAGAAAACAAATTCTTGGAGTTTCTACACTGTCGTTACCTTGACTTAAAAAAGTCTTGTAGCATCTCTCATTGTATATGGCAACATACAGGATCAGTCATCCTTCGTTCACTAAATCCCCTCATGAGGATCATTGGGAAGCTTTGATAAACGGTTGCCTTTCAAACTTTCAATTGCATGAATGCCCAAAACTCACTTGTTTCAGCTGAGTTGTGGGATTTAACGCACATCCACCAATCAGGGTGATGTGCCTTGCATTAGAAGCTGGACAAAATTCTGGGGTATAGGCACAGGAGGTGAGTTTCATGGAGTGCCATGCCCCTTAGTACCTTGGTTCCAGTGCAGTTGGACATGATACGAGCATTGATCCCAGCAGCAGTTCGATGTGGGTTTATGATGTTTATACTATTGTTATGATCAGATGAGGAGGGGTCAAAAGGCTCCCCTGTTGTCCCTCTCCTTGATTGACCGCAGTGGATATGTGGATATGCTTACTAATTCAGTGAGTGTTTAACCCTTTATGTGCTATGATCATCAAAGAATCAATTGGACAGGTTTTCTTGAGTTTAAACAAGAGGTTAGTTTTTATTGTACTTAAAAGCAACCGCTGGGTTGAGCACTACCTAGAACTGTACTCCAGGGAGAATGCTGTCACTGAGACTGCCCTCAATGCAGCCCAGCCTCTACCAGTCATGGATGAGCTGGACATACAGCCAACCAAATCGGAACTCAGTGATGCCATTGATTCTCTAGCCAGCGGAAAAGCCCCTGGGAAGGACAGCATTACCCCTGAAATAATCAAGAGTGCCAAGCCTGCTATACTCTCAGCACTACATGAACTGCTATGCCTGTGCTGGGACGAGGGAGCAGTACCCCAGGACATGCGCGATGCCAACATCATCACCCTCTATAAAAACAAAGGTGACCGCGGTGACTGCAACAACTACCGTGGAATCTCCCTGCTCAGCATAGTGGGGAAAGTCTTTGCTCGAGTCGCTCTGAACAGGCTCCAGAAGCTGGCCGAGCGCGTCTACCCTGAGGCACAGTGTGGCTTTCGTGCAGAGAGATCGACCATTGACATGCTGTTCTCCCTTCGTCAGATACAGGAGAAATGCCGTGAACAACAGATGCCCCTCTACATTGCTTTCATTGATCTCACCAAAGCCTTTGACCCCGTCAGCAGACGTGGTCTCTTCAGACTACTAGAAAAGATCGGATGTCCACCAAAGCTACTAAGTATCATCACCTCATTCCATGACAATATGAAAGGCACAATTCAACATGGTGGCTCCTCATCAGAACCCTTTCCTATCCTGAGTTGTGTGAAACAGGGCTGTGTTCTCGCACCCACACTTTTTGGGATTTTCTTCTCCCTGCTGCTTTCACATGCGTTCAAATCCTTTGAAGAAGGAATTTTCCTCCACACAAGATCAGGGGGCAGATTGTTCAACCTTGCCCGTCTAAGAGCGAAGTCCAAAGTACGGAAAGTCCTCATCAGAGAACTCCTCTTTGCTGACGATGCTGCTTTAACATCTCACACTGAAGAGTGCCTGCAGAGTCTCATCGACAGGTTTGCGGCTGCCTGCAATGAATTTGGCCTAACCATCAGCCTCAAGAAAACGAACATCATGGGGCAGGACGTCAGAAATGCTCCATCCATCAATATTGGCGACCACGCTCTGGAAGTGGTTCAAGAGTTCACCTACCTAGGCTCAACTATCACCAGTAACCTGTCTCTAGATGCAGAAATCAACAAGCGCATGGGTAAGGCTTCCACTGCTATGTCCAGACTGGCCAAGAGAGTGTGGGAAAATGGCGCACTGACACGGAACACAAAAGTCCGTGTGTATCAGGCCTGTGTCCTCAGTACTTTGCTCTATGGCAGCGAGGCCTGGACAACGTATGCCAGCCAAGAGCGACGTCTCAATTCATTCCATCTTCGCTGCCTTCGGAGAATACTTGGCATCAGGTGGCAGGACTATATCTCCAACACAGAAGTCCTTGAAGCGGCCAACACCCCCAGCTTATACACACTACTGAGTCAGCGGCGCTTGAGATGGCTTGGCCATGTGAGCCGCATGGAAGATGGCAGGATCCCCAAAGACACATTGTACAGCGAGCTCGCCACTGGTATCAGACCCACCGGCCGTCCATGTCTCCGCTATAAAGACGTCTGCAAACGCGACATGTAATCGTGTGACATTGATCACAAGTCGTGGGAGTCAGTTGCCAGCATTCGCCAGAGCTGGCGGGCAGCCGTAAAGACAGGGCTAAATTGTGGCGAGTCGAAGAGACTTAGTAGTTGGCAGGAAAAAAGACAGAGGCGCAAGGGGAGAGCCAACTGTGCAACAGCCCCAACAAACAAATTTCTCTGCAGCACCTGTGGAAGAGCCTGTCACTCCAGAATTGGCCTTTATAGCCACTCCAGGCGCTGCTTCACAAACCACTGACCACCTCCAGGCGCGTATCCATTGTCTCTCGAGATAAGGAGGCCCAAAAGAAAAAGAAAGAAACAAGAGGTTAGTTTTTATTGTACTTAAAAGCAAAACCCAATCTAAGTAAAATTATAAACTACGCTCCAACTTACACACACACACACACACACACACACACACACACACACACACACACACACACAAGAATCATGCACACAAATAGGTTACAGAGTAGGGAAGAATAGATTGGTTGGATTAGAGTTCATAGCAAATATTAAAAAAGAGTATATAGTCAATAGAGTTTGGTAACTCAGTTGTCTTCCAGCTGAACTCCATGGTCTTGAGGGTTCTGGCTTGTTGATGTGGCCAACTGGTTCAAGGTTTTCTTGGAGACAGAGATGTAGCTGATTTTCTTCACGGGATTTCTGTCTGCAGCAATGATATGTTTTGATGGTTACAGCCAGCAGACAGGGTTTGAATGTGCAAGGTGGCCTGGATAGAGAGAGGGACCCCAACTTGGGTCCTTTACTGGTCAGTTTCTGGTGCTTGTCTGCCTGCAGACAGCAAGAGCAGCCAGTTTCACACAGATTGTGAGTCTGTCACATGATAGCTCAGTGTATTCTTTCTCTTGCAACTTAATTAGATCATGTCCAAGAATTCCAATCTCTCTCTGGGTTCCATTGTTTCACTGATTACCCTTTGAGGGGTCTGCCTCCACTAGTGTTAATGTTCCAAGATTGCCTTTAATGTCTTGTTAATGAAGGCCACTGTTGTGGTTGGAGACTAACCAGCCCTTACGTCTCCACCTCGATATATTGGAATGTTGGGTATTTTGCTGAAAATTGCGGTGGCCACTTTAGCTGCTAGCAGTCATCATTTATCAGTTCCTTTTTCTCCTGTTTTTTAAAGTTTAATTCAGGTTTCCAACCAATGGATTAAAAATCGTTATTCGACATAGCATGTGCTCATGACACTATGAACTTTTTCTTCAAAGTCATTGGAATGCAATATTTCAGTGGACTTTTTGAAATAATTCCTGGGATTACTTCTAATATTTGGAATCTGTTACGTCATCCTAAACATTAGGATGTGTTAGTGATTTGAAGAAAAGGAACCAAGCCAGTCAGAAGATCCCCTAAAATGGATGGCATTAGCTGTGTATCCTTGGATCAGTGGACTGATTATTTGTTCTGTGGGTTCTTCTGGCAGAATGCAGGTTTGGTTCTAACTAAAGCATGGCTATCCGACCCAATGATGACGTGTGTCGGGTTCGGGTCGGGTCTCTTTTCCGGGTCCGGCATTCGGGCTCGGGTTGGGTCGGGCTGGACTGGACGTGGACACAGTGCTGCCTTGCTCAGGGAGGGATGTAATCTTCAAAATTTGAACATTTATCCGGGACGTCAAGGCTGGAAACGTGCTGCCGGAACGGAGGATCACAACATTTGGACAAGGTAGAGCACAATAACCTGCTTGATATAATCAACTTAATTATGGTAGTCGGGTCGGGTCAGGCACGGGAAAAAAATCAAAGGACTTGGGCTAGGTCAGGTTCTGGTTGGATGTGGTCGGGTCGGGCTCGGATCGGGTTTCAATTTCATACCCGAGCAGGCCTTTAGTTCTAACTGTTTGCACCCTTTGATTGATTAATTCTCTAGAATATTTCCCATTCTCTCATTATTCTGTCGGGTTGTATTCAGTATATAAGTGCAAGATGTGTGTTGCAGTTCAGTATGAGTTGTAACATCACAGCATCCTAATATTTAACTTGCGTTCCCTAGACTTTGAATCCTTTACTGTAGTGAGTAATTTGCCTGCATAAACTTACGTGAATTTCTTTAGTAATTTAAAAAAACTTCAATTAGGCTGCTTCAAACTCTTTTAACCGAAGAAAGTAACGGATCACTGTTCTCTGTCTCTGTTACACTGTTGAAACCTATCCCATGGCATCTGTTCGATGTCACAGTGTTTGAAATTAGCACTAACTGGTTTGTCTGCCGAATGACTTTCACATACATAGATTCCTGTTGAATTATAAGGATCAAATGTTATGCAATTGTTCTTGTTGAACAGCATCAAAGGGAAGTGACATTTTGCTCAACTCCCTCCCTAGGCCCGCCCAGTAAACTCGACCCTTCCTCCGTCTTCCCTTTACCAAATTGGTGGTGATCCTGGTTTGATTCCTCCTTTCTATATCCCCAGGTTGCCATAGGTGACTGTTCAGTCCCTCCCCCTCCTCTGATGCTGCTCTCACCTGTTGTCTTGAGTGTATTGAGTTTTATTTTAGTTTCAGCGTATAGTTATTTTGCCAGCGATGATGTCCATTGCTTTACTGTTCTCAGGAGACTGGCAGTGAGAGAAAAGCAACATTATATTATCCTAGTGACAAAAATCAATCCTATAGTTTTTTTATTGGTGTGTCAGCTTAAGTGGTATATCATAAATTGTGCTAATTGGCACTATTACCATGTGTCTGTGGCAACTGTATATCATAAATTATGGTTTGTAAGATTCAGGGATTCCAGATTGCAGCAAACGTGCAGTGGAGCTTCAGAGTGCTAGGTAGCCCTCCGTTCTAAAGATGGACTTTAGTTATCGCCTCCATTTACTTTGCAGTAGGGGCTGATATGAATGCATGCTTAGTCAGTTGGCTTTTGGGAGAGGGCGGGCAGGTGGGCCTTTTCAGGAAAGACCTTTAGGTTCCTGTTGCTGTGCTAATTATTTCTTAAATAATTCAAGTTTTCATCTCAACTACTCTACCCAGAAGACCATCCATGTATTGATCACTGTGTGAAGAAGAACTTCCAGACAACAGCCCTAAACTTACATTTCACTAGTTTGATCTGATGTCATCTTGTCCGACTCTGGTGACTTACTTTTAGAAGGGCTGAAAACATATAAATCACTGTTCATAATTATCTTATGAAGCAAGTCTAATGGGTGTGTAGGTTTTTGGTTTGTCACCATTTCTGAAAAAGGACATCACTATAGCCTGTTTCCAACCTAGTGATACCTCCGCAGTTCCATTGACTCCCTCATAATGACAGTTGATGACACACACACATTTCCTCTTCAGTCTCTCAGTACTCTGGAATAAATTCCATCTATCCCTGGGTATTTGTTTTGAGGACTTTTATTCCATATATACTTTCCAGCTCATTTTTATCGGTCATTAATTCAGCTCGGTTATCTCTGCTTGGAGTGAGGGCATGCTGGTCAGTCTTCCCTTGTGAATACCTGGCCCAACTATCTTCTGTTTCATCAATGACATTCCCTCCATCATAAGGTCAGAGGTGGGACTGTTTGCTGCTGATTGCACAATGTCTTCATTTGTAATTCTTCAGATAATGAAGCACTTCTTGCCTGCATTGCAGGAAAACGTAGACAAGCTGGGGCTGATAAGTGGCAAGTAACATTTGATACGCTTCAATTCAATCTACAAGATGCACTGCAGCACCTCTAGCAGCTGGAATGACAAGTGGTGCATGTGAACACTATCATCTCCAAGTTCCTCTCCAAGTTGCACAGCATCTGACATGGACATACATCACTGTTCCTTGAACTCCCTACATAACAACATTGTGGGAGTACCTTAATCACATGGATTGTAGCAGTTCAAGAAGAAGGGCCACCACCACCACCACCTTCTCGAGGACAATTACTTGATCAAGGAGTCAATTACTGCAGTAAGGAGGGATGATATCTTTGAAGGTTCCTCAAATGAAGCCATACGGGTAAAAGCTAAAAACAAAAAGGGGGCAATCACTTGGCTGGGAGTGTACTACAGGCCTCCAAATAGTCAGGAGAGATAGAGGAGCAGATATGTAGGCAAATCTCAGAGAGATGTAATAATAGTAGGGGATTTCAACTTCCCCAATATTAACTGGGTTAGTCTTAGTGTAAAAGGCTTAAAGGGGGCGGAATTCTTAAAGTGCATTCCGGAGAGCTTTTTGAGCCAGCACGTAGAAAGTCCTATAAGAGAAGGGGCGGTACTGGACCTAATCCTAGGGAATGAAGCTGGACAAGTGGTAGAAGTGTCAGTGGGGGGGCATTTCAGGGATAGTGACCATAATTCTGTAAGATTTAAGGTAGTTATGGAAAAGGACAAAGATAGGTTGGAAATGAAGGTACTGAATTGGGGGAAGGCCAATTTCAGTATGATAAAACAGGATCTGGCCAAAGTGGACTGGGAGCAGCTACTTGTAGGAAAGTTTAATGCCAAAGGGATCAGGGATATGGGGAGAAAGCGGGAACAGGGTACTGAATTGGGCGATCAGCCATGATCTATTTTGAATGTCGGAGCAGGCCGGAGGGCCGAATGGCCTACTCCTCTTATTTTCTATGTTTCTATGTTTCTAAGTCTACATCAGATCAGTGGGAGTCATTCAAAAAGGAAATATTGAGAGTTCAGAGCCAACATGTTCCCGTAAAGGTGAAGGGTAGGACCAACAAGTTCAGGGAACCCTGGATGTCAAGGGATATAGAGGATTGGATAAGGAAAAAAAAGGAGGCTTATGGCAGATTTGGGGGCTGAAAACCGTGGCGGCTGTAGAAAAATATAAAAAGTGTAGGGGGGTACTTAAGTAATTAGGAGAGCGAAGGGGGGACATGAAAAACAGTGGCAGGCAAGGTAAAGGAAAATCACAAGGCGTTTTATAACGAAAGAGTAGGGCCCATTAGGGACCAAAGTGGTAATCTGCGTTGGCAGCTGGAGGACATAGGTGAGGTTTTAAATGATTACTTTTCATCTGTGTTCATGATGGAGAAGGACGATGTAGGTGTAGCGATCAGAGAGGGGGTTTGTGATATACTTGAACAAATTAGCATTGAAAGGGAGGAGGTATTAGCAGTTTTAGCAGGCCTAAAAGTGGATAAATCCCCAGGCCCAGATGAGGTGTACCCCAGGCTGTTATGTGAGGCAAGGGAGGAGATAGCAAGGGCTCTGACACAAATTTTCAAATCCTCTCTGGCCACAGGAGAGGTGCCAGAGGACTGGTGGACAATGAATGTGGTACCATTATTCAAGAAGGGTAGCAGGGATAAACCAGGTAATTAGAGGATGGTGAGTCTAACATCAGTGGTAGGGACAAAAACAAGAAATGCTGGATTCACTCAGCAGGTCTGGCAGCATCTGTGGAAAGAGAAGCAGAGTTAACGTTTCGGGTCAGTGACCCTTCTTCCGACCCGAAACGTTAACTCTGCTTCTCTTTCCACAGATGCTGCCAGACCTGCTGAGTGTTCCAGCACTTCTTGTTTTTGTTTCAGATTTCCAGCATCCGCAGTATTTTGCTTTTATATCAGTGGAAGGGAAACAGGATTAATCTCCACATGGAGAGGCAAGGATTAATCAAGGATAGTCAGCATGGCATTGTCAGGGGGAGGTCATGTCTAACAAACTTGATTGAATTTTTCGAGGAGGTGACTAGATCTGTAGATGAGAATAAAACAGTTGACGTAGTCCACATGGACTTCACTAAGGCTTTTGATAAGATCCCGCATAGGAGATTGGTTAAGAAGGTAACAGCCCATGGGATCCAGGGCAATATGACAAATTGGATCCAAAATTGGCTTAGTGGCAAGAGACAGAGGGTGATGGTCGAGGGTTGTTCTTGCGATTGGAAGCCAGTGACCAGTGGTGTATCTCAGGGATCGGTGCTGGGACCCTTGCTGTTTGAAGTGTACATTAATGATTTGGACGTGAATATAGGAGGTATGACCAATAAGTTTGCAGATGACATGAAAATTGGTGGTATTGTAAATAGTGAGGAGTAAAGCCTTAGATTACAGGATGATATAGATGGGCTGGTAGAATGGGCAGAGCAGTGGTAAATGGAATTTAATCCTGAGAAGTGTGAGGTGATGCATTTTGGGAGGACTAACAAGGCAAGAGGATATACAGTGGGTGGTAGCACCCTAGGAAGTACAGAGGGACCTTGGTGTACTTGTCCATAGATCACTGAAGGCAGCAGCACAGGTAGATAAGGTGGTTAGGAAGGCATATGCGATAAGTGCCTTTATTAGCCGAGGTATAGAATGTAAGAGCAAGGAGGTTATGATGGAGCTGTAAAAAATGCTAGTTAGGCCACAGCTGGAGTACAGTGTACAGTTCTGGTCACCACACTATAGGAAGGATGTGATTACACTGGAGAGGGTGCAGAGGAGATTCACCAGGATGTTGCCTAGGCTGGAGCATTTCAGCTATGAAGAGAGACTGGATAGGATGGGAGTTGTTTTCCTTAGAGCAGAGAAGGAGGGACCTGATTGAGGTATACAAAATTATGAGGGACATAGATAGGGTAGATAGGAAGAAACTTTTTCCCTTAGCAGAGGTGTCAATAACTAGGGGGCATAGATTTAAGGTCAGGGGCAGGAAGTTTAGAGGGGATTTGAGGAAAACTTTTTCACCCAGTGGGTGGTTGGGATCTGGAACACACTGCCTGAAGGGGCATTTAAGAAGTATTTAGATAAGCACTTGAAATGCCATAGCATAGTGCTGAAAAATGGGATTAGAATAGATAGGTGCTTGATGGCTGGCATGGACACGATAGGCCGAAGGGCCTGTTTCTGTGCTGTATGACTATGACAACAAAGGATAGGCAACAAATGCAACTTTGCCAGTGATGCCCTCATCGTGAGAATGAATAAAAAGTAATAGTTCAGAATATTAACTTGTACTTGGCTTCAGCACTTAGGCAGTGATCTTTTGCACAGAACCCTCTGAACCGCTTGGGTATTTCCATTTTATATTTGGTTAATTGAAGTCATCCATCAAAAGTTCTCGTATATCCTTCCTATCGCTTCACTTCTTATGCTGATCTGCTGGTGTGCAACATGCTCCCAGTGTTATCTTTGTCTTTTTAGCATTAAACAATTCATTATACAACTTTGTAGCTCCAACAGTGTCCCCGATACAGGGCCGTTCTTTTCCTGTCAAGGCACAAGTGGTACAATAAAGATTGGAGTAAAAAATACAAAATCCAAACACTAAAGTGAGCTCTGTGTCCAGCGGGATCCGGGTTGTCCAGTTTTAGTCTGCTGTTTGTTGCTTTGGTTTCCAAGAAGGGTAATGGTAGGGTGCAAATGAGAACGCAGCAGCATTGGGAAGCTCCAAAGCACCAGTTTTTCCTGTACGCAATTTGTCTGGTCGGGGTTCAAATGACCTTCCTGCCTTCTCACCCCATCCCATCCATTATAAACGATCCTCGTTATGAATGCAGTTCTGGTAGAGTGTTGACCTCTCTCATAAGTGTTGCTGGTCCTATTGTGGCATTTCTCTCTATATTTTCTGTTTCCTGCCTTGCAGTAAATCCAGTTTTTCTATACATCCTCATGCTTCTAATTTAACTATTTTTGCACTTTTTTTATTCGAATGTCTTTTCAGTGACTTACCGGGATCTTTATTTGTCGCACATCACTTTTCACCTCTTGACGGTTTTTCAAAAAATAATTTGCTGAATTCCTAAAAGCTGCTTTAACTTGAGAGAGTGGGGGGTTGTGGAGAGCACCTCTATGTGCACAGCTCCATGAACTAGCGAACTACAGCACCTCTTGGTACCATATAAATAGTTTTGTGAGCGATGCTTGTGTCCAAAAAGCAGGTTTCATTCAATTCATGAACATTAGCTACCTTTTGGTGGCTCATGTCAAGTGCTAATCTGTCTTGTGGCGGGTAGCTGGACCGCTAGCTTAATGATCACCCTGTCATCGCCTCCTGTCTCAAAGCTCATCTGAGAATTCTTGCTTCAGTGTACGCAAATGAGCTGTAACGTCATCCTTCCATTGTAATATTTTTTTAAAAATCAGCTGATGAGCTCCATACATGGAGGATTGAATGTTGCTGAGTCTGGAACTGTAGATAATATATGGTCTGACTGGTAGCCTTTGGGGTGCTGTATCATTTAAAAAGACATACTAAATGTTTTAAAAACCTGACCTATTTGTTTTTCTTCTATTCAATTCTATTTTATTTTACTTTATTTCTTTGGTAATATTTTAATTTTACTGATTGTTTTGTATTGAGATAGAAACTGGGTAGTGATAAACCAGTATACATTAAGCATGCAGCATTCTTTGCAAGGCTTTCAAGAGCTGCTGCTACCAGCGTGGGCGTTTGAAATCATAAGCAGGGGTTGAAATTACTGGGTTTGGGAGGAGGGGGTGGTAACAAGGAATCAGAATCGTGCTGGGCCTGCTAAATAGCAGTGCTTCTGCATCAAAGCTTCCTTAAAGCTGAAGCCCACGTTCATATCCTGACTGGCCATACTGAAATTCTGATGACAAAATTCAAATCTTGACTGGTTGTATTCAAATCTTGGCCATGAGTTTTTCTGAGCGCATTTCTGCCTCCAGTGTTCTCCCCTTGCACTTGCTGGTTTGGAGTTGATGACTGGGTGTGGTTCAATGGGTAGTAGCTCTGGTGCCTTGCCCAAATGTTCACCTTTCATATCTGTCAACCTGAAGATTGACCCTGCTATTTGAGCATTGGGGTCGTTATTGATCTCAGACCTGTCTCAGCCACAATGTGCACATAAGTACTTACAGCAGTGATGAACAACAATGAGTGACTTTCTCTATAAACCTGGGGACATTGAGGCTAGGCAGCTTTTCCCTGCCTGAGGAAGTAATGGCACTGACCTACAATGCAGTTGGGGACATTTGTTGTCTGTGTGAATCACTACTCCACGTGGGATATTTACTCTGAGTTGTTGAAATATATTTTAATCCGAACAGATTTTACATTTAGAAATAATTACCTTAGTTGCAGTGGCAGTTAGCACTCACTCATCCTGTGATTCAGTCAAGTACCAAAATATTGCACACTAATAGAAAAGCAAAATATTGCAGGTGCTGGAAATCTGAAATAAAAACAGAAAATGCTGGAAATACTCAGCAGGTCGGGCAGCATCTGTGGACAGAGAAACAGTTAACGTTTCAGTTCAATGGCCTTTCACCAGAATGGAACTGCTAAACCCTAACTGCTCATCCCTCAATAGAACCTCTTTCTTACCTCTACCTATGCCATTGGTACCTACATGGACCACAGCAAGTGGATCCGTCTCCTCCCACTCCAAGTTTCTGTCCAGCCCTGAGGAAATTTCCTTAATCCTGGCACAGTGATAGGCAACATGGTTTTGTGCAGGGAAGGTCATGTCTTACCAACTTAATAGAATTCTTTGAGGAAGTGACAAAGTTGATTGATGAGGGAAGGGCTGTCGATGTCATATACATGGACTTCAGTAAGGCGTTTGATAAGGTTCCCCATGGCAGGCTGATGGAGAAAGTGAAGGCGCATGGGGTCCAAGGTGTACTAGCTAGATGGATAAAGAACTGGCTGGGCAACAGGAGACAGAGAGTAGCAGTAGAAGGGAGTTTCTCAAAATGGAGACGTGTGACCAGTGGTGTTCCACAGGGATCCGTGCTGGGACCACTGTTGTTTGTGATATACATTAATGATTTGGAGGAAAGTATAGGTGGACTGATTAGCAAGTTTGCAGACGACACTAAGATTGGTGGAGTAGCAGATAGTGAAGGGGACTGTCAGAGAATACAGCAGAATATAGATAGATTGGAGAGTTGGGCAGAGAAATGGCAGATGGAGTTCAATCAGGGCAAATGCGAGGTGATGCATTTTGGAAGATCCAATTCAAGAGTGAACTATCCAGTAAATGGAAAAGTCCTGGGGAAAATTGATGTACAGAGAGATTTGGGTGTGCTGGTCCACTGTTCCCTGAAGGTGGCAACGCAGGTAAATAGAGTGGTCAAGAAGGCATACGCATGCTTTCCTTCATCGGACGGGGTATTGAGTACAAGGGTTGGCAGGTCATGTTACAGTTGTATAGGACTTTGGTTCGGCCACATTTGGAATACTGCGCACAGTTCTGGTCGCCACATTACCAAAAGGATGTGGATGCTTTGGAGAGGGTGCAGAGGAGGTTCACCAGGATGTTGCCTGGTATGAAGGGCGCTAGCTATGAAGAGAGGTTGAGTAGATTAGGATTATTTTCATTAGAAAGACGGAGGTTGAGGGGGGACCTGATTGAGGTGTACAAAATCATGAGAGGTATAGGCAGGGTGGATAGCAAGAAGCTTTTTCCAAGAGTGGGGGATTCAATTACTAGAGGACACGAGTTCAAAGTGAAAGGAGAAAAGTTTAGGGGGGATATGCGTGGAAAGTTCTTTACGCAGAGGGTGGTGGGTGCCTGGAACGCGTTGCCAGCGGAGGTGGTAGATGCGGGCACGATGGCGTCTTTTAAGATGTATCGAGACAGATACATGAATGGGCAGGAAGAAAAGAGATACAGAACCTTAGAAAATAGGCGACATGTTTAGAGAGAGGATCTGGATCGGCGCAGGCTTGGAGGGCCGAAGGGCCTGTTCCTGTGCTGTAATTATCTTTGTTCTTTGTTCACCTGGCAGGCAACACAGTCTCTGCGACTCTCACTCTTGGCTGCAGAGTACAGTATCTATCCCTCTAGCTATACTCCCCTACCACTACTGCATTCCTTTTTACTCCCCCAACTTGTGTGGCTTCCTATAGCACAGTGGTGTGATCAGTTTTCTCATCTTCCCTGCAGTCCCTGTTCTTGTCCACATAGGCTGCAAGAACCTCATACCTGTTGGACATGTGCAAGGGCTGAGGCTCCTCCAGTGCTTCCTTCAGGATCGCCATGCCTACTTCTGTCATGGTCATACCCTCCTGTCCCTGACCACGAACCAAATCTGAAGTACTTCACCTTAGCGGTGTGACTGCCTCCTGGAACAAAGTGTGCTGGTCACTTTCTCCCTCCCTGATGCATTGCAGTGTCCGAAGCTCAGACTCCAGCTCATCAACTGAGTCAAAGTTCATCGACACTACTGTTGATGCAGTTGTTGTGGATCACACTGGTGTCCACCAGCTCCTACATGGTACAGCTGCAACGCATCACCTGCCCTACCATGTCTATTGGAAATATTATTTAATTACTTAGGTTTTCAGTTTTGAAATATCACTCAATTGTCTATTAATAGTTTTTAATCTAGGTAATAACTGTGTTTAATCATTTGAGATAGTTTTTTTAGTTCTTTACTGTAACAGTCCACAGTCCTAATTTAACCTTTTTTTTTTACACATCAAGCAGCAGGATTCTCTGGGAAGCTAGGGAGGAGATTGCAGAGCCTTTGTCCTTGATCTTGATCTTTATGTCGTCATTGTCGACAGGAAAAGTGCCGGAAGACTGGAGGATAGCAAATGTTGTCCCCTTGTTCAAGAAGGGGAGTAGAGACAGCCCTGGTAATTATAGACCTGTGAGCCTTACTTCGGTTGTGGGTAAAATGTTGGAAAAGGTTATAAGAGACAGGATTTATAATCATTTTGAAAAGAACAAGTTCATTAGCGATAGTCAGCACGGTTTTGTGAAGGGTAGGTCGTGCCTCACAAACCTTATTGAGTTTTTCGAGAAGGTGACCAAACAGGTGGATGAGGATAAAGCAGTGGATGTGGTGTATATGGATTTCAGTAAGGCGTTTGATAAGGTTCCGCACGGTAGGCTATTGCAGAAAATACGGAAGTATGGGGTTGAAGGTGATTTAGAGCTTTGGATCAGAAATTGGCTAGCTGAAAGAAGACAGAGGGTGGTGGTTGATGGCAAATGTTCATCCTGGAGTTTAGTTACTAGTGGTGTACCGCAAGGATCTGTTTTGGGGCCACTGCTGTTTGTCATTTTTATAAATGACCTGGAAGAGGGTGTAGAAGGGTGGGTTAGTAAATTTGCGGATGACACTAAGGTCGGTGGAGTTGTGGATAGTGCCGAAGGATGTTGTAGGGTACAGAGAGACATAGATAGGCTGCAGAGCTGGGCTGAGAGATGGTAAATGGAGTTTAATGCGGAAAAGTGTGAGGTGATTCACTTTGGAAGGAGTAACAGGAATGCAGAGTACTGGGCTAATGGGAAGATTCTTGGTAGTGTAGATGAACAGAGAGATCTTGGTGTCCAGGTACATAAATCCCTGAAAGTTGCTACCCAGGTTAATAGGGCTGTTAAGAAGGCATATGGTGTGTTAGCTTTTATTAGTAGGGGGATCGAGTTTCGGAGCCACGAGGTCATGCTGCAGCTGTACAAAACTCTGGTGAGACCGCACCTGGAGTATTGCGTGCAGTTCTGGTCACCGCATTATAGGAAGGATGTGGAAGCTTTGGAAAGGGTGCAGAGGAGATTTACTAGGATGTTGCCTGGTATGGAGGGAAGGTCTTACGAGGAAAGGCTGAGGGACTTGAGGTTGTTTTCGTTGGAGAGAAGGAGGAGGAGAGGTGACTTAATAGAGACATATAAGATAATCAGAGGGTTAGATAGGGTGGATAGTGAGAGTCTTTTTCCTCGGATGGTGATGGCAAACACGAGGGGACATAGCTTTAAGTTGAGGGGTGATAGATATAGGACAGATGTTAGAGGTAGTTTCTTTACTCAGAGTAGTATGGGCGTGGAACGCCCTGCCTGCAACAGTAGTAGACTCGCCAACTTTAAGGGCATTTAAGTGGTCATTGGATAGACATATGGATGAAAATGGAATAGTGTAGGTCAGATGGTTTCACAGGTCGGCGCAACATCGAGGGCCGAAGGGCCTGTACTGCGCTGTAATGTTCTAATCTAATAAAGCACCTCTTACCCCACATCACCGAATTCTCTCACTCACCAAATTCCCTTGCACTCTGGTGAAACCTGCACTCAGGTAGCTACTCTGTACTTATACTCATTATTAAATTCACTTACTGTTTTACTTACCCCAGTTGTATTTTTTCATTTCCCTGCTCTTCGTTTAAACCAGAGTCCTAGTTTAGAGAGAGAAAAAGAGAAATACTCACCAACCAGAGGTGGGGATGTTTGCTGATGATTGCACAATGCTCGGCACCATTTGCGACTCCTCAGACACTGAGGCAGTCAGTGTCCATATGCAGCAAGACCTGGATAACATTCAGGCTTGGGCTGAGAAGTAGCAAGTTACATTTGCGCCACACAAGTGCCAGGCAATAATCATCTCCAACAAGAGAGAATCCAACCATCTTCCTTTGACAGTCAGTGGTATTACCATCACTGAATACCCCATCATCAACATTCTGGGGGTTGCTATTGACCAGAAAGTGAACTGGGTCAGCCATAACTGTGGCTCCAAGAGCAAGTCAAAGGTTGGGAATTCTGCGACGAGTAACTCACCTCCTGACTCCCCAAAGCCTGTCCACCATCTTCAACGCTCAAGACAGGAGTGTGATGAAATACTCTCCTCTTGCCTGGATCAGTGCAGCTCCAAAAACGCACAAGAAGCTCATCACCATCCAGGAAAAAGCAGCCCGCTTGATTGGCAACCCATCCACTCCCTTTACTACTGATGCACAGTGGCAGCAATGTGTACCATCTGCAAGATGCATTGCAGCAACTCACCAAGACTCCTTCGACAGCACCTTCCAAACCCGCGACCTCTACCATCTGGAAGGACAAGGGCAGCAGATGCATGGGAACACCACCACCTGCAAATTCCCCTCCAAAGCACGCACCACCCTGACTTGGAACTATATCGCTGTTCCTTCACTGTCGCTGGGTCAAAATCCTGGAACTCCCTAACAGCACTGTTTGTGTACCTACACCAGATGGACTGCAGCGGTTCGAGAAGGCGGCTCACCACCACCTTCTCAAGGGCAATTAGGGATGGGCAATTAGGGATGGGCAATAAATGCTGGCCTAGCCAGTGACACCCACATCCCATGAAAAAAAAATCACTTGCCTGCTTACCTATGATGTCACATGTTTTTTTTTCTCCTAGTTTTTTTCGAACTCTTGATTTGAAAGTGCTCCGTCCGCTCCCGCTGCTGCTGCGGTGGCTCTCAGACCTTGGGTTACCGCTCTTTTTATCCCCACCTCTTTTTTTTTTTGCTTCCGCTCTTGCTGCTGCCGTGGTTCTCCGGCCTTGGGTCGTGCTCTTTGTATCCCTGCCTCTCGCCTCTGCTCCCGTTCTCGCTGCTGCTGCTAGCCCAAGTGTTTAGTTTCCAACAGAGTAACCAAATCTCCTGTAAACGGCAGCAAGTATAGTGACGGAATGAATAACTTACTACAAAGGGAGTAGTTTTTAGAGGAAACATTTTTGCTGTTGAAGGACTCTTGAGGTGAAGCTTCCAATTGTTATTTAACGCTTAAAAGACAGGGAGGCTGCAACTGAAGATTCTGGCCCTTTCATGCTTATGCCTGTCAACTTTCAAAGGAAATAAATGTAGGATTCTGCTGTTACAAATCATGTGTACACTCGATAGATGGTTTCAACCCACACCTGTGCTGACGTGCAGGGTACACGAGTGCAGACAAAGGCAGCCAGAAACACGAGTAATTGTGGCCTGAGTGGATCATAGCAGTCTGTTGGGGAATGTCTGTCACATTATCTAGAAATCATGACTTTAACATAAGCTGCTACAATTAATATGCAGGGGAGGCAATCAAATGTTCAGAATAGAGTTGTCAAAGGTGGATATGAGGACCAGTGGAAATTGAGGGCCACCTCGTTTCGCTTCTGTCAGCTGCCTCGTAATAACATTCCTCACCTTGAACAACAGTAAAAGGCAGTGACTGTCTTGTTTCATTTCTTAAAGGAGCATAGTCTTCATGAAAAGGTATTGTCAAATCTTTCTCTATTGTATATGTATGGTGGGGGGGGGGAGGGAGGGGAGGATCCATGTGCTTATATTCCATTGGTGGCTTGTATAAAAGATGTAAGACATTCAGATATGATTTCCATTATCACTTAAGTAAATGAGAGTTTGCTAAACACTTCTAATATGACCATAAGATCATAAGAAATCGGAGCAGGAGTAGGCCATTCTGTCCCTCGAGCCTGCTCTGCTGTTCAGTAAGATCATGGGTGATCTGATTGTGGCCTTAACTCCACTTTCCTGCCTGCCCCCAATAACCCTTAACTTCCTTGTAGATCATAAGGTCAGCATACTGCTCTTGAAAAAAGTGATCACATTAGTTGGAATTGCCCAGTGTGTTAAAATTGTAGGAGGAGCCGCATACTTACTTGGCATTAGAAACAGTTGAGGGGTATGAGAGGTATTATGAATGTAGGAGTTGATTGAGGAGTATGAGAGGTAAAGAAAGGAAAGATCTTGCGTTTCCATAGCATTGTTCATGACATGAGGATATCCAAAACCATTTCATATCCAGTAAAGTACTTTCTGAATTGTAGCCACTGTGGTTATTAAGAAACACAACAGCTAAGTTGTGCACAGAAAGATCTCAATAACAAGTTATGAGATACATGTTCAGATCTGTTTTGGAGATTTTTGTTAATGAATAAATGTTGGCTGGAACACTGGGGGAACTCTCATGTTCTTTAAATAGTGCCATAGGGTTGTGGGACTCGAGGAGGGCTATGGGAGCATAGTAAGGGATTGAGGAGCAAGACGGAATGTAAAATGGGTCTCAGAGGCATGAGAGTGCAGGATCGGATCAAGATGTAAGAGAGTTTTGGATGATTTAAGGGAGAGATTGCATTTTAGGATTGAGGAGTATGATAGAGTAGGATGGGATTGAGGGGTGTGAGAGAGTGTAGGATAGGAATGAGAGTGCATTTAGGTGAGGATTGAGGGTAGAATAGTGTAAAATAGCATTTTCTGCATCTTTGGTTAGGTGGCACGGATCTTGACCTTTCTGTCTTGCATTCATGGCATTCAAAGAATAAAGTGAGCGTAAACCAGGCGTTTGTGGAGTGAAATGCAATTCACCAGGAATAGAGAAACCTTCATTCACTTGTTCTTGACAATGTGACAGGATGTGAAATGGTGGAATTTGAACAAAGAACAGTACAGCACAGGAACAGGCCACTCGGCCCTCCAAGCCTGCGCCGATCTTGATGCCTGTCTAAACTAAAACCTTCTGCACTTCCGGGGTCCGTATCCCTGTATTCCCATCCTATTCATGTATTTGTCAAGATGCCTCTTAAATTTCGCGATCGTACCTGCTTCCACCACCTCCCCCGGCAGCAAGTTCCAGGCACTCACCACCCTCTGTGCAAAGAATTTGCCTCGCACATCCCCTCTAAACTTTGTCCCTCGCACCTTAAACCTATGTCCCCTAGAAACTGACTCTTCCACCCTGGGAAAAAGCTTCTGACTATCCACTCTGTCCATGCCACTCATAACTTTGTAAACCTCTATCATGTCGCCCCTCCACCTCCGTCGTTCCAGTGAAAACGGTCCGAGTTTATCCAGCCTCTCCTCATAGCTAATGCCCTCCAGACCAGGCAACATCCTGGTAAACCTCTTCTGTACGCTCTCCAAAGCCTCCACGTCCTCCTGGTAGTGTGGCGACCAGAATTGCACGCAATATTCTAAGTGTGGCCGAACTAATGTTCTGTACAGCTGCAGCATGACTTGCTAATTTTTATACTCTATGCCCAAACCGATGAAGGCAAGCATGCCGTATGCCTTCTTGACTACCTTATCCACCTGTGTTGCCACTTTCAGTGACCTGTGGACCTGTACGCCCAGATCTCTCTGCCTGTCAATACTCCTAAGGGTTCTGCCATTTACTGTATACTTCCCACCTGTATTAGACCTTCCAAAATGCATTAGCTCACATTTGTCTGGATTAAACTCCATCTGCCATCTCTCCGCCCAAGTCTCCAACCGATCTATATCCTGCTGTATCCTCTGACAATCCTCATCACTATCCACAACTCCACCAACCTTTGTGTCGTCCGCAAACTTACTAATCAGACCAGCTACATTTTCCTCCAAATCATTTATATATGCTACATACAGCAAAGGTCCCAGCACTGATCCCTGCGGAACACCACTTGTCACAGCCCTCCATTCAGAAAAGCACCGTTCCACTGCTACCCTCTGTCTTCTCTGATCGAGCCAGTTCTGTATCCATCTTGCCAGCTCACCTCTGATCCCATGTGACTTCACCTTTTGTACCAGTCTGCCATGAGGGACCTTGTCAAAGGCTTTACTGAAGTCCATGTAACCAACATCCACTGCCCTTCCTTCTTCAATCATCTTCGTCACTTCCTCAAAAAACTAAATCTAGTTAGTGAGACACGACCTCCCCTTCACAAAACCATGCTGCCTCTCGCTAATAAGTTCATTTGTTTCCAAATGGGAGTAAATCCTGTCCCAAAGAATCCTCTCCAATAATTTCCCCACCACTGACATAAGGCTCACCGGCCTATAATTTCCTGGATTATCCTTGCTACTCTTCTTAAACAAAGGAACAACATTGGCTATTCTCCAGTCCTCTGGGACCTCACCTGTAGCCAATGAGGTAACAAAGATTTCTGTCAAGGCCCCAGCAATTTCCTCTCTTGCCTCCCTCAGTATTCTGGGGTAGATCCCATCAGGCCCTGGGGACTTATCTACCTTAATGCTTTGCAAGACACCCAACATCACCTCCTTTTTGATAGCGACATGACCCAGACTATCTACACTCCCTTCCCTAGACTCATCATCCACCAAGTCCTTCTCTTTGGTGAATACTGATGCAAAGTACTCATTTAGTACTTCGCCCATTTCCTCTTCTGATACACTCCTACAGCATATCTGAAGGAGCTCTGGAGGCTTGTAGTGTTGCGTGGAAGTGTTGAGGCTGTGAAATGTAAAATGTGTGAAGCCTTCCCAACGTCTGGAAACTGGTGTAAGTAGAGCATCTCAGGAGCTGCTGAAAACTGTAAAATTAAATTTGTTTCCCTGTACCATCTTCTGGTGAAATTAAGAACCTGGGATGTTTTTCTGCACTAACTAATTACAGATGTAATGCCTTTCACACGAATTAAACTGGTTCATTTAATCTGAATACATTCTGTTTGAAATGCTGGACTCTCACAGCCCTCATAAAAATGCAAGAATGTGATTTTGTCTGGAGAGGAACAATTTAACCGTTGTGTGCCCAGCCTTGCTTTTTGTGTCCCCTGAGTGTGTTGAGTGTGAAATTACCCAGTGTTGATTCACAGCAGAATGCAAAGCCATTGCATAGTTTAAGAGAATTCTTGAAATGTTTAGCAACAGCTGTTGTGTGTTCTGGCACATTCTTGCTGCAGTAGTGAAGTGTTGGAGAATATTCTGGCAGTGATCAGCAAAGAGGTGTGCTGTTGATTTGGGTCGTATGACATCTCATTGTGTCCTTGTCTGGACATTTTGGTGATTGAGTGAAAGGGCTGTCCAGAATTTTCTAAGGTAAACCAGATGGTAAAAGTCTGTTTTCTAACAGCCCCCGGTCAATAAGGTTCTGTCCCACCACAGTCTACCTGCTTCAATGGGTGCTTGGAGCTCAGGGCCATTGCCCGAAAGGTGGACTGATACACTGCACCAAACAACAGGAAAAAAGGAAAGAAGGTACCTTCACTTTGCAAGCTGGAATGTCAGAACTATGTGTCCTGGCCTGTCGGAAGACCTTACACAAATCAGCGATTGTCGGAAGACCGCCATCATTAACAACGAGCTCAGTAGACTCAATGTAGACATTGCAGCACTTCAGGAGACTCGCCTCCCCGCGAGTGGATCTCCAGCAGAGCAAGACTACACCTTCTTCTGGCAGGGCAGGGATCCTGAAGAACCAAGACAGCATGGAGTGGGCTTCGCCATCAGAAACTCCTTGCTCTGCATGATAGAGCCTCCCTCAAATGGCTCGGAACGCATACTGTCCATCCGACTGCTCACCACCTCTGGTCCAGTACACCTACTCAGCATCTATGCTCCAACATTCTGCTCCCCACCTGAAGCTAAAGACCAGATCTACGAGCAACTCCATAACATCATTAGCAGCATCCCCAACACCGAACACCTATTCCTGCTGGGGGACTTTAATGCCAGGGTTGGGGCCGACCATGACTCATGGCCCTCCTGCCTTGGGCGCTATGGCGTTGGAAGGATGAATGAGAACGGGCAGAGACTGCTTGAGTTGTGTACCTATCATAACCTCTGCATCACCAACTCGTTCTTTCACACGAAACCCTGTCACCAGGTTTCATGGAGGCACCCAAGATCACGTCGTTGGCACCAGCTAGACCTCATAGTCACAAGGCGAGCCTCCTTAAACAGTGTTCAAATCACACGCAGCTTCCACAGTGCGGACTGCGACACCGACCACTCCCTGGTGTGCAGCAAGGTTAGACTCAGACCAAAGAAGTTGCATCACTCCAAGCAGAAGGGCCACCCGCGCATCAACACGAGCAAAAATTTCTAAATTTACTTGTAACAGCCCTTCAAAACACTCACACAGGGGATGCTGAGACCAAGTGGGCCCACATCAGAGACGCCATCTATGAGTCAGCTTTGACCACCGACGGCAAAAGTGCGAAGAGAAATGCAGACTGGTTTCAATCTCATAATGAAGAGCTGGAACCTGTCATAGCCGCTAAGCGCATTGCACTGTTGAACTACAAGAAAGCCCCCAGCGATTTAACATCCGCAGCACTTAAAGCAGCCAGAAGCACTGCACAAAGAACAGCCAGGCGTTGCGCAAACGACTACTGGCAACACCTATGCAGTCATATTCAGCTGGCCTCAGACACCGGAAACATCAGAGGAATGTATGATGGCATGAAGAGAGCTCTTGGGCCAACCATCAAGAAGATCGCCCCCCTCAAATCTAAATCGGGGGACATAATCACTGACCAACGCAAACAGATGGACCGCTGGGTTGAGCACTACCTAGAACTGTACTCCAGGGAGAATGCTGTCACTGAGACTGCCCTCAATGCAGCCCAGCCTCTACCAGTCATGGATGAGCTGGACATACAGCCAACCAAATCGGAACTCAGTGATGCCATTGATTCCCTAGCCAGCGGAAAAGCCCCTGGGAAGGACAGCATTACCCCTGAAATAATCAAGAGTGCCAAGCCTGATATACTCTCAGCACTACATGAACTGCTTTGCCTGTGGGACGAGGGAGCAGTACCACAGGACATGCGCAATGCCAATATCATCACCCTCTATAAAAACAAAGGTGACCGCGGTGACTGCAACAACTACCGTGGAATCTCCCTGCTCAGCATAGTGGGGAAAGTCTTTGCTCGAGTTGCGCTGAACAGGCTCCAGAAGCTGGCCGAGTGCATCTACCCTGAGGCACAGTGTGGCTTTCGTGCAGAGATCGACCGTTGACATGCTGTTCTCCCTTCGTCAGATACAGGAGAAATGCCGTGAACAACAGATGCCCCCCTACATTGCTTTCATTGATCTCACCAAAGCCTTTGACCTCGTCAGCAGACGTAGTCTCTTCAGACTACTGGAAAAGATCGGATGTCCACCAAAGCTGCTAAGTATCATCACCTCATTCCATGACAATATGAAAGGCACAATTCAACATGGTGGCTCCTCATCAGAGCCCTTTCCTATCCTGAGTGGCGTGAAACAGGGCTGTGTTCTCGCACCCACACTTTTTGGGATTTTCTTCTCCCTGCTGCTTTCACATGCGTTCAAGTCCTCTGAAGAAGGAATTTTCCTCTACACAAGATCAGGGGGCAGGTTGTTCAACCTTGCCCGTCTCAGAGCGAAGTCCAAAGTACGGAAAGTCCTCATCAGGGAACTCCTCTTTGCTGGCGATGCTGCTTTAACATCTCACACTGAAGAGTGCCTGCAGTGTCTCATCGACAGGTTTGCGGCTGCCTGCAATGAATTTGGCCTAACCATCAGCCTCAAGAAAACGAACATCATGGGACAGGACGTCAGAAATGCTCCATCCATCAATATTGGCGGCCACGCTCTGGAAGTGGTTCAAGAGTTCACCTACCTAGGCTCAACTATCACCAGTAACCTGTCTCTAGATGCAGAAATCAACAAGCGCATGGGAAAGGCTTCCACTGCTATGTCCAGACTGGCCAAGAGAGTGTGGGAAAATGGCGCACTGACACGGAACACAAAAGTCCGTGTGTATCAGGCCTGTGTCCTCAGTACTTTGCTCTATGGCAGCGAGGCCTGGACAACGTATGCCAGCCAAGAGCGACGTCTCAATTCATTCCATCTTCGCTGCCTCCGGAGAATACTTGGCATCAGGTGGCAGGACCGTATCTCCAACACAGAAGTCCTCGAGGCAGCCAACATCCCCAGCTTATACACACTACTGAGTCAGCGGCGCTCGAGATGGCTTGGCCATGTGAGCCGCATGGAAGATGGCAGGATCCCCAAAGACACATTGTACAGCGAGCTCGCCACTGGTATCAGACCCACTGGCCGTCCACGTCTCCGCTTTAAAGAAGTCTGCAAACGCGACATGAAATCCTGTGACATTGATCACAAGTCGTGGGAGTCAGTTGCCAGCGTTCGCCAGAGCTGGCGGGCAGCCATAAAGACAGGGCTAAAATGTGACGAGTCGAAGAGACTTAGTAGTTGGCAGGAAAAAAGACAGAGGCGCAAGGGGAGAGCCAACTGTGCAACAGCCCCGACAAATAAATTTCTCTGCAGCACCTGTGGAAGAGCCTGTCACTCTAGAATTGGCCTTTATAGCCACTCCAGGCGCTGCTTCACAAACCACTGACCACCTCCAGGCGCGTATCCATTGTCTCTCGAGATAAGGAGGCCCAAAAGATCAGCAAAGAGGTGTGCTGTTGATTTGGGTCGTATGACATCTCATTGTGTCCTTGACTGGACATTTTGGTTATTGAGTGAAAGGGCTGTCCAGAATTTTCTAAGGTAAACCAGATGGTAAAAGTCTGTTTTCTAAATAAAAGTCTGTTATTTTTGACATAAAATAATTAATTATTGAGGCTATTAAGGTATTTTAATGTACTTCATTGGAGAAAATCAGAACGTCAGCTCTGCTCCTACCTTTGCCTTGCCCCAAGTTTGCAGCTGTGGCAAGTCTTTGTTTATTAAGATGAGGGTTATCAGTGCCAGGAATAAAATGTTCCCAGTTTTTCAACCCAGCATTAGTATCAACCACTCCCAGATCAGGTATAGAGAGATGGTGAAGCAACTGCCTCAGAAAGACATTCTACTTGTGCCAGTGGGGATTTTTCCACCTCTCATACTAGCCCTCATGAGCCTACTGAATGATCGTGTTATTTTAGATGTTTTCTGCTCAGAGTCACTAGGGGACTTGCTTGGACTGCCTTTAGACTCCACAGCAGAAAGGGAGGGAGATTAAAACTATCCCATCAGCCTGGACTCGATTGTAGATTGTAAAAGTAACAGAACAGAATGACCCAATCCAGTCTACAAAAGTTATATAAAATTCTACCGTCAGAACAGCACTTATATGCTTCCTGCTGTTGGGAAAGTCTGACCCTGATCTGCATGAGCATGCAGAAGGATTAAATGTTCCAGTGGGATTGCCATCACTCGAGGATCACGCTGAGGCCTTAAAGTTGGTGAGGACATTAGACAGTGTGCAGTAGAAGCACTAAAGAATTCCATATGCAGGACTGAAATAGAAATTGTTCCAGATTCTATTTTGTGTTCAGAATCTTATTACTAGCCTGTCCTGAGTTAGTTGATCTCAGTAGGTATACTATACTTGCCCTAGGGAGGGAAATTCAGCTAGGGCTCCACTTTCACATCACAATCCAGTGGCCCTGCTGGAAAATGTATTCAGATTTGGTGTAGCTGTGATAGCCTTTATAGTAGCGTGGTCATAATCATATTTTCAAATATTTTTGATTCTGGCAGAATTTTTGGGGGGAGTTGCTGCCGTCAGTGTAACTGTCCAGCAACATCATGAGAACAGGAGGGAGGCAATTAATTCCACCAGGCAGATGGACTTGATCCTACCACTTTCTGATTCAGTTGTGTTGAATTTGGGTCATTGGCTACCTACTGGATTCAACTGCAGCAAGTTCAGGGTGTTGGTTACTGAGTGGATTAAGCAACCACTTGTATTTATTTAGCGTCTTTAATGTAATAAAATGTCCCAAGGTGCATCACAGAGGAATTCTAAAACAAAATATGACACCAAGCCATATACGGCCTAGAAGGAGGCCATTTGGCCTATCAAGTCCATGCTGGCTCTCCGTGACGCAACTCCCCCCACTTGATCCCAAAGCTCTGCAAGTTTATTTCCTTCAAGTGCCCATCCAATTTCCTTTTGAAATCATTGATTGTCTCTGCTTCCACCAGCCTTGTTGGCAGCGAGTTCCAGGTCATTACCACTTGCTGTGTAAAAAAAGTTCTTCACATTCCCCTGCATCTCTTGCCCAGAACTTTCAATCTGTGTCGCCTAGTCCTTGTACCATCAGTTAATGGGAACAGTTTTCCTTGTCTTAGCTTATCTAAGCCTGTCATAATCTGTACACCTCTATCACATCTCCCTTGCTCCAAGGAGAACAATCCCAGCTTTTCCAAGCTAACCTTGTAACTAAAATCCCCCATTCCTGGAACCCTGCACCCTCTCAAGGACCCTCACATCTTTCCTAAAGTGTGGTGACCAGAACAGGATGTGATACTCGGGGCCTAACCAGAACTTTATAAAGGTTCAAACATAACTTCCCTGCTTTGGTACGCAATGCCTGTATTTATGAAACCCAAGATCCCATATGCTTGACTAACCACTCTCTCAATATGTCCTACCACCTTCAAAGATCAGTGCACATGCACCCCCAGGTCCCTCTGTTCCTGCACACGCTTTAGAACTGTGCCATTAATTCTGTATTGCCTCACCCTATCCCTCCTGCCAAAATGCATCACCGAGGGCAGATGGCTGAAAGCTTGATCAAATAGATAGGTTTTAAGGTGCGTTGTAAAGGAGGAAAGCGAGGTAGAGAACCAGAGAGGTTTAGGGAGGGAATTCCAGAGCGGGCCGAGGCAGCTGAAGACGTGGCTGTCAGTGGTAGAGCGATTAAGATCGGGGATCCTCAAGAGGCTGTAATTGGAGGAACGCAGAACTCTTGGAGGGCTGTGGGGCTGAAGGAGGTTGCAGACATAGAGTGGGGCAAGGCCATGGAGGGATTTGAAAAGGATGAGAATTTTAAAATCAAGGTGTTGCTTAACTGGGAGACAAAGTAGGACAGCGAGCACAGGGGTGATGGGTGAATGGGACTTGGTGTTAGTTAGGACACAGGCAACAGAGTTTTAGATGACCTCAAGTTTACAGTGGGTAGAAAGTGGGTGGTTGGTTGGGAGTGCATTGGAATAGTCATGCCTAGAGGTAACAACGACATGGATGAGGGTTTTGGCAGCAATTAAGCTGAGGCAGGGGTGGAATCTGGATATGTTATGGAGGTGCAAGTGGACGGGCTTGATGATGGAGGGGATACATGTTTGGAAACTCAGCTCGGGGTGAAATACAACACCAGGATTGCAACCGCCCTGGTTCTACCTCAGGCAGTTGCCAGGGAGTGGGATGGAGTCGATGGCTATGAAATGGAGTTTGTGGTGGAGAACAGAGACAGTAGTTGCTGTCTTTCCAATATTTGGTTGGAGGAAATTTCTGCTCAGCCAGTACTGGATATCAGACAAACAGCATGACAAATTAGAAACAGTGGATGGGTCAAAGGAGGGTGGTGGTGAAGTAGAGTTGGTTGTCTTCAGCGGAAATGTGGAAAATGATATGTTTTTGGTGACGTTGCAATGGGGTAGCATGTAAATTGAGGAGTAGGATTGGGCCAAAGATAGATCCTTGGGCATTCCAGAGGTAGTGGTGCGGGACTAAGAGAAGCCATTGCAGGTGAATCTCTGGTTCCAACTGGATAGATAAGAATGGAAGAGCAAAATACTGCAAAGGCTAGAAAACTAAAAGAAAAAGAAAATGCTCAGCAGGTCAGGCAGCAACTGTGGAGAGAGAAACAGAGTTAACGTGTCAGGTTGATGACGTATCATCCGATAAGAGTGGAGCCAGGTGAGGGCAGCCTCACCCAGCTGGATGACAGAGGTGAGGCATTGGAGAATAGTGTGGTTAATCATGTCAAAGGTTGCAGACAGTTGAAAAGGATGAGAAGGGATAGTTTACCATGGTCACGTGCACACAGGATGCCATTTGTGCCTTTGATTCAGGTTGTTTTAGTATTGTGATGGGATGGAAAACAGATTGGAGTAATTCAGACATGGAGTTGTGGACAGATGGGATTGGATTTGGGAGGTGACAGCATGTTTAAGGACTTTGGAGAAGAAGGGGAGCTTGGAGCTGGGACAGTAGTTAACAAGAACAGAATGATCAAAAGTGAGTTTTTGAGGGAGGGGACAGGACCTGAGGAGAGAAAACTGTTTACGAAAACAGGTAACACTAATGCCCACCACTTCCATGGAGCCTTTCATTTGAATGTAATATTTCTGGGACCCGCAAACACCAGCATTCAAAACTAGTTTTAGTGAATTCAACTTATTTGGTTCGAAATTCCCACCATTTGTAAGACTTGATTATTGGGAGCCTGGATACGAAAACAGGTCCTTAGCAATATAAAAGGAACTTTTATTGGTTATATACATGATCAGTGTAAAATCAGGCCTGGACTCGCCAGAGGAACAATGCAGTTCTGGAAAAAATGGAACTAATTGAAATGATCAATGCAGGTTTGGTCTGCAGATTATTCATTAATTTAAAGCGCTGTGTTTCAATTTGGAGATTCGTGACACTGGATGAATAGCTACCTTTGTTCCAACAAAGAGAATCTATTATCAAACTATTTGTACATGGTTGAGCTGCTTCTGGTTAAGGCTGCCCTTTGCTTTTGCCCTACAAATAGTCTGGGAACTATTAGAATGCCTTACACCTGTAAAATCTTTACTTGAGGGAACTGAGATTGTGTTTGTGCTGGCCTGACAGTTCCTGCAATTTCCACAAACCTCAGTCTGGAAGACACAGTTCTAAATATTTCCTTTCAATGTGGAATTGGTATTGACTTATTGATTTGTTGCAATGTGTCCTGACAGTGGATTAGTATGGATTGTATCTGTTTACCTTCATCACCTGTTCCAGATCTCAGCTATATCCTGGGGGATTTCAGGCAGAGGCACTCCATCTGGAAGGGAAGGGAGTTTGAATGCAATTAATATGAGGCTATGCTCCCGCACCTCCTAGTGGCTAGCTCCAGACTGGGCACAGGTTGGCTGCTCACCCTCTCACTCGTGCAATGATGCATGAAGTGGAATAAACAAATAATGTAAAGATAAGGGGAGGATGAGAAGGTATGAAATGACTTGAGGTTAGTCAGGGTGCTGCTCCCTCATTGTTGGTCTAGTATTATTTGGTGATTCTGTCTTATGGAGCTTGTTAGCTCAGTGCAGAGTGAGATGAATGGCTTTATTTGGATTGGGGATGTGGGGGTTGGGGGCTGGTGTGGTGATGGGAAAAGGAATGGAAGGCATGGGGTGGAGGAGCACCTGGTGAGAGAGGAAGTGAGACAGTGGCGTAAGGTATAATGGCAGAGGATTGGCAGGAGATATGTTGCCTGTTTGTGGGGAGTGTAGGTTTGAACAGTATCTGGAGTTACCCATGCCACTTCACTGAGGAAGATGGAATTATTAGTCCCTGGGGGATCGGGAAGACCTGTGTTTGTGGCAGCAGCTTGTGGTAATTCAACAACTGTTTGATGACAATGCAGGAAGTAGAAGATTACAAAATATGTACCAAACTGTCAAAGCAACACGTTCACAAAGTAAAGCTGGCTAGTGACTCAGTGCAGAGGGGAAGGCTCACTCAACGCTGATTGATGGTGGGTGTTTCCTATCAGTGGGCTTCTACTGAAACTTCAAAATGATCAAACCGATTGTCAGAATGGGCAGATCTTGCTTGGTTGGACACCTTGTAATGATTCAAGGCTGTAGAGTTTCACTTGCAGTGCTTTACCTAGTTGTTGCATGTGGGGAAGGCACTGGCAGGACACTGTGCTGAATGGTTTAGAGTGGAAGCTTTAGAGAAGCTGGCAACTAAAAATCACTTCACCAACAAGATTTTAAATTATGTACCTTAGCTTGATTTATCAAACGTTTCTGATATTGGAATAAAATACTGGTAGTGCCTATTGCTATGTGACTAATAGTGTTCTCTCTCTCTGTTGTTTCTCAGGCTATTGCTGCAGTGTGTCATGGAGAGCGCTGCTGGAGCTGGAAGGGCTGCAGATGATTTTGTGAGGTGAGTCCAAGTCCTTGATTTGCAGAGCTTTCAAAAATAGCCTCTTTAACAATAGCTAAAAGAATGTAAAACAGAAGGGAATGAATCCCACAAGATGATGCACCCCTTATTGATGAAGTGCTGCAGAGGAGCTGCTGTGCAAATGCAGGAGACGGTGCTGTTTGACAGCGTGGGTGGCTCTGCTGCAGGGGAGGAACATTGGGCAGCAACTAAAAATTGTTTCAAATGGAAAGCTGGGGGAAGTTGCAGGGAAAAACCATTGCCTAGACAAAATTGATCATAGATGTAGAAGGTAGTCAACAGGTTGGTATGGACACATATCCAGAGAAGCATCCATGAACTGGAAACCAGGACTAAGCGGACACTGGGAGATATGAAAGGAGGTATATCTTTAATAAAATGTGTATGCATGAATGCTAGAAGGATGAGAAATGAATTGCCTGAATTGGAGGCTCTTGTAGTGAACTGCAATGCAGTGGGAAATTCAGAAACATGGTTTAATACAGAAGATGGAAATTGATGTAATGTTCAGAGGGATCGAATATGCTTGTTCATTGTGGGAGGACAATATGGAATAGGAATATACAATGAAGGCAGAGCAATGAACGTTGTGAATGAACCAAGACACAAGAGTTTAAATTCCCGACAATGTTCCTCCCAAGTCTTTATTTCTACATCACTGTATTGTAGATTTGCCTGTTCCCAGTCTACTGTCATCCTCTTAGAAGCTGAAAGGGTGCATGGCAACAAGTTCTTGTGTGCATATGTAGAACCATCCATATTTCCAATTGACCCTTAACGATTTCCTCCTACGAATGAGAATGCTGGTGGATACAGCAAGATTCGGGTTCTGTAATTAAAGGCATAGAGTACAAAAGTAAGGAGGTACTTGTGTGGTGCGACTGTTACTTGCCACTTATCAGCCCAAGCCTGAATGTTGTTCAGGTCTTGATGTATGGTACTGAACACTGTGCAATCTTCAGCGAACATCCCTACTGCTGATCTTGGGAAGGATGAAGCAGCTGAAGATGGTCGGGCCTAGAGACACTACCCTGAGAAATTCCTGTAGCAATGTAATGGTACATAGATATTGGCCTCTGACAACCACAGCCGTCTTCTTTTGTGCTAGGTATGACTCCAGCCAATGGAGAGATTTCCCCTTGATTCCCATTGACTGCAATTTTGATAGGGCTCCTTCATGCTACATTTTGTCAAATGCTGCCTTGATGTCACTCTCACCTCACCTTGGGACTTCAGTTCTTTCGTCCATGTTTGGAGCAAGGTTGGCATGAGTTTTAGAGCTGAGTGACCCCGACGGAACCCAAACTGATCGTTGGTGAGCAGGTTATTGCTGAGTAAGTGCTGCTTGATAGCACTATCAATGACATCTTTCATCACTTTGCCGATGATTGACAGTAGACTGATGGGGTGGCAATTGACCAGATTGGATTTGCCCGGCTTTTTTATGGACAGGGCATTCCTGCGCAATTTTCCACATTGTTGTGCAGATGCCAGTGTTGTAGCTGTACTGGAACAGCTTGGCTGGGGCCGCAGCTAGTTCTGGAACATAGTTCTACAGAAAGCATATGGGGGGATGATGCCCTAATGGGAAACTATTGTTCTGAAGAGATGCTTCAAATAATGGGACTTTCTCAGTAAAACAAAGAGGGTTAAAAGGAGAATTAATAGAAGTTTTAAAAATTACGAACAGTAAATGGAAAGACAGTTATCTCTGATAGGATCAGTGATGAAGTGTTATCAATTTAAAATTGAGGAGAAATTTCTTCACATGGAAGTTTGTTGGAGCATGCTTTGCCAGAGGGAATTACTGAGGCAGAGACCACTGCATCATTTAAGAGAAAATGAATAAATATTTGAAGTAGAGGAAGATGCAAGGCTATGTTGACAGAGCAGGATTGTAGGATTAGTTTTAGACAGTGCTAGCAAAGTTGGTACAGAGACAATGGGCTGAATGGCCTCCTGTGCTGTAAACTTCTATGGTTCTAATTATCCAATAGTGTTCTGTTGAATTGCCTGTCACAGGGAAGTTGTGGCTCTGTGATCACACACAGTTAGGTTGTGTCATTGTACTGGATTACCAGAGGCTATAGGATGTGTGTGTGCTGTCTTATGCAGTCAGTGCTGCAAGCCAATCATGCTAAAAATGATAGAAATCTTAGACAGTTTACCATCTGTGATTTCAAGCAAATGCTTCTGAACTTCAGTGTAGAGCGTATGTCGGATTTCAGCAGCACTTAGGACGCTGTAAACATATATTCTGTTGTTTTATTAGATCAAATTTTGAAATATTGCTGATAGCAAATTTAAATGTAAGTTATGAGACAGCTTTTAGTTATTTTGAGTTTTATAAAGGCGAAAGCTGTAGTGGATATTAAATACTGTCGCTCGGATACTGTAATGGAGAGTAAACTGGATTAGAGTTTTGGTTTAAATATTTATATATGCTAAGTGTGGAGAATTCTATATAAATAGAATGGTGTGGAATGAAAACAAACATTCACATAACTGAGGGAACAGCTCTCCAAGCACCAGGAAATGGGAGTTAGTGAAACCACTAATGGAGTGTGAGGCTTTGGCCGAGGCTTTTGGCAGCTGCTGTTGTCATCTCCAGTGTTGTCCTTGCAGTGGTCTCTATGTGGGCATAAGCAAACCCAGGTTTTCGTAAGGAAATCTGGCTTCCTTTAAAGATCCTTTTAGCTTATGGTTTGTTGTATCTCCAGCACCAAAATTATGACATTGCATCATTATACTGTAAATTTGTCGCTTGCTAGTCTACTGTCGCCCTCTTGGAAACTAAAAGGCTGCATGGAAACTAGTTCTTGTCTGCATGTGTGGAACCATCCATAACTTCCAATTGACCTTTATAGATTTCCTCCTACAATCTGTGTGCATTTTTTGAACTAAATAAGATCTGTTGTGGGTGGTGTCCAATGAAAATTTGCTTAGTCACTTTTGGAGAAAACAAAATCTGTTAACTCTTCTCCGCAAATTTCTCTGACATCGCAGTAAAAACTCAGCTGGTGGAATGAGGCACCTGATGAGCCTGGGAATTACTGCTTTGCTGGTTCTGTATTTCTTTACAAGGCATGGTGCTTGCATTCTGACAAAGAATGCAGACAAAGAACCAGCTCGGGTGCTTTTTGAACTGGAGGACGATGCAGTTGATTGGCAGCAGGTTGCGAGTCTCACGGTAAAAATGGGTCCTTGTAGCCATCGACTATGTGGAGCTCGGGCCATTAATGTTTAGGAATGTCCTGTAAAGCATAGGGGAAATATGCATATACAGTCGATGGAACTTCAATATAGTATGGCTTCCTTAAGATCTAACTGAGGCCTGAAGTGTTCCTGGAGTAGATGACACCAACACACACTTCTGCTTAGCTGTTGAAGCTATTTTTTTTTGCTGGCAGCAAATTTAAATTAAGTGAATTTTGTTTCTTGGTTTGTAAGCAATCAGAAGCATATTGTGAAATCTTGCAATAATTAGAATTCTGCCACCTTGGAGTGGTTTTCAGAAAATAAAAAAATTGAACCTGTGCTGGTTCGATAGTTGCATTGAAGAATTGAGGCCAACTTTAATGAATGCAGAATTTGAACCTGTAAAGTATTACCTTACAGCATTTGAAGAAAGGCTGGGGAATTCATTCATGTTGGTGGGATATGTTGGCTGCCTTTGATGTACGTGGGTAGATGAGATATTTAATCATTCCGTTAGGGTGAAGATAAGATGACAGAAGGGAGCTGGTTCACAGTTGGACTGAGAGGGATCCTGCTGAGACCTCATTAATACTGCACTTCCTCCGTCACCAAGGAAGATAGCAAAGCTATAACTAACGGCTTGAGTCAGATATGCAAATAATCCATACCAGTTAGAATTCTCAGTGTCTGTGGGCTGACTCCTCCCCTGTCTCCTCCACCCTCACCTCCAACAATAAGTGTGAGGAGCTCATGGACTTCTTGGTCACGAAAAGACCATCCACTCAGCTGCCTCTGTTGCGTTCCCCCCCGCCCCCCCCCCCCCTCCCTTCCACTAGCCCACCTGGCTTCCTACAATTCTGCCCCCTGCCCCAGCCCTGAACTCTTATCTTTTTCTAGTTTCTCACCTATCTCCCCTCATACCCACTATGAGCTCATCTTGTCCATGATACCCATCTCATGTTCCCTCGATCATATTCCCACCAAACTGATGGTAATCCAACTTCCTCTCCTAGTCCCCATGTTAACCGATATTGTAAACTGTTCTTTCTTCAGGTGTTGTCCCCTTCTTTAAGTCTGCCGTCACCACCCTCTCAAAAAAAAATGCTTGACTCCATTGCCCTTGCAAACAACTGTTCCATCTCCAACATGCCTTTCCTCTCCAAATTCCTTGAACATGTTGTCCTCTTCCAAATCAGTTCTCATCTTTCCCGGAATTCCACGTTTGAATCCCACCAGATCTCTGGCCATGCCACAGTACCGAAACAGCACTTACCATATCACAGTCACAAATGATATCCTATGTGACTGTGAAAAAGGTAAACTTTTCCTCCTTGTCCTTCTGAACCTGTCTGCAGCCTTTGAAAGAGTTGACCACACCATCCTCCTCCATCCCTCTCCACTGTTGTCCAGCTGCGTGGGACTGCTGTCACCTGTTTCCATTCTTAACTATCTAATCGTAGCCTGAGAATCACCTGCAATAGCTCTTCCGCTTCCTGCACTGTTACCTCTTGTGTTCCCTAAGGATCTATCCTTGGCCCCCCTCCTATTTCTCATCTACATGCTGCCCTTCGGCGACCTCATCCGAAAGCACAGCATTAGTTTTCATATGTATGCTGACAACATTCAGCTCTACCTCACCACCACTTCTCTTGACTCCTTCACTGTTGCTATAATATTAGACTGCTTATCCGACATCCGGTCTTGGAGGAGTAGAAATTTCCTCCAATTAAATATTGGGAAGACTGAAGCCATTGTTTTCGGTCCCCTCTTCGTACTCTATTCCCTAGCTACTGGCTCCATCCCTCTCCCCGGCAATACTCTGACATTAAGCCAGTCTGTTCACAACCTTGGTGTTACATTTGACCCTGCGATGAGCTTCTGACCTCATATTCGTGCCATCACTAACCGCCTGTTTTCACCTTCATGACATCACTTGTCTCAGCTCATCTGCCGCTGAAACCCTCATTCATGCTTTCATTACCTCTAGACTTGACTATTCCAATGCACTTCCGGCTGGTTTTTCACATTCTACTTTCTGTAAACTTGAGGTCATCTAAAATTGTGCTGCCCATGTTTAAATCCCATTCCCCTATCACCCCTGTGCTTGCTGATCTATATTGTCTCCCGGTCAAGCAACGTCTTGATTTTAAATTTCTCATCCCTGTTTTAGGATCCCTCCATGGCCTCATTCCAACCTATCTCTGTATTCTCCTTCATACCCATAACCCTCCAAGATATCTACACTTTTCTAATTCTGGCCTCTTGTGCATCCCTGATTTTAATTGGTTGCCTAGGCTGCAAGCTCTGGATTACCCTCTGTACACCTCTCTGCCTCTGAACCTCATTTTCCTCCTTTTAAACCACTCCTTAAAACCTATCTCTTCAACCAAGGTTTTGGTCATCTGACCTAATATCTCCTTTTGTTGCCAGGTGTCATATTTTGTTTTATAATGCTCCTGTGAAATGCCTTGGGACATTTTATCATATTAAAAGCATTATATAAATAAAAGTTGTTATTGGCTTATTCTCTGTTGACATCATATGGTCAAATCTCATGATTGCACATGGCAACGAACAGTGATGCTTACTCGGGAATTATGATTTATTTATGGTTTGAGTTGCATCTCTGATCTGGAGTGGTGAGTTATGGATTTTATGAGGAAGCTTTTTTTGGCTTCTGGTACTTTGGAACTTGTCTTGGCAGAAACACAATATATTCTGGGTATTTTGATGGTCTGTGTTGGCAGGTGAAACATTCTGAGATGATGGCTGGCAGACCCATTTATATATGATGTTTGGATTGCGTGCATTGTGACTTGATGCTCGGCATCGCCTTGTTTGCTTTTCAGCACTGCTGCTGAAGTTGGGCTGATTGTGAGTATGAGTATTGTAATGTGAATGTAGCATTGTAGTGGGGCCACATTCTCTTGGAGGCCATTTAGAGGAATATGTCGTTTTGTGCCCCATCCTATTTTATCTTCTTTTGTAACTTGTAGCCCTCTGTTGTCTCCATACTTGAGAAAATGCCAAGTTTATTTGGGAGACCTAATTGAGCCATTTTATTTTACAATGAAAGCAGTTCAGTTTCTTGTATAGCTGTGCTTTGACTAGGGAAGTTCATGTATGCAGAACCTTGACAATCTTCGTAATGGTTGAAAAAATTGGACACTTAAAACTATTAAAGCATTTAAAAAATATACATATCAACTGATTTTTTAGGGACATCATCCTATTTGGCTGCATCTAGGCCTTTTCTGAGATACAGCACATTTGAAGTTAAAGGGAGGAAGTTCTCTGATAGGCTGTGTAGATATGAGTGTGGTGTTTTTTTAAGGAGTAGCTCCTTGATGCAGAAGCATTAGAGTATGGATTTTCACAGAGAAGCTCTGTAATGCAAGTAGATTATAGTATGCTATTGGAAGATTGGGACTGTTAAGAACTAGAGGTTTACAGCACAGAAAGAACTTGCATTTATAGTGTCTCAGGATGTCCCAAAGTGCTCTACAGCCGATGAAATATCTTTGAAGTGTAGATACTGCTATTATGTTAATAATCGATGGCAACCAGTGAGATAATGACCTGAAATAATGGGTAGGAAACCAGGATAACTGCCCTGATCATCTTAGAATAGTAGCATGAAATCTTTCATACCCACCTGAGAGGGCCGATGGGACCTTGCCTTACTGTTTTATCTGAGCTGGTATCTTTCAGATAATGCAACACACCCTCAGTACTGCACTGAAGTGTCAGCCCAGTCGATGTGTTAGTGGAACCCATGATCTTCTGAATCAGAAGCTAGAGTGCTGCCACTGAGCCAAGGTTGATGAACAGAAGGAAGCCATTCGCCTCATCATGACTGTGCTGGCACTTTGCTGCCATATCCAAAACTGAAACCACTCTCCATAGTCTTGTATCTTTCGCTTCAAATATTTATCCAATTTTTCTTAAAAGATGCTTTGATCTCTGCTTCAGCCAAAGCATTCCATGCTCCAACAGCCCTCTTCATAAGTTTTGGCTAACCTCCCTCCATCTGAAGCAGTCTGTGCTCACATGCAGCAAGACCTGGACAACATTCAGGCTTGGGCTCGAAAGTGGCAAGTAACATTCGCGCCACACAAATGCCAGGCAATGATCATCTCCAGTAATAGAATCTAACTATCACCCCCATGATGTTCACTGGCATTACCGTTGCCAAATTCCCCACCATCAATATCCTGTGGGTTAGCATTGACCGGAAACCTAACTGGACCAGCCATATAAATATCATGGATACAAGAGCTGGTCAGAAACTGGGAATTCTGCAGTGAACAACTCGCCTCACCGTCACCCGTACCCACCTCCCGACTCCCCAAAGCCAGTCCACCGTCTACAAGGCACATGTCAGGAGAGTGATGGAGTACTGTCCACTTGCTTGGATGAGTGCAGCTCCACCAACAAAGTCAAGAAGCTTGACACCATCCAGGACAAAGCTGCCCACTTGATTGGCACCCCATCCACCTTCCAGAACCCACGACCTGTACCACCTAGAAGGTCAAGGGCAGCAGATGCATGGGAGCACTGCGAGCCTGCAAGTTCCCCTCCAAGCTACACATCATTCTGACTTGGAATTATATTGCTTTTTCTTCACTGTCACTGGGTCAAAATCCTGGAACTTGCTCCCAACAGGACTGTGGGTGTACCAACACCACATGGCTTGCAGTGATTCAAGAAGGTGTCTCACCACCACCTTCTCAAGGGCAATTTGGGATGGGCAATAAATGCTGGCCTAGCCAGTGATGCTCATATTCCAAGAATGAATAAAGGAAAAATCTTTTAGTGATCATTTTAAATTAGGACCCCTTGTCATTGACCTGAGGGAGTAGTCTTTCCCTATTCACTTCATTTTAAAACCTCTACTGATTCTACTCTGTGGACCATCCCTTCTCCCGCCCCCATCCTTTCTCCCTACCCCATCTCGCCACCCCACTCCAATCTCTTTCCCCCCAGTCCCCAGATCTCTGAGTTGACCTTTCTATGTGCCAATTCTTAATTGTCTGTGGTGCCCAATACTATATGCGTGGCCACAGCTGGGGAAGTGTGATATTGCACACTGCCATGACAGGTGTAGGGTGATACTGTACACTGCTATGGCTGGGTAAGTGTGATATTAAACACTGCCACACCTGGGATAGGATGATATGACACACTGCCATGGCTGGAACGTGTGAGATTGTACACTGCTATGGCTGGGGTCGGGTGATATTATACACAGCCACGGCTCGGTAAGGTGATATTATACACTGCAGCAGCTGGGGTAGAGTGAGATTATACATGACCGCAGCTGGGGTAGCGTGAGATTATGCATGGCTGCAGCTGGGTTAACGTGAGATTGTGCATGGCTGCAGCTGGGGTAACGTGAGATTGTGCATGGCTGCAGCTGGGGTAACGTGAGATTGTGCATGGCTGCAGCTGGGGTAGCGTGAGATCATGCATGGCTGCAGCTGGGGTAGCGTGAGATCATGCATGGCTGCAACTGGGGTAGCGTGAGATCATGCATGGCTGCAGCTGGGGTAACGTGAGATCATGCATGGCTGCAGCTGGGGTAATGTGAGATTATGCATGACCGCAGCTGGGGTAGCGTGAGATCATGCATGGCTGCAGCTGGGGTGATGTGAGATTATGCATGGCTGCAGCTGGGGTAGCGTGAGATCATGCATGGCTGCAGCTGGGGTAATGTGAGATTGTGCATGACCGCAGCTGGGGTAGCGTGAGATCATGCATGGCTGCAGCTGGGGTAATGTGAGATTATGCATGACCGCAGCTGGGGTAGCGTGAGATCATGCATGGCTGCAGCTGGGGTAATGTGAGATTATGCATGACCGCAGCTGGGGTAGCGTGAGATCATGCATGGCTGCAGCTGGGGTAATGTGAGATAATGCATGGCTGCAGCTGGGGTAGCGTGAGATCATGCATGGCTGCAGCTGGGGTAATGTGAGATTATGCATGACCGCAGCTGGGGTAGCGTGAGATCATGCATGGCTGCAGCTGGGGTAATGTGAGATTATGCATGACCGCAGCTGGGGTAGCATGAGATTATGCATGGCTGCAGCTGGGGTAATGTGAGATTATGCATGACCGCAGCTGGGGTAGCGTGAGATTATGCATGGCTGCAGCTGGGGTAATGTGAGATTATGCATGACTGCAGCTCGAGTAGTATGAGATTATGCATGACTGCAGCTCGAGTAGTGTGAGATTATACACGACTGCAGCTCGAGTAGTGTGAGATTATACACGACCGCAGCTGGGGTAGAATGATATTATAGATGGCAAAGCTGGGGTCAATGAGTTGTTAAGTACCTGGTCACTGTCAGACGTTAATATGCACAGTATCAGCTGCCGGCAGTGGCTATTACTTACCTTGGGGCACTGGATCTTCCAGTTCTTGATAGTTCAGGTTTTTGTTTTGGATTTGAGAGTGTGGAGGAGAAGAACAGCTGGCAGAAAATGTTGAAGCTAAGATATGGTTAGGATATTCTGATATTGTCATGTGCGTGTTACCTCATCAGAGTAATGTTCAGTGTTGCTGAATCCACTCGGCACTAAAAACAGAGCAAATTCAGCTGTGTTCTGTTCCAGAGCTGCTTCCATTGTATTATAAATAGGCCATTAGAGACCAATGATGCTGAGTGCAAAGGCCTTTTAATGATGCCAAGATGACTGCAAGATTTGTCGGTCTGACACCTTTGCCTTTAACAAATGGTTGAATCAGAGTTGATCACCCAGCTCAGCGTCGATGTTGCAGTTACCCACTTGCTGTTGAAGGAAATCCAATTGAAGAATGTTATATAATAATCAGATTCAGAAAGGACTTGTTTTTGTCAGGCAAACTTGAAAACTATTCACCTGCCAGCGCCTGATATCTAAACTGTTTAAGCCTGTGGTGAATTGTAACCCTGGTATTCTTTTACTTAAAATGGTTGGTATGGTGTCTGGGCAGTTCAACTACAGTATCTTTTCCCAGTACCTGAATGGGGCATTTCCCTTGCACAACTCTGAACTTCGGCCCTCTTGTTTTGCTGCCTTGGCTTATATGCAAGTTTTAAAAATTCTCATAGAGTCATAATTTTACAGCACAGAAACAGGCCCTTCGGCCCAACGCGTCTGCGACGACCATCAAGCACCCATCCAATCTAATCCCATTTTCTCGCACTTGGCCTTAGCCTTGCACGCTATGGCATTTCAAGTGCTCATCTAAATACAAATTGTGTTTATTTCGTGTGTAAAGTAACACCTGTGAGCGAGAAACCAAAGCTTGTTATTCTCAAAACTCTTCCTTCTAATACTAACAGCCTTTTTGCCTGCAGTGCTTTGAACTTAGGGCCTGAATCGCTCCTTTATGTTCTGCCAAAATCATACACAGTACTCTGGGTGCAGCATAACTAATGCACTGTACATAATTAACGAAAAGGAAAAATTCTCCTTTTTCTCATCTGGATATTGCTCCTTGGTGACATCAGCTAAAACCATGGGGTCATCTTCAACTTGAATGTCCACGACACCCAGCTCTGACTCTGCACCACCTCTAATTCTCCACCTCCTCTTTTGACCCCTTTTTTGCCTTCGTGTTGTCACTGCATGCCCAACTTTCAGTCTTGGATGTATTAGAAATTCCTCCAGCTAAACATGAGAAAGATCAAAGCAATTGCTTTTGGCCCCTGCCACAATCTTAATATCCTTCTCACCAACTGCACCCCTTTTCCAATTATCTCAGGCTGAAACCACATTCTTGATATCCTCTTCGATCCTGCGCTGAGCTTTTGACTTAATCCTGTCCATCTTAAAGACCACCTAATTCCACCTCACTCATATTGTTAACCCCCATTCCTACATCAGCCATTTGTTGCTGAAATCCTTAATTATGTCTTTGTTGATAGTTCCATTGCTGTCTTGTTGGCAAGCCATCCACCATGCTTCGTAAACCCTATAACCTTTCTTCCCCATATTCTTCATTCCTGACTCTGGCTGCATGTACATCCCCTGTTTCCTTTACCACACAATTGGTAACTGTGCTTTCAGCCACCTGGATCCCCATTCAGAAATTGTTCTGCATCTCCACCTTTAAGATCCTTCTTAAAACTCATTCTTTGACTAAGCATTGTGTACCTCACAGAATCAAAAGAAATGGATACTCAGCCAAAGTGTGAGACTTTTCTGCCTCTGAAGTGTGCTAAGATGTCGTTGGCCTTGTTCCACAAATAGCAATGCATGAATCACCAGCTCATCCCTTTTGATGATGATGTTTGATGGCCAAGACACTGGAAGAACTTCCTGCTCTTTTATGTTGACATGTACAGGTGGATGTTTTAACATTTCATTTTAAGGACTTCATCTCAGACAATGCAGTACTTCCTTCATGCTGCAATGAAGTGTCATCCTGGATTATGGCACTAATCCTGGAGTGTGATTTAACTGACAACTTTCTGACTGAGTCACAAGTGCTAGCACTTGTGGATCAAAAGCAAAAGGGGCCCCAAAATTGATGCTGGGCACACAACATCACCCCAACTCATACCAGCTGCTGCTTAAAGGTATGCTATATCACGAGAGCTTTGCAGCATCCACTTGGGCTGTTATTCTCTCCAAATAAATTCATGTTGTGGAATAAGAGCAATAATGTCTTACCAAGTTTACCTTTCAGTCATCTAACATTGCTTCTAATGGTTGGTTCCATTATTTTGCCAGCTTCTGATGCAAGACGGATGAGTCTGCACTTCCTAGCATTTGTTATGTACTTATTCTGTATGCCCTAAAGGTCTTCCATTTGTCCTGAACTGAAGTTTTTGATTAGATTAGATTAGAGATACAGCACTGAAACAGGCCCTTCGGCCCACCGAGTCTGTGCCGACCATCAACCACCCATTTATACTAATCCTACACTAATCCCATATTCCTACCAAACATCCCCATCTGTCCCTATATTTCCCTACCACCTACCTATACTAGTGACAATTTATTATGGCCAATTTACCTACCAATCTGCAAGTCTTTTGGCTTGTGGGAGGAAACCGGAGCACCCGGAGAAAACCCACGCAGACACAGGGAGAACTTGCAAACTCCACACAGGCAGTGCCCAGAATCGAACCCGGGTCCCTGGAGCTGTGAGGCTGCAGTGCCAGCCACTGCGCCACTGTGCCTACGTTACTTCATTTTATCTGTTTAATTGCTTTCTTTATTGACATGAAGTTGGCCCTTTTAAATTTGTGTACCTGACTGTTGATTTATCCTATTTCTTATTAAATTTAATTATATTCTGGTCACTGGTCGCTTGTCATTACCAGTTTGAGTTACCTCTTGTGCCATACATACCTAATGCTCCAAACAGAAAGTAAACATGCATTGCCATTCAGTAGCTCATATCCTACTTGGGGATTCCCAGTTTATATTGGTTCGGTTAGTCTGATCTTTCTGTTTTCACATACTTTGCTTATTGCTTCATAGAGTTATCTGCTCATTGTTTGAAGTCTCGATACATTCCACTTTTCTGCCTTCCATCCCCCATTGTAACCTTGTTTCTCTTCCAAATACGTGCTGTTTTATTCCCCTTATTCAATTACATATTCATTCCCATGCCTTGTTCTTCATACCCATACTTTTGTGTCTCTTATGTAGTACTTCAAAGCTCCAGCTACAGTACATTATTTGGCTCCTTCCTCCCACAACGTCTATCCCCAATCAATTTGGGATGTCATCTCTTCAAAAAAAAACTGTCTGAGCTTGGTCAGTGAAAATTTATCCTTTTGAGCTCATGCTGGCTAGCATTTGGTCATAGAATCGTAGAATGGTTACAGCACAGAAGGGGGCCATTCAATTATTTTTATGCAGGTACTGTTCCATTTCTATTTATTGAAGTTGCATTTCCCACTCTGTGGGTCTACTAAGTGGCAGATTAAGCTGGGTGGGCTGATCACAGGTGGCAAATCCATTTTGATAAGTGGCTATTCTTCATGTGCAATCCTGCACAGTGAGTGTTGATGGCATCATAGCCAAATATGATCCTGTCCTCACCCGATAGCCACATGTGATCACTTTCGAGCAGAAGGCTTTTGATAATCCGGAGTGAGAACCCTGTTTCATTTTCCGCTTATCCCCAGCCTGGTGGCATTGAGATGAATTGTAGCACCTTTCCCATTGCTCTCTCCACTCAACTTAGTTTGCATGGCTCAGTACAACATTATCCTTTATGTTTATCTGTTGAACCATTGGGGAAGCCTTTGCTGATTCATTTTGACTGTTGTTACGACCAGGTGAGAAATGTGTCCAGGGGTCTGTTACTACCCTGGTCTTATTGTAACAGGGTTTTAATTTTAAACACACTGTTTTGAGCTCCCCCTTTGTGAATCCTTGTTCACAGGTTTCCAACTATAAGGCAAAGAAATGAGCACAAACAGGCTTCCTTCGGTTTAAAGGAAAGTGAAATTGATTAAAACTTAGACTTAAGCTCCAATACAGTTGACGCCTACGATATACGATGCAGCCACGCTAGTATGCACATGTGATACACACATGCAAATAGGGACAGAAAAGAAGGGAGGAAAATATAGTAGAGAGGGGTTTGAGGCAATATTAGAAGAGGTTCTTGTTTACTGTGCTTCAAGCTCACTTGATTGTAGGTTGCTGTTCGGGGCCCAGTGTTCTTCTTAAACCTTGTTCACATAGGAGACTTTTCTCTCTTTGAGGTTCACGTGTTTCCACAAGATTCAATTCCGTCGGAAAGAGATAGAGGTAGGCAGGCTGGAGAGGAGATTCTTTTCCAACCGGGAGCACACGGCTTTCTGAGTTCTGATCCTCTGTTGGAAGTTCAAATTCAAAACCTCCAACAGTCAGTCAGTCATGTGACCAAAACTGGTCTGACCACTACTTCTGTGTATTGGGAAAGCAATGACTGGGTCCCCGTTGTTCCAGCACTGTTGGTTACTATGCAAATGTCTTTCCAGTCAGTTTTAAAGTTTTAATGTTCATGTAGCGAAATCGGGCGTGCCCCAGTCTTGGCAGGGGTGGGGTTTGCCTGACACTGTGCATTCGTTGTTCGAAGCATAGTTATCAAGCATCATGATCTTCCTAACCAATGAGCGATGCTTTTTGTTGCCAGATTCAAATCATTGACATTCAATGAAAGAATGACACATTCTGAATGGCCTTAGCCGCAGGTTTTGTTATTCAGGCGTGTGGGTTTTGAAGTATGCAACTGGGATAACTTAACTCAGAAGTATTCCGCAGGGAGCACTGTTTAACCTAGTATCCGATCCCCAATATTAAGAGTCAAAACAGATAACATTCCTATGGCAGTGATCCACACTGAGTTGTCATAGTGATACAGCACTGAAACAGGCCCTTCGGCCCACCGAGTCCGTGCCAACCAACAACCACCCATTTATACTAATCCTACATTAAATCCCATACTCCCTACCACATCCCCACCATTCTCCTACCACCTACCTACACTAGGGGCAATTTACAATGGCCAATTTACCTATCAACCTGCAAGTCTTTGGCTGTGGGAGGAAACTGGAGCACCCGGCGGAAACTCACGCGGTCACAGGGAGAACTTGCAAACTCCACGCAGGCAGTACCCAGAACTGAACCCGGGTCGCTGGAGCTGTGAGGCTGCGGTGCTAACCACTGTGCCGTCCCCAATGTTGGATCTATTGTATAAATACGGTTTGCAAAATGTACCCATGACTTCCAGTGACAGAATACCAGAATACTAACCTCCTGACTGTCCATTTTGGAAATTTTTAACCATCTGGTGTCCAGGGTGAATTCGTTGGATGGAAAACAGCATTTAAACCTGCTGGGGACAATAAAGCTGCTGAATTGCTAAAGTATAATTGTCATCCAGCTCCTCTGCTGCTTGTGGTGCTTTAATTAAGATGGATCACATTCAGAATGGAAGTGAACGGTGTATGATGGTCCTGTCCTCTGTTTTAAGTAACCATGTTATGTGATGGGAATTCTCTTGAGTATATGTGGTTGTTTTTACTTCATTCCAAAGTTATTTTGAAGCTGCTAGAGAACAGGCAGTACTTTAAGGATGATCACAAGGACACATTAAAGATGTAACTCTGTATGAATGGTTGATTCAAGTTTCCAAAGGACTGTTAAATGAAATACATGAAGCTTATTTAAGCCATCCTGAATTTATTTTTCTCTGATGTTTAAATATCAGTTACTCTTCACTGATATATTTAATTACAATTTTCAGGTCCCTGTCTGATTTCCACTTGCGTTTAAACCTGATTATCTTTCCTATTATCTATTAATTACAGCAACATTTGTTTAATGAGATTGGATTGGTTTACATCATTGTCAACAATTCGGTGCTTTGATTTTGCCCTATAAATGGGCATTGACGACACCTTGGATAATTGCTAAATTAACTCAATTTTGCAAGGAATATGCTTCTGGGATTTGCATTCACAGCAAATTAAAATTAAAAATTAAATTAATATTTAAAAACACATCCTTCCTCATTTGTTCAAATTCCAAAGAAGGTTAGGATGTACCACAATCAAGGGACACTGCTCCCTTAAGAAATGCTCTCTGGCACAGTGATCTTTATATTCTGTTATATTGAAGGTCTTGTAAATTAAGTCCTTCATTTTTATTCTCCTGTTGGTTAACTCAATACAAAGGAAATTTCAAACTGGTTGGGTTTGTGATCTCCTACGCTGTGAAGTACTACAGGACGCCGTTACTATCACAAACCTGTAAATGTCCTTTGGAAGTTGGTTGTGAGGTGGATGAGGTAAGAAACGATTGCTGAGTATGTGTGGGATTTAAGGCAATACATATGTAAGTGTCCGTAGCAAAGTGCATCTGAAATACCATCTGGGGTTATAGGTTCTATTTGCATTGCAGGATGGTGTGCATAGCATTCAGATCTATTTCAAAACAACTGAATCAGTGATCATTATTTTCAAGTCACCAACAGCAACCGTTTGCCCGTGTTTCAGGGAAGGTTTATACAGGAAAGTGAGAATAAATTGCTTTGATGGCCTGCATGGGGTGGGCATGAGAAGTTCAGTTAGCTAACCCATTGATGGCTAAAATGCGGTGTTCTTAACCCTTGTAGCCATGGCACAAAACCACCTCCTGTTGGTGCTGACTGTGGCACAACTAATGTTGCATTTACATTCCTCGTTTTCTGATGATTTGAAAGCTGCAAGCAAATAATATTTCAGTGTGACATGTACGCTTTTCATCCTTGTCTGGGCTGATTAAAGCCACATTCCAGGACATACACCCAACAGTGTGCTGTGCCTTTTAAAGCAATTTTCTCCATTGTACATAGAGTAATTCCAGCTACAGCCAGGGTTGTTCAGCCTCTGACCCTCGGGCCAAATGGAAATCCAAACTAACAATGGCAATCTGGCCTATGAAGTCCAGGTAACTCCATTCAAATCAGACTTGCATTTCTCCTTTGATGGTTTGCTCTCTTTTAATGTTGTGGACCAGGTGATGTGGAATGTGTTGCTTTTGGCATTGTTGCCCCAATTAGTGACAGAATGTTAAATCAGAAGATCTGGTTGTTGCAAGAAGTTCAGATTTTTGCAAATTAGTGGAAACATGGCTTTAAACATTATATGTGGTCCTGAGATTCCATAGTATACATCTATCAAACCCCTGAACACATGTTAGTTTTATGGGGGCTTGGTGGTCTTGATCAGTCAAAGGTTAAGGAGTAACCCAAAACAGCTCAAGAAATGTGTTACCTAGACTTGCTTTGATTTGTAAATCATGGTGCAATTTAACTCACTGAAATCTTTGTATCCTACAAAACAAAAAGATTGAACATTTTTTTTTGGCCCTTGGTGATATTGAGACACTCAGTTAAGGTCAAAATAACATTTGCAAGCAGTGGCACATGTAGTGTGATCAGTGTCATGTGATCAAATACCACATGATCAACCATCACATGATCAAATATCATGTGATTGTACCTCCAGGAATACATCCAACCATAGGTGGTAACACTATCTTCTGACCTTTTAAATCCCTGCACCACCTATAGATTTGGGTCAATAATGTGATGAAATACTTACCACTGCTTGGCTGGAGGAGTTCCTCAGGGTAGTGTCCTCGGCTCAGCCATCTTCAGCTGCTTCTTCAATGACCTTCCCTCCATCATAAGGTCAGAAGTTGGGGATGTTCACTGATGATTGCACAATGTTCAGTAGCATTCTTAACTCACCAGATGCTGAAACAGTCCGTGCTTACGTACAGAAAGACCTGAACAACTTTTCGGCTTGGGCTGATAAGTGGCAGGTAACATTCGTGCTACACAAATGCCAGGCAATGACCATTTCCAATAAGAGAGAGTCAAACCACCTCCCTTTGAAATTCTGCAACATTACCATCGCCAAATCCCCCACCATCAACATTCTAGGGGTTAGTCACCATTGACCAGCAACTTAACTGGACTAGTCACACAAATACTGTGGCTTGAAGAACAGGTCAAAAGCTGGGTATTCTGCGATGAGTAATTCACCTGCTGACTCTGCAAAGCCTTTCCAACAAACAAGGCAGAAGTCAGGAGTATATTGGAATACTCCAGCCCTTAAACATTCACTCCCTCCTACACTTGCCCACAGTGGCAGTAGTGTGTACCATCTACAAGGTGCACTGCAGAAACTTGCCAAGGCTTTGTTGGTAGCACCTTCCAAACCCATGACTTCTATCACCTAAAAGAACAAGGGCAGCAGGCACATGGGAACACCAGCACCTGCAAGTTCCCCTCCAAGTCACACACCATCCTGACTTGGAAATATGTCGCCGGTCTTTCAACATTGCTGGGTCAAATTCCTGGAACTCATTACCTAACAGCACCGTGGTGTGCCTTCACCACACAGACTGCAATGGTTCAAGAAGGCAGCTCACCACCACCTTCTTGAGGGCAATTAGGGATGGGCAATAAATGCTGGCCTGACCGATGACACCCATATCCCATGAACGAATAAACAAAAGGTGACTTCATTTCATACTGTGGCATAACCACCTCAGATCAGGACCCGCAATCCATCTCACTGTAACTAATCTGCCTGTCCTTCCCATCCACCCTGACTTCAGTGAGTCAATTCCACGTTTTTTGATGGCCAAAGCTTCCCATCCTTCCATTGAGCTAAGCTCACCAGCTGCACTGCTGAGATCATGGGCCCTATACTACTTTGGGAAACCACCCAAGTGGGCCTCTCGCTGGGCACCATCACCGTCACCTCGGCAAAGAGGCATTAAAGAGTACAGAGACTTTCACATACTAGGTCACACAGCACAAAACTGCTTATCCAATCCCTAACCCTCCCTGGAAAGGACATACTTGCTCAAAACCCTGATCTGGGTCACTGAGCTGCAACTGGCTGTAACAAACATCCAAACGGGGAGACTTTCAGAAGGGGCTGATGAATTTTGTAAGGTTCTAGTTCCAGAACTTACCCCTCTCTTATTGGAACTCTAATGCTATGTTCTGTAAATAAAAACCTACCCAAATGAATGACGTATTTGTGAATTCCAGCCAGCATGCAGTGTGTTTTAATATTTCAGATTAAAACATTTAAAGGTTAGAAGGGTTTGTAGAAATGGTGGCCCATACTGGGTAATGTTTCTGCTAAGCTGCATGTGTGAACGGCCATGGCCATGCAGCAGCCTGCAAGTGTTGTGATAGTACCTTGGTTAGTTTGTTAAGATAATATGTTTGATAGAATAAGCATAATCATTTGAATATGTTTATGTAAATATATGCATCATGACAGGAAGTTATGTAATAGCACGTGTTGCACCATATTGCTCAGTCAGTAGCACATGTAAGCAGAAGCAAGAAGAAGCCTCCCACAAAACTCTGTGTTCAACCTCTACGTCAGCCTATCAACTGTGTTTATATTAGTCTAAAGCCCCAGATAATACAATATGGTGGTAGCGGTGGTGAATCGGCGGCATTAATCAGCAGCTGAATCAACAATTGGAATCAGAAGCCTTGCCAAAAACGGAGCGACCGGACCATAACTCGCATATCGGGAGAGCATGGTGTGAGTATTGAGATTCGGAGTGGCTTGAATGCACTTTGGGTTTGCCCCATCCCGGCAAAGTAAAATTAGCCACAGTTTTAGTCGGAGAGACCAGGGCAGTGTTGTGTTTGGGCGTGGATTTCTGCCTGCCGTCACCATACTTTCACGCCACTAGCTGACCCCGTCACCAGAGCTGCTCCTGCCTGCAAGCTCGAAGCCTGTGCTGCAGCAACTCAGCTCCACAGACATTGTGGTTAGCTGCAGCTGCGATACTGCGACTTGATGCTTAGGGAGATGAGTTCAAGGCAGCCAGATTCCCCGAGATGAATTGGAAAGTGTCCAATGTCCCCGGCGAGTTCAAATTACTCATGGAGTTATATTTCCTTGACCATGAAGTTGTGAATGCTGAAAAGCAAGCCATAAAAATCAAGATTGATTATGATCAAGATAGGAAAAGAAGGGCCAAGCAGAATAAATACCATTGGTTTGTTGGATTCCAACCAGAAGGATCCCGCAAAGTTATGTTAAAATTTAGAAGCCCAGCTCAAAGTCAAAGTAAATTTTAGAATACACTGCTTGGAGCTCATGCGATATAAGCAGAAAACCAACAAGTGCATAGATGATTTTGTCAGCAGATGTCGGGAGAAAGCAAGAGAATGCGACTTTACAGATGTGGAACTCTCTGAACGCATTATGGAGTTGGCCTTTCCCCCCACTCGCATAAAGACATTCCAGAAAGATCTACTGGAAAAACCAAAAGGACACAGCGTAGAGAGTGTGTAACAGGAAGGACACGGATACGAGGTCATTGTGGCTAGAAGAGTGTTTGCAAGCTTTAGGGTGTGAAATGTCAGTGCAATATCCAGGGCACCCAAGCAAAACAAGGTGTGCAGTGACTGCAGGCTCTCCCACAAACCGCCCAGATGCCTGGCATATGCAGACATGTGCAAGTCCCGTGGGCTTCGAGAACACTGGGCCAAGCTCTGCAGAAGGCCCAGTAGCAGGACATGGGAGAAGCTAGAGCAGGCAGCGATCCAACCGCAGAAGCATGCCACTCAGAGGCGAAGGCAGGCGAGCTAGTTCGAGGCATCGCTGCAAGCATCGACTCATCCATGAAATGGGGACACCTGACCCAACTAGATGAGCTGCATCAAGGTGAAGATACTACTGATGAGCAGCTGTTTCACAGGATCACCCTAGCAGAACATGTTAACTCGTAACCACAACGGAAGCTTTCGCAATACTGCAGGTCATTTGCCCAAATAAAGCTGGGAGACATCGGCTGTGGGTGAAGGTTGACACAGGCACTAGTGCCAACACTACCTTTCTGCATTCTTTAGGATATGTACCACGTGGCATAGATATTGGTGGTCAAGCCCGCTAGTATAAAGCTCACGGCTCACAATGGAGCTGTCTAGGTTCCCTAACCCTGGAATGCAGGTGCAAAGATTCAACCTGGTCTGGGCAGACATTTTATGTAGTGGATGTGTCAGGACCCTCAGTAACAGGATTGTTGGCGTGCAACAAGCTCAACATGGTCTGACCCAGCCAAAAGACTGTAGCCGTCAAAGTGTGTGCACAACTATAGAATCAATTCAAGAACTCCCAGAGGTTGTCCCCGGACCTTGTTGACACAGTTGGTAACTTCCACAGTGACACAGACCTTATCCTCAGAGAAGGCACAATGCCATCTATTGACCAGCACCTCCCCCCCCCCCCCCCCCACCACCGGAAATGCATCATGCACATTTAGGAGAAGTTGAGCATCGAACTGGACAGCATGGAGAGACAAGGCATCATCCGCTAATTGCAGCACCACACGGACTGGTGCAGCTCCATGACTACCATGGTCAAAAAGGACGGTTCCATTTGGTTATATTTGGACCCAAGGAGGCTAAACAAAGCCTTGAAGAGATGTCCGTGCAAGCTGCCAACACTGGAAGAGCTCAACTCAATATTTGCAGGACAAGTGAAACACTTCTCTAAGCTATACACCAAGAACGGATAGTGGGTCGTACATCTTTTAAAAGAGCCACAAGAGCTGACGACATTCAGAACCCCTTTTGGCAGGTACTGTTTTCTCTGTCTACTTTTCGGGCTATTGGTCAGTCAAGACATTTTTCAGCAACACATGGGCCGAATAATAGAATGAGTCCTAGGCTGTATGCGCATCGCAGACGTCATCGCCATGGTAGGAAACATGAAAGAAGAGCATGACAGAGACCTACACTTGCTCATGGAGGCCGCCAAACGTAAAGGTTTGGTGTTCAACAGTATTAAGGCAGATTACGTTAATTTTTTTGACTCCATTTATTCGAACACGGGTATCCGCCCGGATCCTGGGAAGATTGAAAACTGCCAATCAATGCCAACATTGCAGGACAAGGGCGATCTCCAAAGATGCCTAGGTTTGTTCAGTTTCCTAGCGGCGTACATTCTGAGTTCCTGAGAGAAGGTATCTCCATTAAGAGAATGGCTGAAGACGTATCGTTCCTATGGTAGGACGACCACCAATATGCATTCAATGCATTGAAACAAGCGTTATCAGCCAAATCATGTTTTCAGTATTATGATCCATAGAAAGTGACAATGCTGGGAGTAGACGCATCACAGAAATGTCTTGATGCATGTCTTCAGAATGGCAAACCTATTGCATTTGGATCAAAAAGCCTATCACCCACACAGATGAATTACTCCAACATCGAATGGAAACCCTTGCTCTTGTCTTTGGGATCAGTGGGTTCCACGCATACTTATTTGGGAAGGAGTTCAAAGTTGAGACAGACCACAATCCTTAGAAATGGTCTGAAGAAAACAGCTTACTAGTGCACCCCCTCGACTTCAGAGATTATTCATTAAGATTCAAGGTTATGACTGTGATGTCAGATACAAACCCGGTAGCCAGATGGTCCTATCGGCCACTAAGCAGACTGCCTAACCCTGGAAAGGCTTGAGACGTACTGCTGGACTTCAGGTTGATGGAGCATGTGCAAGCCTAGAGGATGTCTACAACATCGACCTGACATACTTTGGTAATCAAAAGCGAGAGGAGCTCCGGAGAGAGTCTTAAGGCCCCGGATTCAGAACCCTGTGACAGATTGTTGCAGTTGGGTGGCCTGAAACCATCCAGGAGATCCCCATGGATCTGAGAACATATTGACTATATGGGGATGAGATGAGTATTCCAAATGGAGTGCTCTTCAAAAGACGCCAAGTCCTAATTCTGGCGTCACTTCGGACTGACATACTTGGTTTGCTCCACCAGGGCCGCATGGGAATAGAGAAGACAAGATGACTTGCTTGGGAGTCAGTGTTCTGGCCTGGCATTAGCAAGGACATCGACCAAGTCGTGAGGGCTTGTGATGCGTGTCAGGAGTGCCAAGCCAGTTAGCACAAAGAGCCGCTCCAACCACATGATATCCGGTCCTCGCCGTGGACCAAGCTAGCAACAGACCTATTGACAGTGGGTAAGGAAGACTATCTACTATTATTCTATTATTCCAAATTCCCACTTGTTCAAAAACTTTGGGACATGTCGAGTGCAGCAGTGGCCAGCATTGGTAGTGTCTTCAGTATCTTTTGGTACCATGATGGAAGTGGAACGGTCCACAATACAGTGGGAAGCCATTTCAGGATATGTGTGAAAAATGGGCTATCAACCATATAATGCCATCCTCATTTTAATGGAATGGCTGAACGTATGGTCAGGACAGTCATGTCGCTGATCAAAAAGTACTATTAGTCAAGACGCCCAGGTTGTGTTGCTATATCTTTGCGCAACTCTGTTAGACTCGGGATTGCTATCACCAGTGGAGATTCTGTTTGATTGACCAGTGAGAACCAGTTTACCTCACTAAGTCATCCACAATCACGGAGCAGCTGCGTCAGAGAAAGGACAGGATGAAAGGCATGCATGATGTACATGCAGGTGCTAAACTACCACCACTTTACGTTGGCCAGAAGGTGAGGGTCCTACACCCCCTAAAACAGATGTGGATTCCAGCAGAAATGTCAAAGGTATGCAAAGAACCACGATCTTATGAGATGACTACACCAAATGGTGCGATGCACAGAAGGAATCGGTCTCACCTTAGAGGACTCTCCCTGCAAGTCAAAAACAGGGCGACCAACAAGCATTGCCTATGCGCATGCATGTTCGTTTTCCTGACCAAGAGGCAACATGCAACGCACTGAGCACACTGACAACTGAGGACAATCAGTCCGAACACAGTTTTCAGGATGAAAGAACAGAAAACTCGAAGTCACACCCTTATGTAGTTGCCACAATGTCTGATCGAGTCAGCTGACAACAGTACGTTTCCAGATGGAGACAACACCTTGAGGAGTAGCATTCTAAGTGTTCGTGTAACAGTTAAATGTTCCATGTAAATAGTCTTTGTCATTGTTATTTTTTCTATTCTAAAAGGGATGCCTATCTATGTAAATATTAGTGTTGAACTATATGGATTTTTTTTATTTAAGGGAAGCGGGATGTTGTGATACTACATTGGTTCATATGTTAAGATAGTATGTTTGATAGAATAAGGATAATCATTTGAATATGTGTTGTAGCCATATTGCTCAGGCAGCAGCATGTGTAAGCAGAAGCAAGAAGAAGCCTCCCAATAAAGCTCTGTTCAACCTTTATGCCAGCCTTTAGCTGTGTTTGTATTGTCTAAAGCCCCAGATAATACAACAGGAAGGCTTTGTTCTATTTAAATACTATACAAAAAATGTAAAGGGACCACACATTGAAAAAACTGGTCGCGCACAAAAACTAAATTTTAAAGGAAATTTTACTGCTGGATATTTAATCAGAATTCTAAAGTTACTCCTGTTTCATACCTTGGAAGTATTCACTTTCATCTCCCACTGAACTCTGCCTGATGCAATAGCTGAAAGTGATCATAATTCCTCTGAGTGACCACAGTTGTACTGACTTTGATCTGATATTTTGTTTTGTTCTGAATATGCTGGAACTTGCCTTTGGTGGGAGTTTTAAGCACATTTTGTTTTGTATTTTGTTTTAAACAGACATTTTAAGAATTTTGACTGTTGGTACAGTGGTCTTGAAGCTCTAGTTGCTATGGTCTCAACAGTAAATCTGTGATCTCAGATCGACCATTTTAAAACCAGTCCCAAAGGTTTATCTGTACCTGCTGTTTGTGGTGATATTGTGATTCCCTGCTTTAGAAGACAGGGAAGTCATACTGGAGAGAGCTACTGCATGTGTGGTGAGGTTAAAGCAGCATCATGTAAAAGTCAGTGGGTTATCATTGTTAGCTCTTAATATGAGATGCTGACACAGGAAGGACATGAGTTTCTGACATTATAGAGCTGCTAAGGTTGTGGAGATTGTTGCATTGGGCACACTTACAGGCAAGCTCGTCCCAGAACTCGGGAATAACTGGAATCTGCCAAGTTTCAGCTCAGAGGATTAGGCATTTCAGGAAACATCTTTTGCTTGCTTGTCAACGTTGCTGTCGTCAGGATGTTAGGAAGGATGGCCACCAGGAAAACTGAGATGTCTGCTCATATATATCATTCTGGCTTTTCAGACAGTGGTGTTTATTTTGTTGCTTTTGCTGTTGGATTTTGAGAAGATACCTGTTTCAGTGCTGCAGTGTAAAACAACATAAGTTCTCCTGGCAGCTCAAATGTTGGTCAGCCTAACTATGCTTCTGCATCTCATTGAGGCACTTTCTGCAGCAAATAAAACCAAGTTATGCAGTTTAGTAACATAGGTTCTACAAAAAGCCTGTCCCAGTTTTGTAGATGTCTTTTTAGCTAAACTGGGCATTTTAAATTGTTTACGATGCTCACCCTCAAAATTGAGCTTGTGCTGCTTTAGTAGCCATGATTTTCCACCTTGCCAGGTGAGACATGTAGATGTTCAATGGCAGTGAATTTTAAGCACAGTACTGAGAGATACACTTGTGTAATTTGAAGTAGGCAATGGTATTACTGATGCTGCATTTATCAGATTAAGGTTTGTAAGTTGTAAATACAGACCCTTTAAACATTTAGAACACAGAGGCTCAGCAGAGCATCAAGGTCTTAAGCTGCAAAACTACCAGATTAAGAGGCTGAAATCAGTGAGGTTAGATGATTGACTTGCATTTCACACCTTCCAACATAGCTGTTAAACTATACTCCAAGTTACTGCAATGCCAACTCATTCGAGTTATTTTTGCATTAAAGAGTTCTGCGGTTTGTGTTTTTGGAGATTGTTGTCTGTTTGCTGATACCCCATTTACATTACTAGCTGAGCCACAGTTTTTATTTTAAACACCATACTGGGAAAGGAGGTGGTGTTGCACTGATAAGGGATGGGATCAGTACGTTAGTAAGGGAGGATCTCAGATTGGAAGAACAAAATGTGGAATCTGTTTGGGTGGAGCTAAGAAACAGCAAGGGGCAGCAAACATTGGTAGGAACAGAGAAGCAGAGTTAACGTTTTGGGTCAGTGACCCTTCTTCGGAACTTCCGAAGAAGGGTCACTGACCCAAAACGTTAACTCGGCTTCTCTTTCCACAGATGCTGCCAGACCTGCTGAGTGGTTCCAGCATTTCTTGTTTTTATTTCAGATTTCCAGCATCCGCAGTATTTTGCTTTTATATAAACATTGGTAGAAGTTGCTTATAGGCCACCAAACAATAGTGGTAATGTGGGGCATGGTATTAATCAGGAGATTAGAGAAGCATGTAGCATGGGTAATACAGTCAATACAGTGACTTCAATTTGCATGTAGATTGGGTAAACCTAATGAGCACTAATGCTGTGGAGGACGAGTTTTTGGAGTATGTTGGGGATGGTTTTCTAGAGCAGTATGTTGAGGAACTGACTAGAGAACAGGCTATTGTAGAATCTAGTATTATGTAATGAGAAAGGACTAATTAATAATCTTGTAAAAGAACCTTTAGGGATGAGTGACCATAATACAACAGAATTTTACATTATGTTTGAAAGTGAGGTCGTTTAATCTGAAGCCAGGGTATTAAATTTGAACAAAGGAAATTATGAAGGTATGAGGGGAAAATTGGCTGAAGTGGATTGGAAAAATACATTAAAAGGTATGACAGTACATAGGCAATGAATAGTCTTTAAAGAAATATTGCATCGTTTACTGCAACTATACATTCCTTCAAGGCTCAAAAACACCAAAAGTAAAGGCAGCCAACCGTGGATAACAAAAGAAGTTAAGGATAGTATAAGATAAAAGAAAAGGACTATAATGTTGCCAGAAATAGTAGTAAACCTGAGGATTGGGAGGATTTTAGAATACAGCAAAGGAGGACGAAGAAACTGATAAAGAAAAGGAGAATAGAATATGAATGTAAGCTAGCAAAAAATATAAGAACGGATTGTAAAAGCTTCTCTTTGGCCTCCTTGTCTCGAGACAATGGGTAAGCGCCTGGAGTGGCTATAAAGGCCAATTCTAAAGTGACAGACTCTTCCACAGGTGCTGCAGCTAAAATTGGTTGTCGGGGCTGTTACACAGTTGGCTCTCTCCTTGCGCTTCTGTCTTTTTTCCTGCCAACTGCTAAGTCTCTTCGACTCGCCACGCTTTAGCCCCGCCTTTATGGTTGCCCGCCAGCTCTGGCGATTGCTGGCAACTGACTCCCACGACTTGTGATCAATGTCACAGGACTTCATGTCGCATTTGCAGACGTCTTTAAAGCGGAGACATGGACAGCCGGTGGGTCTGGTACCAGTGACGAGCTCGCTGTACAATGTGTCCTTGGGGATCCTGCCATCTTCCATGTGGCTCACATGGCCAAGCCATCTCAGGCGCCGCTGGCTTAGTAGGGTGTATATGCTGGGGATGTTGGCCGCCTCGAGGACTTCTGCGTTGGAGATATGGTCCTGCCACCTGATGCCAAGGATTCTCCGGAGGTAGCGAAGACAGAATGAATTGAGACGTCGCTCTTGGCTGACGTACATTGTCCGGGCCTCGCTGCCGTAGAGCAAGGTACTGAGGACACAGACTTGATACACTTGGACATTTGTGTTCTGTGTCAGTGCGCCATTTTCCCACACTCTCTTGGCCAGACTGGACATAGCAGAGGAAGCCATCCCATGTGCTTGTTTAATTCTGCATCGAGAGACAGGTTACTGGTGATAATTGAGCCTAGGTAGATGAACTCTTGAACCACTTCCAGAGTGTGGTCGCCGATAGTGATGGATGGAGCATTTCTGACGTCCTGTCCCATGATGTTTGTTTTCTTGAGGCTGATGGTTTGGCCAAATTCATTGCAGGCAGCCGCAAACCTGTCGATGAGTCTCTGCAGACACTCTTCAGTGTGAGATGCTAATGCAGCATCATCAGCAAAGAGGAGTTCCCTGATGAGGACTTTCCGTACTTTGGTCTTCGCTGTTAGACGGGCAAGGTTGAACAACCTGCCACCTGATCTTGTGTGGAGGAAAATTCCTTCTTCTGAAAACCTGAACGCATGTGAGAGCAGCAGGGAGAAGAAGATCCCAAACCGTGTAGGTGCGAGAACACAGCCCTGTTTCACGCCACTCAGGATTGGAAAGCTTCTATAGATACATAAAAAGGAAACATTTGGCAAAGACAAATGTGGGTCCATTACAGGCAGAGTCAGGACAATTTATAATGGAGAATAGAGAAATGGCAGAGAAGCTAAATGGTTATTTTGTGTCTGTCTTCACTGAAGAAGGTACAAGAAATGTCCCAGAATTAGAGATACAAGGGATGAGGAATTGAAGGAAATTAGTATTAGAAAGAAGGTTGCATTGGAGAAATTAATGGGGCTGAAGGTTGATGAGTCTCTAGGATCTGATATTTTGCATCCCAGAGTGTTGAAAGAGGTAGTTATGGAGACAGTGGATGCATTTTTGATCACCTTTCAAAATTCTATAGTTTCTAGAGTGGTTCCTGCAGATTGGAAGGTAGCAAATGTCACCCCACTATTTAAGAAGGGAGGGAGAGAGAAAATAACAGACCTTACGTCAGTCGTTGGGAGAATGCTGGAATCAATTCTGAAGGATGTGATAAATGGACACTTGGATAATAATGATCTGATTGGGCCGAGCAAACATGGATTTATGAATGGGAAATCATGTTTGACGAACCTGTTGGAGTTTTTTTGAGGATGGTATGAACAAATTTGATAAAGGGGAGTCAGTGGACATGGTATACTTGGATTTTCAGAAGACTTTTGATTAAGTCCCCGTAGGAGATTGGTTAGCAAAATTATAGCACATGGGATAGGAGGTAATATACTGGCATGGATTAGGATTGGTTAACAGGCAGAAAGCAGAGAGTAGGAATTAACGGATCATTCTCGTGTCGGCAGGCTTTGACTGGTGGGATACCGCAGGGATCAGTGCTTGGGCCTCAGCTGTTCACAATATATATCAATGATTTGGATGTGGGGACCAAATGTAGTATTTCCAAATTCTCGGATGACACAAAACTAGGTGGGAATGTGTGTTGTGCGGAAGATGCAAAGCAGCTTCAAGGGGATTTGGACAGACCTCGTGAGTGGGCAAGAACGTGGCAGATGGAATATAATGTGGAAAAATATGAGGTTATCCATTTTGGTAGGAGGAATAGATGTGCAGAGTATTTCTTAAATGATAAGTGATTAGAAAGTGTAGATGTACAAAGGGACCTGGGTGTCTTTGTCAATAAGTCACTGAAAGCTAACATGCAGGTGCAGCAAGCAATTAAGAAGGCTAATGGTATACTAGCCTTTATCGCAAGAGGATTTGAGTACAGGAGTAGTGAAGTCTTGCTTCAATTATATAAAATCTTGGTTAGACTGCACCTGGAGTACTGTGTGCAGTTTTGGTCCCCTTACCTCAGGAAGGATATTATTGCCATCGAGGGAGTGCAACGAAAGTTGACCAGACTTGTTCCCGAGATGGCGGGACTGCCCTATGAAGAGAGATTGGGGAAACTGGGCCTTTTTCTCTAGAGTTTCAAAGAATGTGATGTCATCTCATTGAAACCTACAAAATACTCAAAGGGATAGACAGGGTAGATGTGGGTAATATGTTTCCCCTAGTTGGGGAGTCTAGAACCAAGGGCTACAATTTCAAAATAAGGGGGTAGCCACTTTGGACCGAGATAAGAAGAAATTTCCTTCCTCAGAGGGTTGTGAATTTTGGAATTCTCTACCTCAGAAGGCTGTGGATGCTCAGTCATTGAGTATGTTTAAAGCAGAGATTGACAGATTTCTAAATACCAATGACATAAGGGGGTATTAGGATAGTGTGGGGAAAAGGCATTGAAGTGGTTGATCAGCCATGATCGCATTGAATGGCGGGGCAGGCTCGATGGGCTGAATGGCCTACTGCTCCTATGTTCTTATACACTGTTGTAATTTGAAATAAGAAATAGTAATGCTGATGCTGCATTCATCTTTGATATAATAGCCATTCTCGGTATTGGTTCACAAGAGGATAACAGTTATAAAGAGGAAAACTGGGGCAAGAACAAGGGGAATATTGAAAGAGATTACATCTGCAGCAGTAGCTGGAGTAGTGGAACTTTAGGACTGTAGATAGCTGTGACATGGACAGCCAGCTGACAGTTATAGCCACAGGAACCCACCTGCACGGGTGTGTGCACGTGCACACACACGCATATACACACAATGGTATTTATGTTCTCAGCTGTCAGCAGGTGAGACTTCTGCAGGTTATATCAGAATTTGGTGAATGATGGCGTTTTGTCACCTGTAATACATGAAGTTTCCTTCACGCATGTGGACACACAATCCAATGTTTAGTTATGGGCTTCATTCCATGGGACCTGTACTTAACCTGTTGTATTGCTATCAGGAGTCTCATATCTGACAGAGACTATTTACTTATAACTTGTCCTGCTCCAAGCTCTAGAATTTGCTGTAAAAGAGCATTAAGTTTGGATTTGTTTAGATAAGAATTTAATTCAAAGAATACTACACCCCTTTCCTTCTCATTCATTCTGCCTCCTGCACAAAAATAATGCTCTTAACTCATCGAGAGAATCACTTTAAAAAGTTATCCCTTTAAGAGATCTGTGTCAGCCCGCTGAGGTAAACCTCTTCCCCCTTCTCAGTTGTACAGAGGGTGGGATTGAGACCAGAACATGTTTTGTTCTCATTCACTGGAATTTTAATGTAAAGTGGAAAAAATAAATGTGAGCTAAACATGCAGTCTCGGAAATGGGAATTAAAAAGAAAAACAATCAGTATATAGGTCAAAGAAAAAAGCGAGGGGATAAAACTCTTGGAAGAGTACGGAAATATATTGAAACAGGTAATAAGCTATCAGAGGTGTGAAGAGAACCATGGTGAAGAGATGGCTGTAAATGTTAAACGCAGCATTAAACAGTCCTCCTGTAACGTAATAGTATAATGATTGGAGACGAAATGTGGAATTCATGAAGGTGGGAGTAGTGGAGAAATTAATGAAAAAATACTAATTTACTGCTCAGCTTCTGGTATACAGTAGTATCTTTTGAGGATTTTTAAGTTAATATGCCAGAGCTACCTAATCAGTTAGTAGGTCTTAAGACGAAGGAGGAAGACCAAAGAGAAATCTGCTGTTCCTTCTAAGCTGCGCAGCAATCTGGAATGTACTGCACAGGGAACAAACCGGCTGCGCGCAACCCAAGTTCTCTTTAAGATGTGCACATGCACAGTGGCACAACAATTTTTAAGGGCCTACACAGTGCAACACACAGGCTGTGCACAGCATAGAGCAATTGGAGGGAACATTGCTGGTACTGGACATTTTCAAGGAGGGAACATTGTTAAGGTACTGCAAGTACAGAAGCAAGCAAATATTAAAAAAAGTTACAAATTTGGCCAAGATATCTTGAAGCCTATTAGTCTAACTTCTTAGGGAAATAATAGTGTATTGTAAGAGGTAGGGATGGATAACAATAACTTAAAACAACCAGAATGTTTTTATAAAAGGGTAGATCCTGCCTGAGGAGCCTTGGCTCCTTGAGGATGTTGCAGATTAAATTCATCTGGACATTCAGAAAGCTTTCAACAAGGTTGCACATGAAAGGCTTTTAACTGAACTAAAAGCCACAAGAATCCAGGGACTGGATAGAAACTGGTTTAAAAACCTGGAAACGGAGAACTTATATGCTTGTATGAGACATAGGGAGGACCCCTATGTCTCATACAAGCTTTCATATTTCTACTTTGTTAGCGGCACTGGGTGTGTGAGCAATGATGGATGCCCAGTGCTGCTAACAAAGTAGAAATATGAAAGCTAATATGGCACAAAACCATGTGCCGTTTCTATTTGTGCATTTGCTGTAGCATTTTCTCCATCCCAAATAGGTTTATTTATTTTTCACTCTACCTAGCTCTGATTTTACTTTTTATTCCCTTTTGCCATTTTGTACTCTTATTCACAATTTCAATCATTCACCCTGATTTTCGGCACACTGAATTTGTTTAATCTAATCCAGTTTGTTAGATGATGTGACATGTATTGTAGTATTATCATTGTCTGAGAATATTTTGTCATTTATTTTTTCCTGTTTGCTAGAACCATGAAGTGGTTAAACCTTTATCTTGTATTATTGATTGCATGGATACTGAAATAAAGATCAATTACTTGTGCCACCTGCAAGGTTTCATTGTGCTGGTCCATGCCCAGTGATTTCTAATTCAGATCTCTAATTGTTAACCTGGACCGTGGATAGTGGACCGTGGACAGCCCAAGAGATTCCTAAACTCATTTTCATTCACTGGAAATTGCTTGTGTGGACTGTGTGAGGATATCATGGAACTGGATTGTGATGCCCTCCACTCTTGTATTGCCTGCTGACACTCATTATCTAGGCTGACACAGGAAGAATGAGCATTTAGAATGGGTAATGGAGCCCTAATACTCTTGGAGCTGGTATAGGTAACCTTCAGGTGTGTGTGTATTGTGGGGATGGTTGGTGGTGGTTGGGACCTTGGAAGAAGGATGAAATCCCTAACTTAAAATACTAATGGTGAGCACACTGGCTGAGGAATGTAAATTACCTCATCACTCATCATTTACCACAATGGTGTTGGCAGTGTTGGTTTTAAATGGTACTGTTAAATAAGTAATTCAAGTTGTGATTTCATTAAAGCTATGACTCCATTAATTGTTTCCAGAGCTATAAAGTACTTCGACAAAATGTTGGAGATGTGGATTTTGATTCTCATAACTCTGTTTGAGTAGCTGATGACATTTAAAGCTATAGTAAATATGAGGGCTTTGTGAAACCCTGTGATGTGATGCACTGGCGCGTCTTGCCAAGTTCTGCACCACAATGCGCTGATCAGCACACCTGTCTTACTAGGATGTGGACTACTGCAGACTCTATAGCACCATGTGAGCAACTAGTGAGTTCATAGAACTCTGAGAGGAAAAGGGCATTGAACTAAATCCCATGTGTGACTCTAACGGTAATGGTGTTTATCGTGTTAAATTGAATATTTGAGGAATGTGTTAGAGTGCTGAATTTCTTCCTTGGATTCGGAGCCCTTTGAACACTTATGTTTGCACAGGAGCTTTGAGGTCAAGTTGAATTTTTGCACATATGATTGCGGTCCTTCCCACATATCTGGTGAAGGACTCAGCAATGCAGCAGTTGTATTGGTCGACACTGGGCAGCTCCGAGTTCAGATTGACAGTGGCCAGAGAGTGTGGCTTCATACCCTTGTTTGTCATTGCTAGTACATTGTCTGGCAGTGTGAGGAGAAATCCCCCGTCAAGCTGGATCTCTATTAGAGTTATGATTGACACCTTGTTTATATTACAGCACAGCCACTGGAACACGCAATATAACAGGGTTTCTAATGCTCTGCAATTCTGGGTTCATGAAAGCTTGCTATGGAATTTATTTTCTCTGTTGCAGAATTTCTCTCTTGTTCACTCCTGTTTTTTCTCATTTGTAATAATATTAGAGGTAATAAACTTGGCTCAGTGGTGGCGCTGTCACCTCTGAGTCAGAACGTAGCTCAAGCTCCACCCCATAGACTTGAGCACAAGATTTCGGCTGACACTCCAGTGCAGTACTGAGGGAGTGCTGTGCTGTTGGTGCTATCTTTTGAGTGAGATGTTAATTTGAGGCCATTTCTCTCGCGAGGATGTTTTGGATCTCATGGCGCTATTCAAAAAAGAGCAGCTGAGTTTTTCCTGGTGTTCTGGCCAATATTTATTCCTCAAGCCACACCAGTAAAACAGGCATCTGATCATTATCTCATTGTGGTTTGTGGGATCTTGCTGTGTGAAAATTGGCTGCTGCATTTCCTACATTACATCAGTGACTACTCTTCAAAAGTACTTTATGGGCTGTAAAGCACTTTAGGGTGTCCTGAGGTGCACTGTAAATTCTTTCTTATCTGGTTTTGACAATCCATGTGACATTGACTTAGATTAGTCGTCTAATCCCGAAGCATTTCACATGTTACACACTCACTGCTAGATAGGTGAAATGTGCAAAATGTGACTGGCATATCGATTAACCCGACTGACCTCAGCTCCTCCATAAACTGGCTTTCCAGAAGCTCTGAGATCAGTCTTCACTGATGCTGTATTCCGCTTCTTGGTCTAAATGCTCCAAGTACTGATAATTTTACAAATTGTTCCTCTTGGGTTGGTGAGCACCCTTTCAGTGTTGGAATTTTCTGTTCAGAAATTTATCTTCTCAGTTGTTTAATATGCCGTTGAGGTGATCACACTTTTGAATGTAACATGAGCTTTTTCTGCTCGTCTGCCCCCCGCTCTGCCCGCCCACCCACACTGAACACTGTCATTATGTGTTTATACTATTTTTCACAGTGGAGAAGAGATCACAGTTAAGATTGTGCCTAACAGATCTGTTTAGGGGTGCAGATGGTATATGTTAGCAGGAATTGAATTTGTTCTTTAGACATTTACCAAAGGCAAATGTGAGGTTGGTATTAGAAAAGCTGCTGCTTCTGAGGAAGCTGTAATGCACACCCTGTTATTAGTATGTTTGATCAGTTTTGAATATTCTGGGCCTGTTTTCATGTGCAGTATTCTGAAAACAAAATACTTCCCCTGCAAATACTTCTCCATGCCTGGAGTCGTGCACCTATTTTTGTATTCCTCCTCTCACACTCTCTCTCCGGAGGGCATGTGTGATCTATTTTGGAGAAATTCTGTGGGTATTGGGGTACCTCTAGCACCATGACTCTTCGTGGCTATACTCCGTGCATTGAGCTTAGAAATAGCAAGGGAAAGAACTCACTGGTGGGAGTAGTCTATACGCCCCCTAACAGTAGCTACACTGTAGGACAGAGTATAAATCAAGAACTAATGGGGACTTGTAAGTAAGATACTGTAATAATTGTGGGCGACTTTAATCTTGGACAAATCAAATTGGGAAAGGTAACCTTGAGAGCGAGTTCATAAGAGTATTTGTTGTGTAATCAACCAGGGAACAGACTATTTTCGATCTGGTAATGTGTAATGAGACAGGATTAATTATGATCTCGTAGTAAAGGATACTCTGGGGAAGAGTGATCATAACATTTCACATTCTGTTTAAGGGTGAGAAACTTGGGTCTGAAATTAGTGACTTAAACTGAAATAAAGGCAATTACAAATGTATTAAGACAGAGACAGGGCAGAGTCTGGTGATGTTATGGAGATGAAAACAGATGGTCTTGGTGCTGGCGCAGATATGTGGTCAGAAGCTCATCAGGTTCAGATATGGCACTAAGGTTCCGAACAGTCTAGTTCAGCCTCAGACAGTTGCCAGGGAGAGGGATGGAGCCATTGGCTAGGGAACAGGATTTATGGTGGAGACATTGGCTTTTGTTTCCCAATATTTAGTTGAAGGAAATTTCTGCTCATTCAGTACGGGATGTCAGGCAATTTAAAGACAGCGGAGGAGCTGAGAGATGGAGTGAGGTAGAACTGGGTGTCATCAGTGCGTGTGGAAATTAACACTGTGTTTTCAGATGATGAAGCTGAGGGGCAGCATGTAGATGAGAAATATCAGCGGTCAAGGATAGGTCATTGGGGGACACCAGGGGTAATGGTATGGGAGTGGGATGAGAAGCTATTGCAGGTCATTCTTTGGCTATGACTGGATCAATAAGAATGAGTGCCGTCCCACCCAGATGGACAATAGTGGAGAGGCATTGGAGGAGGATGCTGTGGTTAACCATGACAAAGGTTGCAGACAGGTCGAGAAGGACATGGAAGGATAGGTTGCCATTTGCAGTCACATATGATGTCACGTAACATTGTGTTGTTTAAGTAGTGTGGCAGGGGGCGAAAATCTGATTGGAGGAGTTCAAACATGAGGTCGAGGAAAGATTGGCATGGATTTAGAAGATGACCGCAAGCTCAAGGAATTTGGAGAGGATCGGCAGATTGGAGAGGAGGCAATAATCTGCAAGGTTGGAGTGTTGTTTTTTTTGAGGAGCAGGGCGATGATGGCAGATTTGAAGGGGTGAGGTAGAGCATGGCTACCCGACCCAAACCCAACCAGACCCGACGACCTGTGTCGGGTTCGGGTCGGGGGTCTCTTCCGGGTCTGGCGTTCGGACTCGGGTTGTGTTGGACACAGAGGGAAAAGCTTCAAAATTTGAACAGCCAGGACGTCAAGGCGGGAAACATGTATCCGGACTCCGCACTCGTCTGCAGTGAGCGATTCCATCCAAGGTAGAGCACAACCTCTTTGATATAATCAACCTCATCCCGGTAAGGGTCGGGCAAGGGGAAAAAAATCAAAGGACTCGGGCCTGGTCAGGTTCGGGTTGGATGTGGTTCTGTCTGGGCTCAGGTCGGGTTTCAATTGCATACCTCAGCAGGTCTTTAGGTGAGGGGCACTAACTGAGGATAGAGATCTTTTTTCCATGTAGGAAAGAGAATCATTTACAATATTAGTTAGTAGGGGAGTCAAGAAGGGAAGTTGAGTGGTCACTGGTTTAGTGCAAATGAGGATTGAGGGAGCAGGAAGTGGTTCTCATAGACAAGAAAACTTGGAGAGGGCATAAGGGGAGATAAGAGAGAAACTAAAGATGCAAGTTCGGAGCTAGGGCAGCGGAATCTTTGAGGAATTTTGGCCTGGTTGGCTAAGGGAAGGGAGGGAAGTGGCAGAGGAAGCTGATCAGATGGTCTCAATCTTAGTGACAAAGAAATCCATAAGTTCCTTGCACTTGGAGATGAGGATGGAGGAAAAAGGGAGAGGAGTTTAAGAAGATGGGTTGCCGTCGAGAAAGGAAGGTAGTGGAGAAGAGGGCTGTATCGGGGGAATGGCGAGGGTTAAAGAGAGTAATGATTCTAATGGAGACCAGGGCATCAAAGGCAGAGATGTGGATGTGGTTTTCAGATTGATATCTGCAGGAATGTCGTGGTGGCTGGAAGACCAAAGACGAGACAGTTGGGATTTTGAAAGTGCCATTGTAAAACAGTTGTGAGAGTTTTTTCCAGAGGTGGACACAGGTGTAGGGTTGGGAGAGGTAAGGGAAATGTGTCGGAGAGTGATACAAGGAAATGATCAGAGATTAACTTATCTGTGATTGACACGACAGGAGTAGCGAGGCCATGTGAGAGGCCAGGTCAATGGGGTGGCTATGAATAAGAATAGGGAAGTTTATATGGAGGGTGGTATTAAGAGAAGATAGGAGGACAGTGAATTCAGGAAGAGAGAACATGATTGTTATGACCAGGTAAGAAAGGAGTCTAGGGTTCCCTCAGCCTTCACCTGGTCTTACCGTAACACGGTTTAATTTTAAACACACTTTTTAGCTCCCCCTTACTGAATCCTTGTTCAATAACTTCCAATTATAAGGCAAAGAAGTTAGCCAAACCGGTTTTCTTTGGCTTAAGGAAAAAAGGTTGACACTTATTAAACTTAAACTCTAATTTGGTTAATGCCTACGGATACGCGACGCACCCACGCTAGCATGCATATGCGATACACACATGCAAATGGAGACAGAAAAGAGCAGAAGAAATAAAGTGGAAAGGTTGAGGCAATATCTGAAGATGGTTTTGCTTACTGTTCTTCGAGCTTGCTGTAAAGTCCTTGATTGCAGGTAGGTCCTGCTTTTCATTGGGACCCAGTATTCTTCTTAAATCTGGTTCGATGCAGGAAACTTTTCTCTTTTGGGGTTCATGTGTCTTCGGTGGATTCAGAGGCTTGTGAGAAAGAGATGGGAGCAGACAGGAGAGGTCTTCTCACACCAGGAGCAAATGATCTTTCTGAGTTCAAAAACTCTGTGGAAAGTTCAAAAAAACTCTGGAGCAGCTAGTTAGTCATGTGACCAGCTGGTTTAACCAATCCTGGCTTTTGTGGATTGTATCACCTTAGCAGTCTCTGGAATGCTCTTCCTTCCACCTTCAATGTCTGGTGATCAAAATCCATTGTGGATTGAATGTGTCAGGGAATGGTCCTTTTGTCTCCACAAGCACTGCCTGTTAGTATGCAAATATTTTTTAGCTAAGTGTCTGGCAGCCCTTGTTACAGGCCTTTTCTTCCCAGCAAGTTTGAAATCAGTGTTCATATGACAAAATTAATATGCCTCATTCTTGGCAGTCGGGGGTCTGATGACATGACATGATGAATGAAGGTGGAGGTTAAAATCACATAAGATGAGAAGTTGCTCGGCCCTGAGGGAGGAAAACAGTGAAATTAGATAATTTTGGTATTTGGGTGGTAAATGTTACGACCAGGTGAGCAATGTCTTGGGGTCTTTTGCTGTCTTTACCTGGTCTTATTGTAACAGGGTATAATTTTAAGCACTCTGTGTTTTGAGCCCCCCTTTTTGTGAATCCTTGTTGGCAGTTTCCAATTATAAGACACAGAAATGAGCACAAACCAGCTTTCTTTGGTTTAAAGCAGAAAGAGGAAATATATTAAACCTTAAACTTAAACTGTAATACGGTTCACGCCTATGGATATACGGCACGCTCACGTTGGCATGCACATGCAATATAAACATGCAAAAATAGGGACAGAAAAAAGCAGAAGAAAAGATAAGTAGAACAGTTTGAGGAAATATCTTGTTACTGTTTTTTGAGCTTGCTTTAGTCCTGAATTGAAAATATGGTCTTGCATTTCGTTGGGGCCCAGTTTTAGTCTTAAACCTTGTTCACGTAGGAAACCTTTTCTCTCTCTCTCAGTTTACATGTCTTCAATGGTTTCAGTTCCCTGAGAGATGAGCAGACAGGCAGGAGAGGAGATGTTCTCAGTCCATGAGCAAACGGCGTTCTGCCCTCAAATCCCTTTGTTGGGAGTTCAAATTAAAAAAAACTCCCAAGTTGCCCAGCAGATTAGTCATGTGACGAGAACCTTATGTGGAACAGTTTCTTCACATCCTTTGTTGGAAGTTCAAATTTCTCTGCAACAGCCAGTTAGCCATGTGACTAAAACTGGTCTGACCACTTCTGTGTATTGGAGAAGCAACTGCTGAGTCCCCTTTGTTTCAACATTGTACTATGTCAGGGTTTGCAATTTTTAAGTTTTAATGTTCATGTGGTGAAATAATGTGTGCCTCAGTCTTGGCAGGTGGGTTTGCCTGACAGAGAATGAGGATTTTAAATCAGAGGCGAAGGGGTTGAACAAGGTGAGATGCTCAAAGGAGGAAAGGTGCTAAAGGAGTAAGAGGACAGGTCAAGATGTGATTTGGTGATAAGAGCTACACCACTATGACAGTCTGGGAACATCCTAGAGAAATCAGTTTAGGAATAACTAGAATTATTTTTATTTTGTTCAAACCATCAGAACAAGGGAAAGCATAAAATCAGCATTTCCTCAAAATTACACTTGGGAAGTAGAGCATTGAACACAGATGAGTGAGTAAAAAACTATTGGGTGGGATTGGACTTGGAACAGTTTTAAGACATATTTACAAAGTGTTGTAAATGGTTCTAGCATCTGCAATTATTTTATGTTTAGATGGACTGTGATTGTTTTTGAGTTATCAGTGTAGCAAGAACAATACTGTTCAAGTTTAGAGGGAGGTTCTGAATTAAATCCTGAGTTTAAACATTTATTTAAGTTTATTTTGGTCATGCTAAGTTCTGTTGCAGAGATGTTTAGTGAAGATGGGAAGTCGTTTGGTCTTTTAAAAGTTTTATATGTATATATATTTAGCCAATTCCATAAAACACATCACAGATGACCAGCATAATCTTTGATTCACTGTCAACAATGGAAGAGGCTCTAGTAAAAAAAAAAATGCATGACCGTTAACCTAGAACAAGTTATTAAATAAGTAGTTTCAGACTGTATCATATTTACTTGTATTCTTTCTTCACATTTTAGTTATATCTTACCCTTCTGAAGGCTATGTTATGGTCTAATGTGTACCACTAACCTCTGGTACCTTGTCCAGTTGCCAATCTTCATGCATGAGACAAGTCTGAGCATTAACAACAACTTCAGCTGTGGGGGAACATTCAGTCCAGTCCACATTCAGAATCCACATAGGTGCACATTCTAGCAGACATTGTGGGGACCTTGGCTAATTTTTCTCTCCCTAGCTCCAGTATAGTGAGGTGAATTGTCGTGCTTTACCCTTAATTTTGCGCAGATCAGGAATCAAATCAGGCCCCTTCTGGTCTGCCATTACCAACAAAACAGGAAAGGTACATACTCATTGAAACAATACAAAAATGTCCTTTCTGTTTGTCCTATTGAATCAGGGGAGTATTTGCTAGAGTGGTTGGGGAGGTTTAAACTAAAATGGCAGGGGGATGGGAACCTTTGCAAGGAGTTAGAGGAGGGGGGGGGGGAATCAAAGACAAGAACAAAAGACAGTAAGGGGAATCAGAAAAGTGATAGGCAGAGAAATCAAGGGCCAGAATCAAATAGGGCCACAGTGAAAAATAGTGGGAAGGGGACAAGTAATGCTAAAAAGACAAGCCTTAGGGCTTTGTGCCTTAATGCGCGGAGCATTCGCAATAAAGTGGATGAATTAATTGTGCAAATAGATGTAAACGGGTATGATCTAGTCGGGATTACGGAGACATGGCTGCAAGGTGACCAGGGATGGGAAATGAACATCCAGGGATATTCAGTTAAATAAAAGCAAAATACTGCGGATGCTGGAAATCTGAAACAAAAACAAGAAATGCTGGATTCACTCAGCAGGTCTGGCAGCATCTGTGGAAAGAGAAGCAGAGTTAACGTTTCGGGTCAGTGACCCTTCTTCGGAACTGACAAATATTAGAAAAGTCACAGATTATAAACAAGTGAGGTGGGGGTTGGGCAAGAGATAACAAAGGAGAAGGTGCAGATTGGACCAGGCCACATAGCTGACCAAAAGGTCACGGAGCAAAGGCAAACAATATGTTAATGGTGTTTTGAAAGACAAAGCATTAGTACAGATTAGGTGTGAATATACTGAATATAGAACATCAGCAAGTGCAAACCTGAAGAAAAACAACCTGAAAAAAACAGTGGGTAAGCAAACTGAACAAACTAAGATGAAATGAAATAAATGCAAAAAATGTAAAAAGGAATGCAAAAAAAAAGGAAGAAAAAATAACTAAAAATGACTAAAAATGAAAGTAAAGTGGGGGGCTGTCATGCTCTGAAATTATTGAACTCAATGTTCAGTCCGGCAGGCTGTAGTGTGCCTAATCGGTAGATGAGATGCTGTTCCTCGAGCTTGCGTTGATGTTCACTGGATATTCAGTGTTTAGGAAGGATAGACAAAAAGCAAAAGGCGGTGGAGTTGCATTGCTGGTTAAAGAGGAAACTAACACAATAGTGAGGACAGATATTAGCTCTGATGATGTGAATCTGTATGGGTAGAGCTGAGAAACACTAAGGGGCAAAAAATATTAGTGGGGGTTGTATATAGACTCTCAAACTGGAGGGCTGTTGTTGGGAATGGCATTAAACAGGAAATTAGAGATGCATGCGATCTGTAATTATGGGTGAGTTTAATCTGCATATAGATTGGGCAAATCAAATCAGTCACAATAGAGGAGGAATTCTGGGAGTGTATATGGGATGGTTTTCTGGGCCAATATGTTGAGGAACCAACTAGAGATCAGGCCATCCTATATTGGGTATTGTGAATGAGAGAGGAATAATTGACAATCTAGTAGTGCGAGACCCCTTGGAGCCGCGTGACCATAATTTGATAGAATTCTTTATCAAGATGGAGAGTGACAGAGTTGATTCTGAGACAAGATTCCTGAATCTTAGTAAAGGAAACTACGAAGGTATGAGGCGCGAGTTGGCCATGACGGATTGGGAAACGTTACTTAAAGGGATGACGTAGGTAATGGCAAACATTTAAAGAGCGCATCGATGAACTGCAACTATTGTTTATCCCTGTCTGGCGCAAAAGTAAAATGGGAATTGTAGCCAAACCATGCTTACAAGAGAAATTAGAGATAGCATTAGATCCAAGGAAGAGGCATACAAATTTGCCAGGAAAAACAACAGACCTGAGGATTGGGAGCAGTTTAGAATTCAGCAAAGGAGGACCAAGGGATTGATTGAGAAGGGGAAAATAGAGTACGAGAGCAAGCTTGCAGGGAACCTAAAAACTGACTGTAAAAGTTTCTATAGGTATGTGAAGAGAAAAAGATTGGTGAAGACAAATGTAGGTCCCTTACAGTCAGAAACAGGGGAATTTATTATGGGGAATAAAGAAATGGTTGACCAACTAAATGCATACTTTGGTTCTGTCTTCACAAAGGAGTACACAAATATCATACCAGAAATGTTGGGGAACACAGGGTGAACACAGTGAGAGAGAGGAACTGAAAGAAATCAGTATTAGTAGAGAAATGGTGTTGGGGAAATTGATGGGATTGAAGGCCGATAAATCCCCAGGGCCTGATGGTACTAAAGGAAGTGGCCCTAGAAATAGTGGATGCACTGGTGGTCGTCTTCCAAGATTCTATACACTCCAGAACAGTTCCTACAGATTGGAGGGTAGCTAATGTAACCCCACTATTTAAAAAGGGAGGTATAGAGAAAGCAGGGAATTATAGACCAGTCAGCCTGACGTCGGTAGTGGGGAAAATTTTAGAACCATTATCAAAGATTTTATAGCAGAGCACTTAGAGAACAGTGGTAGAATTGGGCAGAGTCAGCATAGAATTACGAAAGGGAAATCATGCTTGGCAAATCTACTCGAATTCTTCGAGGATGTAACTAGTAGAGTTGATGAGGGGGAGCCAGTGGATGTGGTTTATTTGGACTTTCAGAAGGCTTTCAACAAAGTCCCACATAAGAGATTAGCATGTAAAATTAAAGCGCGTGGGATTGGGGATTGCGATGGATAGAAAATTGGTAGGCGGACAGGAAACAAAGAGTAGGGATAAATGGGTCTTTTACCGATTGGCAGGCAGTGACTAGTGGGGATCGGTGCTAGCACCCCAGCTATTCACAATTTACATTATTGATTTAGATGAGGGAACTAAATGTAATATCTCCAAATTTGCAGATGACACAAAACTGGGTGGGAGTGTGAGTTGTGAGGAGGATGCAGAGAGGCTTCAGGGTGATTTGGACAAGTTGAGTGAGTGGGCTAATGCATGGCAGATGCAATATAATGTGAATAAATGCGAGGTTATCCACTTTGGTAGCAAAAACAGGAAGGCAGATTATTATCTGAACGGCTTTAAACTGAGGGAGGGGAATATGCAGCGAGACCTGGGTGTTCTCGTACACAAGTTGCTGAAGGTAAGCATGCAGGTGCAACAGGCGGTAAAAAAGGCAAATGGTATGTTGGCCTTCATAGCGAGAGGATTCGAGTACAGGAGCAGGGATGTCTTGCTGCAGTTATACAGGGCCTTGGTGAGGCCACACCTGGAATATTGTGTGCACTTTTGATCTCTTTATCTGAGGAAGGATGTTCTTGCTATAGAGCGAGTGCATCGAAGGTTTTCCAGACTGATTCCTGGGATGGTGGGACTGACGTATGAGGAGAGATTGAGTCGGTTAGGATTATGTGTGCTGGAGTTCAGAAGAGTGAGGGGGGAATCTCATAGAAACCTATAAAACTCTAACAGGACTTGACAGGGTAGATGCAGGAAGGATGTTCCCGATTGTGGGGGTGTCCAGAACCAGGGGTCATAGTCTAAGGATACGGGATAAACCTTTCAGGACTGAGATGAGGAGAAATTTCTTCACCCAGAGAGTGGTGAGCCTGTGGAATTCGCTACCACAGAAAGCAGTTGAGGCCAAAACATTGTATGTTTTCAAGAAGAAGTTAGATATAGCTCTTGGGTCTAAAGGGATCAAAGGGTATGGGGCGAAAGCCGGAACAGGCTACTGAGATTATGATCATGGCTGATCATCCAAGAATGGCGGAGCAGGCTCGAAGGGCCGAATGGCCTACTCCTATTTTCGATGTTTCAGTGCCCATTGTTCCAGATGCCATGATTGTGCTCGTTGTGGCAATCATTTTGTGCTGTAATAAATGTGGACATTGCAGATGGGCCATTTCGGTTTGGGTATTGTGGACAATGTAGCAAAGGGCTATTTCATGAGGTCCACATGAAGTCTTTGTGTCTATTTATGGTATAATGCTAGAGACAGTGAGTTGTTAGGTAGCCATTTTGCATAATGAGAAAATGATTAGAAATGGAATTTGCCAATGTTCTGAAGTGAGTGGTAATTTTTATGTTTTTAATTTGGAAGCTTATTTTTGGAGTCTGGAATCTTGAATTTTCCATTTGATCCACTTATGACAGAGGTGAGAGGAGTGCACTGTTTATTCTAGTCCCATTTCTCCACAGGTCACAACATATATTTAGGTTTTCCCACTTAACGATACGGTCGATCATATAATCTATTTTCCCCAGAATAAAACAGTCTAACCAGGTTTCCCCAATGAACAACAATATTATCAGTTTATTATAAAACAAGTCTTAACTAGTAATGAAGTAAAGCATAAAAACACAAGATTTAAATTTTAAGGTCCCCTTTTTATCTTAGCCCCGTCACGGTCTTGTGTTGTTTTTTTTTTCTCTCCTTGTGAAAATTGGGTGCGTCTTTAAGACTGTAAAAGATCAGTGCACCTTTAAGAACTTTCTGGAGGCTCAGTGAGCCAAAGTGCATCCTGGTTGCCAAGCAATAGCCATAGAGAGAGAGAGAGGACAGAGATTCAATGTTGCAATTTGACTTTTGAAAACTGGCTGGCAAAAAACTGGTTTGAGCAGGAACAGACAGTTCCAGTAACTGAAGGGAAAAGGAGAGCTCTCTGAGACAATTTAAACTGAAGGGAAAAGAGCTGTGTTGTTTCTCAAGAAAGTTTTACAAAGTCAAGCCGAATTAATTCCTTAAGAAAAATAAGAAAAGCTTTTCTTTCTTAACAAAGTATCAGTATTGCTGTGCTTATCACTGAAGGGACAGTTGAAGTACCCTTTTTTCATCGGATCTTGGAAGACTGCAAGTGAACTTTGACCGTGTTGTATTAGAAGACCATTCATCAGGAACGTAACTTACAAAGACTTGTTTATTTGTTTTATTTCTGAGAAAAAGCAACTTGTAAAGTCTGCATTCTTTTTAAAAACTCGAACCATTGTTTATTTTTAGTATATGTATGCTATTACAGGAGTTAGATTTTTAAATAAGTTATACAGTCTTTAGATATTGGTTTATCTTGGTGTTTAAGATTTTAATATTTTTAAAATAAATAGTTCATATGTTGATATCTAAAGATACCTGGTTTGGTTCGCTTCATTCGGGGGTTACTAGATTTTTCAATTTGGCTGTTTTTTTTTTCGATTTGGAAAGCTTAAAGAAATATGATGTGACCTGTGGAGCGATGGAACTGAATTGACAGTGCGTTGCTCCCACCGCGATCAGAATCATATATTTTAATTGGGGGGCTTTGCCCTGAGCGGTCGTAACACCCCTCACACTTACTCTCTTACTCACACTCATGTAGTGGTTAACTGGAAAAATTTTAAAAAATTGATTCAGAGCTATGTTACAGGCAAAAAAAAAAACATTTGGGCTGATTACTTGCTCATCTTAAAGAAAACAGCAGATGAGATATGTTGTGTTCCAAAATTGACATACAGTCTAACTTCCGAGTACACGTAGATGGGTTACTGAGATCTTGTAGAACAGTTCTTTTCAGGCGGTGTTGAGAACCAGTCTAGCAGGCTCTTGCATAAAGACAGCAGATGAGATGAATTGACACACAGGACCTCTCAGGGTCTTTTAGAGAAGCTGGAAAGCATGCTGGGTTGTGGTCTTCTTCCTTCACTTCTTCAGCAGGCTAACTTTATCAGCCGCTCACTCCAGAAGGTAAAATACACTGATAGCACAACCAAAAACCTGCGAGTTTTCTCTCTCTGGTGCGCGCTGCTGCTCCCGGGCTTGTCCAATCAAGGGGTGCGTGACTGACTTCTCTGCCCACATCTTCCCCTGTTACCAGGGTTTCTGTCCTATTTTTAACTTGAGTCATGTGACAATAGTAAACATTGGTGGCAAACTAGTTCTTTCAGTGTCCTCTTGAAAAAAAAAAGTCCAACATTTATTCAATTTGACTATGAATTCCTCAAAAATATTTTAACAAAAAAAAAGAAGCACCTTCATAACAATACTACCAAAGCCTTTAGGACCTTTGCCCACTCTAACCAGTGCATTGTGTAAACAAATCATTAATCTCTGGTGCAATGAACCAAGTAACGGTAACATTATAATTAATTATCTTTTCACTGGTCGGTTGGTCTTCTGATTATTTTGTAGGCTAAACTCATGGTTTTTTTTATTTGTTCGTGGGATGTGGGTGTTGCTGGCTAGGCCAGCATTTATTGCTCATCCTTAATTGGATACGTGGAATTTTCACGGCATCCAGAAAGAGGGTTGATCAATAAAGCATAGGAAATGGTCTTCTGCTTCTCACTTAAACCCTGCTCTTTCCAGATTATATCTTCAGCCTTTTTGTATTCTCCTCTTCAATGGCTTTCCCTGGTAATTGCTACAAATCTCTGTTACCCCTTCGGTGGAAGTGTTCTGCTTCTTTCTCCTTACTTACCATTGATTTACTTCCTTGAAATGACCTGCCACAAACAGGAATTGAATCTAGGACCTTATTGGCCTATTTAGTTGCAGAATGCCGGCCGCATACTTAGTGCACCATCCAGGGAAACAGATCACATGATAAATGTGCATGGGGATGACTATTGAGCTCATCCTTGTTCACTGTAGCAGGAATGTAAAATGCCTGCGCCATCCCTGTTGACCCTGCAAAGTCCGCCTTACTAACATCTGGGGGCTTGTGCCAAAGTTGGGAGAGCTGTCTGGCAGACTAATCAAGCAACAGCCTGACATAGTCATACTCACCGAATCATATCTTACAGGCAGTGTCAGACACCACCATCACCATCTCGGGATATGTCCTGTCCCACCAGCAGGACAGACCTAGCAGAGGTGGCGGCATAGTGGTATATAGTCGGGAGAGAGTTGCCCTGGGAGTCCTCAACATCGTTTCCAAACCCCATGAAGTCTCATGGCATCAGGTCAAACATGGGCAAGGAAACCACCTGCTGATTACCACCTACCGCCACCCCCCTCAGCTGATGAATCAGTACTCTTCCATGTTGAACAGCAATTGGAGGAAGCACTGAGGGTGGCAAGGGCGCAGAATGTACTCTGGGTGGGGGACTTCAATGCCCATCACCAAGAGTAGCTCAGTAGCACCATGACAGACTGAGCTGGCCGAGTCCTAAAGGACATAGCTGCTAGATTGGGCCTGCGGCAGGTGGTGAGGGAACCAACAAGAGGGAATAACATACCTGACCTCATCCTCATCAATCTGCCTGTCTCAGATGCATCTGTACATGACAGTATTGGTAGAAGTGACCACCGCATAGTCCTTGTGGAGACAAAGTCCCGTCTTCACATTGAGGATACCCTCCATCATGTTGTGTGGCACTACCACCATGCTAAATGGGATAGATTTTGAACAGATCCAGCAATGCAAAACTGGGCATCCATGAGGCGCTGTGGGCCATCAGCAGCAACAGAATTGTACTCGACCACAATCTGTAACCTCATGGCCCGGCATATCCCCCACTCTACCATTACCAAGAGACTAACCCTGGTTCAATGAAGAGTGCAGGAGGGCATGCTGGGAGCAGCACCAGGCACACCTCAAAATGAGGTGTCGACCTGGTGAAGCTACAACCCAGGACTACTGCGTGCCAAACAGTGTAAGTAGCATGCGATAGACAGAGCTAAGTGATCCCATAACCAACGGATTAGATCTAAGCTCTGCAGTCCTGTCCTATCCAGTTGTGAATGGTGGTGGACAATTAAACAACTAACTGGAGGAGGTGGCTCCACAAATATCCCCATCCTCAACGATGGGGGAGCCTAGCACATCAGTGCGAATGGTAAGGCTGAAACATTTGCAACAATCTTCAGCCAGAAATGCCGAATTGATGAACCATCTTTGCCTCCTCCTGAAGTCCCCAGCATCACAGATGCCTGTCTTCAGCCAACTCGATTCACTCCGCATGATATCAAGAAGCAACTGAAGGCACTGGATACTGCAAAGACTATGGGCTCTGACAACATTCCGGCAATTGTACAGAAGTCCTGTGCTCTGGAACTTGCCGCCCTAGCCAAGCTGTTCAATACAGCTACAACACTGGCATCTACCCGGCAATGTGGAAAATTGCCCAGGTATGTTCTGTACGCAAAAAGCAGGACAAGTCCAACCCAGACATCAGCCTACTCTCAATCATCAGTAAAGTGATGGAAGGTGCCGTCAACAGTGCTATCAAGCGGCCCTTGCTTAGAAATAACCTGCTCACTGACGTTCAGTTTGGTTTCCGCCAGGGCCACTCGTTCCAGACCTCATTATAGCCTTGGTTCAAACATGGACAAAAGAGCTGAACGTGAAGTGAGAGTGACTGCCCTTGACATCAAGGCAGCATTTGACCGAGTATGGCATCAAGGAGCCTTCGCAAAATTGGAGTCAATGGGAATCAGGGGGAAAACTCTCTGCTGGTTGGAGTCTTGCCTAGCGCAAAGGAAGATGGTTGTGGTTGTTGCAGGTCAATCATTTCAGTCCCAGGACATCACTGGAGGTATTCCTCAGGGTAATGTCCTAGGCCCAACTATCTGCAGCTGCTTCATCAATGACCTTTCTTCAACCATAAGGTCAGAAGTGGGGATGTTCACCGATGATTGCACAATGTTCAGCACCATTCACGACTCCTCAGGTACTGAAGCAGTCCATGTAGAAATGTAGCAAGACCTGGACAATATCCAGGCTTGGGCTGATAAGTGGCAAGTAACATTTCTGCCACACAAGTGCCAGGCAATGACCATCTCCAACAAGAGAGAATCTAACCATCACCCCTGGACATTCAATGTCAGTACAATTTGGGAACACCACCACATGCAAGTGCCCCTCCAAGCCATACACCATCCTGACTTGGAACTATATCGCCGTTCCTTTACTGTCGCTGGGTCAAAGTCCTGGAACCCCCTTCCTACCCCACATGGACTGCAGCGGTTCAAGAAGGCAGCTCACCACCACCTTTTCAAGTGAAATTAGGGATGGCCAATAAATGCTGCCCTTGCCAGAGACACACACACCACAAGAACAAATAAAAAAAATCCAACATTTAATTTTAGTTGCTGCATATGAGTTCTGTTTCAGTCTCAGCAAAGAATGCTGGAAACCCAGTCAGAGGGGAGCAAGGCTTTCCCATGTTTTTTTGTTCAATTTGTTCATGCGATGTGGGTGTTGCTGACCAGGGTAGCATTTCGTGCTCATTCCTTGAGAAGATGGATGTGAACCGTTGCAGCCCATGTGGTGTAGGTGCATCCACAGTGCTGTTAGATAGGGAGTTCCAGGATTTTGACCCAGTGACGTTGAAGGAAGGGTGGTATATTTCCAAGTCAGGATGATCTGTGACTTGACAGGAACTTGCCGATGGTGGTGTGTTCCCATGCTCCTGCAGGCTGCCTAAAGAGTGATAGTGTTGATGTGTGTGGGTGGAGTTGACTAAGGTGTAGCACTTGGAGAGGGGCTTGGGAGGAGATTCAGGGGAGAAATAAGGAAAGTTGCTACACAAATGCAGTAATACCACAGGGTAAGTGCAGATTGTACGTGGCTGAAAGTAGTGAGTTAAAACACTTAGTCCAGTGATGTCTAAAACACCCTGCAGCATTTTACAATATGTGTATGATATATTTTAGGGATTTTACTCAGCTTTAGCATTGAAGTATCTCCAGCACTTCAATTTAGCTAATTTTCTCTCCTGAACCCAAGTGCAGCGAGGAAGAGGGTGTCACTGTATTTTTGTCCAAAAATGCCTTGGCTAGGTGGGTGAAGGGAACGGGGGAAGCAGCAGAGGTAACTAAACGGATGGTTTCATTGTTAGAGATAGAGAAATTCATGACCACCTTGCATCTCCTTTTGAAAGTGAGGGTGGAAGAGACTGGAGAGGGGTTTGAGGAGATTGTTAGAAGTGGAGGATGGATGATCGGAGTTATCTTTGCTCTTCAGGATGATCCTGGACAAGTGGGTGGTATGAGCAGCAGAGTTTCGGATGGGCTGAATAGAACATTGGCGTTCCCCACCACCAACCTCAGTCGAACCTGCCCCTCCCACCCTTCTTTGCCTTTGTTCTATTCCTTTTTCAGTGGGAGTTGGTAATTTTTGTAATGGAATGGATGTGGGCTCAGGGCTAAACTGAATGTTTAAGCAGTTTATTTAACTTAGGCAGTGAGCGCAGAACTCATGAACGCAATTCACAGGATTAGAGATTGGAATAATCTTTTTGCTCACAGAACAGATCCCCAGAGAAAAGAATTATTTCTAGGTCATTCGATACTGTTAAAGGATCTCGATCAATTGCTGGAGTAGAAGGGGTTTTAGAGATACCAGTAGTTGATTTGAATTGCCTGCGAGTTGGGAAGTGAGTAGCGTGTTCTTTTTTGGGAAGCACGAGTATCTGTAATTGAGGTAGACGTACATGGAGTGTAGCTGGAGTAGATTGGATGGGCCAAAAGCCCTTTCTTGTCCCAAACCTTCTCATGTTAGCTCGTTCAAGACAACAGTACAGTTGAGTGTATCCCAATCATCTAACATTCCATTTAGTTCATTTAATCTCCTGAGTGTTTTTATAATGTAGAACATGTAAGACTAGCCTTGGATCTTAGCAGTGATCTAATACGTGTCTGCTCCAACTAGCATCAGATATTCTTGCATTCCACTCGTGGTGGGAGCATGAAGAGAAATCAATGCTGGTTTCTCAAACAGCAGCATATTTTGCGCTCCTATCAAAGCATTTGCTAGTGTCTGTATACAATATTCTTTCTGAATTGCATTCACTCATTGTTAGGCCAAATAACTTACAGTAATATCTACCTTTACTCCATTGTTCAGTAGATAGTAATAAAACAAGCTAAGCATGTGGACTCTCTCCTCAGATGCTGCCAGACCTGCTGAGTATTTCCAGCATTTCTTGTTTTTATTTCAGATTTCCAGCATCCGCAGTATTTTGCTTTTATATAGCATGAGTAAGATTTGTTGTATAAAAGTCTGTTCAGAGCCAGACTATTGTAATCTTGAGTGCATGTTTGCATGTATTCTACCTGTTGTACTGTATAATTTAACATTGGCCATGTACTTGTTAAAGTTACTTTGTGCGAATTGCAGTGTGTTTTAGCCTAGAGGTCAGTCGAATGATCTGCCATCTGCAAGATGCAGTGCTGGCTGTTGATAACTGATTAGTGCTTAAAAGCTGTTATTAAAATTTCAGCATTGTCATGTGCTCAATTTGAGGTGAAGCACTTGTTCAATGTTATAATAATTTTAATAGAGATATTTAATGAGCATTGTCTGTAATTTGAGTTGGTACAGTGGATGTATTGTCCAGTACTGATTCTAGCTGGGACTTGAAGCACAGCTTTTAACTAACAGGTATTTTGTTGCATATATGTATTATTGAAAACCATTACAGGCTTTGGGCAGTGAAGTTTGATCAATGAGATCAGGGTTAAGTTTCCTGAACAACACTCAGATTAATGCCCAGATCTCCACTTCAGTTTGCTTCTATAAACTGTTCAGATTACAGGTTCTGAATTGGCAGCATGTACCAAGCAGGTTCCAAAATAAAGTGACAGGACCGTGGGCTCTGGATGCAGGTGATTCCTTCTCTTTCAACTGTCCTGCTGACTGGCTGAGGGAGTGCTGCATTTCCAGAAATGCTGATTTCAGATGAGATATTAAACTGAGGTCATATTTACCTGTTTGGGTTGGTATAAAAGTTACAATGGCGCTCTTCAGAGAGGAATGGAGTAATTTTCCTGGGTTCCTGTACAGTATTTCTCACTTAATCAAGATGAAAAGAGATACACTGGTTATTTATCTTTTCTGTTTGTGTGACCTTGCTATGTAAACCAGCTACTGTGTAACTGCACTTCGGAAGTAGTTCATTGGCCGTGAAGCAGCTTTGGGACATGCTGAGGATCAGAAAGGTGCTACATAAATGCAAGAAGCAAATGTTACACTGTTGTTCAAAAAAAAAAGGTATGAAGATAAACCCAGCAACTATAGGCCAGTCAGTTTAACTTCAGTGGTGTGAAAGCTTTTAGAAATGATAATCCGGGACAAAATTAACAGTTGCTTGGACAAATGTGGATTAATTAGGGAAAGTCAGGACAGATCTGTCAAAGACAAATTGTGTTTAACTAGTGAGTTTTTTTGATGAGGTACCCGATGAGGGTAAAGTGGTGTATATGAACTAAAAGGCATTTGATAAAGTGCCAACAGCAAAGTTGAAGCCCATGGAATAAAAGGGAAAGTGGCAGCATGGATATGAAGTTGGCTGAGTGACAGGAAACAGAGTAGTGATGAACGGTTGCTTTTTGGCCTGGAAGAAGGTATACAGTAGGATAATAAGAACAAAATACTGTAGATGCTGGAACTCTGAAATGAGGACAGAAAGGGCTGGAAATACTCAGCAGGTCTGGCAGCATTTGTGTAGAGAGAAACAGTTAACGTTTCAGGTCTGCGACTGAAACTCTGTTTCTCTCTACACAGGTATACAGTGGGGTTCCCCAGGGATCAGTAATAGGACCACTGCTGTTCTTGATGTATATTAATGACCTAGACTTGGGTATTCAGGACACAATTTCAAAATTTGCAGATGACACAAAACTTGGAAGTATTGTGAACTGTGAGGAGGATAGTGATCGACTCCAAGAGGACATAGGCTGGTGGAATGGGTGGATGTGTGGCAGATGAAATTTAATGCATAGGAGTGTGAAGTGGTACATTTTGGTAGGAAGAATGAGGAGACGTGATATAAAATAAAGGGCATAAATCTAAAGAGGTTGCAGGAATAGAGAGACCTGGGGTTATTTGTGCACAAGTCATTGAAGGTGGCAGGGCAGGCTGAGAAAGTGGTTAAAAAGGCATATGGGATCCTGAGCTTTATAAATAGAAACATAGAGTACAAAAGCAAGGAAGTTATGATGAACTTTTTATAAAACCTCAACTGGAATATTGTTTCCAATTCCGGGCACCGGAAATTAGGAAGGGTGTGAAGGCTTTAGAGCGGGTACAGAAAAGATTTTCAAGAATGTTTCCGGGGATGAGGGTCTTCAGTTACGTGGATAGATTGGAGAAGCTGGGGTTGTTCTCCTTCGAGGAGAAGGTTGACAGGAGATTTGATAGAAATGCTCAAAATCAGGAGTATTCTGGACAGAGTAGATGGGGAGAAACTGTTCTTATTAGTGGAAGGGTCAAGAACCAGAGGACATCAGTTTAAGGTGGTTGGCAAAAGAAGCAATGGTGAAATGAGGAAAAACTCCTTAACACAGCGAGTGGTTAAGATCTGGAATGCACTGCCTGAGTGTGTGGTGGAGGCAGATACCATCAAAGCTATCACAGAATCACACAGAATTACAGAATAATACAGTACAGAAGAGGCCCTTCGGCCAATCGAGTCTGCACCGATGCATTAAAACACCTGACCTGTCTACCTAATCCCATTTGCCATCACTTGGCCCATAGCCTTGAATGTTTTGACGTGCCAAGTGCTCATCCAGGTACTTTTTAAAGGATGTGAGGCAACCTGCATCTACCACCCTCCCAGGCAGGGCATTCCAGACCGTCACCACCCTCTGGGTAAAAAAGTTCTTCCTCAAGTCCCCCTTAAACTTCCCGCCCCTCACCTTAAACTTGTGACCCCTCGTAACTGACCCTTCAACTAAGGGGAACAGCTGCTCCCTATCCACCCTGTCCATGCCCCTCATAATCTTGTACACCTCGATCAGGTCACCCCTCGGTCTTCTCTGCTCCAGCGAAAACAACCCAAGCCTATCCAACCTCTCTTCATATCTTAAATGTTCCATCCCAGGCAACATCCTGGTGAATTGCCTCTGCACCCCCTGCAATGCAATCACATCCTTCTTATAATGTGGCGACCAGAATTGCACACTGTACTCCAGCTGTGGCCTTACCAAAGTTCTGTACCACTCCAATATGACCTCCCTGCTTTTTTAATCTGTGCCTCGATTGATAAAGGCAAGTGTCCCATATGCCTTTTTCACCACCCTATTAACCTGCTCTTCTGCCTTCAGAGATCTATGGACAAACACGCCAAGGTCCCTTTGTTCCTCGGATCTTCCCAGTGTCTGGCCATTCATTGAATACTTCCATGTCACATTACTCCTTCGAAGTGTATCACCTCACACTTTTCAGCATTAAATTCCATCTACCACATTTCTGCCCATTTGACCATCCCGTCTATATCTTCCTGTAACCTAAGACACTCCACCTCACTGTTAACCACTCGGCCAATCTTTGTGTCATCCGCGAACTTAGTGGAATTGGATAAGCACCTGTAGAGAAAAAAAATTGCAGGACTACGGGGAAAGGGCGGAGGAGCAGGATTAGCTGAGTTGCTCATGCAGCGAGCCAACATGGGCACAATGGGTCAAAAGACCTCCTTCTTGGCTATAAACATTCTATGCTTCTAAGAAGTATTAGCGAGTTAGGTTTGTGCCAGTTCGTTGCATGATCATTCCAAAGTTAATGTCACTGCCCCTCTTCTTCCTGTAGCTCTGTATCTGCCTCTGCTTCAAATATTTATCTGCTTTTCCATTCAAAGATGCAATGGTCCCTGGCTCAACCACTGCCTATAATGAGACATTGTATGTTCCAAAAGCTCTCTACATAATTTCTCCTAACCTCTCTTAGTGACCTTTTTAAATTGATGATTGTATTGTACTGACTCCCTAAGTAGAGGAAGTAGTTTTTCACTATTCTCTCTATCAAGACCCTTCTTCATATAAGTTATCTCCACTCAGCCTTTTCTGCTTTTGTGATAACAGTCCCAGTATCTCAAGTCTGTCCTTATAACTATAGTTTCCCATCCTTTGTATCATCATGGTCAATCTGCACATCACTGAGATGAAACAGAGCAGATTAACCTTTTTGAGTATTGAATTTCTTTTGGAACTTGCACATTTGTGAACTGCTAAAAATTATTTTTCTTTATGACTTTAATGTCCTTTCCATAATTATGTGCTTAAAATTGCTCATGGCACCTAACTGGCTTAACCAATGTTTTTGTACAAGTGGATCAGTACTTTACACTGGCATTCTGTGCCTCTATTTATGAAACCCTTTGTCTACTTGCTCTTGTGGGGCTGAATGTTCCTGGTTGTACCACGGTCGCCACATCGTTGTGGGACATCTGTCGCAATCTTCCTGGAGGTGACCAATTAAGAAGCCTCCTCCAGGGACTGCATCCAATTAAGGATGGTGGGCGGACCAAGGATACAGAAGGCCCAATAGGTGGGTTTGCAGCGAGCGATGTCTGGCTGGCAGCCCCCCTTGGGAGAGACGAGCTTTGCTGAGGCAGACGAGAGTCTGTGAGGTCACCTCAAAATGCAGGCACTCTGTGCAGCTTTGGGAAAAATGTAAAATTGTGCATGGCCACAGCTGCTAAGCCATCATTGTGGAGGGCACCGCGCCTCCCCCGCCCATCTTCCACCACCACTGGAAGGCTACCTCCAGTTGTTTGGCAAGCACTGGCCTCAGCAGTGGGTGGGGACTGTCCACTGCTGGGAAGATCTTGCTGGTACTATCAGTATTTCCCCAATTGAACCAATCAGCAACCCCTTTGGAGGGAATCATCCGCATCGCTGTTTCCAAGAGACCTACTGAATCAGTCATCTATCACTGCAAACTAAAAGCCTCAGGACCACTGAATTCAGCTAGAAGCCAGCTGAATCATCAAACTCGACAGCCTGTATACATTTTTTTCCTATGGACACTAACTCAACCAATTTACTCTTTGCCATTCTGAAATGTATTTGTGTGTGTGTGAACCTCTGGTGTCTGTATGTGGGTGAAAGTTGGTGCGTAGTTTATTATTTTAATTAGTTCGGTTTAAGTACAATAAAGTTAACCTCTTTCTTTGTTAAACTCAAGAAACCTGTCCAATTGGTTCTTCTCATGATCATAACAAGTAAGTAATCAAACACCTACTGAATTGTCCAATACATCCACTTTAAAAAAGAATTAAACTTGTTGTGGTGAAATAAGGAGAGGGAAAGGAGGGAAGTCGTAGTCTTTCAACCCCTCCTCACCTGACCGTAACAAATGCCACTGATGACGCTTTTGCATCCCAGACTGTAGAACATGTTCCTGTAACTTGCAGAAATTGCCATCAATTACCAGCATTAACCTCTGTGTACTGTGCTAGTAATAAAATGATAAATAATCTATCACAGGCAAAAGACTTGTCCTCCCTTATCCTGTACTCAATACTCTGGGGTATGTAGTGTTCATTCTATCCCTTCTTTCTTGTAGAGTGCTCTAAGACATCTTCCAGCATGTAAGGAGGGTTATATAAAGGCACATTGTAGTTCATGGAGTGATACAGCACTGAAACAGGCCCTTCGGCCCACCGAGTCTGTGCCGACCAACAACCACCCATTTATACTAATCCTACATTAATCCCATATTCCCTATCACATCCCCACCATTCTCCTACCACCTACCTACACTAGGGGCAATTTACAATGGCCAATTTACCTATCAACCTGCAAGTCTTTGGCTGTGGAAGGAAACCGGAGCACCTGGCGGAAACCCACGCAGTCACAGGGAGAACTTGCAAACTCCACACAGGCAGTATCGAGAACTGAACCCAGGTCGCTGGAGCTGTGAGGCTGCGGTGCTAACCACTGCGTCACTGTGCCGCCCCAGTTGATCAAAAAAGAAATACTGCACCTTATTATGCCTATATCAAAGTGCATCCCATACCATCTTTAATAGCTAAAAACATACCTGTACCACACTGAAGTGTCATTATGTACTTAAGCCAAAGTGAGGCTTGAACTGACAACTTTCTGACTCAGAGGTTTGAATGCTGCCAACTGAACCGACACTACACTGCCATTGCAAAGTTTGTGTCTGGAGCTGGGGAAGATACTCTCCTGCACTCTCACCAAATCCTCACAGCTGAAGGGACCCCAGAGCTACCTATGGGCAAAGGATTCCTGACATTCCACCCTGACACTTTAAGTTTCCAAAAGCACTTTCCTCTGATTAAGTGGAGTGTTCAGTAAACACTCTGTCTGACCTGAGCCTACGACCAAGCTATTGTCTGTTCCTAGTCAGTAAGTAAATGTACATAGCATCGGGTCCGAAATGTCCAAAAGGTCATAAATTGACATTTTGTACAACTCAAAAACAAAGGTTTGATTCCGTTGTCTATAAAGTTTAATCTTATATGGGCCTTACTGATGAGTGCTGCTTTAACACTTTTACACATTACAATATGTTTTCCTGTCCTTTGCAGCTCATTTAATTAATAACATTCTCACCTAAGAGGGAACAGTTTAGCGCTCATGGCTGAAGCACCTTTCCCCGTGTCCCTCTGATAAGAGTCTTGAACCCAGCAACACTCTCACCTGTTAGACATTGGCTGGCTTGGATCATGGATAATTTTAGTAGGTGTGTTGATCTAGGACTCGGATGGCTTCTGCTTTGGTAAACCATTAACCAAATCTTCAGTTTTCACATAACATTGTCTGAATCTTTGCTTCAGGCTTGTACTGATCTGGAATTGAAGGATACATGACTCCCATACTAGCATTAACCCTTTGAAATTACAGTTTTATCCCTCTGCAGATGCAGTCTGTCCAGACCTTTGTGTAAGTAGTGGATGGAATGCCTGCATTAGTTTATGCAGGTCCTTCTGTCCACCTGGGCCATATATCATTATTAAACTGCTTAAAGCTTGACTTTTCCACTTGCCAAGCAGCTTGTTGCTGAACACACATACTCTTTGTGTCCATCTTTATCAAAGCCTAGTTTCAGTCCTGTGAGCAAAATGTTGGTTACTTCTGGGTAATAGACAATGTTTGGGGACAATCATTGGTGTGTGATTGTAAAAGGTTCTCAAGAGAATAATGGCTAGCTGGACGTTACACTGCATTTTGGTGCTAGTTTGAGCATATTGTTCAAAAATGCATTAATAACTTTTCAAAAATTTGTATTCGGAATAAACTGATTTAAATTGTAGAAAGGGGTGGGTGAATGGAAAGAAAACTCCCAAAATGCTTTACATGCTGTGCCTTCTTTGAATTTTTAAAATTTGTTCTTGGAATGTGGGTAATGTCGGAAAGACCACATTTATTGTCCATCCTTCAATGTCCTGGGAAGGTGGTGGAGAATCTTCTCATTGAAGCACTGCAGTTCTTGTGGTTGTGGTGTCCTCTTGATGGTGTTAGACAGGGAGTCTCCAGTGTTTTAACATTGAAGAAACGCAGGTGTATGTCTAAGCCAAAATGTATGGGACTTGGAAGTGTTACCGTTCCCATGATGCTGCTGTACTTGCCCTTCTCATAGGTGTAGGTCGTGGGTTGATGCAGTGAGTCCTGTAGATTGGACATACTGTGCCAACTTTCCACTGTTAATGGAGGAGCGGAAATCAATGTTCTTGCTAAGCGACACAGATGTGTGAGTCACGCAGTAGCCTGAAAAGTACTGTGCAGGCCTTGTGCTTTGATGAATAGCGCATGTCCACGGCCGTGCAAAAAAATTTAAATGGACTGCTCGCTGATAAAAATGGGCCACACGCAACAACTAAATTTTAAAGGGAGCAGTAGTGGAAATTAAGCCCAGTAGCAGTGATACAGATCAAATGAACTGCTTTATTCTGAATGATGTGAAGCTTATTAAGTGCTGTTACAGCTCTACCCATCCAGGCAGATGATATTCCATTTACTCTTGGCGTGAGCATTGTGGAATACAGTGAGTATTGCTGCATCGGAAATTGTGGCCGTTGTTATGTGTATAGCAAGATCCTATGTCCAGCAGTAAAATGAGTGACCAACTAAACTGTTTGGTGATGGTGGCTGAAGGAATAAGATTGGTTTGTACTTGCTGCTGTTCAATCTTCAGTCCGTTAACACCCTATCTGTACTAATGCTTTGTCTTTCAACACACCATTAACATATTGTTTGCCTTTGCTCCATGACCTTTTGGACAGCTATGTGGCCTTGTCCAATCTACACCTTCTCCTTTGTTATCTCTTGCCCCACTCCCGCCTCACTTGCTTATAACCTTTGACATTTCTAATATTTGCTAGTTCCGAAGAAGGGTCACTGACCCGAAACGTTAACTCTGCTTCTCTTTCCACAGATGCTGCCAGACCTGCTGAATGGTTCCAGCATTTCTTGTTTTTATTATATAATATTGGTTGGGTCTTCTTTAAATAGTGCCATGGGATCTTTACAACAGAACTAGAGACTGTCGAGCATGGGATTAGTTTAACATTTCTTCTGAAGCCCATCAACCGCAACAATCTATCAGTCCCTCAGTATTGGAGTGTCAACTTTGGTTACGTACTAAAGGCTTGGAGTGGGGCTGAAACCCACACCTTCAATGGTTACCAAGGTTAAAGTATGTATTCACTAAGGACCTATGTAGATTTGTACGTTAAAACATCTGATTGGAGGCTGTTTCATATTATTTTCTTTGATTATTCTGCTGGGGTCATGTTTAGGCCCATCTTCATTTATCCATCCTGAAAGACTGAACACTCCCCCCATTGCTGCATCAAATTGTTTCTTAACGATTCCAAAGTTTCTGCCTCCATAGCTTTGTTCAGGAATCCATTCCATGTGTTCATTACTCTTTGCATGAAGAACTTCCTGATATGAATGCTGAAGATACTGTTCACTAGTCTGAACTGCACTGGGATTTTTTCTTGTTGAGTGTCTGATTTTTGGTTTTATCTGTTCTTGTTTGCAGGTTGAAGAGAAGCTCTCAACCACTAGAGGAAGATGATTACGTTCCAGAATTGTTGCTGACTCTCCCTCCTCGTGATCGTCTCGATTGGGAAGAGACAATCAGTGCTATGGTAATGCCTCCTTGTCAAATGTTCTTATGGACAGGTTGAAGTTCTCCCTTTCATTTGTTGCTATGCATATTAAAACCACCCATGTCCAGTAATTTGAATTACACCAGCCATCCTTTGGCGAACTGCTGAACCCAGAATAAGAAAAACTATTTGTGTGCTTTCAAGCCTAATTTCACTTGTGCAAAATCCATTGACATTACCAATGCAAATCTGTGGCTGCATCAGGTTCTACCATACATGTGATTGTTAGATTTAGCAAGAGGCAAAGCCAAGTGTCAGCAATTGTCATGGTTGTTTAAAAGAAAAGTGCTAAAAATCAGTGTTCAAACTGACTTGCTGATAAATAAGACTGATACCGATGGACAGGACTGATGCTTCAGTGGTCCCAGATACCACGTATGTAGAGAATGAAATGTACAGCCAACATTTCCAAATTCTAATGAAGGGTCCCACCAGGTACTTGGGGATTGTTGAAATAAATGTGCTCATTGTGAATGTCAGCTCAGTTGAAGTGATGTATGCAACACAGTTTTCCTGGATAATTGGTTTTATTTTGAACCAAGTTGTTGCATAGCTTTAGAGAGAGTTTTGGTGGTGAAATGGATTAAAGCCCGAGTGCACTGCACGATGCATTGGTCGCAAGCAGATCATCCTTCAGACAATGAGCTGTGATTCGCAGCTCGGGTACTGTGAAGGGACATTAAATAGAGTGAAATGAGAGGCAACATCACCTGAGACCTCTCTGACACACCTCCTCATAGTGTGTGTTTACCTTAGGCCCCTCTGACACATCTCACCACTGATTTCAGAGTGTTATCGGCAGACACCTGGGAGGAAGAGATGAAGTCTTCACCAACCTCCATCACGTGAGTGGCACGTGGAGACCAACAAAAAATGACAGGAGAACCAGAATATACATAGAATAATAGAGTGGATACAATACAGGAGGAGGCTATTCAGTCCTTCATATCTGTGCCGGCTCTCTGCAAGACCAACTCAGCTTGTCCCACTCCCCTGCATTTTCCCCTTAGCCCTGCAGCGTATTTCTATTCAGATAATTATCCAATTTCCTTTTGAAAACCATGATTGAATCTGCCTCCACCACACTTTCAGGCAGTGTATTCCAGATCCCTGTGTTTAAAAAAAAAAGGTTTTCCTTGTGTCGTCTTTGGTTCTTTTGCCATTCACCTTAATTCGGTGGTTTCTAGTTCTCGACCCTTCCACCAATGGGAACAATTTCTCCCTATCTACTCTGTTGAAGTTACAGAAAGCAAAATACTGAGTGGCACTGATAATGTGACTCGTTAGTTTCCACAGCACATGAGGCTGGCACTGTGTAACTCAGATCCTGCTGATCAAGCTAAAAGAAGTTTAAATGCTTTATTTCTTTCCTGTTTATTTTGGCATAATTCTCATCTCTCTAGTGAAGCATCATGTGTGGACCAATCAAAAAGTGCGTAGATCAGGGGTCTGTAAACTATTGTGAGATACAGAGATCAGGGGTCTGTAAACCACTGTGAGATACAGAGATCAGGGGTCTGTAAACCACTGTGAGATACAGAGATCAGGGGTCTGTAAACCACTGTGAGATACAGAGATCAGGGGTCTGTAAACCACTGTGAGATACAGAGATCAGGGGTCTGTAAATCACTGTGAGATACAGAGATCAGGGGTCTGTAAATCACTGTGAGATACAGAGATCAGGGGTCTGTAAACCACTGTGAAATACAGATTTTTTTTCAGGTGGATGGATGTGTTAATGACCTAAACCTGTGCTACACATTGCACTTGTACACTGTCTTTTGTATATGCAGAGCTACTGTTGATATGTGTTAGTCTGGTTTTGAGATCATTCTGCTTCTGAATCATTATCCCAGGTATGGACTGGTAGACCGAGATATTTACAGATGCAATTCTGTCATAATCTAAGGTGCAAAAAAGATTTATCAGGATGATACCAGAAGTGAGTGGTTATATCTGTCAGGAAAGATTAACAGCTGGAGCTGTTTTCTCTAGGAAACAGGAGGCTGAGGGGAGCCTTGATTATGAAAGGATTTGATCGAATATATGTGGAGATATTTTCACTTATGTGGAGTCTAAAACTAGAGGTCACAGTTATAAGATATATTAAATCCAGTGGAGAATTCTGAAGAAAGTTCTTTACTTATAGAGTGATGATAACGTGGACCTTGCTACCAAATGGACTAGTTGAGGCGAAAAGCAGGGATGCATTTAAGGGAAAGCTTACTTGAGGGAGAAAGGAATGCTGATGGGGTTAGATGAATTTGGTGGGGAAGGAGGCTTGGTGGGAGCATAAGCACAAGCATGAAGCAGTTGGGTCACAGGCCCGTTTTTGTGCTGAGCATTTTATGCACTTTCCGTGTATATTCAAACAGCTGCCAAAAAGCAGCAGTTTAAATGCATCAGCCTATTGCAGTAGCGAAGCTGAGAGTCACCTCTGCAGTTTGCATTGTTTGAAGAGTTAAACACATGTACTCCAAGGGTCTTTATCAGACAGATCAAATGCTGTGTTACATGTGTTAATAGTGTTAGTTTGGTTTGTTGATAGCACACTCTTCTGAGTCAGAACGTGATGGGTTCAAGACCCTCTTGAGGATTTTTTTATTCATTCGGGGATGTGAGCATTGCTGGCAAAGCCAGCATTTGTTGCCCATCCCTAAATTGACCTTGAGAAGGTGGTGGTGAGCAGCCTTCATGAACCGCTGCAGTACATGTGGTGTAGGTGCACCCACAGTACTGTTAGGAAGACGTTTCAGGATTTTGACCCAGTGATAGTGAAGGAACTAGTTCCAGGTCAGGATGGTGTATGGCTTGGAGGTGAACTTGCAGGTGATGGTGTTCCCATGCATCTGCTGCCCTTGTCCTTCTAGTTGGTAGAGGCCGTGGGTTGGCAAGGTGTGTTTGAAGGTGGCTTGGTGAATTGCTGTAGTGCATTTTGTAGATGGTACACACTGCTGCCACGCTGCGGTGGTGGTGGAGGGAGTGAATGTTGAAGGTGGTGGATGGGGTGCCAATCAAGTGGACTGCTTTGTCCTGGATGGCATTAAGCTTCTTGAGTGTTGTTGGAGCGCCACTCATCTGGACGTGGAGAGTATTCCATCACACTCCAGACTTGTGCCTATAGACGGTGAACAGGCTTTGGGGAGTCAGGAGGTGAGTTATTTGCTGCAGAATTCTCAGCCTCTGACTTGCTCTTGTAGTTTCGCTATTTAAGCTCATAATTCAGGTTGACACTCCAGTGTGTTACACTGTCTGAGGTGCCACCTATTGGAGGGGACGTTAAAATGAACCCCATCTCCTGATTCTGGTGGGTAGAAAAGATCCCATGACACTGAAGAAAAGCAGAGTAGTTCTCTGGTATCCCGGTCAACGTTCCTCCCACAGCCAACATGACCAAACTATTCCTCTCACTTGCTGTTTGTGGGACCTTGCTGAAAACAAAATTGGCTCCTGCACTTATCTACAAAACAGAATTTGCAAAGTAATTCATTGATTCCAAAATGCTTTGGGATTCCCAGAGGATGTGATAAGGCCCTGTATGAAATCATTTGTTTTTTGCAAGGGTGAGGATGATGGTGTGGAGAAAGAAAAACAAGAAAGATCTGCACTTATAAAGTACCTTTTCACAACCACCAGACATCTCATAGTGCTTTACAGCCAAAAAAGTACTTTTGAAGTGTGGTCATTGGTGTAATGTAGGAAATGTAGCAGCCAATTTGCACACAGCAAACACGTACAAATAGCAATGTGATAATGACCAGATAATCTGTTCTTGTGATGTTGATTGAGGGATAAATATTGGCCAGGACACCAGGGATAACTCCACTGCTCTTCTTCAAAATAGTGCCAAGGGATCTTTGACATCCACCTGAGCAGGCAGATGGGGCCTCAGTTTAATGTCTCATCTGAAAGATGGAATCTCCGACAGTGCAGCAGTCAGCCTTGATTTTTGTGCTCAAAGCCTGGAATGGGATATGAATGGTGAAACTATACAAGTTCAGTAAAGATGCTATTTAATGGTTACCTGTTAAAATGAAAATCCTGTGCATTTATATGCTAAATATTTGTTGCTCATTTGTTTCCATATTCCACAAATTTGGTAGTTTGGGCCATTTTGAATCCTAATGTGGTTTCAGTGAGAAAAACAACATTTTACATCATTTTTGAGATGCAGAACTGTCAGTCCCAGGGAATGAATGGGTAGCGAGTTACCATGGCGATTTAAGTACTGAGATTTATTTGCTAATCTGGAATCAGCACAGTTGATTTCTGTGCATTTTTCCTATGCACTGTTGACCACCTTCTGTGAGAATGCCTGAGGGCTTTATCTGGTTGGCCACTTAAAAAATCTTTAAGGCATTTGATAGAAAATGTGCATTTCACAAAATAGCTGAAGTGATCTATGAGACGTTAAACTAAGGCCCCATCTGCCTGCTCGGGTGGATGTAAAAGATCCCATGGCACTATTTCGAAGAAGAACAGTGGAGTTATCCCTGGTGTCCTGGCCAATAGTTTTCCCTTTATCAACATCACAAGAACAGATTATCACATCGTCCCAGAAATTGCTAGAAAAAATTAGATCGCACAAAATTCATCAATTTGTGGCAAAACAAAGGCCATGAGTTCTGATTGTCCAGGTTGCTGGATGATTTGTGTTCTTTCACTATTAACCTCTGGGGGGAAAAAACCCAGAAAAATGGCAACCTCATCATGAGCCACTCCGTTGAAATTATTTGCACGACATAAAATTGCTGGATTTGTGCCAGAAATGCAAATTAATCTCACGGCACCATTTAGGGCTGGTAATTCAGGTCACAAGGACCCTGTTAATGATATGATGTATGGTCCTGACATGAAACTCAACCTTGGAAGCCCAGAAAGGAACAAATGAAACTGCAGTGTTGTAGCACACTGTTCCTAGAGGTCTTTTCTATTTAAAATTTTCCTTGTTTCTATTTAATTTATTTATCTCTAATCCATCCTATTTCCTTCTCCGTCACTTGCTATTTCCTTATCTATCCAGTTTTATTGGTTAAGGAAATAGACCATTGACACAATGTTTAGCGAGGTCACAGATGTCTTGTTGATCTTCCTTATCAATTCATAGTTCCAGCAATTTGTGGAGCAAATATAGTGGAATCTGAAGGTTTAAGAAAAATGTCCAATTTGTGTTGCTCACTTGACTCTGCCATTCCAGCACTTTCTGGGCCATGGTGTTTGCATGCTGCCACTGATCTTAACTGGAAACACAGATAGTCATCATGCAGGCAGTGATTGATTACAAGTGTTGTTTCTGAGGCGTGTATGACGGCACAGAATATATGTGCTAACTCCAGCATAAATATCATTTGCAACAAACAATTCAGTAAAGCAATTGTGTTAAAGGAAGTAATGTTTGACATTGTCCGCAAACATTGCTTAGTTTGCATAGACTGGCAGATTTCCTACACCAAACAGTGATCCAGATAGGGTAGCCTGTCAGTGAGTGTTACCTGAGGTCCTAATTGTTTCCACTAGTTTGAAAATGCCATGCTCGGGGTGGGGTGGGGTGGGGGGGTGGGGTGGGGGGGTGCGGTGGGGAGGAGTTCTTCCGGTTTTCTCACCAACATTCCTCAGTAGACTTGTTTACATTAATAAAAACTCACCAATTTCCCCGCTTTTGTTAAGGACCTTATACAGATAAGCTTGGAAACTGGGAGAAGCCATTGCTGTTTTGAAGTTGGACATTTCTGTGCATGTTATTTCCATTTCCTTTCATCTCCATGGCCTTTCAAAAGATGCAAGTAGAAAGTTTGAAGATGATGTTAAAAGCTGTCAACTGCAGAATTTATCCTTAATCTCAGTTGGCCACAGTCAGCCAGCTCGAGGCCCTTCACTAACCTGAAGTCGGGGGACGGCGGCAGCAGACCTGGAAGGAGTTGGGAGTGGAAACAGACCTATAAAGGAAAGAGCGGGGCTCGAGGCCCTTCACTATCCTGAAGTCCGGGGCGGTGGAGGCAGTCTATCTGACTGTTTCTGCGCGTGCGCTGTTTGGATTTAATGTGTAAAAAAAGAACAGTGACATCACTGAAATTCTGCGTGCTGATTGGTCGGTGGGTGGCAGCTGTTATTGCCTGGGTTAACTGAGATTGATTGGAGTTAAAAAAAAAAGGTTCCTTTTAAATTAAATCCCAAGGATAGCTACCTGTAAATTTTTAGTATTTACTGGCTATATTAGTGCTGTTTGCATGGAGTGAGGCTGTAAGTTAAGTGTGGGTATTTTCGTTGGCTGGGGTTGGTGGAAGGTGCTCTTTGGTCTTTATCTTTGTCAGCCTCAAAGGTACAGGGGATAAAAGTTGATTGTAAGTAGCTGGTAAGTTATTACACTAGCAAGTTTTTTTTTCATTGTAAAAGTAAGTAATGGCGGGGCAGCTTGGCCAAGCGGAATGTATCTCCTTGCAGTGTGGGAAGTTGTGGACGTGCCATGTGACCTTGGTGAACATGTCTGCCAAAAGTGTGTCTGGTTGCAGAAGCTTGAGCTTCGGGTTTCGGAGCTCGAGTGGCGGCTGGAGTCACTGTGGCGCATCCGCGAGGTGGAGGACTACGTGGATGGCACGTTTCAGGAGGTAGACAAGCTGGTGCCTAGGCGAGCACAGTTGGGGGATGACTGGGTGGCTGCCGAACGGACAAAGAAGTCAGGGCAGGTTGTGCAGGAGTCCCTAGAGGACATCCCACTTTCTAACTGGTACTCAGTTCTGAGTACTGATGAGAGAGAGGGTTCCTCTGGACAATGCACTGAGAGTCATGACTGGAATGTTATGGCTGACTCAGCTGGGCTGGGATGGAGAAAAAGGGACAAGAGGGCAATAGTGGTAGGGGATTCTATGGTTAGAGGAATAGATAGGCGTTTCTGTGGTCGCAGATGTGATTCCAGGATGGTACGTTGCCTCCCTGGTGCAAAGGTCTTGGATATCACTTTGAGCGGCTATAAAGTATTCTGAAGGGTGAGGGTGCACAGCCGGAGGTCGTGGTCCACGTTGGTACCAATGACATGGGTAGAAAGAGGGATGAGGTCCTGCAAAAAGGATTTAGGAGCTAGGCAGCAGATTAAAAAGTAGGACCTCAAAGGTTGTAATCTCTGGGTTTCTTCTGGTGCCACTGGCCAGTGAGTATATGAATCGGAGGTCAGAGCAGATGAATGCGTGGTTGAAGCGATGGTGCAGGAGGGAGGGCTTTAGTTTCTTGGATCACCTGGGCCTGTTTCTGGCAAATGTGGGATCTGTATAAGATGGACGGGTTGTACCTGAACCAGAATGGGGCAAGTATCCTTGCTGGGAGGTTTGCTAGTACGGTTGGGGGTGGTTAAACTAATTTGGCAGGGGGATGGGATACAGAGTGGAAGCACAGTAGAGGGTGATGTACAATCGAATATAAATGTGAAGCTGAGTCAGTCCGGAGGACAGAGTAAATGTAGACCTGTTAAGGCTCAAGCAAATAATGCAAGGCTGGATTGTATCTATTTTGATGCAAGGAGTCTTACTAGTAAGGCAGATGAATTGAGGGTGTTGATTAACACCCGTCCATCTTATACAGATCCCACATTTGCTAGAAACAAGCCCAGGTGATCCAAGAAACTAAAGCGCTCCCTCCTGCACCATCTCTTCAACCACGCATTCATCTGATCTAACCTCCGATTCATATACTCATTATTGCTATCACAGAGACATGGCTGAGGGAGGGGCAGGACTGGCAGCTTAATATCCCAGGGTATAGAATCTTCAGATGTGATAGGGGAGGGGGTAAAAGAGGAGGTGGGATTGCGCTGTTGATTAAAGAGACAATTACTGCACTAAGGGATGATATCTTAGAAGGTTCCTCTAATGAGGCCATATGGGTAGAACTTAAAAACAAAGAGGGGGCTATTACTTGGCTGGGAGTGTACTACAGGCCTCCAAACAGTCAGGGAGAGATAGAGGAGCAGATATGTAGGCAAATCTCAGAGAAGTGCAAAAATAATAGGGTAATAATAGTAGGGGATTTCAACTTCCCCTGTATCAACTGGGATAATCTTCGTGCAAAAGGCTTAAAGGGGGTGGAATTCTTAAAGTGCTTTCAGGAGAGCTTTGTGAGCCAGCGCGTAGAGAGTCCTACAAAAGGAGGGGCGGTACTGGACTTAATCCTAGGGAATGAAGCAGGACAAGTGGTAGAAGTGGCAGTGGGGGAGCATTTCGGGGATAGTGACCATAACTCTGTAAGATTTAAGGTAGTTATGGAAAAAGACATAGAGGGTCTGGAAGTAAGAGTACTGAATTGGGGGAAGGCAGATTTCAATATGATAAAACAGGATCTGGCCAAAGTGAACTGGGAGCAGCTTCTGATAGGAAAGTCTATATCAGACCAGTGGGAGTCATTTAGAAGGGAAATTGTGAGGGTTCAGGTGCAGCATGTTCCTGTAAAGGTGAAGAGTAGGACCAACAGGTCAAGGGATATAGAGGATTGGATAAGGAAAAAAAGGAGGCGTATGGCAGATTCAGAGTGCTGAAAACAGCGGAGGCCCTAGAGGAATATAGAAAGTGTAGGATGGTACTTAAAAGTAATTAGGAGAGCGAAGAGGGGGCATGAAAAATCACTGGCAGACAAGATAAAGGAAAATCCCAAGGCGTCTTCTAAGTATGTTAGGAGCAAGAGGATAACCAAGGAAAAAGTGGGGCCCGTTAGGGATCAAAGAGGCAATCTGTGTGTGGAGCCGGAGGACGTAGGTGAGGTTTTGAACGATTACTTTTCATCTGTGTTCACTACGGAGAGGGACAACGTAGATGTAGTGATCAGGGAGGGGGATTGTGATATACTTGATCAAATTAGCATTGAAATAGAAATGGAGCTGTATTAGCAGGCTTAAAGGTGGATAAATCCCCAGGCCCAGATGAGATGTATCCCAGGCTGCTATGTGAGACAAGGGAGGAGGTAGCGGGGGCTCTGTCACAAATTTTCAGATCCTCTCTGGCCACAGGAGAGGTACCAGAGGACTGGAGGACAGCGAATATGGTACCATTATTCAAGAAGGGTAGCAGGGATAAACCAGGTAATTACAGGCAGGTGAGTCTAACATCAGTGGTAGAGAAATTATTGGAAAAAATTCTGAGAGACAGGATTAATCTCCACTTGTAGAGGCAGGGATTGATCAGGGATAGTCAGCATGGCTTTGTCAGGGGAGAACGTGTCTAACAAATTTGATTGATTTTTTTGAGGAGGTGACGAGATGTGTAGGTGAGGGTAAAGCAGTTGATGTAGTCTACATAGACTTCAGTAAGGCTTTTGATAAGGTCCTGCATGAGAGATTGGTTAAGGAAGTAAAAGCCCATGGGATCCTGGGTAATTTGGCAAATTGGATTCAAAATTGGCTTAGTGGCAGGGGGCAGAGGGTGATGGTAGAGGGTTGTTTTTGCAAATGGAGGCCTGTGACCAGTGGGGTACTGCAAGGATCGGTGCTGGGACCCTTACTGTTTGTAGTGTACATTAATGATTTAGATGTGAATATAGGAGGTGTGATTGCTAAGTTTGCAGATGACATGAAAATTGGTGGTGTCGTAAATAGTGAGGAGGAAAGCCTTAGATTACAGGACGATATAGATGGGCTGGTAAGATGGGCGAAGCAGTGGCAAATGAAATTTAATCCTGAGAAGTGTGAGGTGATGCACTTTGGGAGGACTAACAAGGCAATGGAATATACAGTAGATGGTAGGACCCTAGGGAGTACAGAGGGACCTTGGGGTGCTTGTCCATAGACCACTGAAGGCAGCAGCACGGATAGATAAGGTGGTTCGGAAGGCATATGGGATACTTGTCTTTATTAGCCAAGGCATAGAATGTAAGAGCAGGGAGGTTATGATGGAGCTGTATAAAACGCTGGTTAGGCCACTGCTGGAGTATAGTGTACAGTTCTGGTCACCATGCTGTAGGAAGGATATGATTGCAATGGAGCGGGTGCAGAGGAGATTCACCAGGATGTTGCCAGGGCTGGAGCATTTCAGTTATGAAGAGAGACTGGATAGGCTAGGGTTGTTTTCCTTAGAGCGGAGAAGGCTGAGGGGGGACCTGATTGAGGTATGCAAAATTATGAGGGGCATTGATAGGATAGATAGGAAGAAACTTTTTCCCTTATCGGAGAGGGGGAATGGATTAAAGGTAAGGGGCAGGAGGTTTTGAGGGGAGTTGAGGAAGAATTTTTTCACCCAGAGGATGGTTGGAATCTGGAACACACTGCCTGAAGGAGTGGTAGCAGCAGGAATCCTCACAACATTTAAGAAGTATTTAGATGAGCACTTGAAACGCCATAACATACAAGGCTGCGGGCCAAGTGCAAGGACATGGGATTAGTTAGGACGGGTGCTTGATGGTCGGCGCAGGCGTGTTGGGCCGAAAGGCCTGTTTCTGTGCTGTAAAACTCTATGACTCTGTGACTACACTGAGCACCCATTTTGATTTGATTGTTGAGGACTTTTCTTCGACTCAGTTTCTTTCTTGCCTATTGGAAATCCTTCAACATTTGGACTTATAAAATTAAATGAAGGAAATTTGTCAGTGCTGCTGTTCTAAACACATTATTCACATTGTGTAACATCTCTATTTTGGTGTATGTTTTCCTTTAGCTGAAATAAGTTATATGAAAGTTCCTGGATTTTTTTGTGGCTCTCAGTAAATTTTTCCAAATTAGCTCCCTATTGTTTTATGAAAAGGGTGTAGAAACTGAACGTGATGTGTATTTTTTGCAAGCTGATGCACTGGTTTGCTAGTCTTGTGCAGTGTGTGGAAGATGCTTGGAATAAAAGAGTTACCTACTTTTCAGGTTTGTCTTCACTCTTTAATTTGAGGCATTTTCCATGCATAATTCCTACTGAACCATCCCTTCAGGTCATATGGGTGAAATGATGATGTAATAGATGTCAAAAACAGCTTGACAGAATGCTGTCCCTTGAAATTTTCCCACAAACATTGTGAATCCCTCCTGTAGCATTTGAGGTATTCTTCACTTCCGGGGAGAACAACAAAACAGCCTATCTTTGGTCTGGCACATGGATAATGACAAGTAAGGGCTCAAAGAATTCACTTGTAGACAGTTGATGTGGATATGTCCCATCTGTCAATAGTGATCACACTGTGCTATAATCCTCGGCTTTTCTGAGTGTCAGGATGACCTATTTCATGAGGAATATTTCAAAATGCTATCCAGCACAATACTCAAACTTCCATTGCATAAAACGGTGACTTGATAATTTTTCAGCTTCCCTTGGTGCGCTGGGAATTTGCGGTTGCAACGGTGAAACTGTCAGCACTCATTATTACTATATAAAACTGACAGCAACTTCTGAGGCCTGCACATATGCAGTTCAAGGCAGAAACCCAGAAGTTGCTGTCAGTGATACCCTGCTCCTCCACGAGGTGCGCTGTTGCAGCCTTTGTAGACGGGATCAACACGGAATCACTGATTTGATATGAGCTTCCACTAGTTACACACTGTTCTCGCTGTTAAAAAAAAAATGAAAATGTTAAACATTGTTCAATCAGGAGTAACTGAGTTTTTAATGATGTAGTCATAATTGCTGGTGAATAACCACTCTGGCCCTGAGGTGTAGGGTCTCATTCCCCCAGGAAGGACATTTAAAAATGCATGATTTAAAAAATTTTTTTTTAAGTGTATGACATTTCTGCTTTCTTAATCCCATGTATATGTCTGAATCTTTATTTTGCTTCTGTACAATGATTTAAATGTGAATTATATTCCTTGCCTTTTTCTTCCTGCTTTGCTATCTGAGAATTCCTCATTCTCATTAAGCAGAGAGTGGTTAAGGTCTGGAATGCACTGCCTGAGAGTGTGATGGAGGCAGGTTCAACTTAAGCATTCAAAGGGGAATTAGACTGTTTTTGAAAAGGAAGAATGTGCCGGGTTACGGGGAGAAGGCAGGGGAATGGAACTGAGTGAATTGTTCTTTCGGAGAGCTGGTGCGGACACGATGGGCTGAATGACCTCCTTCTGCACTGAAACGTTTCTATGATTCTGATTGGTTAATCAGCCTGCCCTGTTGCTAGCTGCCACAAATCCTCTATAGATGGCACCAAACTCAAAGTGATGTCTGAAGTGAGGACATCTACACTCTACATCCTGCTAAATCTTTGTGGCAGCTTTTTCTGAGGTTTTCTCTTTGCCAGTGACCTCAAAATCTGGACCATAGTATGTGGTGATGCACACATCATATTCTTTTTCTTAATTGCTTTCTACCCATTGCCCCACGATAACTAGAAAGCATGGCCTGATGTTTATGCACTGTATTTCTTTGAACTGGAAGCAGTGTCTGAGCAGGCTATCATTCCAGTAAAAAAAAAATGAGTTACAAATTCTGTGTCCCCTCAATGGTTTTAATAACTGGCTATGCTTAATAATTAAATTTTAAAAGTACTGTCACAAAATCAGTTCACGTAAAATATCCAAGCTGCTCAGTATCTCATGGAAACAGTGAGCTGTGTTTTTGCCCTGACATAGATAAAGTACAAGAAGAAGGCAGTTCAGTCTGACATCCACATAAAATAATTCAAGTATTTAAAAAAAAAAATTGAGTTAATTACATTGCAGACATGTGTTGGCTATCAACAACTTATAATTATATAATACCTTTAACGTAATAAAATGTCCCAAGGTGCTTTACAGGAGCATTATAAAATAAAATATCACCATATCATATTACTATCATATATTCCAGGCATATCGATAATGGGTGCTATTTTAATAAAACTCTAGACAAAAGCCCCAGTTTTGATCACAGTGGCTTCCTGACATACTAGCCCAAGTAGTTGCATAAATGAAAAATGGCACCAATGTATTTATTGTACCTATTTCCTTTGGAGAATGGTTGCGAATATCAGTCGTGCTTTTACAGACAAGGGATGAGCTCAGCAGCTGTGACAACAGCTTCAGTTTAAAACAATTGAAGGTCTCCTTGAAGTAGAGTGGTTATTTTAAGGCTTTATATCTGCCTCTCTAACACTTTCTAAAGAGAAGGTTTTGTACATCCATAGAATTGGGCTGAGAGTGCTTTCTGCTACTCTATATACCAACCTACATACACCACTGAGCTACAGGGCACAAAATGAAAGAATATAATAGTGGAGCACACTTAATATTGCAGTTATGTTGCACACAACAAGATTTCATATTAGCATTGATATTAAAGGTTACTCTGCTTTATTAAGAGTCACTACACTGGTAACAAGAAACGATGCTATGAGCCTGCTGCAGATTGAGGTGGTGATGCATCAGTTGAAGATGAACAGTTTGTCAAGTGAACACAGCCCAGTTGATTTTCCGACCATGGGATGATTGCAGTTCCTATTGATGTGAGATTTGAACTTTGGAAACCTGGAGTTTGTAACCATGCTTTCACATCTTGTAATAGGATCATAGAAAGATACATGCCTGTGCTGGTTCTACGGTAGAGCTATCCTATTCGACCCACTCCCCTGCTCTTTCCTGATAGACCTGCAATTTTTTTTGCCCTTCAACTATTTATTCAATTCTCTTTTGAATGTTCCTATTGAGTCTGTTTCCAGCATGGTTTCAGACAGTGCTTTCCAGAACAGAAAGACTTGATGTATAAAAAAAATGTTTCCTTACATTCTTTTACCAATCTCCTTAAATCTTCCTCCGCTGGTCACTGACCCTCCTGCCTGTGAAAGCAATTTCTCCTTCTTTGTTGTATCAGAACCATTCATGATTTTGAACACCTTTATCAGATCTCCTGTTAATCTTGTCTGTTCTAAGGAGAAACTTCTCCAGTCTCTCCCTCATTCCTGGGTTCCATTCTAGTAAATCGCTTCTGCACCCTCTCCAAGGTCTTAACATCTTTCCTAAGGTGTACCCAGAATTGGACACAATACTTCAGCTGAGGCCTAACCAGCGATTTATAAAGGTTTAGCATAACTTTTGTATGTTCCTCAATCTGTAAAGCTAAGGATCCAATATGCTTTTTTAACAATCTTCTCAACTTATTCTGCCAGCTTCAAAGATCTGTGTACATATATCCCCTATGTGTTCGCGCAACCCCTTTAAAATTGTACTATTTAATTCATATTGCCCCTCCTCATTCTTGCGAGCAAAGTGTATCACTTCACACTTCTGTGTGTTAAATTTCATGCATGTTTCTGCCTCTTTCACTGGTCTTTGTCCTCCTGAAGTCTGTTACTATCATCATTGCTTACTACATTTCCAAGTTTTGTTTCATCTGCATACTTTGAAATTATGACCTGTATACCAAGTCCAGGCCATTAATAGAGTTGTGGTCCTCGTACCCTTCCCTGGGGAAACACCACTGCCTACCTCTCTCCAATCTGAAAAGTAATCGTTCACAACTACTTTCTGCTTTCCGTCCCTTAGCCAATTTTATATCCATGCTGCTGTGTCTGTCCCTTTAATCCTTTGATTTTGCTAACAAGTTTATCCATAACTTTGTCATGTCTTTTGAAAGTCTGTATGCACATCAACCACACTATCTTCATCAGCCCTCTCTATTACTTCATCAAAGAACTCGATTGAGTTAAATATAAGATAATTTACCCTTTAGCAGATCTGTGCTCATTTATTAACCCAATCATTTTCCAAACTGTATTAATTTTGTCCCGGATTATTGTGTCTCAAAGTTTCCCACCACCGAAATTAGGATGACTGGCCTGTAGATGCTGGGATTTGAAATTGAGCCTGAACATATTGATGCCAGACTAGTTAACCCAATGTTCTGTGTGAAATCGGTACCCATGTTTCCGTGTAGCAGGTTATGAGCTACATGCACCTGTGGTAGAGCCACCGCATCTTTGGCATCTGGAGAGTGTTGGACCATATCCAGACTCTATCCTACTCGAAATTGCAGCTTATTTCAGCACCTCATAGTTCTTTCATTTCAGCAAGCATCTGTGAATATTCTCAGCACATTACATTTCTGCTTTGAAATAAGAACATCTGATCCTGTAGGAATAAAATCTTTGAAGTTGCCACTAAACAGAGACCAGCACACTGAGCAGTAGAATGTATCTTCTTAGGTGGGTTATTCTCCCAGGCCTGAAACCAGCAGGGACTATCAGAGCTCATTTCACTTGTGCTCTCTGAATGACGACTAACTGGAGTGACAAGGAAGCTTTCTCTAAACATTTGCCTGATACGAAGGCCAACAAAAATGCTTCAGTGTACCTTTATTAAATGGACATTGTTTGATATTTTTCTTTGATGGATGAAGGAAGCCTTTATTGTGTGTGGTGATTAAACTTTTCAAAGAATAGGTAGGACCGTAATAATGGAGGTTACTTAATGCCACGTAATGTTTAGATGATGTTGTTCTATAAAAATTGACAACCAGAATGCAAACCACCAGAATATCATTGTCTCTACCCAGTTATCACTGAAAATATGGTGTTATCCATTTTGGAATTCCATCTCCTAATGTTTGTCTTTATGCTTTACCATTTAAAAAAAAAAAAATTCTTTTGGTGGTTTGAAATTCATTTTTGAATGATTTCACTACAATTTGTGGACTGACTGCATCTGCCTCTGTACCTTTGGAATAGGATCATGTGGAGAGGGGCTGGAATGTGCAGCTGGAGAATTCTTATCAGCCACGAATTAAGTAGGGGATTTGCAGGAAGAGCAGGAATGCTTTCCATTGCCAGATTTTAAAAGATAGGTGTCGATTCAAAAAATTCCTATGCATTAGGCTAGTAGTAACAAAATTACTGTTCATAGATATTCACAATAAGGCATCATGAGATCTATTTCCCCAGTCCCGTGGCATCCACAACTACTTGCTACAATATTCTTTAATCAAAGCTTAATAAGTATTTACATAACATGACATGCCCTTATGAACTGAACCTGTGTTTTCTACTCTCTGCTGCACCAAGTAAGTATAGCCCAGGACTACTGATTAACGATTGTAGTCAATTACTGACCGTAAAACATGTCCCGCCAACTTGGACCATGAAAAAGACAATGCACAGAAATAAAAATTTAGCGAGAGCATGTAGTACTGCACGAGTGAACTGAAATCAGTCCCCAAGGGATTAATAGCCCAGTTCCAAAAAACTGCCCTTTTTTTTTACAGTTTCTTGGAATGAATAGTTTCTGTGGATAAATGTACTGAACTAGTTCAGTTCATAGTCTGCAGTCCAACAGTCTTTCGGGATGAGTTGTTAATATGTAGAGTAAATGAGCCACAAACACTTGTGGAGTTTGGTGTGTCCTTGCTAGACTTCAATATTTATCCCATGGAATCTGTTTGAACTCTTGATGCAGCCAAATATGTCGGCATACCTTGGTAGACATTGGTCTACAACAGTCATTTTTCTACATTTACCATCAATACTGTTTTCACTCATGATTACAACTAGCAATTACATGCCAGAAACAGCATCTATTAACCTTTTAAGCATCAAAGCTAATTTGTGGTCTGAGACCCTCCTAGGTTCACACAGATGGAGTCTATCTTGTTTTTTTTTGTCCACTGCTCTTGTCTATATTTAGCAAAAAGAGTAGCCTGCATTTTAAACACTAGCTTCTTGAAACTAGGAGAAGATAAGACACAATTCTATCTTATTTTAAGATGTCTCTGTGACTATTTAGTTGTCAGGTATTGCCTCTTACCCTTTCTGCCTTCTTCCTTGCTGTGCCTTGCAGTGGGAATCCAATGGGAAAGAAAACTTGACTGCTCTAGTTTCCTTTACCATGCCAGTAGCTCTGCCTCAGGATGACTGGCTTTTGAAATTACTTGTTTTTTCCCCCTTTCTCTCTTTGGGGGAAGTATCTTGATTTAACTTAGAAGCTGACTACTGAGTAGGGAGCTCAGTGTGTGAGAATTTTAGGCACAGTGCCATGTTCTATCATTTCATGGAGCTTGTGTGGTCCTCCAGCAAGATGTTGCAGTGGACTATAGTCACTGGCAAAAATTGAGAAATTTTGCTGACTGGTCTCAACCCAGGGCTTCCCAGAACAGGCACCATGAGGCAATATTGACAAGGCTTTTCAGTGCAGGAGCTTCAAGCTTGTCAGCCCCATCATTTAATGTTAACAAGAGAGAATGTGAGCACTTCACATCCCAATTCATCCAATTTCTGAATTTTACAGGAAAAAATATTTATTTACCAGCAGGGACCCACAATATATTTGCGGTGAAATTAAGGTATTTATTGCAACAGTACTTCTTTCAGCCCCCATCCCATGCCATTCCATCCTTCCCTTGCGATCCCTCTCATGCCATACCCATCCCATTCCTTTCATCCTTCTTATATCATCCCCATCCCATCCTGGGGCCAGTAACAGAGGCACATGCGCAGGCTCTGCCCACCAAATCAACCCACTGACCAATCCGAAAATGCAGACAGATGGAAACTATTATACACAAATTAGAATTGGAGCTTCTGGAGGAATCATTTGTTAGTTCCTGTCTTGCACCTTTTCTCGTGTCTCATGAAGGATCTGTAACTGATTTCACTTCCATTCGGTTTCTACCTTTGCTTTCATTTTGCACCAGTTTAACATTATCTGAGGTAACATAAGCATGAGTTGAACTGGTCACAGTGATGGCTGTGGGGTATTCCAGAGTGTCAGTAAAACTGTGCTGTGTGGTGGTGATTTCTTCCTGGATTAGAGCCATGGTGGTGACGTGTACAGTGTCAAATGACAGGCAGGTTCATCACCGTTAGCCGAGTGTCAGGATGAACCTGGCTCTTGGGAAGTAAATTTCTCACTTCATTGGGTTAGATTCTTTAATCTTTTGCACCATGTGTCTGTGCTGCTCTGAATTTCATAATTTAGTTTTTATCTCCTTTCTCTTCACTGTCTATTCTTCCTTGACACAGCTTGGCGAAGATGCATATTAACCACAAGACATCCCTGAGCTTGCTTCGACCTCATTGACCATTCCTCTTCTGCTAGGAAGAGCTGGAGCACTCTTGGTAGAGATGGGCAGAGATTCTATTCTGGATTTCAAGTCCCAATGATTGAGGGATTGTATTGGGAATGTGATGGAGGCAGTTGTTATGATCCCCATGGAGACCACCAACAAACAAAAAGAATTGAATCCATCCCAGTTAAGGAAACCAAACCAAATGGACAAGATTTCACTTGTCTAAATTTTATTTAATACTCAAACCAAAAGCAACATAATTTAAACATGAAACAACAGACCGTCAAAATATATATTACAAATTACACCTTAACTATCAGATACTACAGAGATGGGGCTTATGTTTTCACTGGGCAGTCCACTTAGCATATATGACAACAATTACAGTCACATAGTTCTTCACAACTCTTAAGTTCCTCAGGTAGATTATCAGTTCCTTTCTCCAAGGATTTAGCTGCTGTTCTTCTGACGACAGTAGTTCCCTCTCAATCAGCACTCCATGAGTGCAGTCTTCACCACAAGGCGCACTTCTCCAGATCCTCCTCAGCTCTGCTCATGACAGTTTTGATGGTGTGGATTTACCAGTATTCCTCCAGTGACAACCTGTGAACGATATGGCCGGTCTGGTTAGTTGGCAACTTTAACTAACAGAAACATCTCCTGGGTTCAGACTTCACTTTCTCCTGCTTGCCGGTGCTGCACTCCTGCTTAGTCAGCGGGGAGGACTGTGTTTCCTTTTAACTGGTTCTAACCAGCGTCGGTTTTCCTGGAAATCTGAAGTTGTTTTTTCAGCTTCTGTTTCAATTCTAGTTTCTATTTCAATTCTATTTTCTCTCTCAGGGTCTAAAAATAAACAAGTTTTGCAACTGCAGATTCCATCAAGCCATCTGTCTTGGTCTTGGGTGGGTCTCTCTAAAGCTTGGAGTGGGGGTAAGAGTGACACAGACTCTGTACTAGAGAACTACTTTATAATCCGAGTTATTTTCAACTTTTGGGAGAGATGATGTAACATTGACTTTTGTTTAATTTATTTCCTGTTTGTGCAGTGGCCACAGATGTGCTGTGAAAGCTGTGTTTTTGTTCGGAAATGTGGGTTAAAAAGAGTTGTTGGTGTGGTTGTCATAGAGGCATCACTGCTTCAGTAAGAATTCATGACCTCACAGTCAGGTTTTCCTTTCCAAATGAGCACACATTGTGTTTTAAATACATTGCAAACCCAAATTGTGTACACAGGCCTGCACATGATGGTGCCAGGGTATGAGGGTGAATTTCAATATGGTAGCAGGGTATCGGAGAATCTGTGACTGGTGCCAAGGTATCGGGGAATCTGTGACATATGCAAAGGTATCGTGGAATCTCAGTGACTGGTGTCAGGGTATCGAGGAATGTCAGTGACTGGTGTCAGGGTACCGGGGAATGTCAGTGACTGGTGTCAGGGTATCGGGGAATGTCAGTGACTGGTGTCAGGGTATCGGGGAATATCAGTGACTGGTGTCAGGGTATCGGGGAATATCAGTGACTGGTGTCAGGGTATCGGGGAATCTCAGTGACTGGTGTCAGGGTATCGAGGAATGTCAGTGACTGGTGTCAGGGTATCGGGGAATGTCAGTGACTGGTGTCAGGGTATCGGGGAATGTCAGTGACTGGTGTCAGGGTATCGGGGAGTGTCAGGGTATGGGGGAATCCCAGTGACTGGTGTCAGGGTATCGGGGAATCAGTGACTGGTGTCAGGGTATGGGGGAATCCCAGTGACTGGTGTCAGGGTATCGGGGAATGTCAGTGACTGGTGTCAGGGTATCGGGGAATATCAGTGACTGGTGTCAAGGTATCGGGGAATCTCAGTGACTGGTGTCAGGGTATCGGGGAATGTCAGTGACTGGGGTCAGGGTATCGGGGAATGTCAGTGACTGGTGTCCGGGTATCGGGGAATATCAGTGACTGGTGTCAGGGTATCGGGGAATGTCAGTGACTGGTGTCAGGGTATCGGGGAATGTCAGTGACTGGTGTCAGGGTATCGGGGAATGTCAGTGACTGGTGTCAGGGTATCGGGGAATGTCAGTGACTGGTGTCAGGGTATCTGGGAGTGTCAGGGTATGGGGGAATCCCAGTGACTGGTGTCAGGGTATCGGGGAATCAGTGACTGGTGTCAGGGTATGGGGGAATCCCAGTGACTGGTGTCAGGGTATCGGGGAATCAGTGACTGGTGTCAGGATATTGGGGATTATCAGTGACTGGTGTCAGGGTATGGGGGAATCCCAGTGACTGGTGTCAGGGTATCGGGGAATGTCAGTGACTGGTGTCAGGGTATCGGGGAATGTCAGTGACTGGTGTCAGGGTATCGGGGAATGTCAGTGACTGGTGTCAGGGTATCGGGGAATATCAGTGACTGGTGTCAGGGTATGGGGGAATCCCAGTGACTGGTGTCAGGGTATGGGGGAATCCCAGTGACTGGTGTCAGGGTATCGGGGAATCAGTGACTGGTGTCAGGGTATCGGGGAATCAGTGACTGGTGTCAGGATATCGGGGATTATCAGTGACTGGTGTCAGGGTATCGGGGATTATCAGTGACTGGTGTCAGGGTATCGGGGAATGTCAGTGACTGGTGTCAGGGTATCGGGGAATCTGTGACTGGTGTCAGGGTATTGGGGAATGTCAGTGACTGGTGTCAGTATTGGGGAATATCAGTGACTGGTGTCAGGGCATTGGGGAATGTCAGTGACTAATGTCGGGGAATGTGAGTGGCTGGTGTCGTGGAATGTCAGTGGCTGGTGTCGGGAAATGTCAGTGACTGGTGTCGGGAAATGTCAGTGACTGGTGTCGGGGAATGTCAGTGACTGGTGTCGGGGAAATGTCAGTGGCTGGTGTCGGGGAATGTCAGTGACTGGTGTAGGGGAATGTCAGTGGCTGGTGTCGGGAAGTATGGGGTTGAAGGTGATTTAGAGCTTTGGATCAGAAATTGGCTAGCTGAAAGAAGACAGAGGGTGGTGGTTGATGGCAAATGTTCATCCTGGAGTTTAGTTACTAGTGGTGTACCGCAAGGATCTGTTTTGGGGCCACTGCTGTTTGTCATTTTTATAAATGACCTGGAAGAGGGTGTAGAAGGGTAGGTTAGTAAATTTGCGGATGACACTAAGGTCGGTGGAGTTGTGGATAGTGCCGAAGGATGTTGTAGGGTACAGAGGGACATAGATAGGCTGCAGAGCTGGGCTGAGAGATGGCAAATGGAGTTTAATACGGAAAAGTGTGAGGTGATTCACTTTGGAAGGAGTAACAGGAATGCAGAGTACTGGGCTAATGGGAAGATTCTTGGTAGTGTAGATGAACAGAGAGATCTTGGTGTCCAGGTACATAAATTCCTGAAAGTTGCTACCCAGGTTAATAGGGCTGTTAAGAAGGCATATGGTGTGTTAGCTTTTATTAGTAGGGGGATCGAGTTTCGGAGCCACGAGGTCATGCTGCAGCTGTACAAAACTCTGGTGAGACCGCACCTGGAGTATTGCGTGCAGTTCTGGTCACCGCATTATAGGAAGGATGTGGAAGCTTTGGAAAGGGTGCAGAGGAGATTTACTAGGATGTTGCCTGGTATGGAGGGAAGGTCTTACGAGGAAAGGCTGAGGGACTTGAGGTTGTTTTCGTTGGAGAGAAGGAGGAGGAGAGGTGACTTAATAGAGACATATAAGATAATCAGAGGGTTAGATAGGGTGGATAGTGAGAGTCTTTTTCCTCGGATGGTGATGGCAAACACGAGGGGACATAGCTTTAAGTTGAGGGGTGATAGATATAGGACAGATGTTAGAGGTAGTTTCTTTACTCAGAGAGTAGTATGGGCGTGGAACGCCCTGCCTGCAACAGTAGTAGACTCGCCAACTTTAAGGGCATTTAAGTGGTCATTGGATAGACATATGGATGAAAATGGAATAGTGTAGGTGAGATGGTTTCACAGGTCGGCACAACATCGAGGGCCGAAGGGCCTGTACTGCGCTGTAATGTTCTAATTCTAATCTTTTTTGAACGGTGGAGCAGGTCCGAATGGCCAAATAGCCTATTCCTGCTCCTATTTTCTATGTTTCTAAGTCTTCACCCTGGGGAAATGCAGGTTCAACGGAGGACTCTTTTAAATCATCAGACCTAATGCATGTTATCTTTAAATCTCTCTTTTCTTGTGTGTGTGCGTGGATCTGTATGCGTGTGAGAGTGGATGAAGCTGCATACATTTTCGGGTGCTGTATAATAAACATTTATCTTTCTTTTAAACTTATGAGAAAATCTGTCACTTGTCAAGTGCAGGCCATGTTTTCCGCTTCTGCTGTTCTGTACAAGGTGAAACAGCTTATCATGGCCTCCGTTATCTAGTCCCTGAAGAATTCTAAAATCAGCAATCATATCATCTCAATCTTTTCTTTTCCAGTGAGGACATGTTCAATTTGCATAATTACTTCTCAAATCAATCCCCTCAATTCTCTCAATCGGTTGTCTCTTCCGTATTCTTTCATTGGATGCAATCGTAGCATATCTGCCCTTGCTTTCCATCCAGAAAATCTGGACTTTTGCCATGATGTTCCCTGTTGGAGGTGCTCGCTCTTGGTTGGTTTTGTTTTTATCTGCTTACCTGGAACTGTTATTCCAATTGGTTGAACTGACCAAGGTGACAACTCCGACTCCCCTTTCCATCCAATATTGTTTGTGTTTCTGTGGCGTTGGAGCCTGGTGTTTTCTTATGTGCTGCACACCATTTTGGCACATGGAACAGAAGCACAGTAGTTATACTGGACTCGTAATCTAGAGTCCTGGATTAATGATCCGGCAACATGAGTTCAAATGCCACCACGGCGGCTGGGGAATTTAAATTCAGTCAACTAAATAAATCTGAAATAAAAAACATCAGTAATGATGACCATGAAACTACTGGATTGTCATAAAAATCCATTTAGTTCACTAATACCTTTTAGGGAAGAAAATCTGCCATCCTTACCTGCTGTGGCTTATCTGTGACTCCAGCAATGTGGTTAACTCTTAACTACCCTCTGAAATGGCCTAGCAAGCCTGTCAGCTGTATTGAAGAAGGTAGCTCACCACTGCCTTCTCGAGGGCAGTTAGGAATGGGCAATAAATACTCGCCATGCCAGCCCACGTCCTATGAATGTATTAAAAAAAAAAGATAATCAATAAGCAGTAACCAAGGAAGTAGAGCACACATGGCGATCATTAAAAACACTCTTGTGCTGTGCATTTCATTTTACCAACAAATACATAAAGGATAAACTTCACAATTTTGAGGATTGAGAACACATGATCAACTATGTTTGTATGATTCATTTTTTATTTACTAATAAAAATGCAGTTCACCGCATCTGGATTCTTAATTTGCTAGATGTGACAAGTGGCTAACATTGAACAATACTTTAGTGAACAGCTGACTGGAGCAACTGAATTCAGGTCAGGAGCTCTGGCTTTTACTTGTGATGAAGAAATTCTTTTAAAATCATGCATTGCAGTGATTTATGAGCTGATGTGTTCAGGAAATGTGTGCATTCTGTTCCAGCTGAGGTTTGAGATAAACACCAGCCAGACACAGCTCCTGTCTGTTCACGATAAAGATTATTATTAGAATTCATGGACAAGTTTCAAATTGAGACAAGTGATTTTCAATACTAGCCTAGGAATGTAAAGGGTATTCACTGCGACCTCAGCGTAAATATGCAGTCACCTTGTTCAGTAAGGGTTTATATTTCTTGTGTGGCAATTTCTGCAGTCTTGGGAGTATGTGTGACAGTCAACATGGCAGCGATATTGTCAATGCAAGGTATATTTGCAATATAACACCTTGAAATGAATGTGTTCAGCCTGGTTTCCATCCCTCATAGTTTGAACTCTTGTTTAAAAGCAGAGCAGCATTGTACATCAGTAAAGACTGCCATCCTGGGATGCTGTTGTTCCAGTACTGAGTGCTGGTTTAAATGTCTTGAGGTTTGCTGTTTGGAGAAGTGGTGTGTTTTTATAAAAGCCCAACATTCCTGTTCCACGGGTGCTTGGGAGAAAGATTATGAAAGCATTTACTGGCAGATACAATCGGAGTTAAGAGCAAAGCATCACTCACCTAAACTTTTATTCTTTACTCTATACACTCTTCTTACATGCCAACCTGCTATGTGGACAGTCTGTGTTTCAGATTCAGTGTCCACGTATATCAGAAAAACTCAGCGTGCAGGGCTTCCAAGGCTGCCCCATAAGCCGGTGTGGCTCAGTTCTGTGAACACAGTACCTCGCTCTGTGACTTGTGCATTTAGAATGGGCAAAGGATGGGGATTTAATTACACTCCGACTGCATCACAAACTTTTTCTGAGGTAAAACATTCTAATGCTAGTGCCAGATGAATCTTTGTTAACAAGATAACTCAGTTGAAAATTTACCTCACAGATGCTTATGTTTCCGTCAGAGTTCAGGGAAATTCCCCCACTTTGGTCTCACACCCACCCCACCTGACGGACAGTAAATGTCCAGCTGTGGCAGAAGAGCCTGAGGGTCAGTGGCTCAAAGATGGGCTCAGGAAGGAGGGGAGCAGCTTTCAATTTACACTTATTTTACTGACAGAAGTGAGAAATAGCCACTGGTCTGGAAATGCTTTTGATATTATTTCCATACGTCATAACTATAATCGAATCCCCTTTCCAGTTCCCACTGTTTTGGATCCATGTCACTTTTATTAGAAGATCTTTTTCCGTTTTCAATAATTTCTTAGGTTGGCTTGTCTAGTTACATTTGGGAGCTGGAGGCAATTTTTTATGAGTTAGGGATGAAACTTTTGAGGGTTTACTAGTCACATACTGCCCCCTCGTGGCTGTGCTTTTTGACTAGAAGAATGGTGAGTGACTGTTCGTGGATTATTTCTTGTCCAGGTAAAATGATCTTTGCTGATTCAGAAAAAAATAGATCCATACTGATTCAACGTTTAGAGTGTATACTGGCTGACTGTAATTGGTTTAGCGTGTGTACTGACTTACCAGTTTAGAGTATGTGTTGACTGACTCTAATCGATTTACAGTGTGTGCCGACTGACTGTTGTTACAGTCAGGTGAGGAGGGGTCGAAGGGCTTCCCTCTTTTCCTTCTCCTTGTTTGATCACTTTTTAAAGTGGATGTACCAGTCGGTGTCTGTTATTTACGTGCTATGGTCATAACAAGGACCAATCGGACAGGCTTTCTTGAGCTGAACAAAGAAAGAGATTAACTTTATTGTACTTGAATCAAACTAAGTAAAATAATAAACTATGCTCCAACTTTTTCTCTCTCTCACGCACGCACGCATTCGCGCGCGCATTCGCGCACGCACGCACTCATGCACTCACTCACTCACTCACTGCACTCACTCACTCCACACACATGCAAATAAGTTACAGAGTGGTGTTATGATCAAGTGAGGAGGGGTCGAAGGACTTCCCTCTTTTTCCTCTCCATGTTTGACCACAACAGGTTTAATTCCTTTGTAAAGTAAATGCACTGGCTATGATTTCATCATAGCAAGTAAGTAATCAATCGGACAGGTTTTCTTGAGTTAACAAAGAAAGAGGTTAACTTTATTGTACCTAAACCGAACTAATAATAAACAATGCACCAACTTTTCTGTTTGTGGGCGGCACAGTGGCGCAGTGGTTAGCACCGCAGCCTCACAGCTCCAGGGACCCGGGTTCGATTCCGGGTACTGCCTGTGTGGAGTTTGCAAGTTCTCCCTGTGTCTGCGTGGGTTTTCTCCGGGAGCTCCGGTTTCCTCCCACAAGCCAAAAGACTTGCAGGTTGATAGGTAAATTGGCCATTATAAATTGTCACTAGTATAGGTAGGTGGTAGGGAAATATAGAGACAGGTGGGGATGTTTGGCAGGAATGTAGGATTAGTATAAATGGGTGGTTGATGTTCGGCACAGACTCGGTGGGCCGAAGGGCCTGTTTCAGTGCTGTATCTCTAATCTAAAATCTAAAACTTTCACTCTCATGTACATTGGAGGTTTATACACGCAGAAATAGGTTACAGAGTGGGGAAAGGTATATTGCTTGAGTTAGAGTCCATTTAAAAAAAAAGGTATGCAGTCTGTTGAGTTTGGTGATTCAGCTGGCCTCTCGCTGAATCCGGTGGTCCTGAGGCTTTTACCTTGAAGGGGTAGATGACTGGTTTGGTGGGTCTCTTGGAGATAGCGATGCAGATGATTTCCTTCAACCAGGTTTCTGTTTGTAGCCGGAGTATGCAAAGGTGGTAAGCCTAGAGTATGATTTGAAAGCTTTCAAGCTGGAATGGAGAGAGAGAGAGGGGACCCCCACTTGGCGTCTGATCATGTAGGAGTCCAGTTGCTTCTCCTGTGCTGCAGAGAAACACTAGCTTAAAAGTACAGATGGGGCGGGGCTTGTCACATGACAGTCACTCAGTCATTCAAACAAAGAAGTTAGCAGTATTTCTCTGCTTGTTGAGAGAACAGGTACATATGCACATACAAATTAGGAGCAGGAGGAGGCCACTCGGCCCCTTGAACCTGCTCTGCCATTCAACAAGGTCATGGCTGATCTGATTGTAACCTCAATTCCACATTCCCACCTACCCCCGATAACCTTTCACCCCCTTGCTTATCAAGAATCTATCTACCTCTGCCTTAAAAATATTCAAAGCCTCTGCTTCCACCGCCTTTTGAGGAAGAGAATTCCAAAAACTTACGACCCTCAGCGAAAAAATTTCTCTTCATCTCTGTCTTAAATGGGCAGCCCTTTATTTTTACCAGTGACCCCTAATTCTAGATTCTCCCACAAGAGGAAACATCCTTTCCACATCCACCCTGTCAAGACCCCTCAAAATCTTGTATGTTTCAATCAAGTGGCCTCTTACTCTTCTAAACTCCAGTGGATGCAAGCCTGGCCTGTCCAATCTTTCCTCATAAGACAAACTGCCCATTTCAGGTATTAGTCTAGTAAACCTTCTCTGAACTGCTTCCAACGCATTTACATCCTTCCTTAAATAAGGAGACCAATACTGTCCACAGTACTCCAGATGTGGTCTCACCAATGCCCTGTATAACTGAAGCATAACCTCCCTACTTTTGTAAAAGCAAAATACTGCGGATGCTGGAAATCTGAAATAAAAACCAGAAATGCTGGAACTACTCAGCAGGTCTGGCAGCATCTGTGGAATGAGAAGCAGAGTTAACATTTGGGTCAGTGACCCTCCTTCGGAACTAGCAACTACTTTTGTATTCAATTCCCCTTGCAGTAAATTATAACATTCTATTAGCTTTCCTAATTACTTTCTGTACCTACGTACTAACCTTTTGCGATTCATGCACTAGGACACTTAGATCCTTCTGCATCTCAGAGTTCTGCAATCTCTCACCATTTAGATAATTTGCTTTTTTATTCTTTCTGCCAAAATGGATAATTTTGCATTTTCGCACGTTATATTCCATTTGCCAGATCTTTGCCTACTCACTTTATTTATTATCCCTTTATAGCCTCCTAATGTTCTCTTCACAAATTGCTTTCCTACGTATCAGCAAATGTAGCAACCATACCTTCAGTCCCTTCATCCAAGTCATTTATATAAATTGTAAAATGTTGATTCCCCAGCACTGATCCCTGTGGCACACCACTCGTTACATCTTGCCAACCAGAAAATGATTCATTTATGCTTACTTTCTGTTTCCTGTTAGCTAGCCAATCTTCTATCCCTGCCAGTATGTAACCCCTTACACCATGAGCCTTTATTTTCCACAATAACCTTTGATGTGGCACCTTATCAAATACCTTCTGGAAAACTAAGCACAGTACATCCACCGGTTCCTCTCTATCCACAGCACATGTTATTTCTTCCAAGAACTCCAATAAAATGGTTAAACATGATTTCCCTTTCACAAAACCGTGTTGACTCTGTCTGATTACCTTTAATTTTTCTAATTGCCATGCTATAACGTCTTTAATAATAGCTTCCAACATTTTCTCTATGACAGATGTTAAGCTAACTGGCCTATTGTTTCCTGTTTTCTGTCTCCCTCTCTTTTTGAATACAAGAGTTACATTGCCTATTTTTCAATCTAATGGTACCTTCCCCGAATCTAGGAAATTTTGGAAAATTAAAGCAATGCATCAACTAACTCACTAACCACTTCTTTTACGACCTTAGGATGAAGTCCATCTGAACCCGGGGACTTGTCAGTCTGCAGCTCCAACAGTTTGTTCAGTACCACTTCCCTGGTGATGGTAATTTTCTTGAGTTCCTCCCTCCCTTCCATTTCCTGATTTACAGCTATTTCTGGGACGTTACTTGTGCCCTCTATGGTGAAGACCGATGCAAAATACTTGTTCAATTCACCTGCCATCTCCTAATTTTCCCTTATTAATTCCCCAGACTCATTTTCTATAGGATCAACCCTCACTTTGTTAAATCTTTTCTTTTTAAAATATCTATGGAAACTCTTAATATCTGTTTTTATATGTCTCGCTTGCTTTCTCTCGTATTCTAATTTTGCCCTCCTTATTTATCTTTTAGTCGCTCTTTGCTGCTTTTTATATTTTGTCCAATCTTCTGACCTGCTATCCATCTTTGTACAATTATATGCTTTTTCGGTAAATTTGATGCTATCTTTAAGTTTTGTAGTTAACCATGGATGGTGGGTCCTCCCCTTGGAAGTTTTCTTTTTCGTTGGCATGTATCTATTCTGTGTATTCTGAAATATCTCCTTAAATATCTGCCACTGCATCTCTATTGAACTATCCCTTAACCTAACTTGCCAGTTCACTTTTGTTAGCTCTGTTTTCATGTCCTCATAATTTCCCTTATTTAAGTTTAACATACTGGTCTTTGACCCACTTGTCTCTCCCTCAAACTGAATGTAAAATTCAGACATATTATGATTGCTGTTGCCTAGGGGTCCCTTCACTTTGAGGTCATTAATTAATCTCATTGCACAACACTAGCTCTTTAGTTGGTTCCAGAAAGTGCTGTTCAAAGAAACTATTCCGAAAACATTCTATGAACTCCTCATCTAGACTACCTTTGCGCACCTGATTTTTCCAGTGTATGTGTAGATTAAAATCCCCCATGATTACCATCGTACCTTTCTGACAAGCTCCCATTATTTCTTCCTTTATATCCTTTCCTACTGTGTGGTTATTGTTAGGGGGTCTGTACACCACTTCTTGCCTTTATCATTTCTCATCTGTACCCAAACAGCTTCTACATCCTCGTTTCCTGAACTTGGGTCATCCCTCCCCATTGTGCTAATAAGTTCCTTTAAACCTCTTGGGTCTTGGTTCTAGCTGGGAAATGCAGACATTTCGTCCCTCTCCTCTTAGGCATTGCAGTGTTGTATACAGTGTTGCAAATTAGGTGATCATCCGAAGCTGAAAGGATGATTTTGCTGGCAGCTTGGCTTTTTAAAAATGTCTTTCAAAAATATTACCAATTCAGATCTCCAGCCAGTGTGCCAAAAAAAATTATCATTCAACAAAACACATTGGTGCGACGGGGGGAGGGTAGATTGGTCATGTTATAATCCATAGAAAAAAGGAGTTTAGAGTCTGTGGAGTTTGGTGTTTCGACTGTCTTCTAGCTGAATTTTATGGTCCTGAGGCGTCTGGTTTGAAGAGATAGATGACTGATTCAGTGGGTCTCTTTTAGTCAGCGATGTGGATGATTTCCTCCGAGAGGTTTCTGGTTGTAGTCAGAGTATGCAGAGCTGGTCATTCAGCAGGCAGGGTTTGAAACTTGCAAACTGGAATGGAGAGAGAGAGCGAGGAGGGACCCCCCCCCCCCCCCCACTTGAGCCTGCACTTGTCAGAGTCCAGATGTTTCTCAGCCTGCTGCAGAGAAATACCAGCTTAAAACTGAGATTGGTGGTGGGGGGGGTGGGGGGGGGGCTTGTCACATGACAGTTACCCAGTGATTCAAGCACAGTAGTTAGTGTATTTCTTCTTGCAGCTAAAGCAGCCAGTGTCTGGGGATTTCTTTCTCACAACCCGGGTATCATTGTTCAGATAATATTCTTGATTCCTTGCTAATAGGAACAGGCAGTTCCCTTAAATTTCCCATGTTTTGTTTCTTGCTGGGACAGACAGACTCTTCGTCTCCAACCTCATAGGCCTTGCAATGTAGGACACAGTGTTGCAAATTAGGTAGCCATCTTTAGCTCCTAGCAAAGTCACCTTTAATCTGTTCCTTTTTAAATTCTTCAAAAAAAAGTAAATACATGTCTCCAATGGTAAAGGCCAGCTACCTGACCCGGACCCGACGACGTGTCAGGTTCGGGCCGGGTCGGGTTGCACTTCCGGTTTCGGCATTTGGGCTCGGGTCGGACAAGCTCTATCACAGGTAAGTGGCCCCAATGTTAATTTAATTTTTGCACTAGAAAGGTGGTTTTTGTTAGTTATTTTAAGCTTGTACAGATCAGCAAGAAAGTGAAAAATGGAAGGTAAGTTAACTGATGGTCGGGTCGGGCATGGGAAAAAATGGGAGGGTTCGCGTTGGATGTGATTCTGTCGGGCTTGGGTCGGGTTTTTTTTTTTTGGCAGACCCGAGCAGGCCTTTATCCAATGGTGCATTAAAAAAAAATTATCATTCAACGTAACATGTTGGCGTGACACTGTAATCATTTTAGAGTGTGTGTTGACTGACTAATCGGTTTAGAGTGTGTACTGACTGACTGGAATCAGTTTATAGTGTGTGCTGACTGATCAATTTATAGTGTGTGCTGACTGACGTCATCGGTCTAGAGCGTGTGCTGGCTGACCGTCATTGGTCTAGAGCAGAAGATTCCCAGCCCTCTCTGAAGTGCTCGCTGTCTTCATTAATTGATCTATTGAAACCCTTTGCACTTATCCACCCTAACATTGCAGTCGATATCTGGACATGTGACCAACACAGACACACTGTTCAAATAACCTCAGCACCCAGTTTCTAAATTTGATGTGTGAGTGATGATGTTTACTTGGAATCGTTGTTTCGCTATTTTTTAAAACTGAATACCGGGAGCCGATGTTGCAGGGCACCATTGAGGAAAGGATTAGTGGCAGAGAGGATGAAGCGAGTCGTTAGGTAATATCCAGATGGGGGTTTTTGATGGCCTATAGATTTTAGAGGGAAGGGAAGATTGAGGGAAATGAGATGTTTTGAGGTTCTTGGAAAGGAAGGGGACAGGTCGATGAATCCTGATTTCTAAACTGAAGATGCAGGAAAGAGGAAGAATCTAATAATCTGAGAGTATGTCAACGACACAGTTAGATTTTATTAAATCACATATCTTAGCATTGAATGTGATGTACAATATCCTTGAGAGTATTTATACTCAGCTCAGGTTGTCCAGAAAATTGTGCCTTAGGTATTGAGTAACATGCCCTGCACTGCACATTGGCTGACTGATATTACTGGACAGTCTAGTACTGTGCCCCATATTATTGGACACTGTCGTACTGTGACCCATAACCAGGCAACTGGTTGGATTGCAGGTCTCAGTGTGGAATTAGAGTCTAAATATCATAGTGGTGCAGAGGGACTGGGATTACTGATGCACAAATCACTAAAAGTAGCAGTGCAGGTTACCAAAACCATAAAAATGCAAGCAAAGCACTGAGGTTCACTTCTAGAGGGATAGAATTGATAAGAAGAGAAGTTATGTTAAAACCTATGCAGAGCTTTGGTTAGGCAACAGTTGGAAGTGCCGTGAACAGTTGTTGCAAATTTGCAAAAACAATATTGCAAAAAAGGATACAGAGGCATTTGAAAAGGTGCAAAGATAAAACCAGAACTGAGAGCATACGTGAACTATCAAGAAAGACTGAATAGGCTTGGGCTTTTTTCTCTAGAAAAGTGAAGGCTGAGGGGTGAGTTGATGGAGGTCTTTAAAATTATAAAGGGGTTTGCTTGTGGGGAGTTCAAAACTAGGTCATTTATATACAAGATGGGCGGCACGCAGCCCAGTGGCGTAGTGGTTAGCACCACAGCCTCAAAGCTCCAGCGACCTGGGTTCAGTTCTGGGTACTGTCTGTGCGGAGTTTGCAAGTTCTCCCTGTGACCGTGTGGGTTTCTGCTGGGTGCTCCGGTTTCCTCCCACAGCCAAAGACTTGCAGGTTGATAGGTAAATTGGCCATTGTAAATTGCCCCTAGTGTAGGTAGGTGGTAGGGAATATGGGATTAATGTAGGATTAGTATAAATGGGTGGCTGTTGGTCGGCACAGACTCAGTGGGCCGAAGGGCCTGTTTCAGTGCTGTATCTCTATAAAAAAAAAAGTTTGTCACTGATAAATCCAATTGGGAATTCAAGAGAAACTTCTTTTTTGAGAGAGTAGTGAGGATGTGGAACTCACTACCACAAGGGATATTTGAGGTGAATAGCACGTATGTATTTAAGGGGAAGCTAGATAAGTATGTTCAGGAAAAATAAATAGATGGCTTTTTTGATAGGGTTAGATGAATTAAGGTAAGAGGAGGTTCATGTGGAGCATAAACGCCAGCTTGGACCAGATGGGCTGAAGGGCCTGTTTCTGTGCTGTAAAATTCTGTGTAAAAAAAAACTACAGAAACTTGTACATATGTCCCGGGTGCTGATCAGTTTCTCCTTTCTCTCCACAGGCGAGGAGCGCCGACCTTCCTGATCTCCCCGGAGAACTCCCACTCCGCCCATGTGGGAGCACCGCCAGCATGAAAGTCAAACACATCAATAAGTAAGTATGGGAGTATTCCTGGTTGCACAGGCCCAGGCTCGCCTGGTTTGCTTCTGTTTTGGGATTGCAAGCTGTACCACCGAGCTGATCTCATCCCCAACAAAACCATCACTAGAGAAAAAGTATTAGGAAAACTAATGGGACGCAAAGCTGACGAGTCCCCTGGATGTCTGCATCCTAGGGTCTTAAAAGAAGTGGCTGCAGAGCTAGTGGATGCATTGGTTGTAATCTTTGAAAATTCCTTAGATTCTAGAAAGCTTCTGGCAGAATTGAAAACCACAAATGTAACACCTCTATTCAAGAAAGGAGGGAGACAGAAAGCAGGAAACTACAGTCCAGTTAGCCTGACTTCTGTCATTGGGAAAATGCTGGAATCCATTCTTAAAGGAAGTAGTAGCAAGACATCTAGTAAATCATAACACAATCAGACAGAATCAACATGGTTTTGTGAAAGGAAAATAGTGTTTGACAATTTATTACAGTTCTTTGAGGATGTAACAAACAGGGTGGATAAAGGGGAAACAGTAGATGTAGTGTATTTATATTTCTAAAAGGCATTCTATAAGGTTACTGGACAAGATAAGAACTTATGGTGTTGGGGGTAATATATTAGCATGGACAGAGGACTGGCTAACTAACTAACTAACAGGAAACAGAGTCGGGATAAATGGAGTAATTTCAGGTCGGCAAACTGTCACTAGTGGAGTACAAGAGGGATAGTGTTGGGGCCTCAACTATATCCGATCTATATTAATGACTTGGATGAAGGGACCGCGTGTATTGTAGCCAAATTTTTTGATGATACAAAGATAGGTAGGAAAGCAAGTTGTGAGTAGGCAAAGGGATATAGATAGGTTAAGTGAGTGGGCAACAATTTGGCACATAGATTATAATGTGAGAAAATGTGAGGTTGTCCACTTTGGTGGGAAGAATAGAAAAGCAGAATATTATTTCAATGGAGAGAGACCACGGAATGCTGCAGTACAGAGGGAGCTGGATGTCCTTATACATGAATCACAAAAAATTAGCATGCAGGTACAGCACGTAATTAGGAAAGCAAATGGAATGTTGGCCTTTATTGCAAGGGGCATGGAGTATAAAAGTAGGGAAGTCTTGCTACAATTGTACAGGGCATTGGTGAGATTGCACCTGGAGTACTATGGTCTCCTTACTTAAGGAGGCTATACTTGCATTGGAGACAGTTCAGAGAATGTTCACTCAGCTGATGCCTGGGATGAAGGGCTTGTCTTATGAAGAAAGGTTGAGCAGGTTGGGCCTATACTCATTGGCGTTTAGAAGAATGGAAGGGGTCTTATTGACGCATATAAGATTCTGAGGGGGCTTGATTGAGAATGCTTCCCCTCGCGGGGCAATCTAGAACTAGGGGACACAGTAAAAAGTAAGGGGGCTCCCATTGAAGATGGAGATGAAGTGGAATTTCTTCTCTGAGGGTTCTTAATCTTTGGAATTCTCTTCCCCAGAGAGCAGTGGAGGTTGGCTCATTGAATATATTCAAGGCTGAGTTAGACAGATTTTTGATTGACGAGGGAGTCAAGGGTTATGGGGGGCAGGCAGGAAAGTGGAGTGAAGGCCACAATCAGATCAGCCATAATCTTACTGAATGGCAGAGCAGGCTCGAGGGGCCAAATGGCCTGTTCCTTCTGTTACAGTCATATGATCTGATGTTTCACTCCACTGAATAAACTGTAATTCGGCATTTAATCAAACATTCTCAACCTGGTCCCTTTGTTGTTTTCTGTTTGATACAAAGTTGAACAATTCCTCTGATTTGGATGAGTGTGACAGAGGTTATGACAGATTAATGTAAAAGCAAAATACTGTGGAGGCTGGAAATCTGAAATAAAAACAAAGTGCTCGGAATACTCAGCAGGTCTGGCGGCATCTGTGGAGAGAGAAGCAGAGTTAACGTTTTAGGTGTGTGACCTTTCATCAGATTAATGTACTTGTTTCCTCACATGCTGCACTGGATTTTGAACACTTCAAAGAATGTTATTGGTGCTTATTTTACATCTGTTGGGCATGTAATATGCATTGACATTATGAGAGGCTAAAGTTAAAAATCAGAAAATTATATATCCTCTTCAGTTTTGTTGAACATTAACTGAATTGATTTAATTCCAGCCAAGTTGTTAATTAAATAGCTGGATATTCTCAAGGACAATAATTGATGGGAAACTTCTAGCATCATGGCCTCTGGGATTGAAAGTGATGAAAACAATTATAGGAGCAACATAGTTAGGAGCAGCAGAGTCTGGTCAGTGCTGACTCCCATTGAGGCTCCCAGTATTTGCACCTGGTCAGTGCTGACCCACAGGGACCCTCCCAGTCTCTGCATTCCAGTTTCTGCAGTGTAGTGTCTGCAACCTGGCCAGTGCTGACCTATGGCCAGTTTCCCAGTGCCAGTCTCAGTGCCTCTAACAGTCAAACTGTGTTGGGCCTCAATGATGTTTCCCTGGGATAAGAGACTAATTAAACCCTTCAAAAAAAAATCAAGAATAAGCCAAATCAAACTGAAACCTGGCTTTAATAAAAGCAAAATACTGCGGATGCTGGAAATCTGAAACAAAAACAAGAAATGCTGGAATCACTCAGCAGGTCTGGCAGCATCTGTGGAAAGAGAAGCAGAGTTAACGTTTCGGGTCAGTGACCCTTCTTCGGAACCTGGCTTTGTCTTGCCTGCTGTTGCAAGAGACATTGATTCTGTGGAAGGGCCAGAAGAGGGTTGTGATATAGTACACAAGCAAAATACTGTGAATGCTGGAAATCTGAAATGAAAGCACAAAATGCTGGAAATACTGAACAGGTCAGGAAGCATCGGTGGAGAGACAAACAGCATTAATGTTTCAGGTTGATGACCTTTCAAGATCCCAGTGCTGAAATCTTTGAAACCGTGTGACTTTGAGATGTCTGCTTTATCTTTCTTCAATGGTTTCCTTTGATGGGCATCTGTTTGCTGATAATGTTTTCAATTTAAAGTTTTTAGTTACAGATTCAGTAGTTTTTATTGTTGAGCAGGATGGGTTACCCATTCTCCTGAATAGTAGGCGTTCTTCAGAGTTGGATTCCATATGCTGTGAGTAAATTTGGCATGTTATCTTCATGCCTTTAACTGAAAGAAGTTAAGATTGGCACAGGTGGATGTCAACAGGGAAATGAGTTGTGGAGGGAAAGAGGTTACCAAATTCCTGGTCAGCAAGTTGAGTTTTGAGAAGACTAAACCCAAAGAGTAGAACCGGGGTGGTGGTGGGGGGGGGGGGCACCTGCATATGGGGTGAAGGGAGGGGCTCGGCTGCAAATGGGATGAAGGGAGGGGGTCTTTCACAAATGGGGTGAAGAGAGTTCATTGTCTGCAAAAGGCCAGAGTCAGGAAATTGATGGGGGAATGGAATACAAGACTATAGGAGGATGCAGAGGTAGTGTGGGTGGAGGCCATAGAGGGGTTTGAAGTTCAGCACAAGCAGTTTAAATTTAGTATGTTGATGAGGTAGCAGGGATGGGGGTGATACATGAGAAGGAACCAGTGCGAAAGAAGATATGGATGTAGTGAGTGGAGGATGGGAGAGAAGTTCTGTTGCCTCAGATGGAAATATAAATATACCTTCCAACTAAATATTGGGAAGACTGAAGCCATTGTCTTTGGTCTATAGAACAAACTCCGTTCCCAATTACTGTTTCTATCCCCCTCCCTCGCAACTTTCTGAAGCTGAGACAGATCGTTTGCAACCTTGGTGTTGTGTTTAACCAAAGATGAGCTTCTGACCACATATCTGTTCCATCTACAAGACTGCCTACTTCCACCTCTGTAACATCACCCAATTTCGACTCTGCCTCAGCTCATCTGCTGCTGAAACCCTCATCCAAGCCTTTGTTACCTCTTGATTTAATTATTCCAGTGCACTCTTGGCCAGCCTCTCATCTTCCACCTTCCATAAATGTAAGCTTATCCAAAACTCTGCTGCCTCTATCTCAACTTGCATTGTCTTGTTCACCCATCATCCCTGTTCTTGCTGACCTGCACTGGCTCCTGGTCTGCCAGCACCTCAATTTTAAAATCCTCATCCTTGTTTTCAAATCCCTCCATGGCTTCACCCCTGCCCTATCTTTGTAATCTCTTTCAGCCCTATAAGCCTTCAAAATCTCTGCCATTCTCCAATTCTGACATCATGTGCATCCCAGAATTTAATTGCTCCACCTTTGGCAGCTGTGCTTTCAGCTGCTTTAGCCCTAAGGTCTGAAACTCCCTACTTAAATCTTTCTGCCTCTACATCTCTCTACTCCTTTACAATGGCCCATAAAACTTACCTCTGACCAAGCTTTTGATCTATCTGCCCTGATATCTCCTCCTGTGGCATGGTGTCAAAATTTTTATTGATAATGTTCTTCTTAAATCCCTATGGATGCTTTGTCACGTTACAGGTGCTTTATGAATGCAAGTTGTTGTAGTGTTCTGGTGCTGGATAGGATGATGGGTTTGATTCTCAGGATAGTCTCACTCAGTGTTGGTGAATGTGAAGGATAAAGTTGGAAAGAAGCAGAATTTATGGCTTTGGTCTTACTAATATACAAAGTGTTGTCCAAATTTGCAGGTGATGCTACAATAGGAGGCACAGTAAACAATTTGGAAGACCAAAGGAAGCTGCAAGGGGACATAGTTAAGATCGTGGAATGGGCAAAAAAGTTGCAGATGGAATTCAGTGTCTGTAAATGTGATGCATGTTGCTAATTTAGATAAGGCAAAGCTGGGTGATGTGGAAGAGCAGTGTGATTTAGGAGTTCAGGTTTAGGAGACATTAAAAGCAGCACCTAAATGGGTGAGGCCTGAAAAAACTAATAGAATTCTGGGATTTACGACAAAAGGCGTAGATTATAGAAGTCCAGATGCAATTGTGAATTTGGAGTTGGGTTTGGAGATGGAATACTGAGCACAGTTTTCAGTTCCATTTGCAACTGCTCAGATAATGAAGCAGTTTGTGCCCACATGTAGTAAGATCGGAACAACTTTTTAGGCTTGGACTGAAAGGTGACACCTAACATTCGCGCCACATAAAGCTAAGCAATGACCATCTCCGACAAGAGAGAGTCTAACCACATCCCCATGACATTCAATGGCATAAAATTGAAACCCCCCCCTTATCCCTATCAACATGCTGGGGCTCACCAGTGACCAGAATCTTAACTGGTTGAGCCACATATATACTGTGGCTGCAAGAGCAGATCAGAAAAAAATGACATGCATTTATATGGCGTTTTTAATGCCCAGCGGATGTCTCAAAGCACTTTACAACCAATGAAGTACTTTTGAAGTATAGTCACTGTTGTAATGTAGGAAATGCGGCAGCCAATTTGCACACAGCAAGCTCCTACAGACAGCAATGTGATAATGATTTCTGACGTCAGCTCTGCTACTCATGTGTTCCCCTCTCGTCCCTGTGCTCGCTGACCTGCATTGGCTCCCAGTCTCTTCCTTGTTTTCAAATCTCTCCAACTCCTCGCCCCTCCTTATCTCTGAAATCTCCTCCAGTCCCACAGCCCTCCAAGATATCTGCGGTCTTCTAATTCTGGCCTCTTATGTATTCCTGATTTTAATCAATGCACCATTGGTGGCTGTGCCTTCATTTGGCTAGGCCTCAAGCTCTGGAATACCCTCTCTATACCTCTGTGCCTTTCCATCTCGCTTTCCTTCTTAAAGGTACTCCTTAAAAAAAAACCTCCTGCTTTGATTAAGCTTTTGGTCCTCTGACTAATATCTCCTTTTGTGGCTCGGTGCAATACTTTGCTTTATAATGCTCCTCAGAGGTGCCTTGGGATGTTTTATTACGTTAAAGGCGCTATATGAATATAAGTTGTTGTTAATTGAAGGATAAATATTGGCCAGGACACTGGGGATAACTCCTCTACCCTTCTTCGCAATAGTGGCATGAGATCTTTTACATCCACCTGAGAGGGCAAACGGGGCCTCAGTTTAATGTCTCATCTGAAAGACAGCACTCCAGAAGTGCAGTAGTCCCCTAGTTCTGCACTGGAGTGTCAAACTTGATTTTTGTGCTCAAGTCCTGGAGTGGGACTTGAACGTGCAACTTTGTGACTTGGAGGGGAGAGCTCTACCAAGAGGCTGGGTATTCTGTGGTGAGTGACTTATCTCCTGATGTCTTAAAGCCTTTCCACAATCTACAAGGCTCAAGTCAGGACTGTGAAGGAATAGTCTCCACTTGCCTGGTGAATGCAGCTCCAACAACACTTGAGAAGTTTGACATCATCCAAGATGTAGCAGCCGGCTTGATTGGCACCCTACCCACCACCTTAAACGTTCATTCACTCCTAAAAGGACAAGGGCAGCAGATGCTTCAGAACACCACCACTTTCTAGTTCCTTTCCAAGTCGTACATCATTGTGACTTGGAAATATATCGCCATTCCTTCATTGTCACTAGGTCAAAATCCTGGTACTCCCTCCCTAACAGAACTGTGGGAGTACCTTCACCACACAGACTGCTGAGGCCCTGAGGTCTGGAAGTCCCTTCCTTAACCTGTCTGCCTTTATACCTTTCTCTCACCCTTTAAGATATTACTTAAAATCTACCTCTTTGACCAAGCTTTTGGCCATTTGACTAATATCTCCTTATGTGTCTAGGTGTCATATTTTGTTTGATAATGTTCCTGTGATGCGCCTTGGGATGTTTTACTATGTTAAAGACACTATACAATTGCAAGTTATTGTTATATGGAGAGAGATAAAGGAGAGTTAAATCTTGCTATCATCACTGTACATGTGGAATCTGACAACAACGCCTGTGGATGATGTCGCTGTAAAACAGTGTGGCGGCCACTAGTAGGGTGCTAATGGATCTAGCCTTTGGGAACTGGTCTCTGTCACTGATTGTCTGTTCCCGTCCTCCAGTCTCTGACTTGGAGGTAACCGATTAACTGGGGTGGTGAATTGGTTAGGAGTAGGGATAATGGATATGTTATAATCCCCGTGGAGATCAACAAACCAAAAGAACCAAATTTACCAAATGACTCCGATAAAAAAAACAAAAGGTCAAGAGTTCACTGTTGAAAGGTCGCAGACCTCACCTACAACTGGAAGCATCTCCTCTATGTCTACCCTATCAAACACTTTCATAATCTTAAAGACCTCTATTGCCGCTCACTCTTTTTTCCAGAGAACAGAGCCCCAGCCTGTTCAATCTTTCCTGATAATTATAACCTCTCAGTTCTGGTATCATCCAAGTAAATCCTTTTTGCACCTTCTCCTGTGCCTCCATATCCTTTTTATAATATGGAGACTAGAACTCTGCACAGTCCTTCAAGTATCAACTCACAAGGTTCTGTACAATAATATAAAAGCAAAATACTGCAGATGCTGGACATCTGAAATAAAAACAAGAAATGCTGGAAATACTCAGCAGGTCTGCAGCATCTGTGGAGAGAGAAGCAGAGTTAACGTTTCAGGTCACTGTTGAAGGATCACTGACCTGACCTGACCTGAAACGTTAACTCTGCTTCTCTCTCCACAGATGCTGCCTGACCTGTTGAGTATTTCCATCATTTTCTGTTTTTATTTCAGGTTTCCTTTTCATAACTTTTACTTTAACAATCAAACCAAAATCAATACAAATTAGACATGAATTAGCAGACAAATCACAGTCAATATATATATATTACAAATTACACATTAACTATCAGATACACAAAGATAGATCTCAGGGATTTACTGGGCAGTCCACTCGGCATATGTGTTACCAATTACAGCCACAAAGTTCTTCAAAGCTCTGAACTTCCTCGTGTAGATCTCCAGCTTTATCCTTTCAAGATGTAGCCACCGATTCTTATTTGACAGCAGTTCCCCTTCAACACGAACTCCACGGGCATGGTCTTCCCCAAAATGGCGCACGTCTTCAGAACCTCCTCAGCTCTGCTCACGACAGTCTTATGTTACCTTTATCCGAGCTCCTTAGTGACAACCCTATGCACTGTATGGCTGGGTCTGGTTACTCAGTTACCTTAAGTAACAGAAATAGTTGCTGCAACTCGTATTTGCCTATTCCCAGCTCCTGGATCCAGCTTTCACTTTCTTCAGCCTGCCTGCACTGCACGCCTGCATGATCTGAGCTTGGATGGCTCTGTGTCTTTTAATCTGGTTCCAGCCAGTTTCTGTTTCCACAGAAACCTGAAGTTTTAGTTTCCCTTTCAGTTAGGGTCCATCTCAAAAAAAACAAGTTGACTGGTGACGCTAAGTTAGGTTGCACACCCAAGTACTGTAGCTGAGAGTAGAAAGTTGCAAAGGGACATTGGTAGATTAAGTGAGTAAGCAAAACTGTGACATAAGATTTCTCAGTACCTAATAGTATTTTCTAAATAAATAGAAGTTAGTAATTGTGGAGAAGCAGAGAGATTTAGGTGTCTACGTATAGAAATCAGTAAAAGTTAGTGGACAAGTGCAAAAAATAGTTTAAAAGGAATATTGGCCTTTATCTCAAGAGGACTGGAATACAAAGGGCTGGAAGTTATATTGCAGTTGTATAGAAGCCTGGCTTAGACTCCATTTAGAGTCCTGGGCACCATGCCTCAGGAAAGATATATTGGCCTTGTATTGGTTCATGTATGAGGTCAGTTTGCACAGAGCAGCTTCGATTCCCTTGAATGTAAAAGATTGAGGTGAGCTTTTTGAGATTTTAATATTATTAAAGGATTTGATAGAGTAGACAGAAACTAATTCCTTTGGTGGGGGAATTCCGAACAAGAGAGCATAAAATTAAAGCTAGGCCTTTCGGGGTGATGTAAGAAAACACTTCACACAAAAGGTAGTGAAAATCTGCTACTCTTCCCTTAAGGCTGGGGGTCAATTGAAAAGTTCAAAACTGAGGTTTATATATTTTTGAGAGACTGGATATTAAGCATTCCAGAACCAAGGCACGTAGATGGAGTTAAGGTACAGATCAGCCACAAACTAATTGAATGGTGGAACAGGCTTGAGGGGTTGAATGGCCTACTGCTTCCTATTTTCCTTCCTGTCAGGGAAATTAACCCATTGACTCCTCAGCTGCTGGAAATATATTAATTGTTTTTTGGAAGTGGAAAGCAGCTACTCACTTCCAGCCAGGAGCTCTTTGTTCTTGCCACAGAAGTTGATAGGTAAATTGGCCATTATAAATTGTCACTAGTATAGGTAGGTGGTAGGGAAATATAGGGACAGGTGGGGATGTTTGGTAGGAATATGGGATTAGTGTAGGATTAGTATAAATGGGTGGTTGATGGTCGGCACAGACTCGGTGGGCCGAAGGGCCTGTTTCAGTGCTGTATCTCTAATCTAATCGCCTACCACCTACCACAGTGTGCCTGAGAGTTTGCTCATCTCTGCAAGTGGCCTTGCATTTCTCCCCCTTAAGTCAACTGAGCATGTAAAATGTTGGCGCGGGCTTGCTGTTAATCACTGCATCCATGCTGTTGGTACAGTTCTGTGTAATTGCAGCCAGTAGGTTTGATGTTGTGAGATGCAGGGTGACAATCTGGTTAGTTTTGTAGTGTACTTTGGATCTGAATGAAAGGGCTGACACTTGGCTGACAGGGCATCAATGCATGCTTTGGGATTTCGACTTGTACCCAGACTCCATTCCTGTCCCTCTGACCCAATTAAAGTGTTTGTGTTGCAGCAACTTTAGTGATCAGAGCTTCAGAAATTGGACAACTGGCACTTGCCTTGGAGCACATGATCTAACCTGGTCCTTTCTGTCTTGACAGTCTCCTTGTACTAAAGGTAACTTGTGGCCAGTGTTATATTCTGTAGTTCTCTTAGCCATTTATCTTTGGCTGATGTATGCAGGTACATGTACAATGATCTGTGTTAAAAGGACATTCTCTTCTTGGATTTTGATGTTCAGGGTGCCGGATATTTGTGCTGGACAGTGAGAAAGAAAGACTTGCATTTACATAGCACCTTTTATGACCACAGAACATCCCATGGAGCTTTACAGTCAATTACTTTTGAAGTGTAGTTACTGTTGTAATGTAGGAAACAAAGCAGCTGATATGCGCACAGTGAGCTCCCATAAACAGCAATGTGATAATGACCAGTTCATTTGTTTTTATGACATTGATTGAGGGATAAATATTGGCCAACACCCCAGGGATAACTTCCCTGCTTTTCTTCAAGATAGTGCCATCTTTTATGTCTTTCGGGCGCTAAGTGCTAGTGTCAAGTATTCTCAGGTTAGCAATTGTTGTGACCTCAGTAGAGACCATTGCCTTTAAAGCAAGAGATATGAACTCCCCAGACTGATTAAAGAATTATATGACAATATTTCACATTTTAAGACTTTTACTATAACAACTAAACAAAAAAAGTGTTTTCATCAAAATGGTATCCTTGCAGTTAAAAGTCCCAAACTCTTCCCAGTTGCAATGGTTGGATCTCCCAGTGTCCTTATCAAAGTCCACGTTCTCTGCTGACTTCTTCCAAGCACATTCGAATGGTTTGCTGTTAATAGGCCACCCTGTTGGTCTTCTATCCCCCACAAACCACAACTTTCGAATCAGCTTCAAGTCTTAGCAGCCTTTGGTGTATCGGTGATCTGAGAGCAGCTGTTTCTCTCTGTCTCTCTCTCTCTCTCTCTCTGTCTTCAGGCTGCACAGCTCTGTTTGCTGATCTTCCTTTCTTCTTTTCAGCCTGCCTCCTGATGTAGGAAAGCCTAATGAATTTATCCAGATCAGGAAGTCAGTCGTCTTTTGCCTTTACAGTTCTCGGGGACCATAAGTGTAATCATCGCAAAACCACCTGGGCCTTTCCTTTGTTTCCAGGTGTTAACAATTGTGACTTGCATTTGCATTTCAGCGCCCCTGTCTCCCTGTTTACCATCTGTGTGTCTGGGAGAACGAAACCCATTGTCCTTCAGGTGTTGCAACCTTGCACCCTGCTATCCTTCTTTGATCTGGGGTTTTTGTTTCCATGGTAACCAAGACCCCTGGCTTGCCACTAGGCAGAATTGGTGTGAGGTTACATAGCTCCTCCGAATATCCATTTTACACTGCATTAAAGATCGCAGTTTTTAAAACATAACCATTCTTAAAAAGTCCAGCGTTCATAACACAGTGCGAAGCAAAACTCCCTCTATTGTATGCAAACAATGTGGCTCTGGCCCTACCTCAGAGGAGGGCCTCCTACTGCATTGTAAATGTCCTCACATCCTGTGACCTCTGAGTGAGATTCTTCAAAAAAGGAGAGAAGGATAAATTACACCAGAAATTAAAGGCTAGTCAATTTAACATTGGTGGTGGGACAGCTTTTAAGAAACTAAGCCGGGAGAAAATTAATAACCATTTGGACAATCATATCCTAATAAAGGAGTACCAGCATGGATTTGTTGAGGGCAAATCATGTTTGGCTAACTTGATTGAGTTCTTTGACGTATCGTAGAGGGTGGATGAAACAGTGCAGTTGATGTTGTGCTTGATGTGTTTTAAGGGCAGTAGAGAAATGGTGTTGGGGAAATTTATGGGATTGAAAGCCAATAAATCCCCAGGGCCTGATTGTATGTACCCAGAGTACTTAAGGAAGTGGCCCTAGAAATAGTGGATGCATTGGTGGCCATCTTCCAAGATTCTCTGGACTCTGGAACTGTTCTTACAGATTGGACGGTAGCTAATGTAACTCCCCTATTTAAAAAGGGAGGTAGAGAGAAAGCAGGGAATTAGAGACCAGACAGCCTGGTGTCAGTAGTGGGGAAAATTCTAGAGTCCATTATCAAAGATTTTATAGCAGAGCACTTACAGAACAGTGGTCGATGGATTTACGAAAGGGAAATCATGCTTGACAAATCTACTAAAATTCTTCGAGGATGTAACTAGTAGAGTTGATGAGGGGGAGCCAGTGAATGTGGTTTATTTGGGCTTTCGACAAAGTACCCCATAAGAGATTAGCGTGTAAAATTAAAGTGCATGGGATTGGGAGTAGTGTATTGCGATGGATAGAAAATTGGTTGGCAGACAGGAAACAAAGAGTAGGGATAAATGGATCTTTTTCCGAATGGCAGGCAGTGACTAGTGGGGTACAGCAGGGTTCGGTGCTAGGACCCCAGCTATTCACAATAAATATTAATGATTTAGATGAGGGAACTAAATGTAATATCTCCAAATTTGCAGATGACACAAAACTGGGTAGGAGGGTGAGTTGTGAGGAGGATGCAGAGAGGCTTCAGGGTGATTTGGACAAGTTGAGTGAGTTGGCTAATGCATGGCAGATGCAGTATAATGTGGATAAATGTGAGGTTATCCACTTTGGTAACAAAAACAGGAAGGCAGATTATTATCTGAATCGCTATAAACTGAGAGAGGGGAATATGCAGCCAGACCTGAGTGTTCTCATACACCAGTCACTGAAGGTAAGCATGCAGGTGCAAGAAGTGATAAAAAAGGCAAATGGTATGTTGGCCTTCATAGCGAGAGGATTCGAATACAGAAACAGGGATGTCTTGCTGCAATTATACAGGGCCTTGGTGAGGCCACACCTGGATTATTGTGTGCAGTTTTGGTCTCCTTATCTGAGGAAGGATGTTCTTGCTGTAGAGGGAGTGCAGCGAAGGTTTACCAAACTGATTTCCTGGGATGGTGGGACTGACGTATGAGGAGAGATTGAGTCAGTTAGGATTATATTCGCTGGAGTTCAGAAGAGTGAGGGGGGAATCTAATAGAAACCTATAAAATTCTAACAGGACTTGACAGGGTAGATGCAGGAAGGATGGTCCCAATGGTGGGGGAGTCCGGATCCAGGGGTCACAGTCTCAGGATATGGGGTAAACCTCTCAGGACTGAGATGAGGAGAAATCTCTTCACCCAGAGAGTGGTGAACCTGTGGCATTCACTATCACAGAAAGCAGTTGAGGCCAAAACATTGTATGTTTTCAAGAAGGAGTTAGATATAGCTTTTGGGTCTAAAGGGATCAAAGGGTATGGGGCGAAAGTGGGAACTGGTTACTGAGTTGGATGATCAGCCGTAATCATAATGAATGGCGGAGCAGGCTCGAAGGGCCGAATGGCCTACTCTTGCTCCTATTTTCTATGTTTCTATACAAAATTGGTTAAGGGATAGAAAACAGAGCATTGTGGTGAATGGTTGTTTTGCAGACTGGAGGGAAGTATACAGTGGAATTCCTCAAGCTTCAGTACTAGGATACTTCTGATAGACACGTAGGGGTACAGGGCATAATTTCAAAAATTACAAATCACACAAAATTTGGAAATGCAGTAAAGAGTGAGGAAGATAATAATAGACATCAAGAGGACTTGAACTGGCTGTTGGAATGGGCAAACACTTGGCAGGTGAAATTCATAAATATATAGGGACAGGAGTAGACCATTCAGCCCCTCGAGCCTGATCCACCATTCAGTAAGATCATGGCTGATCTGCGACCTAAAGCCATATATCCGTCTTTACCCCGTATCCCTTAATACCTTTGGTTAACAAAGATCTATCAATCTCAGATTTAAAATTAACAATTGATCTAGCATCAATTGCCATTTGCGGAAGAGAGTTCCAAACCTCTTCTACCTTTTGTGGGTAGGAGTGTTTCCTAATTTCACTCCTGAGAGGTCTGCCACTTATTCTTAGACCATTCTTCCTCGTCCTAGACTCCAAAACTAGCATAAATAGTTTTTCTCTATCCATCCCATCTGTTCTCCTTAATATCTTGAAAACCGATCAAATCACCCCCTTAACCTCCTAAACTCCAAGGAATACAAACCTCGTGTCATTTATTCTTGTAAGTTAACCCTTGGAGTCCAGATATCCTTCTGGCAAATCTATACTGCACTCCCTGCAAGGCCAGTATATCCTTCCTGGTGTCCAGAACTGCTCACAGTATTCCATGCATTGTCTAATTAGGGCTTTGTATAACTGAAGCCTGAATTCTATCCTCTTGTATTCTAGTCCTCTAGATATAAAGTCCAGCATTCCACTAGCCTTTTTGATTATTTTCTGTACTTTTCATGATATTTTAATGATCTGTGTATTTGGACCCCCAAGTCTCTTTGGATCTCCACAGTTTCTAGCTTTTCACCATTTAAAAGTTCCCTGTTCTAGTCTTTTTGATCCTAAATGGAAGACCTCCATTTGCCATAGTTTTGCCGATTCACTTAATCTATCAATATCTCTGTAATTTTATGCTCCCATCTACACTGCTTACAATACTGCCTTCCTTTAGATACGTGGCTTTCTATCTCATCTAAGTCGTCAATGAAACGGTGAATAGTTGAGGCCCAAACACACATCCTTGCGGGACATCACTAGTCACATATTGCCAATTACAGTACCTGCCTACCATCCCTACTAAAGGCCTGCTTGGGTCTGCAAAAAAAAAAGCCCGACCCGAGCCCGACCCGACCATCAGTTAACTTGCGTTCCTTTTTTGCTTTGTTGCTGATCTGCACAAAATATAACTGTAACAAAACCACCTTTCCAGTCCAAAAATTAAATTAACATTGGAGCCACTTACTTATGATAGAGCATGTCTGACCCGAGCCCGAATGCCGGATCCGGAAGTGCGACCCGACCTGACCCCGACACTTGTTGTCCGGTTCGGGTCGGGTAGCAGGCCTTAAGTCCCTACTCTCTGTCTCCTGCTGCTCGGTCAATTTCCTAACCAGGTCAATCAATTGCCATCAATTACATGAGCTTCAGCTTTAGCTAACAGTCTCTTATGAGGGACATTATCAAATGCCTTCTGGAAGTCTATATAAATAATATCCATAGACATTCCCTTGTTCACTACTTTGGTCACCTCTTCAAAAAATTCAGTCAGGTTTGTCTGGTGTGACCTACCCTTTGCAAATGCATTTTGGTTTTCTCTGACCAGTTGAAAATTTTCAAGGTGTTCAGTCACCCTATCCTTAATTATAGACTATAGTAATTTTCCAACATCAGATGTTAGGCTGACTGATCTATAATTCCCTGGTTTCCCTCTCACATCTTTTTAAATAGCAGAGTGACAAGCGTGATTTTTCAATCTAAAGGGATGGTTTGCGAATCAAGAGAGTTTTTTAAGATTATAGTTAGGGCATCTGCAATGTTCTCACCTAATTCCTTCAAAATACTGGGATGGAAACCATCTGGTCTTGGGGATTTGTCACTCTTTAGTGCCATTACTTTCGTCATTACTGTTATTTTGTTTATATTAATTTTGTTGAGTTTCTGTCCCTGACTCAATATTCGTTTCCTCGGGATAACTGGCATGCTGACCTCTTCCTCAATTCTAAACACTGATGCAAAGTAATTATTCAGCATGTCTGCCATTTCCTTATTTTCATTGACAATCTCAGTGTTACCAGTTTTCCAGGGGCTCACATTATTCCTGAGCACCTATTTTTTGTTAATTTTGATATCCCTTGCAAGTTTCTTTTCATACTTCCTTTTTGTAGCTCTTATTTGTCATCCATTGCTGTTCTTTGTATCTTTCCCATTTGCCAGCATCAATGATATTTGATGTGTTTTTGTATGCCTTTTCTTTTAGTTTTCTGGTGTTCCTTACCTCTCTGTCCTCCATGGCTGATTTATTTGGCTAGTAGTGCTCTTTCTCTTTGAGATATAAACTAGTTCTGCATTACATTAAATTTTTTTTTTGAACAGCTCCCACTGATCTTCTGTCATTTGTAGATTTGCCCAGTTTACAGCATAGTTTCTGTCTCATTTCATTGAAGTCAGCCTTACCTAAATCTAGAAACTTAGTAGCTGTTTTGTATTTTTCCCTTTCAACTACTGTGTTGCACTTGATCATATTATGTTCGGTATTAAATAAATGTTTATGCACTGTTAGGCTGTTAACTAAATTTGGCTCATTATAAATCTAATATGACGTGCCCTCTTGTTGAATCCTGGACACATTCAAGAAATTCACTACCTTTCTGACATGTACAGTCCTGGTAGCAGTACATCGTACCTGTTGAATTGGATCAGTTTCTGTGGATCGTACCTAGGTTTTCCTTAGTCTACATACTATCGGTCGCACTAATCCTATTCTGAATGTGCACCCCTCTACAAGGTGTGACTGAGGCCTGGAGCAAACTGTCCAGGTACTGCTCCCCTCCCTTATGCGTCGAAGTGTCTCCAACTCTCACTTCAGTGAGACGGAGACATCTACTGCAGATGTATTCCCTCAGCGCAATAGTGATGTCCACCATCTCCTGCATACTGCAGTGTAGTCACACAACCTGCCATATCTTAGTCTAGATTATTTATATTATTTAAGTTGTAAGATTTTTTCGACACACTAACTTGCACTAAGCACTAAAACACTGGGCATAAATTTTAAATACTTATTGCCTCAAGCTTACAAGAGGCAAGCCAAGTACCGGAGGCAAAAGTGCAGCAACTCCTTTCCCCTGCACAGAATTCCCACTCTCACCAAATTCACAACTTTTATACTCAATTTACGCTGCACTCCTTTTACACCACTCTGTGCGACCATTCAACAAGGAAAAATGTGAGGTAGCATGTTTTGATAGGAAGGATTAGCAGAGACAATACAAGCTTAATGGTACAATTTTCAAGGGCGTGCAAGAACAGGGAGATCTTGGGGGTGTTTGTGCACAAATCTTTGAACGCAGTTTAACAAAACAGCTAATAAAGTATAAGACACTCTTGGCTTGGTAAAATAATGGAATAGGATATAAAAGTAATGGTATTATGGTAAACCTAAATAAAGCACTAGATCAACCACAGCTTGATTATGTTCCCCAGTTCTGGGCACCTTACTTTAGAAAGGATGTGAAGTCTTTGGCAAGGGTACAGAAGAGATTGACTAGAAAGGTTCCAAGGATGAGGGATTACAGTTATGTGGATATACTAGCGAAGTTGTGTTTTTGTCCTTAGAGCAGAGCAGTGTAAAAGGAGATTTGATAGAAGCGTTTAAAATCATGAAGGGTTTACATAGAGTAAATAAAGATGAATGGTTTCCAATGGCCTAAAGGTCGATAACTAGAGGGCACAGACTTAAGGTGATTGGCAAAAGAACCAGAGGTGGCATGAGGAATAACTATGCGACGAGCGGTTCATGATTTGGAATGCTTTTTCTGATAGGGTGGTGGATGCATAGCCTTCAAAAGAGAATTGGATAAATACTTGAAGGGGAAAATATTGCAGGCAGGTGGGAAAAGAGCAGGGGAGTGACACAAACTGGATTGCTGTTCAAAAGAGCTAGCGATGGGCTGAATAGCCGCCTTCTGTGCTGTCCTATGATTCTCTGAGTACCAATCATTGGCAAATGATGTACCTTTTTGTGCTATGATCCCACTAGGAATTAGATTCTTCTTTGGCCTCCTTATCTCGAGAGACAATGGGTAAGCGACTGGAGGTGGTCAGTGGTGTGTGGAGCAGCGCCTGGAGTGGCAATAAAGGCCAATTCTAGAGTGGCAGGCTCTTCCACAGGTGCTGCAGAAAAATTTGTTTGTCGGGGCTGTTACACAGTTGGCTCTCCCCTTGCGCTTTTGTCTTTTTTCCTGCCAACTGCTAAGTCTCTTTGACTCGCCACACTTTAGCCCCGCCTTTATGACTGCCCGCCAGCTCTGGCGAACGCTGGCAACTGACTCCCACGACTTGTGATCAATGTCACAGGACTTCATGTCGCGTTTGCAGACGTCTTTGAAGCGGAGACATGGATGGCCGGTGGGTCTGATACCAGTGGCGAGCTCGCTGTACAATGTGTCTTTGGGGATCCTGCCATCTTCCATGCGGCTCACATGGCCAAGCCATCTCAAGCGCCGCTGACTCAGTAGTGTGTATAAGCTGAGGATGTTGGCCGCCTCGAGGACTTCTGTGTTGGAGATACGGTCTTGCCACCTGATGCCAAGTATTCTCCGGAGGTAGCGAAGATGGAATGAATTGAGACGTCGCTCTTGGCTGACATACGTTGTCCAGGCCTCGCTGCCATAGAGCAAGGCAGTGAGGACACAGGCTTGATACACTCGGACTTTTGTGTTCCATGTCAGTGCGCCATTTTCCCACACTCTCTTGGCCAGTCTGGACATAGCAGTGGAAGCCTTTCCCATGCGCTTGTTGATTTCTGCATCGAGAGACAGGTTACTGGTGATAGTTGAGCCTAGGTAGGTGAACTCTTGAACCGCTTCCAGAGCATGGTCACCAATATTGATGGATGGAGCATTTCTGACATCCTGCCCCATGATGTTCGTTTTCTTGAGGCTGATGGTTAGGCCAACATCATTGCAGGCAGCCGCAAACCTGTCAGTGAGACTCTGCAGGCACTCTTCAATGTGAGATGTTAAAGCAGCATCGTCAGCAAAGAGGAGTTCCCTGATGAGGACGTTTCGTACTTTGGACTTCGCTCTTAGACGGGCAAGGTTGAACAACCTGCCCCCTGATCTTGTGTGGAGGAAAATTCCTCCTTCAGAAGACTTGAACGCATGTGAAAGCAGCAAGGAGAAGAAAATCCCAAAAAGTGTGGGTGCGAGAACACAGCCCTGTTTCACGCCACTCAGGATAGGAAAGGGTTCTGATGAGGTGCCGCCATGTTGAATTGTGCCTTTCATATTGTCATGGAATGAGGTGATGATACTTAGTAGCTTTGGTGGACATCCGATCTTTTCCAGTAGTCTGAAGAGACCACGTCTGCTGATGAGGTCAAAGGCTTTGGTGAGATCACTGAAAGCAATATAGAGGGGCATCTGTTGTTCGCGACATTTCTCCTGTATCTGGCGAAGGGAGAACAGCATGTCAACGGTCGATCTCTCTGCACGAAAGCCACACTGTGCCTCAGGGTAGACACGCTCGGCCAGCTTCTGGAGCCTGTTCAGAGTGACTCGAGCAAAGACTTTCCCCACTATGCTGAGCAGGGAGATTCCACGGTAGTTGTTGCAGTCACTTCGGTCACCTTTGTTTTTATAGAGGGTGATGATATTGGCATCGCGCTTGTCCTGAGGTACTGCTCCCTCGTCCCAGCAGAGGCATAGCAGTTCATGTCGTGCTGAGAGTATAGCAGGCTAGGCAGTCTTGATTATTTCAGAGGTAATGCTGTCCTTCCCAGGGGCTTTTCCGATGGCTAGAGAATCAATGGCATCACTGAGTTCCGATTTTGTTGGCTGCATGTCCAGCTTATCCATGAATGGCAGAGGCTGGGCTGCATTGAGGGCGGTCTCAGTGACAACATTCTCCCTGGAGTACAGTTCTAGGTAGTGCTCAACCCAGCGGTCCATTTGTTTGCGTTGGTCAGTGATTATGTCCCCTGATTTAGATTTGAGGGGGGCGATCTTCTTGATGGTTGGCCCAAAAGCTCTCTTAATGCCATCAAACATTCCTCTGATGTTTCCGGTGTCTGAGGCCAGCTGAATATGACTGCATAGGTGTTGCCAGTAGTCATTTGCGCAGCACCTGGCTGTTCTTTGTGCAGTGCTTCTGGCTGCTTTAAGTGCTACGGATGTTAACTCGCTGGGGGCTTTCTTGTAGTTCAACAGTGCAGGAATTAGATTAAAACTGGCCAAACAGTTCATGTAGGACCTTCAAGTAGACTGAGGGAACTTTCTTCCCTGGGCTTGGACTCAGAGGCGAAATGGCACTGAGTGCTGTTGGAGGGTACAGAGTGTGAAGAAGGGAGTTTGGTAAGGAGGGGAAATATAACTTAAGAAAAAAATAAATTTGAGTGCATAGAGTGTAATGTGGGAGTTTGGTGCGTAAGGTGCTCCTTTCTTTTTCTTCTACCTTTTTTCAGCCTCCAGTAGCTGCCTCTCTCTTTGGTACAGGAAAAGAAGCTAATTAGTGAGTAACTCGTAGGTTATTCTACTTCTCATTGTAATAAGTTTTTAAAGTTACGGTATGGTAGGTCAGCTTGGCAAAATGTAATGTACGTTCTGTGGTATGTGGGAAGTCATGGACGCATCACGTGTCCTAGCCGAACTCATCTGCGGGAAGTGTCACCGGCTGCAGAAGCTTGAGTTCCGGGTTTCGGAACTCGAGCAGTGGCTGGAGTCACTGTTGTGCATCTGCGAGGCAGAGGACCACCTGGATAGCACGTTTAGGGAGGTGGTCACACCGCAGGTTAGGAGCAGGCAGGCAGAGAGGGAATGGGTGATCGCCAGGCAGTCTAAGAGAACTAGGCAGGCAGTGCAGGAGTATCTTGCTTGCTAATCGGTTTTCCATTTTGGATACTGGTGAGAACGATGGTTCCTCAGGGGAGTGCAGCCAGCGCAAAGTCCGTGGCACCACGGGTGGCTCAGCTGCTCAGGAGGGAAGGAAGAAGAGTGGAAGAGCAATAGTGATAGGGGATTCAGTAGTTAGGGGATCAGACAGGTGTTTCTGTAAAAGTAAAGGTGACTCCAGGATGGTGTGTTGCCTCCCTGGTGCCAGGGTCAAGGATGCCATGGAGCGGCAGCAGGACATTCTTCTAGGGGACGGTGAGCAGCCAGAGGTCGTGGTATCAATGACATAGGTAGGAAGAGGGATGAGGTCCTGAAAGCAGATTTTAGGGAGTTAGGAAGGAAATTAAAAAGCAGGACCTCAAAAGCAATAATCTCAGGATTACTTCCACTGCATAGGAATAAGAGGATTGATCGATTGAACATGTGGCTAGAAAGATGATGTAGGAGGGAGGGGATCAGATTTCTGAGATATTGGGACCGGTTCTGGGGCAGATGGGACCTGTAAAAGATGGACGGGCTACATCTTAACAGGACCGGCAATAACATCCTCGCAGGGAGATTTGCTAGTGCTGTTTGGGAGGGTTTAAACTAGCTGGGGGGGATGGGAAGCTGAGGGGTAGCTCAAATTGGAAGGAGTAAAACTGGTAACAGGAGGTAGAAAACTAGCAAGCGACATTAGAAGGCAGGCGAAACTAAGGCAAGCATTAACTAGGCTTAGACCACAGAATAAAGTCAAGAAGACAAGGTTAAGGGCACTCTACCTGAATGCACGCCGCATTCGCAACAAGGTAGATGATTTAAAGGCCCAAATAGAGGTAAATGGGCATAATCTAATTGCCATTACGGAAACGTGGCTACAGGGTGACCAAGACTGGGAACTGAATATTCAAGGATGTTCAACATTTAGGAAAAAGGAAAAGGAGGTGGTGTTGTGCTGATAAAGGATGGGATCAGTACATTAGTAAGGCAGGATCTCAGATCAGAAGAACAAAATGTGGAATCCATTTGGATGGAGCTAAGAAACAGCAAGGGGTAGCAAACATTGGTAGGAGTTGTTTATAGGCCACCAAACAGTAGTGATAGTGTGAGGCATAGTATTAATCAGGAGATTAGAGAAGCATGTAGCATGGGTAATACAGTAATTGTGGGTGACATCAATCGGCATATTTTATTCTATTCATTTTTTATTCAGAGATACAGCACTGAAACGGCCCTTCGGCCCACCAAGTCTGTGCCGACCAACAACCACCCATTTATACTAATCCTACATATAAACTGGATAAATGTAATGAACACGAATGCTGTGGAGGACGAGTTTCTGGAGTGTGTTAGGGATGGTTTTCCAGAACAGTATGTTGAGGAACCGACTAGAGTACAGACTATTTTAGATCTAGTATTATGTAATGAGAAAGGGCTAATGAATTAATCTTGGTGTAAAAGAATCTTTAGGGATGAGTGACCATAATATGATAGAATTTTACATGATGTTTGAAAGTGAGGTACCTCAATCTGAAGTTAGGGTGTTAAATTTGAATAAAGGTAATTATAAAGATAGAGGGCCAAATTGGCTGAGGTGGATTGAGAAAATACATTAAAAGGTATGACAGTACATAGGCAATGGATAGTCTTTAAAGAAATATTACATAGTTTACAGCAACTATACATTCCTTCATGGCACAAAAACCCAAAAGTAAAGGCAGTCAACCGTGGATAACAAAGGAAGTTAAGGATTGTATAAGATTAAAAGGAAAGGACAATAAAGTTGCCAGAAATAGTGGTCCTGAATGGTGTCGAGCTCCTTGAGTGTTGTTGGAGGTGCACCCATCCAGGCAACTGGAGAGTATTCTATCACATTCCTGACTTGTCCTATTGTAGATGGTGAACAGGCTTTGGGGAGTCAGGAGGTGAGTTACTCGCCGCAGGATTCCTAGCCTCTGACCTGCTGTTATAGCCACGGTATTTATATAGTTACTCCAGTTCAGTTTCTGGTCAATGGTAGCCCCTAGGATGTTGATCTGGGGGATTCAGCGATCGTAATGGCATTCAATGTCAAGGGGAGATGGTTAGATGTTGCAGATGGACATTGCCTGGCACTTGTGTGGCGTTAATGTAACTTGGCACTTATCAGCCCAAGCCTGGATATGGTCCAGGTCTTTCTGCATGTGGGTAGGGACTGCTTCAATATCTGAGGAGTAGCGAATGGTGCTGAACATTGTGCAATTATCAGCGAACAACCCCACTTCTGACCTTATGATGGAGGGAAGGTCATTGATGCCGCAGCTGAAGATGGTTGGGCCTAGGACACTACCCTGAGGAACGCCTGCAGTGATCTCCAGGAGCTGAGATGATTGACCTCCGACAACCACAATCATCTTCCTTTGTGCTAGGTATGACTCCAACCAGCAGAGTCTTCCACCCCACCCAATTCCCCTTGACTCCAGTTTTGCTAGGGCTCCTTGATGCCATACACGATCAAATGCCGCCTTGATGTCAAAGGCAGTCGCTCAACCTCACCTCTTGAGTTCAGCTCTTTTGTCCATGTTTGAACCAAGGCTGTAATGAGGTCAAGAGCTGAGTGACCCGGGCGGAACCCAAACTGAATGTCACTGAGCAGGTTACTGCTAAACAAGTGCTGCTTGATAGCATTGTTGACAACACCTTCCATCACTTTGCTGATGATCGAGAGTAACCTGATGGTGCGGTAACTGGCCGGATTGGATTTGCCCTGCTTTTTGTGTACAGGACATACCTGGGCAATTTTCCACAATGCCGGGGAGATGCCAGTGCTGTAACTGTACTTGAAAGCTTGGCTAGGGGCTCAGCTAGTTTTGGAGCACAGGTCTTCACTACTATTGCCAGAATGTTGTCATGGCCCATAGCCTTTACATTATCCAGTGCCTTCAGTCGTTTTTTGATATCACGCGGAGTGAATCGATTGACTGAAGACTGGCATCTGTGATGCTGGGGACTTAAGCATAAGGCCGAGTTAGCACTTCTGGCTGAAGTTGGATGCAAATGCTTCAGCCTTATCTTTTGCACTACTGTGCTGGGCTCCCCCATCATTGAGGATGGGGATATTTGTGGAGCCACCATCTCCAGTTGTTTAATTGTCCACCACCATTCACGGCTGGATGTGGTAGGACTTCAGAGCTTAGATTTGATCCGTTGGTTGTGGGATCATTTTGCTTTGTCTATCGCATGCTGCACACACTGTTTGGCATGAAAGTAATGCTGTGTTGTAGGTTCACCAGGTTGACACCTCATTTTGAGGTATGCCATCGAAACCATATGCCCTCCTGCACTCTTCATTGAACCAGGGTTGATTCCCTGACATTATGGTATTGGTAGAGTGGGGTATTTGCCAGGCCATGAGGTTACAGATGGTGGTAGAGTACAATTCTGCTGCTGCAGATGGCTTACAGCATCTCCTGGATGCCCAGTTTTGCATTGCTAGATCGGTGGTAGTGCCACACAACATGATGGAGGGTATCCTCAATGTGAAGGCGGGACTTCGTCTCCAAAAGGACTGTTTAGTGGTCACTCCTACCAATACTGTCATGGACAGATGCATCTGTGGCACAAGATTGGTAAGGACAAGGTCAAGTATGTTTTCCCCTCTTGTTGGTTCCCTCCCCACCTGTTGCAGACCCAGCCTAGCAGCTATGTCCTTTAGGATTCGACGAGCTTGGTCAGTAGTGGTGCTACCGAGCCACTCTTGGTGATGGACACTGAAGTCCCCCCACTCAGAGTACATTCTGTGTCCTTGCTACCCTCAATGCTTCTTCCAAGTGGTGTTTGTAATGGTTTGATACAACTCAGTGGCTTGCTAGGCCATTGCAGAGGGTATTTAAGAGTCAATCACATTGCTTTGGGTCTGGAGTCACATGTAGGACAGCAAATTTCCTTCCCTGAAGGACATTAGTGAACCAGATGCGTTTTTACAACAATCGACAATGGTTTCACCGCCATGACTCGACTCGCTTTTAATTCCAGATTTATTAATTGAATTCAAATTCCATCTTCCGCTGTGGTGGGATTAGAATCCATATCCCCAGAGCAATACCCTGGGCCTCCGGGCTACCATTCCAGTGACAATACCACTACGCCACCGCCTCCCCAACCGAGACTTGTTCCCGGGCTGGCGGGACTGTACTATGAAGAGAGATTGGGGAAATTGGGCCTGTATTCTCTAGAGTTTCGAAGAATGAGAGGTGATCTCATTGAAACCTACAAAATACCTAAAGGGATAGACAGGGTAGATGCAGCTAAGATGTTTCCCCTGGTTGGGGAGTCTTGAACCAGGGGACACAATTTCAAAATAAAGGGGAAGCCACTTAGGACCATGAGGAGGAGAAATTTCTTTACTCAGAGGGTTGTGAATCTTTGGAATTCTCTACTCCAGCAGGCTGTGGAAGCTCAGTCATTGAGTCTGTTTAAAGAAGAGATTGACAGATTTCTCAATACCAATGACATAAGGGGATATGAGGATAGTGTGGGAAAAAAGGCATTGAAGTGGATGATCAGCCATGATTGTATTGAATGGTGGGGCAGGCTTGATGGGTTGAATGGCCTACTCCTGTCTGACCCAGTGCACCAATCAATCCCTCGGGGGAATTCATTTAAAGGGTTGAATTGCTTGCATCAGTTTTCCTTATTGATTCTACCTTGCTTGCTAATTAGGAGGAATTGAACCTTAGAGCCATTCATACGATGACTGGAGGAAGTGGCGGCCTCTACAGGGTCTTCTGCTTCTATTTGCCACATTTAAGACCATTGTGCCACACTACTCTCAGCCTACCTATTCTCAGTACGAAAGTCGCTGACAAGGCGGCAATCATTGCCGTTACCCAGTTGCTCAGAGAAGGTGCTGTTGGGTCTTAAGACATTGCAAGAAGTCTGATGCAACTGAATAGCTTGCTAGACCACTTCAGAGGATCATTCAGAGTTCAGCATGTTCGTATGTGACTGGAGTCACATAAAGGCCATTCAGGGTAACGATTGCAGGTCAGTGAATCAGTTAGATTTTTACAACAACCCAGCTTCATGGTATCAACTTTTGATTATTTTCAGATTTTTAAAACTGAATTCAAATTCTCAAACTGCCAAGGCGGGTTTGAATTTATGGTTTCAAGATTACAGTAACCCCACTTGGCAGTTCCTTGGAGGGCTGGGAATGGGAGCGTGCAGGAAGGAAATGGTTGGTGATCCCAGGCCCTGACAATTCTGTGTATTGGGTGGGGAAGAATCGACCAACGATGTTCCCAGCGGGGCTGGGAGGGAATTTCAGTACCTAATTCTACTCCCATATCCTCTCTCTGCTGTCACTTTCTGGGAAGGACAGTGAAGGAAAATCTACCCCTCGTGTTCTGGTCGGCCAATTTCAGCTAAAGAGTGGCATGTTACCACAGCTGTTACTGACACTATATAACAGCGAGTTGTTGCTGGTGAAAATGAAGGCTAACACTAATACTGTGCTCCTCTCAATGTTACAGGCTGTCATTCACTAAAGGTCACTTTCCCAAGCTGGCTGAATGTGCCCATTTCCACTATGAGAATGTTGACTTCGGCAGCATACAGGTAAGTGGCACTTTATAGATACCAAACTGTACCATAACATGGTCATGTTAGTATACCTCACTACTGTTATACAGCAATGTTATTATACCTCACTGTAATGGGCCTGTGTCACGCAGCAAAAGCACAGAGTATATCTTGGCAGAACCATCACAGGTTCATAGAGTGCTAGCTGAGTAGTTTCTTTATGATATGGAGGTTTCTTCTAATAACTGCCAATTGATGTAGATTTGGGAGGAGTTTTCTCCTATGGATCCATGAGAATTGATTGAAATGATTCAAATGTGAATTTGTTTAGCATCTTTGCAGCTGGGAGAGAAGACGTAAGTTGCATTTGTCTGGGCAAGATTGAAATACAGACCCTGCAGGTGCAAGGATAGTGTGCAAACTCACTGTCCCACCCAGCTGCTCTCCATCAGATTCAATCCTGGGACCCAATCCTGGTGAAAGGGATGTACTATGTGACTACACCAACTAGTCTCTTTAAATGTAACATTTTAAATCAAACCTCCTCTCTGGTATAGTAAGGATTCAAAAATCTAATTTGAATGTTCGGAGTCCTTTGATGAGGCTGTGTGCACGAAGTGAACAGCTTGCACTGCAACACGCTTGGAGGAATGTGATGTTATTCCATCAGTGACAGTTTTGAAGCATCTGCTGCATAGCAGCTGCTCCCTCTCCTGCTATTCTTCTACTTTATAAAAATATGTTTTGCATCAGTGTCAACCAGCTTGTACTAAAACTGTTTTGCAATAATGTACTAGGATAATCAGGTCAATCACGATATAATTAAATGGCGGAACAGGCTTGAGGGACTGAATGGTTCTCTTCAGTTCCTGTGTTGCCACTGCATCACTAGGTACGCTTGAGTTTTTGGTAATTGAACTGAAGAAGCGATGGCAAGGCTGTATTTACTGTCCTTCCCTAGTTGCCCTGAAAAGGTAGTGCTGGGCCTTTTCCTCGAACCTCTGCAATCCTTGTGATGTTGCTCTCACAGTGGGGTTTGGTAGGGAACTTCAGGATATTCATCTCACTCCTGACTTGAGGTTTGTAGATGGTTGGTAGTCTTTGAGGTGCCAAGATACCCACCACATGTGCATACAAAAATAACAGGCAGAAAAAGACCAGCTGGTCCTTCAAGCCTGCCCCACGCTCATGTAGTGTGGACCATCATGTCTAAACACTTGCTACTCTCCATAGCCATGTAATCTCAGAAAAAAGTCCAGGAGATCACAGGGACCAAATGCACTTACCTTCCATCTGATGTGATTTCTGCTCCAGCAAAGAACCGATCAAGCTTCCTCTTGAAGGCAGGGAGTGAATCAGCACCCACTGTGCAAGCCAGCAGTGCATTCTAGGGATTCGTACTCTCTGGAAGAAGAACTGCCTTACCATCCAGTCTATTCCTACTCTTGGGTAATTTGACTACATGTCCCCTGGTTCTCCCCGCTCTGTCAAACAGGAATAATCTATCAGTAGACACGCAGCCCAGTGGCGCAGTGGTTAGCACCGCAGCCTCACAGCTCCAGCGACCCGGGTTCAGTTCTGGGTACTGCCTGTGCGGAGTTTGCAAGTTCTCCCTGTGACCGCGTGGGTTTTCGCCGGGTGCTCCGGTTTCCTCCCACAGCCAAAGACTTGCAGGTTGATAGGTAAATTGGCCATTGTAAATTGCCCCTAGTGTCGGTAGGTGGTAGAAATGTGTGGATGTGGTAAAGAATCTGGGGTTAATGTAGGATTAGTATAAATGGGTGGTTGTTGGTCGGCACAGACTCGGTGGGCCGAAGGGCCTGTTTCAGTGCTGTATCTCTAAATAAATAAATATATCTGACAGGTTTTTTATAAGTCTACATTACTCGTAAATAAATAGACCCAGCTCTTCAAGCCTTTTTGAGTAACTCTGGTTCTTTGAGCGAGGAATAGTTCTTGTAGCTCTCTTCTGAACCTTTTCCAAGGCCATTTTATCACTCACCATGTAAGGGAAAGAAAATTGCGTGTAGTAAAATCTGGATGCAGTCTGTTATATTATCCCAAAATGATTTAGGATCTCTGTGTTATTCATGTGTATATATACATGTACATCCATAATATCACATCAACCACGACTGCATCGCAGTCTGTGTTCCAAACACACATTGTATCATTTTACCACACATGTTGGGTGTGTAAAATATAAGAGATGCAAGCTCCAATATCTGTGCTAAAAAGATTATTTCGGAGCTCTGGGAACCATAAGACATACGATGGTGGCAGCAAGGTGTTTGTGAGTAGAACTCAAACCCTGTGAGTGAATTCAATTGTGAAAAAGAACCAAGATGATCTGCCACTGTAGCAATGGATGCGCAGTTCCAGTCCATGATGAATTGGGAGGCCGACGACATTATGGGGGCATTCGAAAAGTTCAAGCCAAAGTGCAAATTGACTTGCAGTAGTTTTCTGAAAGACACTAGTGAAGAGGGAAAGGTCAACTATATCCTTTTGTTGACAGTAGAGAAAGTATGAGATTTTTTCAATAGCTGGGAAATGAATGAGGATGACAGTAAAAACCCAGACAAGATTCTTGAGAAATTCAGCACACTTCTTCAGTCAAAATCAAACCATCAGATTCACCGTTATGAATTTCAGAGCCTGAGACAGGAACCAGGTGAGCCTGTTGACAATTTCTTAACGAGTTTGAGAAATGTAGCCAGCAAGTGTAAATTCAAGGACATGGGTGAAAGACTTATAGATCAGCTCATTTGGGGCTCTGCATACAGATGGACAAAAAAGATCTAATTGGAAAGGACAAGCTTACAATATCGCAGACTGTAGACACTGTCACAGCACATGAAGCCACAAGTAAACAGATGAGGACACTGACTACCCAAATGTCTAACCTTCAGTTTAGTCAAGGGAAAGGAAGCAGGGTTGATGCAGTGAAATAGCAACAAAGGAATGCACACCAAAGAGAGAGAAAGATGTGAGAGAGATGTGAGCAACAAAATGAGCTCACAGGCAGAAAGAAATGTTCTGCATATGAATCAAACTGCAGAGCTTGTGGAAAGTCCAGTCACGGGAAAAGATGTATAGGACAAAGAAACTAGATGGTAAAGGAATTACCAGAGGCAGAGCAACAGGGCAAATGAGAAATAAAAGTAACAAAAACATCCATAGCCTGGAAGATGACGGGGAGTTTGAGGACACAATAGCCATAGGAACTGAACCATAGACCGACATGAAATGTCTGGATGAGAAAGTTCCCAGACCAAAGATATTCACATAACCATATGGATCAGGAAGAAGGTGAGAAATAACCCCATGACCATAAATCTGAAGCTGAAGCTTGATACTGGAGTACAGAGTACCATCATCCCACTCAGACGAAACCATAACAACATAACTAGGAGCAGGAGTAGGCCACATCCTGATGTACAAAAAAGCTCTAACTGGAAAGGACAAGCTTACAATATCGCAGACTGTAGACACTGTCACAGCACATGAAGCCACGAGTAAACAGATGAGGACACTGACTACCCAAATGGCTAGCCTTCAGTTTAGTCAAGGGAAAGGAAGCAGGGTTGATGCAGTGAGGCCAAATGGGTGGAGCTCAGAAATAAAAAGGGGGCAGCCACACTACTAGGAGTGTACTATAGACCCTCAACGAGTGAGAGGGAGGTAGAAGAACAAATATGTAGGCAAATTTCTGAGTGCAAAAACGATAGGGTAATAATTGTTGGGGATTTCAACTACCCCAATATCATAGAGTCGTACAGCATAGAAACAGGCCCTTCGGCCCACCATGTCCATGCCGACCATAATGCTGATGCTAATCCCACCTGCCTGCATTAATTCCATATCCCTCTCTGCCTTGCTCATTCAAGTACCTGTCCAGATGCCTCTTAAATGTTGCTACTGTTCCTGTCTCCACCACCTCCTCTGGCAGCTCATTCCAGATACCCACTATTCTTTGTGTGAAAAATTTACTCCTTTTTGATCCCCTTTAAACCTCCTCCCTCTCACCTTAAATCTATGCCCTCTAGTTTTAGTCACCCCTACCATGGGAAACAGACTCTGGCTATCTACCCTATCTATGCCTCTCATAATTTTATATACCTCTATCATCGTCCCCTCTCAGCCTCCTTCGCTCCAGGGAAAACAGACCCAGCCTATCCAATCTCTCTTTATAACTCATGCTCTCCAAACCAGGCAACATCCTTGTGAATCTTTTCTGCACCCTCTCTAGCTTAATCACATCTTTCCTGTAGTGCAGCGACCAGAACTGCACATGGTATTCCAAATGCGGCCTAACCAACGTTATGTACAACTGTAACATGACATCCCAACTCTTGTACTCAGTGCCTCAGCCGATGAAGGCAAGCATGCCATACGCCTTCTTCACCACCCTGTCTACCTGTGTTGCCACTTTCAAGGAACTATGTACTTGCACCCCAAGGTCTCTCTGATCAACAACACTCCCCAGGGCCCTGCCATTCACTATATATGTCCTGCCCTGGTTTAACTTCCCAAAATGGGTCACTTCGCACTTGTCTGCATTAAATTCTATTTGTCAATCCCTTGCCCACTTTTCCAGTTGATCTATATCCTGTTGTAACCTTAGAAAACCTTCTTCACTGTCCACTATACCACCAATTTTGGTGTCATCTGTAAACTTACTAATCATGCACCCTACATTTATGTCCAAGTCATTAATATATATGACAAACAACAGAGGGCCCAGCACCGATCCCTGCAGCACACCACTGGTCACTGGCCTCCAATCTGAAAAACAACCCTCCACTACCACCCTCTATCTCTTATCACCAAGCCAATTTTGTATCCAATTTGCTAGCTCACCCTGGATCGCATGTGTTCGAACCTTCTGGACCAGCCTATCATGCGAGACCTTGTCAGAGGCCTTGCTAAAGTCCATGTAGACAACGTCCATCACTCTGTCCTCGTCAATGCTCTTGGTTACCTCCTCAAAAAACTCAAATTCGTGAGACATGATTTCCCACGCACTACGGCATGTTGACTATCCCTAATCAGACCATGCCATTCCAAATGCATATAAATCCTGTCTCTCAGAATCCCTTCCAATAACTTTCCCACCACTGATGTAAGGCTCACCTCCCTGTAGTTCCCTGGCTTATCCCTGCTGCCCTTTTTAAATAAAGGCACAACATTAGCTATCCTCCAGTCTTCCAGTACCTCACCCGTGGCTAACGATGATACAAAAATCTCTGCCAGGGCCCCAGAAATCTCCTCCCTTGCTTCCCATAGCATCCTAGGATACACCCGGTCAGGCCCTGGGGATTTATCCACCTTAATGCGCTTCAAAACCTCCAACACCTCCTTCTTTGTAATGTTGATATGCTCCAGGATATCGCTGTTCCCTCCCTTGAACTCGCTAGCTTCCATGACCTTCTCCACGGTAAATACAGGAGAAAAGTATTCATTTAAGACCTCACCCATTTCCCGTGGCTCCACACATAGATTACCACACTGATCCTTAAGGGGACCTACTCTCTCCCTAGCTACCCTTTTACTCTTAATATACTTATAGAATCTTTTAGGATTCTCCTTTATCTTATCTGCCAGGGAAATCTCATGGTCCCTTTAAGTGTTGTCCTACATCCCCTATACTCCTCAAGGGACTCGCTCGATCCCAGTTGCCTATACCTGACATATGCCTCCTTCTTTGTCCTGACCAGACCCGGAATATCCCTCGTCAACCAAGGTTCCCTAAACTTGCCAGCCTTGCCTTTCCATCTAACAGGAACGTGCCGGCCCTGAACTCTTCCTATCTCACTTTTAAAAGCCTCCTACTTGTCAGATGTCCCTTTACCTGTAAACAGCCTCTCCCATTCAACTTTTGAGAATTCCTGTCTGATGCCATCGAAATTAGCCTTCCCCCAATTTAGGACTTCAACCTGAGGACCAGTCCTATCCTTTTCCATAACTGTCTTGAACCTAATAGGGTTATAGCCACTGGTCCCAAAGTGCTCCTCCACTGACACATCAACCACCTGCCCATCCTCATTTCCTAAGAGGAGGTCGAGTGTAGCCCCTGCTCCAGTAGGGCCATCCACATACTGCTTCAGAAAACTATCCTGGACACACTTAACAAATTCTTCCCCATCTGATCCCTTCGCACTAAGGCAGTCCCAGTCATTATTAAGGAAGTTAAAATCACCTACTATTACAACCCTATAATTCCTATACCTATCTGTGATTTCCTACATATATGCTCCTCCAATTCCCTCTGACTATTGGGGGGCCTATAGTATAATCCCATCAAAGTGATCACCCCTTTCTTATTTCTAAGTTCTACCCATATGGCCTCGCTGGACATTCCCCCTGGGATATCCTCACTAAGTACTGCCGTGTACTGTCCTCCCTAATCAATCGTGCAACTCCCCCCTCCTCTCTTACCTCCACCTCTGTCACGCTGAAAACATCGGTACCCTGGAACATTGAGCTGCCAGTCCTGCCCATCCCTCAACCACGTTTCCGTAATGGCTATATCACAATCCCATGTAGCAATCCATGCTCTGAGTTCATCTGCCTTACCTGTAAGGCTTCTTGCATTAAAGTAAATGCAGTTTAGCCTACCAGACCTTCCACGCTCTCTGTCCTGCCCCTGCCCGGCCTGCCTACTGGACTTGCTTGCTTTATCCTCTACTTTTGCCTCAACTATCTCATCGGAGAGACTACTACTTTGGGTCCCACCCCTCCGCCAGACTAGTTTAAACCCTCCCGAGTAGTACTGGCAAACCTCCCCGCAAGGATATTGGTCCCCTTCCAGTTCAGATGCAACCTGTCCCTCTTGTACAAGTCACCTCTGCACCAGAAGAGATCCCAATGATCCAAGTAGCTGAAGCCCTCCTGCCTACACCAGCTCTTCAGCCACGCATTCCTTTGCCTTATCCTCCTATTCCTACCCTCACTAGCAACTGGGATACAAACAGTGTGAAGGGCACAGAGAGGACAGAATTCTTGAACTGCATTCAAGAGAACCTTTTTAGCCAGCACGTAACAAGCCTGACGAGAGGGGGCACAATTCTAGTTTTAGTCTTCAGTGATGAAGCTGGGCAAGCGGAGGAAGTAACAGTGGGTGACCATTTTGGACAGAGTGACCATAATACAGTAAGTTTTGGCATAATCATTGAAAAGGACAAAGATAAACAGGAGTAAAAATTCCAAAGTGGGGGAAGACAGTGGAAAACCAGTGGGAGGCATTCAAAAGCAAGATACTACAGGCACAGTGTAGGCATGCCACCACAAAGATAAAGGGTTGTACTGCCAAATCTGGAGTCCCCTGGTTATCTAGAAGCTTACAGGGTAAGTTACAACAGAGAAAGAAAGCTTATGCCGATTGCATAAATCTTAATACTTTAGAAAGCCCAGAGGAGTGTAGAAAGTGCAGAGGTGAAGTAAAAAAGGAAATTAAAAAGCAAAGAGATGACATGACAAATTATTGGCAGGTAAAATCAAGGAAAACCTAAAGATGTTTTATCAGTCCATTAAGAGCAAGAGGATAACTAAGGAAGTGTAGGGCCCATCAGCGATATACAAGGGATGTGGTCAGGGTTCTGAGTGAGTCTTTTGTCTCTGTCTTTGCAAAAGAGAGGGTTGATGTAGACATTGTAGTTGAAGACGAGGGGTATGATATATTAGATATGGTAAGTCCTAAAGGACATAGCTGCTGGACTGGGTATGCGGCAGGTGGTGAGGGAACCAACAAGAGGGAAAAACATACCTGACCTTGTCTTCACCAATCTGCCTGCCACAGATGGATCTCTCCATGACAGTACTGGTAGCAGTGACCACCGCACAGTTGTTGCGGAGATTAAGTCCCGCCTTCACATTGAGGATATCCTCCACTGTGTTGTGTGGCACTACCACCGTGCTAAATGGGATAGATTTCGAACCGATCGAGCAATGCAAAACTGGCCATCCATGAGGCGCTGTGGGCCATCAGCAGCAGCAGAATTGTACTCAACCACAATCTGTAACCTCATGGTCCAGCATATTCTGGACTCTACCATTACCATAAAGCCAGGAGACCAACCCTGGTTCAATGAAGAGTGCAGGAGCAGCACCAGGCATACATCAAAATGAGGTGTCAACCTGGTGAAGCGACAACACAGGACTACTTGCATAGCAAACTGCGTAAGCAGCATGCGATAGACAGAGCTAAGCAATCCCATAACCAACGGATCAGATCGAAGCTCTGCAGTCCTGCTACATCCAGCCGTGAATGGTGGTGGATAATTAAACAACTAACTGGAGGAGGTGATTCCATAAATATCCCCATCCTCAATGATGGGGGAGCCCAGCACATCAGTGTGAAAGATAAGGCTGAAGCATTTGCAAAAATCTTCAGCCAGAAGTGTCGAGTGGGTGATCCATCTTGGCCTCCTGAAGTTCCAAGCATCACAGATACCAGACTTCAACCAATTCGATTCACTCCGCATGATATCAAGTAACGCCTGAAGGCACTGGATAATGCAAATGCTGTGAGCCCTGACAACATCCCGGCAATAGTAATGAAGACCTGTGCTTCAGAACTTTCCGCACCTCTGGCCAAGCTGTTCCTGTACAGCTGCAACACTGGCATCTACCCTGCAATGTGGAAAATTGCCCAGGTATATCCTGTACAGAAAAAGCAGGACAAGTCCAACATGGCCAATTACCGCCCCATTAGTCTCCTCTCAATCATTAGTAAAGTGATGGAAGGTGTCATCAACAGTGCCATCAAGCGGCACTTGCTTAGCAATAACCTGCTCAGTGAGGGTTCCTCCAGAGCCACTCAGCTGCTGATCTCATTACAGCCTTGGTTCAAACATGGACAAAAGAGCTGAACTCAAGAGGTGAGATGAGAAGGCTATGGGCCAAGTGCTGGCAAATGAGATTAGGTAGACAGGTCAGGTGTCTTTAATACATCAGTGCAGACTCGATGGGCCGAAGGGCCTCTTCTGCACTGTATTATTCTGTGATTCTGTGTGATTCTGAGAGTGACTGCCCTTGACATCAAGACAGCATTTGACTGAGTATGGCATCAAGGAGCCCGAGCAAAACTGAAGTCAATGGGAATCGGGGGGAATATTCTCTGCTGGTTGGAGTCATAACTCGCATAAATAAGATGGTTGTGGTTGTTGGAGGTCAATCATCTGAGCTCCAGGACATCACTGCAGGCGTTCCTCAGGGTAGTGTCTTAGGCCCAACCATCTTCAGCTGCTTCATCAATGACCTTCCTTCAATCATAGCGGCAGAAGTGGGGATGTTCGCTGATGATTGCACAATGTTCAGCACCATTCGCGACGACTCAGATACTGAAGCAGACCGTGTAGAAATGCAGCAAGACCTGGACAATATCCAGGCTTGGGCTGATAAGTGACAGTAACATTCGCGCCACACAAGTGCCAGGCAATGACCATCTCCAATAAGAATCTAACCATCTCCCCATGACATTCAACGGCATTACCATCTTGGGGCTACCATTGACTAGAAACTGAACTGGAGTAGCCATATAAATACCGTGGCTACAAGAGCAGGTCAGAGGCTAGGAATCCTGCAGCGAGTAACTCACCTCCTGACTCCCTAAAGCCTGTCCACCATCTGCAAGGCCCAAGTCAGGAATGTAATGCAATACTCTCCACTTGCCTGGATGGGTGCATCTCCAACAACACTCAAGGAGCTCGACACCATCCAGGACAAAGCAGTACAGTTGATTGGCACCCCATGTATTCACTCCCTCCACCACCGACGCACAGTGGCAGCAGTGTGTACCATCTACAAGATTCACTGCAGCAACGCACCAAGGCTCCTTAGACAGCACCTTCCAAATCCACGACCTCTACCAACTAGAAGGATAAGGGCAACAAATGCATGGCAACACTACTGCTTGCAAGTTCCCCTCCAAGTCACACCATCCTGACTTGGAACTATATCACCGTTCCTTCACTGTTGCTGGGTCAAACTCCTGGAACTCCCTTCCTAACAGCACTGTGAGTGTACCTACCTCACATGGACTGCAGCAGTTCAAGAAGGCAGCTCACCACAACCTTATCAAGGGCTGTTAGGGGTGGGCAATAACTGCTGGCCTAGCCAGTGACGCCCACATCCCATGAACGAATACAAATAAAAAAGCATAATGAGAGAGGAAGTACTAGAGGGTCTGACATCCTTGAAAGTGGATAGATCGGCAGGGCCGGATGGATTGCATCCCAGGTTGTTAAAGGAAGCCAGGGAGGAAAAAGCAGATACGCTGAGGATCATCTTCAAATTCTCATTAGATACAGGAGAGGCAGCAGACGATTGAAGGTCAGCGAACGTTGTACCATTGTTTAAAAGGGGTGCAAGGGATAGGCCAAATAATTATAGGCCGGTCAATCTGACCTCAGTGGTGGGTATGTTGTTAGAATCTATTCTGAGGGGCAAGATAAACTGCCACTTGGAAAGGCACAGATTAATAAGAGATAGTCAGCATGGATTTTTTAATGGAAGTTTATGTCTTGCTAACTTAATTGAGTTTTTTGAGGAAGTAACAAGAAGGATTGATGAGAGTAGTGCAGTGTAAGTGGGTCTACATGGATTTTAGTATGCCATTTGACAAGGCCCAACATGGCAGACTGGTCAGTAAAATGAAAGCCCATGGGATACAGGGGAATGTGGCAGGTTGGATCCAGAATTGGCTCAGGAACAGGAAACAAAGGGTAGTAGTCGACGGACGTTTTTGTGAATGGAAAGCTGTTTCCAGTGGCATTCCACAGGGCTCAGTGTTGGGTCCCTTGCTGTTTGTGGTATATATTAATGATTTGGACTTAAATGTGGGAGGCATGATTGGGAAATTTGCTGATGACACAAAAATTGGCCGTGTAGTTGATAGTGAAGAGGATAGCTGTAAACTTCAGAATGATATCAATGGTTTGGTTGAGTGTGCGGAAAAGTGGCAAATGGAATTCAATCCAGCAAAGTGTGGGGTAATGCATTTGGGAGGGCAAATAAAGCGAGGAATACACAATAAACGGGAGGATATTGAGAGGGGTAGAAGAAGTGAGACACCTTGGAAGTGCATGTCCACAGGTCCCTGAAATTGGCAGAAAAGGTAGATAGTGTGGTAAAGAAGGTATATGGAATGCTTTCCTTTATTGGCCGAGGTATAGAATTCAAAAGCAGGAATGTAATGCTGGAACTGTATAAGATGCTGGTTAGGCCACAATTGGAATATTGCGTACAGTTCTGGTCAGCACATTACAGAAAGGACTTAATTGCTCTGGAGAGAGTACAGAGGAGATTTACAAGAATGTTGCCAGGGAACGATTGTTGCAGCTATAAGGAAAGATTGGATAGGCTAGGGTTGTTTTCCTTCGAACAGAGGAGGCTGAGGGTGACTTAATAGAGGTGTACAAAATTATGAGGGGCCTAGATAGCGTAGACAGGAAGGACCTGTTTCCCCTAGCAGAGAGGTCAATTACCAGGGGGCACAGATTTAAGGTGATTGGTAGAAGGATTAGAGGGGACATGAGGAAAAACATTTTCACACAGAGGGTGGTGGGTGTCTGGAATTCACTGCCAGGGACAGCGGCGAAGTCAGAAACCCTCAATTCTTTTAAAAGGCACCTGGACTAAAGGCCTGCACGGGTCTGTGAATGATACCCGAGCCCGGCAGAACCCCATTCGAGCCCGACCCAGCCCGAGTCCTTCCATTTTTTCCCGCACCCTACCCAACCAGTTAACCTACCATCAGTTAACCTACCTTCCGTTTTTCACTTTGATCCTTACCTGCACAAGCTTAAAATAACACAACAAAACCACCTTTAAAGTCCCAAAAGTAAATTAACATTAGAGTTACATACCTGACGTGGTGTTAGAGCGTGTCCGGCCCGGCTCGACTCGACCCGAGCCCGAATGCCGATCCCGGAAGTGCGACCCGAACCAGACACGCCGTCGGGTCCCTTCAGGTCGGGTGGCAGGCCTTTAACCTGGACATGCACCTGTAGTGCTGTAACCTGCAAGGCTATGGACCAGGTGCTCGAAGGTGGGATTAGATTGTCTGGTGAGTTTTTTCATCCGGCACAGACACGACGGGCTGAATTGCCTCCTTCTGTGCTGTAATTTTTCTATGGTTCTATTCAGCTCTTCGAGCCCACTCTGCCATTCAGTGAGGTCATGGCTGATTTAGTTTAGTTTAGAGATGCAGCACTGAAACAGACCCTTCAACCCACCGAGTCTGTGCCGACCATCAACCACCCATTTTATACTAATCCTACACTAATTCCATATTCCTACCACATCCCCACCTGTTCCTATATTTCCCTACCACCTACCTATACTAGGGGCAATTGCTAATGGCCAATTTACCTATCAACCTGCAAGTCTTTGGCATGTGGGAGGAAACCGGAGCACCCGGAGGAAACCCACGCAGACACGGGGACAACTTGCAAACTCCACACAGGCAGTACCCGGAATTGAACCCGGGTCGCTGGAGCTGTGAGGCTGCTGTGCTAACCACTGCGCCACTTCAACACCATTTTCCTGCACCGTAACCCTTGATGTTTTTAATATATAGAAATCTATCTCAGTCTTGAACATACTCAACGACTGAGCCTCCACAGCACTCTGGGGCAGAGAATTCCTAAGATACACCACCCTCTGAGTGAAGAAATTCCTCCTCACCTCAGGCCTAAATGGCCAGTCCCTTATTCTGAGACTCTATCCCCTGGTTCTGGACTCCCCACTCAGGGGAAACATCCTTTCCTGCATCAACGCTGTATAGCCCTGTAAGAATTTTGTATGTTGGAATGAGATTGCCTCTCATTCTTCTAAACTCCAGAGAATAAAGTCTCAGTCTATTTAATCGTTCCTCATAGGACCAGCCTTCCAACCCAGGAATTAGTTTGATCAACCTTCTTTGCACTCTGTCTATGGCAAGTATATCTTTCCTTAGATAAGGAGACCAAAACTGCAGACTATACTCCAGGTGCGGTCTCAATAAAGGTTTATATAATAAAGAAGACATCTTTACTCCTATATTCAAATCCTCTTGTAATGAAGACCAACATACCATTTGCCCCCTTAATTGCTTGCTGTACCTGTATGTCAGCTATCAGTGACTCATGAACAAGGACACCCAAGTCCCTTTGAAATTCAACACTTCCCAGCCTCTCACCATTTAAGAAATACTCTGTATTTCTGGTTTTCCTACCAAAGTGGAGAACCCCTCATTTTTCCACATTGTATACCATCTGCCAAATTTTTGCCCACTCACTTAGCCTCGCCAAATCTCCTTGAAGCGTCTTTGCATCCTCCTCACAACGCACACTTCCACCTAGTTTTGTGTCATTTGCAAACTTGGAAATATTGGATTTAATCCCCACATTCAAATTATTGATATTGATTGTGAATAGCTGGGACCCAAGAACTGATCCTTGCAGTACCTCACTAGTCATAGCCTGCCAACCTGAAAATGGCCCATTTATTCCGACTCTCTGTTTTCTGTCCGTTAACCAGTCTCAATCCATGCCAGTATATTCCTCCCAACCTTATGTGCCCTAATTTTGTTTACACATCTCTTGTGTGGGACCTAATGAAAAGTTTTCTGAAAATCTAAATATATCACATCCACCTGTTCTCCTTTAATCTATTCTGCTAGTTACATATCAAAAAACTCCAACAGGTTTGTTAAACATGATTTCCCTTTAATGAGTCCATGTTGACTGCCCAATCCTGCCTTTATTATTGAAGTGTCCTTTTATCACATCCTTTATTATAGAGTCAAAGTGTTTTACAGCACCGAAACAGGCCCAACACGCCTGCGCCGACCATCAAGCACCCGTCCAAAACCAATCCCACTTGCCCGCACTTGGCCTGTAGCCTTGTATGTTGTGGCATTTCAAGTGCTCACCTAAATATTTCTTAAATGTCTTGAGTGTTCCTGCCTCTACCACCCCTTCAGGCAGTGTGTTCCAGATTCCAACCACCCTCTGGGTGAAAAAAATTTCCTCAACTCCCCTCTAAACCTCCTGCCCCTTATCTTAAATCTATGCCCCCTAGTTATTGACCTCTACACTAAGGGAAAAAATTTCTTTCTATCTATCCTATCAATGCCCCTCATAATTTTGTATACCTCCATCAGGTCCCCCCTCAGCCTTCTCCGCTCCAAGGAAAACAACCCCAGCCTATCCAGTCTTCATAACTGAAATGCTGCAGCCCAGGCAACATCCTGGTGAATCTCCTCTGCACCCTCTCCATTGCAATCACATCCTTCCTATAGTGTGGTGACCAGAACTGTACACAGTATTCCAGCTGCGGCCTAACCAGCGTTTTATACAGCTCCATCATAACCTCCCTGCTGTTATATTCTATACCTCGGCTAATAAAGGCAAGTATCCCGTATGCCTTCCTAACCACCTTATCTGCCTGTGCTGCTGCCTTCAGTGATCTATGGACAAGCACCCCAAGGTCCTTCGGACCCTCTGTACTCCCTAGGGTCTACCATCCATTGTATATTCTCTTGCCTTGTTAGTCCTCCCAAAGTGCATCACCTCACACTTCTCAGGATTAAACTCCATTTGCCACAGCTCCGCCCATCTTACCAGCTCATCTATATCATCCTGTAATCTAAGGCCTTCCTGCTCACTATTTACGACACCAGCAATTTTCGTGTCGTCTGCGAACTTACTGATCATACCTCCTATATTCACGTCTAAATCATTAATGTACACTACAAACAGTATGTGTCCCAGCACCGATCCCTGCAGTACCCCACTGATCACAGGCCTCCATTTGCAAAAACAACCTTCTACAATTGCCCTCTTCCTCCTTCCACTAAGCCAATTTTGAATCCAATTTGCCTAATTTCCCTGGATCCCATGGGCTCTTACTTTCTTAACCAATCTCCCATATGGGGCCTAATCAAAAGCCCTACTGAAGTCCATGTAGATGACATCAACTGCTTTACCCTCATCTACACCTCTAGTCACCTGGAAAAATTCAATCAAATTTGTTAGACACGTTCTCCCCTGACAGATGTTAGGCCAGCAGGTCTGTAATTCCCTGTTTTCCCTCCTCTTCCATAAATAGTGAGGTTACATTCCAATCTTCAGGAACCATTCCTGTGTCTGTAGAATTTTGGAAGATGACCACCAATGCATCTACTTTCTCTACAGCCACTTCTTTCAACATTCTGGGATGTAGATCATCAGGTCCAGGGGATTTATCTACTTTAAGTCCCATTAATTTCTCTAGTACATTTTTTAAATAATATTAATATCTTGCAGTTCCTCGTTTACACTTGCCCCTTGATTCTCCATTATTTCTGGAGGTTTTTAGTATTTTCCTCCATGAAGACAGACACAAATTATTTGTTCAGTTTCTCTGCCATTTCCTTATTCCCCGCTGTAAATTCTCCTGCCTCCACTTGTAATGGACCTACATTTGTCTTTGCTAATCTTTTCCTTTTTACATACCAATGGAAACTTTTGCAGTCCATTTTTATCTGTTTCTCGCTAGTTTACTGTCATTCTGTTTTCCCTTTATTAATCTTTTTCTTGGTCCTCCTTTGCAGAATTCTGAAATGCTCCCAATCCTCAGGCTTACCATTATTTTTGGCAATTTTATGTGCCTCTTCCTTTGCTCTAATACAATCCTTGAGTTCTTTCGTTAGCCATGGTTGGAACACTTCCCTTGCTGTTTTATTTGTGTATTAAAGAAATGTATTTTTGTTGTAAACTATGTATTAGTTCTTTAAATGTTGGCCATTGCCGTTCTACCGTCATATCTTATAACGTAGTTTCCCAATCCACCATCGCCAATTCGCCCCTCATAACTTCAGTTTCCTTTGCTTAGATTTAAGACCCTAGTTTCTGATTGAACTACATCATTTCCAAACTTAATGTAGAATTCCAGCATATTATGGTCAGTCTTTTCTAAAGGCTCCTATACAGCAAGATTATTAATTAGACCTTTTTCATTGCATAATACTAGATCTAACGTAACCCGCTCCCTTCTTGGTTCCTCAAAGTACTGCTCTAGACAACTATCTCGCATGCATTCCAAGAATTCATCCTCCACAACATTAGTACCTATAAAGTTTACCCAGTCTTTATGTAGATTGAAATCCCCCATTATTACTGTATTACCCTTGTTACATGCACCTCTAATTTCCTGATTTATACTGTGATTTGCATTACCACTGCTGTTTGGTGGCCTATAAACAACTTCAGCCAATGTTTTCTGCCCCTTGCAGTTTCTTAGTTCCACCCAAACTGATTCTACGTCTTGATCTTTAGAACTAAGGTCATCTCTCACTACAGTGCTAATGTCCTCTTTAATTAAGAGAGCCACCCCAACACCTTTCCCAGCTTCATATCCTTCCTGAATGTCACGTACCCTTGGATATTCAGGTCCCAGCTTTGGTTTCCTTGTAGCCATGTCTCTGTAATGGCTATCAGGTCATTCATATGAATTTCTATTTGAGCTGACAATTGATCTGTTTTATTGTGAATGCTACAGCCATTCAAATTCTGAGCCTTAATTCAGTTTTTTTTTAACTGTTTTTGTAAACTCTGGCCCTATCTGCTGGCACTCTCTTAAGTTGCAATCACTGTCCCTTCCTGCCGTACTCTGATTATCATTAGCTTTATTGTTACCTTGATCTATTGTCTTATCATTTCCCTTTAATTTACTCAGTCTTCCCCTACATGATCCCTTCCCCTCTCGTTTAAAGTTCTCTCTACTTCCCTAGTTATACGATTCACTAGAACACTGGTCCCAGCACGGTTCAGGTGAAGTCCATCCCAATGGTATAGCCTCCACTTTTCCCCAGTACTGGTGCCAGTGCTCCACGAACCGGAACCCACTTCTCCCACACCAGTCTTTGAGCCACGCATTCATCTCTAATCTTATTTACCCTATGACCAGAAAGTCTTTCCTGAAAATTTGCAAGAGAATGGTTAACCAAAGAAAGATGCTCTGAAACGGAGCAACGTCATGCTGACGGAATGACCCAAATCAGAGGGACACACAAAGGAAAAGATGCTAACTGTATGTTCCACTTCACTGAAACAGATGGTCCAGCTATCTAGGGTTGAGCAGTTGTGAAGAGTTGCAACTAATCTTGGTAAACCATGAGATGAAGGAGGCATCAATGAAGGTTGAAGGTAGCACACCCATCGAAAAATGTCCTCCAATCAGAAGCAAAGAAGGTCTGGTTCAAATGTTTCCACAGTATTTTGATGAGATGGTTGGAGCATTGAAAAGTTTGAGTATCAAATCACCACTGACCCAGGGAAGAAACCAGTAATTCATCCCCCATATAAAGTATCAGTACAGCTAAAAGGAAAGCTTGAAAGAGAACTCAGAGATAGAAGAAAATAAAGTGATTGCCAGAGTCATAGAGCCTAAAGATTGGGTAAATTCTATCGTGGTGAGAGAGAAGCCAAATAGATGGCTATGAATTTGCCTGGATCCTAAAGATATTAAACAAGTGTCAAGAAATCATGCTATGTCGAATGATGATTTTTAATCCACCGGCTGGAAATCTGGTAATGTCATTGGATTAGTAATCTACAGGCCCAGAGGATATGGGTTCAAATCCCACCACGGTAGCTCATGAAATTTAAATTCAATTAATAAAAACAAAATCTGGAGTTTATAGCTAGTCTCAGTAATGGTGCCATGAAACCATCATCAATTGTTGTAACAACCCATCTGGTTCACTAATGTAAAAGCAAAATACTGCGGATGCTGGAAATTTGAAACAAAAACAAGAAATGCTGGATTCACTCAGCAGGTCTGGCAGCATCTGTGGAAAGAGAAGCAGAGTTAACGTTTCGGGTCAGTGACCCTTCTTCGGAACTGACAAATATTAGAAAAGTCACAGATTATAAACAAGTGAGGTGGGGGTTGGGCAAGAGATAACAAAGGAGAAGGTGCAGATTGGACCAGGCCACATAGCTGACCGAAAGGTCACGGAGCAAAGGCAAACAATATGTTAATGGTGTTTTGAAAGACAAAGCATTAGTACAGATTAGGTGTGAATATACTGAATATAGAACATCAGCAAGTGCAAACCTGAAGAAAAACAACCTGAAAAAAACAGTGGGTAAGCAAACTGAACAAACTATTATGAAATGAAATAAATGCAAAAAAAGATTGTAAAAAATGTAAAAAGGAATGCAAAAAAAAGGAAGAAAAAATAACTAAAAATGACTAAAAATGAAAGTAAAGTGGGGGGCTGTCATGCTCTGAAATTATTGAACTCAATGTTCAGTCCGGCAGGCTGTAGTGTGCCTAATCGGTAGATGAGATGCTGTTCCTCGAGCTTGCGTTGATGTTCACTGGAACACTGCAGCACTCCCAGGACAGAGATGTGAGCATGAGAGCAGGGGGGAGTGTTGAAATGGCAAGCAACCGGAAGCTCAGGGTCCTGCTTGCGGACTGAGCGGAGATGTTCCGCAAAGCGGTCACCCAGTCTGCGCTTGGTCTCCCCAATGTAGAGGAGACCACACTGTGAGCAGCGAATACAGTATACTACATTGAAAGAAGTACAAGTAAATCGCTGCTTCACCTGAAAGGAGTGTTTGGGGCCTGGGATAGTGAGGAGAGAGGAGGTAAATGGGCAGGTATTACACCTCCTGCGATTGCAAGGGAAGGTGCCCTGGGACGGGGACGAGGTGGTGGGGGTAATGGAGCAGTGGACCAGGGTGTCGCGGAGGGAACGATCCCTTCGGAATGTTGACAGGGGAAGGGAGGGGAAGATGCGACTGGTAGTGGCATCACGCTGGAGATGGCGAAAATGGCGGAGGATGATCCTTTGGATATGGAGGCTGGTGGGCCCTCAACCGTGTCCGACGCATTCCCCGCACCTCTACCCTCACCCCTTTCCCTCCCTCCCAGAACCGTGACAGGGTTCCCCTTGTCCTCACTTTTCATCCCACCAGCCTCCATATCCAAAGGATCATCCTCCGCCATTTTCGCCACCTCCAGCATGATGCCACTACCAGTCGCATCTTCCCCTCCCTTCCCCTGTCAGCATTCCGAAGGGATCGTTCCCTCCGCGACACCCTGGTCCACTCCTCCATTACCCCCACCACCTCGTCCCCGTCCCAGGGCACCTTCCCTTGCAATCGCAGGAGGTGTAATACCTGCCCATTTACCTCCTCTCTCCTCACTATCCCAGGCCCCAAACACTCCTTTCAGGTGAAGCAGCGATTTACTTGTACTTCTTTCAATGTAGTATACTGTATTCGCTGCTCACAGTGTGGTCTCCTCTACATTGGGGAGACCAAGCGCAGACTGGGTGACCGCTTTGCGGAACATCTCCGCTCAGTCCGCAAGCAGGACCCTGAGCTTCCGGTTGCTTGCCATTTCAACACTCCACCCTGCTCTCATGCTCACATCTCTGTCCTGGGATTGCTGCAGTGTTCCAGTGAACATCAACGCAAGCTCGAGGAACAGCATCTCATCTACCGATTAGGCACACTACAGCCTGCCGGACTGAACATTGAGTTCAATAATTTCAGAGCATGACAGCCCCCCACTTTACTTTCATTTTTAGTCATTTTTAGTTATTTTTTCTTCCTTTTTTTTGCATTCCTTTTTACATTTTTTACAATCTTTTTTTGCATTTATTTCATTTCATCTTAGTTTGTTCAGTTTGCTTACCCACTGTTTTTTTCAGGTTGTTTTTCTTCAGGTTTGCACTTGCTGATGTTCTATATTCAGTATATTCACACCTAATCTGTACTAATGCTTTGTCTTTCAAAACACCATTAACATATTGTTTGCCTTTGCTCCGTGACCTTTCGGTCAGCTATGTGGCCTGGTCCAATCTGCACCTTCTCCTTTGTTATCTCTTGCCCAACCCCCACCTCACTTGTTTATAATCTGTGACTTTTCTAATATTTGTCAGTTCCGAAGAAGGGTCACTGACCCGAAACGTTAACTCTGCTTCTCTTTCCACAGATGCTGCCAGACCTGCTGAGTGAATCCAGCATTTCTTGTTTTTGGTTCACTAATGCCCTTTCTGGAAGGAAATCTGCTGTCCTTGACTCCAGACCCACAGCAATGTGGTTGACTCTTAGCTCCCATCTGAAATGACATAGCAAGCCACTCAATTGTCAAGGGCAGTTGGGGATGGGCAACAAAGGATGGCCTTGCCAGTGATGCCCACATCCCATGAAAATTGAAACAAATGCCATTGTATTGGCACTGTTTACTATGCTTTGCCAATCTTATGATTTAGCATTTGCCCACATTAAATGATAGCTGCCAGTTGCCAGCCCAGCTCCCCAATTTATCCAGGTCTGTCTGTATTTGGCTGGTGCCCTCTCAATTTGGCATCATCATCAAGGTTTTGTTTCAGTCCTAATTTCCAAGTATATTACAAACAGCACTGATCTCAGGCATTCTACAAGATCTTGCGAAATGCTTTTGACATTAATTGGTTGGATGTTGGAGTTCTGCTCACTCTCTGAATAAACTAACACAGAATTTGTCTTTCCAACTGATCTCAAGTTAGTGTGAGAGCGGTCAGATCAGCCATACTCGTACATGTGCTTTGTGTGTTTTATCTTCTGTTGCAAGATGTTCTGTTGTTGCTCGAAGAAGGAACTGAATCGAACAGTGCATTCTTCTCGATGACCTGTGATCAATGTCTCTTCTGTCTATTCACCATCAAGTTTGTACATGTAGTAACAAGCATTTGAAACAAAAGCTCTACTCTCAGGCCATACAGCAACACCAACACCCAATCAATCCTCTGTTCACATTAGGTCACTTAGAAAGTAAATGCAGCAGTAAAAACAAATGAACTTTCTTTTGCAAGGACTACTGAATTTTACACTCAGTAGAGAATTTGCCTGCAGCTATTTTTGGCATTAGGCGCAACCTTCAGCCCTAACCCATGTGCTACATTGCATCAGAACAGACTAAGTAGGTCAGTATATCTGCCAAAGGCTTATTCTAGACATGATCACTGACACAACTGTACATTAAATGCTTTTCACTTAAGCATCCTACTGCAATGTGCCAAATTTGCCTCAGGTTCAGGAAACACACACCTGTAAGGAATGGCTGTGCGATGCTCAGAATAATATAGACCAGTACAGTAAGCCCAGATATGCAGCCAAGCCCAGATATCACAGAACAAGTGTTGGCACTGCGTGCTGCTGTGGCATCGATGACTTGATACAACATCAACAGAATTCAAAAGAGAATTGGATATACTTGAAATGTAGGGAAAGCGCAGGGGAGTGGGACTAATTGGATAGCTCTTTCAAAGGGTCAGCGCAGACACAATGGCTGACTGGGCTCATTCTGTGCTCTATCATTTCATGATCAACACAACAAAAAACCTTTTATACTGCTAGTGAAGTGCCTTGTCACTGAACCGAAAGATTTTAGTAATGCCTGTCACTAATGTTGCTGCCATCAATCTGCATTACATTTTATATAAACCGATGGCAGATTGCACTTGATCTCTTTGAGATAACTATTGGTCCAGTAGCATTGACCTCCCCCCTCAGACAGGGTCTCGGCTGTTCAGAAACCCTAGCATCACCCAGAACACCACCAGTACTGACTACCCTTTGAATTGTCCCTAAGAATAGTTAAATCGAAACATATACTTCCCTGGGGAACTTTTGAAACCTCTCAAACTCTAATCCAAAGAAGTATTCTGAAGCAAAATCAGCATTGTACCCATCCCCTGCTTCCTGCTATGGGTGATGAGTGCGCCATCATTCTGTGTGCTGGCATGTTTCTCATCTGCACACTCCCTGTGTTCACAGTCACCTCTGGCATACTGCAAAGCTCTGCCCTTAGCCCCCTTTTATTCCCTATATACTCGCTGCCTCTCTGACATTATTTATAAGCAAGGTGTCAGCCTTACCCTTCTGTCATCACCCTCGACTTCACAACTGTTGGTGCGCCGTCCAGCATCAAGTGAGCTTCCTTTAGAAGTTCTGTTCCTGGTTCTCAGCCACTTGGTTAGTCTGCATCTGACAGTATTCTGTCACTCTGAGCTGAGCCATCTTTCTCAGTCTTTATCCACGCCGAGACCCATGACCACATCGTCATCATCCTCAGGCTCACCAACTCCAGTGCTTTCCCCTCACCTCCCCCAACATCAACTCCAACTCACCCAAGGTTCCCGCTGCCCGCATTAAATCCCACTCACTTATTGTACTCATCCCTGACAACCTTTGCTGGCTCTCTATCCCTTTGACCTAGCTCATGAATTTGCTTAGGACTTTTGCCCACTCCACTCCTGTGACAATCTGCAGGTTACTTCATAGCTCACACCCTCCATCTTCTGAATCTGACCCATTAGACCCGGCGTCTCTTTCCCCCCGCCCCCCCCCCCCCCCCACCCCCCAAACACCTGTCCCACCATTGGTGGCAGATCCTTCAGGTCTCTACCCTCTGCAATACTGTTCCTAAACCCCTCTGCTTTACGACAGCTCTCTCCACCTTCAAAACTCTCCTAAAATTCTCCCTCCTTGACCCTGTTTTGCTTGTTTCCTGTAACTCTTCTCCCAATTTCAGCTGGGTCTTGCACCTTGCCTCTCCACTGTCATAAATGGCCTTGGAGGGTTTTAAAGCATACAAGAGTAAATTGTCATACTCCACACTGTTTTAAAATTGAGGCTTATTGTACTATCTCTTACTCTAATTGTTTTTTTCCCCTGGACCCAGAACTATAATGATAAGGAGAAGCTGTAAATCCAGGAAATCTGATGTTAGAGCTGAAAAGGCTGGAAATAAACAGCTGATCCCTTCTGCTCTGCATTTGCTGTATTTGCAACTCATTGTTAGTACCAGTGTGTGCAAACGTAAAATGGTTTTGGCTTTTCAGTCTCATCAACATAATCGACAAATTCTCATGATGTGATCAAATGATTTGAAATGAAGTTTTTTTTTCTTTGACCAATGAAGTGTTTGAATTTCGGCCTGTTATTGAATCTTGGGAATGGAATGGTTTGCGTATTATTCGTGTGCGAGAATCATTCTGGTCTCCCTGGATTTAGTAAAACTGATTACTTCCTAGCTGTGGTCTGAAAGTTGTGTCCAGGCAACAGAAACTGAGGTGTAACTTCAAGGTGGAAGTGAAGATTGCTGTGGTTCAGGATGAGAAAAGTGTGCTGGTCACAGTGAGTACGTAAAATGCAACTGCAATGGTCCTGCTTCTCCAGCAGCAAAAATCCCCGATGACATGATTCTGAGCCGAGAGTCTGAAGCATTAACTTATGGTTTCTCTGAAGCCCTAACGTGACAGCATTTTTGTAACAAAAGTTAAATTAACCTCAGGCATTTTCTATGTATGACACACTATCATAGAACATTCATACTAGGTGGCAGGTATTCCACACTGGTAACATAATGCTGCAGGGGTGCATCCTTGTTTTCATAAAAAAAGAGATTATTATAGCTGCAAACTGATAAATACATAAGCAGCAGAGGGAGTGGTACTTGAGCACAAGAACATTTTCAGCAGTCCTCCAGAGAGCTGGTCTCATTGCACGTGTGTGTATCTGTGTGTGTCTCATTGTGTGTGTGTCTGTTTGTGTGTATGTATCTGAGTTTCGCTATTTGTGTGTGTGTGTTGATGTGTCATAAACATGTATTTAGGAGGCATGAGTTCAGGACTATGTGAATCTTGTGCCAAGCAAAATAACTGTTGTTGGCTTACTGCCAGATCTGCCCAGTCTGCTTTTTTAATATTCATTCATGGGATGTGGGCGTCGCTGGCCAGGCCAGCATTTATTGCTCACCCCTAATTGCCCTTGAGAAGGTGGTGGTGAGCTGCCTTCTTGAAGGTAAAAGGGCATGCAGTCCATGTGGGGTAGGTACACCCACAGTGCTGTTAGGAAGGGAGTTCCAGGATTTTGACCCAGCGACAGTGAAGGAATGGTGATATAGTTTCAAGTCCGGATGGTGTGTGACTTGGAGGGGAAATTGCAGGTGGTGGTGTTCCCATGCATTTGCTGCCCTTGTCCTTCTAGTTGGTAGAGGTTGCCTAGGTCGTTGCTGGGTGGTCCGTCCAGTTTCATTCCTTTTTATTGACTTTGTAGCGGTTAGATACAACTGAGTGGCTTGCTAGGCCATTTCAGAGGGCACATAAGAGTCAACCACATTGCTGTGGGTCTGGAGCCACATGTAGGCCAGACCAGGTAAGGACAGCAGATTTCCTTCCCTAAAGGACATTAGTGAACCAGATGGGTTTTTACAACAATCGACAATGGTTTCATGGCCATCATTAGACTAGCTTTTTAATTCCAGATTTATTAATTGAATTCAAATTCCATCTTCTGCTGTGGTGGGATTTGAACCCGTGTCCTTAGAGCAGTACTCTGGGTCACTAGTCCAGTGATAATACCACTCTGCCACCGCCTCATATAAACTAAAGCCTGCCTCGGGTATAAAATTAAAACCTGACCCGACCACAGCCAACCCGAATCTGACCCAGGCCCGAGTCTGTCAATTTTTTTTTTCGTGCCCAACCTGTTATTAATGCAGAAAAATAAAATTGCGTCAAAACGTAGATTAAAAAGAAAACAATACAAAACAAAACCAGACCACAGCCAACCCGAACCCGACCTGACCCAAGCCCGAATGCTGGACACCGAATATCGACCCAACCGGACCCAAACCCGACACGTGTAGTGGTGTTTGGTCTGGTAGCCAGGCTTTAATATAAACCCAAGCATCAACACAGGGCTCCCTGGTAGCCTCGTGGGTGAAACACTGCTGAGCGTAACACTAAACTGTACTGGCTGATGGTGCCAGCTTCAGATCCCAGTTTGCACTGGTTCAGCAGCTGGATTGATGCGAGAAGCCTCAGCTACCTGTGCTAGGATTAGTTTAGCTTAGTTTAGAGATACAGCACTGAAACAGGCCCTTCGGCCCACTGAGTCTGTGCCGACCATCAACCACCCATTTATACTAATCCTACACTAATTCCATATTCCTACCACATCCCCACCTGTCCCTATATATTTCCCTACCACTTACCTATACTAGGGGCAATTTATAATGGCCAATTTACCTACCAACCTGCAAGTCTTTGGCATGTGGGAGGAAACCAGAGCACCCGGAGGAAATCCACGCAGACACAGGGAGAACTTGCATACTTCACACAGGCAGTACCCAGAATTGAACCCGGGTCACTGGAGCTGTGAGGCTGCAGTGCTAACCACTGCGCCACTGTGCTCACTGTCTAGAGTAAGTGTACTTTGAGCAAGGACACACAAACAGAAAATGCTAGATATACTCAGCAGGCCAGGCAGCATCTATGGAGAAAAAAACAGAATTAACATTTCAGGTCTGTGACCTTTGAACAGTCCAGTCAAAAGTTAGAAATATAATAGGTTTTGAGCAAGTGCAAGGGGGGAGGGGGAAGAAGAACAAAAGGGAATGCCTGTGATAGAGTGGAGGGCAGGGATATTAAATGACAGAATATTTCATGGTACAAAGCCAAAGGGAGTTGTAATGGGACAAGTAAAGAAACAGAAGATATGTCTGGATGGAGTGTAAATGGCAGGATAGCAGCTGTCTGAACTCAAAATAAAGGGATTAAGAAAGAAACAAGAAGGGAAAAAATAGAGAACCAGTGAAAAAAATGGGGGCAGTGGCAGACACTAAAGTGCCCAGTCGAAAGATGAAGTGCTGTTCCTCAAACTTGCGTTGAGCTTCATTGGAACACTGCAGGAGGCCAAGGACAGAAAGGTCAGCGTGGGAGCGAGATAGAGAATTGAAATTAGAAATGACTGGGAGCTTGGGGTAGTGCTTGTGGATTGAACAGATGCATTTCACAAAGCAGTCACCCAGTCTGTGTTTAGTTTCCCCAATGTACAGGAGATCACATTGTGAGCTGCGAATACAGTACCCTAAATTGAAAGCAGTGCAAGTAAGTCACTGTTTCACTGGGAAGGAGTATTTGGGGCGCTGGAAGGTGAGAAAGGAGAAGGTAAAAGGGCATGCACTGCATCTCCTGCCTTTTCATGGAAAGGTGCCGTAGGAAAAGGGGGAGGCATTGGGGGTGATTGAGGAATGGACCATGGCGGAGGGAATGGTCCCTTTGGAATGCTGAAAGGGAAGGAGAGGGGAAGTTGTGTTTGGTGGTGGCATCATGCTAGAGACGGTCGAATTGACAGAGGATGATCCCTTGAATACAGAAGCTGGTGGGGTGGAAGGTGAGGACAATGGGAACCCTATCTGGTTCTGGGAGTGTGGGGAAGGGGTGAGAACAGAAGTGCATGAAATGGATCGGACATGGTTGAGGGCCCTGTCAACCACGGTGGGGGGAAATCCTTGGCTGAGGAAGAAGGCACAGTGGCGCAATGGTTAGCACCGCAGCCTCTCAGCTCCAGCGACCCGGGTTCGGTTCTGGGTACTGCCTGTGCAGAGTTTGCAAGTTCTCCCTGTGACCACGTGTGTTTCCGCCGGGTGCTCCAGTTTCCTCCCACAGCCAAAGACTTTGCAGGTTGATAGATAAATTGGCCATTGTAAATTGCCCCTAATGTAGGTGGGTGGTAAGAGAATGGTGGGGATGTGGTAGGGAATATGGGATTAATGTAGGATTAGTATAAATGGGTGGTTGTTGGTTGGCACAGACTTAGTGGGCTGAAGGGCCTGTTTCGGTGCTGTATCTCTAAATAAAATAAATAAATAAGGACGACATATCAGACGTGCTAATATGGAAGGTTGCATCATCAAAATAGTTGCGACAAACACGGAGAAATTGAGAGAATGGAATCGAGTCCTTGCAGGAGGTGTGGTGGGAGGAAGTGTAATCCAGGTAGCTGTGGGAGTCCATGGGCTTATAGTGAATATTGGTTGATAATCGACTCTCAGAATGGAAACAGAGAAGTTGAGGAAGGGAAGGGAGGAGTCAGAGATGGACTATGTGAAGGTGAAAGTAGGGGGGAAATTGGAAACCAAGTCAATTAAATTTTCCAGTTTAGGGCGAGAGTAGAAAGTGGCACTGATACAGTCATCAATCTACCAGAAGAAGAGGTGAGGGAGGGGGCCTGAGTTGGCTTAGAACAAGGAATGTTTCTCATATCCCAGAAAAAGGCAGGCATAGCTAGGACCCATGCGGAAACACATGGCAACACCTTTTATTTAGAGGAAGTGAGTGGAGCTGAAGGAGAAGTTGTTCAGTGTGAGAACAAGTTCGGCCAGGCAGAGCAGGGTGGTGGTGGATGGGGGCTGGTTGCGTCTCCCTTCGAGGAAGAAGTCGAGAGCTCTCAGACCATCTTGGTGGGGATGGAAGTGTAGAGGGATTGGGCGTCCATGATAAAAAGGAGATGGTTCGTGCCTGGAAACTGGTGAAGTGATGCAGGATGAGGATGTTGGGCTGTAATGCTCTCTGCTGTCAGATAGCCTTCCAACACCTGCATATGCAGAGTTGCCAGAAACACCTGTAAGTTTAATGTAAAACTGCTGGGAGTTTAAAATCAGCTGTCAGGAAGGCATGTCTTTACAGCCAGTTTGTAACCAGCTGCACAAGCACTGTGCTTCAGACGCTGGTGTGCTTGTGCTCGTGTCATGCAGTATAATGCCGTGTCGCGCAGTTTCAGTGAATTGTAGAGTAGCTTTTTGATGTCCTGACTGGACCTCATTCAATAGTGATTTGACTATATAAATGATTTGGTTCTTTAAAGCCATTCCATTGAAAGGAGTTTTGTAAAGTGCCCCTACTGTTACCCTGACTGCGATGTTGCATTGATGAGGAATCCCTGTTTACGTTCCTATGGTGACAGCATGATAACCGAGCTACTCGATACTCCAGTTTACAAACCTTGTGCTGAGTCGTGCTGTTTGGTAGTGGCAGCGGGGTGGGGGAGAGGAGAAAAAAGGCTGTTTTACATCAAACGGATCTATAACAGTGGAGCAGTATGTCTGCCTTCCTGGTTAAAGCACTGTAGAGATGGGAAACTGAATGTACAGGCACAGTGCTTTCGTGATTAAAATAAAAATTTTCGGGTGGCGCAGTGGTTAGCACCCCAGCCTCACAGCTCCAGCGACCTGGGTTCGGTTCTGGGTACTGCCTGTGTGGAGTTTGCAAGTTCTCCTTGTGACCGCGTGGGTTTCTGCCAGGTGCTCCGGTTTCCTTCCATAGCCAAAGTTGATAGGTAAATTGGCCATTGTAAATTGCCCCTAGTGTAGGTAGGTGGTAGGAGAATTGAGGGAAGGTGGGGATGTGGTAGTGAATATGGGATTAATGTAGGATTAGTATAAATGGGTGGTTGATGGTCGGCACAGACTCGGTGGGCTGAAGGGCCTGTTTCAGTGCTGTATCTCTCTATGACTCTATGACTAAAATTCATGTTCTCAGCTTGTTTGCTTGTGTTGGAGAGCAGGAATTCAGTTGTGGAGAGAAACCTGACCATTTCCTGTTTACTGGCAAAGTATAAGTTGATCTGATTTCACTTCGATCCTGTGTGGGATGTCTTCCAGCTGTTACCTGTGTGTTAGTTTTCCACACCCTGGCAATGTTGGGCTGTATTTCTGGTTTAGAATTGCCCAGCTTATTAATTATTCAGACTGACGCAGATCTGTTGGGGCGCTAGATGAAGCTATCTAATTCAGTATATCTTTATAGTTCTGTGTTTTTTGTTGTTTTTGTGTGAAGCCTGTTTGAGTGACCTATCATGCTGGTGAGAGGAGTAGCTGCTGTACATGCGGACTGCAGCAGCTCATCGCCATCACAGATTTACAGGCATTTTCCATTTATTTATACAGATACGGGTTTGTAAGCATGCTCAGTGCAAGGGAGCTGTTCAGTCTCTGTCCAGTGCTGATTGTAATTCGCCACCCCATTCTCTGTCAGAGTTGCACATTTCATGCTTTAGGAGTTAGTTCCCAGATGATGGCCAAGTGTCTCAGATTCCTATGCTAGCTTGTTATTAGTTCTTGAAAAAATGAAGTCTTGATTTTGAGGCAAGGATATGCAGTGGAAGATGGTGCCACCTTGGTAATTAATGTGAGTTGTAAATGTTTTGCTTGTGCTTCATTTTTCCATCTGCGTAATGCAGGAGGATAAAGACTGAACACCCAGCAAGGCTGCAGACTTGCAGACAAACAGGTTGGACATTGGCCTTTCCAATGATGTTTGAATCCCAGTTTTGATGAGGTACTTGTTGCTCTCGAGTAAACACTGGAGCTTTGGAAATAAAAATAGGTATCTCAGAAATCCCATTGGCTGAGACTGACCTCACTGTCCCTTTGTTTCTCGTGGCTCTGGCTGGCATGGTGGACCCTGAGAAGCTATGCTAGAGCTGAAAACCTGAGGGCATGTTAAGCAGTGATGTTCTTCAGTTAGTCATTTCTCTCTCTCTCTCTCCCCCTCCTTCCCCCCCCACAAACACACACACACACACACACACACACACACACACAGACAGTTGCACCAAGGTGGGAGGAGTTCACTGTCTTTTCTAGTCCCACTTCTCCGCAGGTCATAACATATATCTTAAAATTGTTTACCCAGTTACTTTTTTGGTCAATCATATACTCTACTCTTTATCCCAGAATAAAATACACCAACCAGGTTTCTTCAATAAGCAACAAAATTATCAATTTATTATCGAACAAGACTTATCCAGAAATGAAGCAAAGCATTAACACACAGATTGAAACATGAAAGTTCCCTTTTTAAATTCCCCACACACGCATGCACACACAGACTGATACAAAAAAAAAGACAAAAAATTACTTTGGCCAAATACTTGCTAATTCTTGAAGAGAAAAGATAAGATATGGAAGGAAATCATTTGACCCTTTTGGTCTGGTGTCTGCGTCTACGGAGATGGGTCACTGGGATCTTTTCTAAAGCAATTCGTTCTGGAGATGTTAAGAAATTGCTTGGTAGGCTTTCCAGGAGACATCTGGTATCAGGGTTTTCAGCCAACACACACTTGAATCGCAGGGTTTTTCAGCTTCTCAGGAGAGATGCAGCACCAGGGTTGATCTTTGTAGGGTTTCTTCAAAGAGGTAGAGAAAGAGCTGAGCTGGGTGGTTCCTTTTTCCTTGGCAGGCAAAACCAACTGTCTTCAAAACAGTTCACACCAAAACTGACTTGAAAACCATATCCAAAACTCCCAAACAGAAAGTCAACCTCCTGACCCCCATAAACCTTGACATGTGGATTCTCTAAACATCTTCCCCAGGTCACCAAGGTTTCTGTTGTATATTGCTTAAAGCACATGTTTGAAAAGAACCTTGCTGGAAACCAACATCTCAGTGTCCTTTCAATGACCCCAGTGAAAAACACAGTCCAGAATTTCTTCAGGCTTCCAAATGAATCCATTTTCACAATTTAAATATGAGTCCTTATAAACATATTTTTTTAAAAAAGAAGCACTCTTGTAACAATACACACCCTCGCTCACACTGACATTCATTTACTCACACTGACACTAAGTTTACATCTGGGTCTTGCAAAGAGACATCGAGACTAACATTGGAGTGAGATGAGGTGACATTGTTTCGATCTCCTAGGAATCTTTGACTTGATCTCTAATGCCACTTTCAAGTAGAGTATGTGTGATGAATCCTGGTGATTCAGCAAGGAATGTGTCCCTGTCTCTTCTACTGCATCATACACAAATGCCCCTTTCTTTTACCTTCCCACTGAAGCACAGTCGACATGGGAAAAGTGGAGACCAAGTGTGCTCACAATAATCTGGAATTAGTAACCTGCCATTTCAGTGCAGTCCTGTGACCTGACGAGAGACATATAAAAAAAAAAGTGTGTGCCCACCCTCAAAAAATATATCCTGCAGTTCACCTTTGCAGAATGGGCTTCTTGGGCAGGTGAGAGGCTTTCGTTATAAGTTAAATCGGAAAAAAACTATTTCCACTGGTCAATGAGTAACTAAAGGGCATCAATTTAAGATCATCATCAGAAGAATGAAGGAAGAGGCTAGGAGGATTGTTTTTTTATGCAGAGGATTGTTAGGTCATGGGATGCCTGACCAGAAACAATAGGGGAAGCAGAATCTCTTATCATATGTAATACAACATAGTTTCTGTCTGTCCAGACTTTTCTGATTAGTCGGTGGGTTGAATTGGTGGGTGGAGCCAGCACACAGCCGAGAGATCAGGTCTACAGTGACCCTATGTTCAAGGTTTTCACACTGTTACGACCGAGGCGGGAGAAGTGCACTGTTAATTCAGTCCCACTTCTCTATAGGTCACGATCTATATTTAAATTTTCCTACTTACCGAATCAATGAGATACTCTATTTGTCCCCAGAATAAAGCACACCAACCAGGTTTCTTTAATAAACAACAAAATTATCCGTTTATTATAAACCAAGTCTTAACCAATAATGAAGTAAACACATACGCAAATTGAAATATTATTTTATCTTAGCCCTCACACACACACGCACACAACTGGGGGACAAAAGGGATTTTTGTTTACAGCTGTTAGAAAAAAAAAAGAAGAAATAAAAAAAAACTTGGACTGAATGCAAGATATGGAAGTCCTTTGTTTTGGCAAGGTGCCCCAAAGGCGAATTGGTGACTGCCTTCTAGAACAGTTCTTTTCAGGCAATGTTGATGAACAGTCTGGGTAGGTTTTCAAGAAATGCAGCTACAGAAGGCTTCACATAGGTCTTACGTCAGGTGTGCAGCAACAAAGATTTCAATTCTCACACATTTGATGCAAAGTTCTTTTAAAGATGCGAACACTCAGGATTTCTTAAAACACAGGAGGCAATAGTACAACTTGATACAGGATTTGCTTTTCAAGAGGAAGATAAGCAGGGTCTTCTTCCCCTGGCAGGTCAATAAGCAAACTCCAACTGCCTGTTTTTAGCCACACCAACTGGCTTTTTTTTTAAACAGTTCAAAATGAAACCAACTTTTTCCAGAGACAAGTCCTATGAAAGCCATAAATCCTGACTTGTCAATAAGCAAATAACTCTTCAGGTCAAACCCCCTGCTGGGTTCTTTATAAACATGTGTCTTCCAGTAAAAACTTGTTTACTGGCCAACTTTCTGTTGACCTTCCTTTTAAGAAAAACACCCACAAAATTCAGCGATCTCCAGATAATGTAATGTCTAAAATTCAACTGTAATTTCTTCAAACATATTTTACAAAGAAAAACAGAAGTGCTCACGTAACAACAGGCACTGTGAAAGGTGAGTTTAATACACACTCCCGAGACTATAATATAAAAGTGAGAAAGACTGAAGTAAAGTTTAATCTAATAGAGAAAGTGACTCAGGTTAAATATGTTAATATACTATAAAGTAGAGAGAGAGACAGAGGTGAAATATTATATTATAGACTGAAGTATAATCAATGTAATATAGGGATCACAAAGCGAGACCCATTTTAAAAATAAGACCAGATTTGGAGGTAGGTTGGTTTAATGTCGCAGAATTCAAAGAAAAAATAAAGATTGAGGTAAAACATAATCAGTATAAAAAATTGGAAGAGACTGAAGTAAAATTTTATCAATTTAATATAAAGTAGAGACTGAGGTGATGATGGGATAGGATCGAGGAAGAAAACTGTCATGCTCATGAGAAATGCAGTGAAAGATAAAGAACCAAACTGAAGAGTTATCAAAAATTGACTTTTTAAAAATAAAATGTAGACAATGTGCTACAAAATGGGCACCGAAGGTCAGGCTGACTGCGCCTGTATATTGAAACTACCTTGCTGTCTGTTAAGGATAAAAGGATGCATTCCAAACTAAGAAGTGTCATTTACACCCATCCTGAAGCCATGAAGAAACATTTCTTAATTGAATGGGTTCTTCTGAAACAAAGAAGGTGTGAAGTAGGCATATTCTGGTCCATTATTGGTCACCACAGGAAGGGGGCCATATGTCTGCTAACAGGCAACATGTGAGAGATTTTTACCTTAAAAAGTAGTGCTCAGGAGCGAGAGGGGATAGATCACAACAATATCACAAAAAGTCTGTCCAGCTGAGAGCTGGGAGAGATCCAGCAAAAACCAAAGAAGGAGCCCTGTTGCAAATTCTACCTTTCAACTCAGTGAAGCAGAGGACTGAAACGGACCACTGCCTCCAGACTGAAGTCTCAACCACCAGAAAATCTACAAACAACCCAGGCCTGCAACTTTAAAAGGGGAACTGTCCTCCAAGAAGATTCTGCAGGTTTACTGTGAGCCCAAACACCACGTCACTCCAAACCACTTACCCTTTTCCTCTCTATTAATCTATTGTGTGTGTGGCTGTGTCTGGCTGTGCGCATGGGTGCGGTTGTGACCATTTCAGGATTGATAAATAAATTGATCAATAAATAGTTAATCAGTTTTAAACCTGTCTCTGTCTTTTAATTTGACAAATAAAATGCAAGAGGTTAAAACCCTAGTAACAAAAACACTTGTGGTCAGTTGGGAAGTGAACAGTGGGAACCATCCATGCTCCTTACTACCTGGCCGTAACAGAGACCCATTTTAAAAATAGGACAACTTCTGTTGGGTTTGTAGGGTCTTGGTTTGTGGAGTGTTTTGTTTGGTCCAGTGAAGTTTTGCACCTGTGGGCTAACTGTTGGTTAATTAGATATTGTAACATTTGCTGTTACAAAGTACAGCGTGTGTTGAGTGACAGTTTTTTGATCGATTCAGTATAAGGCACCTGATGAATGGGGAAGATACATCTTTGATGGGTGGTACCTGGTGCATATGGAGGCACGTGGGGTGGAGACTGAGGTGATTGGTACTGGAAACATTTGGAGGCAGATTAGGCTAAAAGGTTTGACATCACAGAATTTCAAGAAAAATAGAGACTGAGGTAAAATCTTGCAATAACATAGTTTCTGTCTGTCCATTTTTTCTGATTGATCAGTTGGTTGAATCGGTAGGTGGAGTCTGGCGCATGTGGCTCGGTTACTGGCCCCCAGCAGTCACCATTCCCTGGCTTTGGTTACTGGGCTGACGCCCTAAGAGGAAAGTTGAAGGAGTGAACCTCAGAGGCATATAAAATATAAAATGGCATAGGTAAAGAAACCCAGCATGCTACTCCAATGTCAGTTGGGTAGATGATGAGGATGCACATTCTGGCCTCGGTTACTGGGCTCTGGCTCCCGTTGCTCCCCAGCCTTGCCTACTGGCCCTAGCTCCCACTTCTCCCTGGCCCCTGCGCCATGCCCTATCCTCCCTTACTGCCCCCGGCACTTGCCACACCCTGGCAATTATTGGGCTGTTGATGATGGTGGTTGGGGGGGGGAGGGGTGGGGGGTGGATATGTCATATGAGGAGCGCAACGTGGGGGAGAGCAGGATGGCATGGAGTGGGGAGAGAGGATATCGTGCATGGGAGGGGAGGTGGCTTAAGGGGTGGTACAGGGGAAATGGCATGGGAGGGGAGTGGGGTGAGGGAGAGCAGGAGTTGGCATGGGAGGGAGATGTTGGGACAGCATTGGAGTGGGAGGAGGGCAAATGGGGGGACGACTACGGGCCAAGTGCAGGGACATGGGATTAGTTAGGACGGGTGCTTGATGGTCGGTGCAGGCATGTTGGGCCAAAAGGCCTGTTTCTGTGCTGTATGACTCTATGACGACATTGGGGGCAAGATGGCATGGAGATGGGGAAAGGAGGAAGGGTAAAGATGGCATAGGAGGGGGGAAAGTGTGGGGGAGGGTTGTAGGACGGTTTGGGAGGGTGGGACGGTGGCATAGGGTGGGGAGGGAGATGGCCTTGAAGGGGGGCGGCATGTGAGTGGGGGACAGGCAGGGGAGTGAGTGGGAGAGAGCATAGGTTGGGAGTTGAGGGAGGCCATGGAAGGGGGTAGGGAGAGGTGGGGGCAGCATGGAGTGGAGTGTCCATGGGAGGGAGGTGTGGGAGGATAAGGCGGTGGGGGGGAGGTGGCATGGCAGTGGGAAGGTGGTATAGGAGGGGTGGGGGCTCGGTCAGCCTGGGTGGTATGGAATGGCAGTTGGGGATGGCATAGAAAGAAAGGGTGGGATGATGATGATATGAGAGGGATGAAAGGAATTGGATGGGTATTGCATGGGAAGGATGGGATGGGGATTTAAAGAAGTACTGGTGTGGTAACGATACTAATTTCACCGCAACTGTTTTGCATGTTTCTGCTGGTAGCTTTTAAAAGGGAAGTGAATAAATGTTTGCAAAAAGGGTTATTTGACAAGATGTGGGGAAAGAAACTAAATGGAACTCAGAGAGTGGCAGACACTGAGGATTTCCCGGTTAATCCCTGTTTTCATGTGCATGAAATACAGTTCTACTCTTTTCCTCTTTTTGTTCTCCCCTCCCCAATTCTCTCTGCTTCTTCCCTGAATGTGCTGATTGTTGCTGGGGTACAGCTCCACAATGGTAGGATGGGTAAGAGTTGGAAGAATGGAGAACTTTTGAAAGGTGGGGCGGGGTTTCAGTTACAGAGTTGATGCTGACAGCAATCATGCAGTGTGAGGGGTAGGGGCAGGGCACGAGGGTTACGATATGAGCATGATTTTGGGGAAGAACACTGCTCGATGGATGAGTAACAGACAGCAGTGAAAGAATTGGGGAGGCCAATGGCAGGACTTACTGATGACGAAATGCTGTAGAGTCATAGCACCATTATGGCACAGAAGGAGGCTATTTGGCACATTGAGTCCGTGACGGCTCCCTGTAGAGAAATCCAGTCAGTCCTATTCTCCTGCTCTATCCCCATCGCCATGCAAGTCTATTTTCTTCAAGTGCCTATCCAATTTCCTTTTGAAATCATTGATCATCTCCGCCTCCGCCACCCTCCCAGGCAGCGGGTTCCAGGTCATTACGACTCACTGCATAAAAAAATCCTTCCTTACATCACCGCCCCCCTCCCCCCCCCAATATCTCTTGCCCAAAACCTTAAATCTGCATCCCCTAGACCTTCTACGATTAGCTAAATAGGAACAGCTTTTCTTTGATAGAAGAACAGAGAATGTTGCAAACACTCAGAGATAACATTTCAAGCCTGATGAAAGGTTCCAGACCTGAAACGCTAACTCTATTTCTCTCTCCACAGATGCTGCCAGACATGTTGAGTGTTTCCAGTATTTTCTTTTTTTTATTTCTGATTTCCAGCATCCACAGTATTTTGCTCTTGTACAGCTTTTCTTTGTCTACCTTATTTAAGCCTGTCATAATCTTGTACGTGCCTGTGAAATCTCCCCTCAATCTCCTTTGCTCCAAGAAGAACCCCAGCTTCTTCAATCTAACCTTGCAGCTAAAATCCCTGATTCCTGGAACCAGCATGCCGACTAGAACTGGATGCACTATTCTAGTTGTGGCCTAACCAGAACTTTACAAAGGTTCAGGATAACTTCCTTGCAATACTTCTATTTATGAATTCTGAGATCCCATATGTTTTGCTAATTACTCTCTTGATATGTCCTGCCACCTTCAACGATCTATGCATATGAAACCCCAAGTCCCTCTGTCCCTGCACTGCACTTAGAACTGTGCCACTCAGTCTGTTTTGCCTCTGTCTATCCCTTCTGCCAAAATGCATCACCTCACACCTTTCTGTATTAAATGCCATCTGCCACTCATCTGCCCATCCTGCTAGGCTGTCCATGTCCTGTTGCAGTGGACTGGTATCATTCTCATTGTTTGCCACACCTCCAAGTATGGTATCATAGGCAAATTTTGAAATTTTACTCTTGTTTTCTAATATCCAGGTCATTCATATATGTCAAAAAAACTGTGGTCCTAAGCACTGACCTTGGGGAATGCCACTCACTACCATTCTCAGTCTGAAAAACAACCATTTACCACGGCTTGCTGATTTTTGTCCACAAGTCATTTTTTAATCCAAGCTGACACTGTCCCTCCTATTCCATGAGCCTCAATTTTGTTAGCCAGCCTCTTTTGTGGTACTTTGTCAAACGCTTTCTTAAAATCCATATAGACGCATCCATTACATTCCCTTCATCAACCTTTTCTGTTACCTTTTACAAATCCATGCTGGCTCTCCTTCATGAACTGGAACCTCTCCAAATGCCTAAAATCTTACCCACCACTGATGTTAAACTGACTGTTCTGGAATCAACTGAGAATGTCCTTACACACTTTCTTGAATAAGAGTGCCACGTTTGCCACTCGCCAGTCCACTGGCACCTTCCCTGTATCGAAGGAAGATTGGAAAGTTATAGCAAGCTCTTCTGCTATCTCCAATCCCACTTACTTTAGTACCCTGGGATGCAAGCCATCCAGACTTATACACTTGCAATATAGTCGGCCTTTCCAGTACATCTTGCCTGTCAGTTTTCAGCCCATCCATTACCTCTATCATCTCTGCTTCTACCAATATTTTGTCAGCATCATCTTCTTTAATAAACACCGATACAAAGTACTCAATTAATATTCTAGCCTTTCCCTGTACCCCTAAGCATATATCACCCTCTATCTCTATCTTCCTCGTCATCCAAGGAACCCTGGCTTTGATTTCCCAACGTTATGCTCTTGTTGGAATGTACCTAGCCTGAACCTGAATAATCTCCTCTTAAAGATCAGCATTGTTCCATTACAGTTTTTCCTCTCAGACTTTCGTTCCGTTTAACACTGGCTACATCCTCCCCCCTCATTCCATTGAAGTTAGCCCTCTTCCAGTTTAGAACTTTGACTTTAGATTGTTTCTCGCTCTTCTCCATTGCTAATACAAATCTTATGATACGATGATGACTCTTACCCAAGTATTCTGCCACAGGCACTTGTTCCATTTGGCCCATCTCATTTCTCAGCACCAGATCCAGCAAGTGCTCCTTTCTAGTTTGACCCTGAACATACTGGTCAAGGAAGTTCTCCTGAATACATTTCAGAAATTCCTCCCCCTCTTTTACCTTTACTCTAACATTATCCCAGTCAAAATTGGGGCAATTAAAGTGCCCCAATATCACTACTCTATAGTTCTTTCACATCTCCTTGATTTCCTTGCAGATTTGTTTTAAATTTGTTTAAAAATATGGTGTGGTCTTCTCTACATGTCCACCTTTAACACTGTGATCATGTATGTTGTAGCATCCTGGCTTGTACTTCCTTGATTGAACTTCTTTTCCGATCTCTTCATTGTGTTGGGTCTGAGAAAGCTTTGTTGCTCATTCCTGATTTTTTCCCCATGAGTGCAAAGTCAAATCTTGTTGGACTTTGAACCCCAGAAGAACAGCACAGTAACAATATGAGGTGGTCCACCTGACAGTTGAGACCCTGAAGTATCTGATTGGGTAGATAGAGATAAAGTGTTTCCTCTGGTGGGGGAATCCAGAACAAGGGAGCACAACCTTAAAATGAGACCTTAGCCTTTCATGGATGATGTAAGGAAGCACTTCTTCACAGTAAGGGTAGTGGAAATCTAGAACTTTCTGTTCCCCAAAAAGGCAGTTGAGGCTGGAGGCTAATTGAAAATTTCAAAACGGAGATTGGTAGGTTATTGTAGGTAAGGATATCAAGGGTTACGGAACCAAAGCAGGCAAATGGAATTGAGAGCAGTTCAGCCATGATCTAATTGAATGGCAGAACAAGCTTGAGGGGTTGAACAGCCATCTCCTGTTCCTATGTTTCTATGCAGTAATGAAAACCACCCTCAGTCCTTCGAGCAAGAAACCTTCAACGGCACTTCTGAAGCATAGAGTGATGGCCTCTTGGGCAAGACCAGAGTGGAAAATGCCATGTGTGTAGGATGTGGTTATTGTTTGATGTCAGAGAGCAGCAGCAGATACAGTGAGCTCCGTGTCCTTGGGGAATGCCATACTGCAAAGGAGCGCTGATGCAAAGATCACAAATCACATATTAAAATTCAAATGGAGGTGCATCAGTAACCATTCTGAGAGCTAAATTAATGTGAAGAATATGTCATCTAAAAGAGAAAAAATATTACATCTTTCGGACTCAGAAACAGCAGGAGTTCAGCTTCTAATCACTTTTTCCCACTACCAAACACAATTCTAAGTTTGGTGGTTTTGTATTTGCATTGCCTGTCAGTATTGGTGAAACACGAAGTTTGGTGACCGGATTCATAGCAGTGACAGATTGCTGAAACAAAAACGAATGGATGTGTAGCTGACCCAAACACATTCTGTAGAATGTAAAAGACTTTCCTGGTTTGTGTGCGGATCCTTTTGATTTGAGATGGGGAATGGGTTAGAGGTTCCGTTCTCATAATTAAAAAGAAGAAGCCAAATAAAGCATCTATTTGGAGAATATATTATTGTTAAAATGCAGCCTGCATAGCTTTATTAACTGGATGATCAAATGGATTCTACAGGAAATGACTTCCCTAATAACTGTTTGCCTGCTTCACCTCCGTAGGCTATAGTCCAATGCTCTGTGGTGCATAATAAGAGATGGCTCTGCTCCCTTAGCTAGAAGTAAGGAATTGCGTTATAATTTTGTTAGTGAGGTTGCAGACCCGATATCTGCTCCCCCATCCCCCAGGGTGAAATGCATCACTGGTTTGGAAATAACCAGTGTCACAGAGTTTAACCCTATAGAGGCCAATTACCTTTCAAATTATGCATGTTGTTTCCTGCAGAAAGCTTCTGTTGCTGAATATCAGAATTTGGTCGGATTTCAGGCATTTCACTCACTATGATCAGAACACGCTGGTCTGCTAGTCTATGCATTGTGCCATTTAATTTGTGGAGAGATCCTGCTGTTAATCGAAAGGGTTAATAGGGTCTGCTTGCGGTCCCATGTCTTGTGGCTAATCTCAAAGCAAATGAAAGCTGCAAGGTACATTCTGTTTGATTTTCTTTAAGATTACCTTGCATCATCCACCTGCATTGCTAAACTAGTCCTCGCATCTCTGAGTTTCACTTTAGTGTATCCTTCAAAACTGGACTCTGCTGATTTTGAAACCTTTGTATATATCCTGGCGTAGAGTCTGTGTTGCATTTTACTTTAACTGGAGAATTAAAGATGAACTCAATGCAATGTGCTATTTGTGTGGAGGGAGGGGGAGGAGAAATACACAGCCGGCATGAAATCTGTTACCAGAAGCTGAAGGCCAGTTTATATAAGCACAGCGTTTGGCTAAATTGAAAATCCTGATTGGCACCATTGAAATAATTTCTCCTCGAATAAGAGAAATGTAAAAAGCATGATTTAGAATAGCAAATACAGGACTCAACAAAGCTCTGACCTTCTGGTTTGAAAAGGATATATAATGCGAGAGTTCAGAGTCTGTCTAATAGCCTGGCCCTAATGGGCTTCCAGCATATACAGTCAGTCTGAACAGTGCTGCATGGCTGCTCAGAAGCCAAGCCTTATTTTTATTTAATGAGTGAATGTCATGTTTAGGATAAAGACTCTTACATGAACTGTTCATGTCCCCACTGAGTGCTTTGAGCAGTGAAATGTCTGGCAGGCACATCATTGCTGCACGTACTCCTGTGTTGCTCTTGGCTGCTGCCGAGCTCCATGCTGTCGGTCCTAGTCCTCTGGGACTCTTCCTACTACAGAGCAGCTGCCTTAGCTAAGAAAATTGAGCATTTAACGGGCAGTGTGGAAATGGGTTAATGGGGAGCTCAGCAACTCGGGTTATAAACAATTTGGATGATCACCGCGTGGTCTACTTAATACAGGCGATGGATTTTTACAGATTAATCAAACCAGCATACAGAGGACGGATATTTTTCTTGCTATACAGTTCCAGCATTTATCTTGTGTCTGAACATGACTCAAAGAGCTGCTAGACCTTTGTTGGTCCTTATATTGTGAGAGAAGCATTGCTAGGAAGGGTAAGTGCAAGGCTGCAGTGGGATTCTCCCCTTGAAATGGGAGTTGTTCAATGCACAGTGAGCTTTGATTGTTCAGTGCCTTGTTGAGAGAACCTTTTGTTACCTAATAAATGCACACCATCAGAAGGAGAGACACTACGCGATCCATGTGCTTTTCCTCCTCATTAAGTCCTGTGTTTAGCAAGAGTCTCACAGCCGTCATGTTTGTCCTGCACAGATGATGCAAAGAACATAGCCATCTGCGCAACAGTAATTTGAGGGTGGAATCGTAAAACAGAAAATATATTTTATTTTTGTCAAATTGTATAAAAGTCCCAGCTTTTATTTGCTCCATGGCAGAATTGGAAAACAGACCAAAGGATTTGTAGGAAATGAATGGCTGATTCTTCTCTTTACGATAATTGTGTACTGTGTGGCTTTATTACATCCAGGAAGGGTTGTGTGCGTGTGTTTTTAAATGGAACACTTAATATGTTAACACTTTGGACCAGAGCCTGTGTACGAATCTGAAGCTTCCTGTAGTGATCAATCTATTTTTAAACATTGATTGGGTCTGGCTAGAAATCACTGATTGATGAGAGCCTGTATTAGCCAGCTGGTAATGACATCACTGATTGTAGCTATCCCCTCGCACTCCAGTTCCCTTACACAAACTCCAACATAATATACTCCAGGGTCAGCAGTGACAGTCAGGCCCTCATGAATTATTTATTGAATTGTTTGTCCTTGACCTAATGTGTTTTTTTTATCTTCCTGTCTCTTTTACCCCCTTTCCCCCCTCCCCGATTACTTGACCTTGGTAGCTGGCGCTGACGGAGGAGCAAAGTGATGCGAGCAGGAATGGCGCCGACACCAAAGACCTTGTGTTTCTGGTTCAGGTCTCCTGTCAGGTAAGGTTACATAGGCTGTTGGTTATTGCTTTAACTAGATGAGCCTCTGTATTGATGCACCTCGTGTCCTGCGATACAGCGGACGCAATACAATGATGCATTAGTCAAGGCAGATAATGTAGGATCTGGAAGCATTGAGTGCAAAAGGAAGAGAAATGCACTGGCCTGTGCAAGTGAACACAGGGTCCTTGAGCAATGTAGCTAAAGCCCTGGGGTGCCCCGATACTGTGTTGTGCTGTTACGGTATCTGCAGTATTACGTTATTGGCTTTTACCAAATTGCGGCAGCCTTTGCCACTGGAATCACTGGCAGACTCAAGCATGGGTTCCAAATTATAGAGACTAGGTCCACTTATCTCCCATCTCTTGCTGATATATGCATGGAGTTCTACATTAGTGTGGCTTTATATGGATCAGTAGAGCTTTGGGTAGACCTCACTTGGGAGTTCTGTGCACAGTTCCAGTCCCCATATCATGAAAAGGAAATGGAGAAGGTACAAAAAAGGATTTTTAAGGATGATGTTAGAACTAAGAGAATATCCCATTAGGAAAGACTTCAACAGACTGAATGGTGACCTGATAGAAGCCTTCAAGATTATGAAAGGTTTTGATAGGATAGATTTAGGGAAAATGTTTCCATTTGTGTATGAGTCGATAAATATACGTATTTATATAATAGAATCTTTAAATGTAAGATGGTCACCAATAAATCGAATAGGAAATTCAGGAGGAACTTCTTGTTGGAATGTGGAACTCGTTACCTCATGGAGCAGTTGAAACGAATAACAGGGATGCATATTATGGAGAGGTCGATAAACACAAAGGAGAAAGGAATAGAAAGTTAAACTGATGGTGTGCAATGAAGAGGTATGGGAGAAGGTGTATGTGGTGCATAATCATAGGCAATGGCCTGTTTTTGTGCTGTATATAAGAGAAAGTTTCTCTTACTCTGTCCTTAAGTCTCTGCTTTTCTCCCTGTATTTTTCTTTATTTTTTTTAATTTCTGTTTCTCTTTCAATTTTTCTGTTAATCTTTGTATTGCTTATTCTGTGTGCCTGTCACACCTTCCCTTTCTTTATTTCTCCTTTTCTCTGTTATTTTTTCCCCATTTCCCTATTAATTTAGCTTCTTTCTGTCTCTCTGTTGTCCTCTGTTAAGATAATATAAGAAAAGGGCTAGGGAATTAGATTACAGTAGCACTATGATTCAGGTGCTGTCCAGTTCCTCTGTTATGATTCAGGTGCTGTCCAGTTCCTCTGTTATGATTCAGGTGCTGTTCAGTTCCTCTGTTATGATTCAGGTGCTGTCCAGTTCCTCTGTTATGATTAGGGCCCTCTTTCAACGCTATATATTTTCATTCAAAAAGAATCTTACTAAAGCAGGCCTCTTGCTTCCCCCACTACCCCACCCTCCCCACAAGCTTCCCCTTATATGTAAGGTGATGTGAATATTACACCCAGGTTGACAACTCAATGATACGACTGGGAAAGATGCTGGAAATAGTATTAACTGCCCACTGCATATTGTTGCTCTGATAAGCAGAAAAACAAAGCATTGAAGATCATGCAATTCAGGCTAAAACAGCAAATTAGGTTTATTACAAGAAAATAATGTACGATGAGGCATGTTAAAATGGCAGGTAAAATAATAGTGCTTAACTGTGATAATTAATTCATTTCCTGAAAGCAAGTTAACCTTTTTGAATTTTTGAAGTGCTTTCTCAGAATCCTTCAAAGCAGCCCTTTTGCGCTCTTTAGTGAATTGCACAATTGTGGGTCTGCAGAGTTTTATTTGACTGTAACCCCAGAAGTATGAACTTAGTGAAGGGCAGCCATGCCCAAAAGACAGCAGTAATTATACCTGGTACAGGAAGCTTCTCTCATCTCAGATCAAGATTTTTTCCCCCCCCTCACTAAACAGATCTCTTTGAAGCAGACTCTGATCCTTTCTCAACAGTCAGGAAACAAGTCTTTAATCAGTTATATCTTAAGGCAGAGAGAACATGGCTTTGACACTTGGGTGGATTTTGAATCTAACACTTCGGGCTGAATTTTACTCCACCCAAGCGAATCGGATGGTGGCATGGGGGCAGTGTAAAATTGAGCTGGAGGCTCCAGGAGGCCTTCCCACCCCGCTCCCGTCTCCTGTTAACTTTACGGCGGTCGGGTGAGGGCAACGGCCTGAGGCCAATCAAGGCCCTTAAGTGCCTACTTAAGGACCCTCACCCACATCCACGGGTATTTTAGCCATGGCAAGTGGGCGTGCTGGGGACGTGAAAGGCCGCACACCGATAGTTGCTGGCCTTTCTGTGTGCTGGGGGATGGGGTGCCATGGCAGTCAGTCACAGGGTGCCTGATTAAGGGCCACCCCTGCCTCCCAACCCGCTCCCGGAACCCAAGACACCCCCCCCTCCCCCCCACAAACAATCACACTTGGATCCTGGCTCCATGGCATCCTCCTCAGTCAGCTGGGTTGCAGTGCCATTGGTGGCCACTGCTACCAGTGGTGCTGCTGGGACTAAGAGCTGCTGGCTGGCAGCTCACTGACGCAGGGCCTCTTCCCTTAGGTGGGTGGAAGTCTCGCCTCGGAACAATTGAATCCCGGGGACGCGGGCTAGGCAGAAGCGGGTTCGCCACCAACTTTTACGTCGGTGGCGAAATCCCGTCCGTCTATGGTAAAATCCAGCCCTTCATGTCCTAAACGAACATAATGTGTCTCCTCTTAGTGCCACATATTTCACCAGGCTGAGGTGTTTAGCCAACTACTCACAGCTCCATGAGGTACTGCTTACAGTCAGAAGTGTAAACAAAGGAAGGGTGGCCTCTTTTGCTCTTCAATGTCAAACGCAGCCATTGTGTGTATTTGCTCATTACGGTCCTCACATCATGACAAATACAGGGAAAACCATCAGAAACAGCAGCCGTGGCTGGTTTCTACTTGAGCTACAATATAGAGATACTTTGTAATTTGAAACTGGGCTGACTCTTGTTTCCATTCACATGCTCCTGGTGCACATGTTCTCACTCCAGCAATCTCTGCTGCATCCTACTCATCCACCTCTCCGGATGGTTTCCACAATCCCAATTACTCTTTCGGAGTTATCCTTAAACTCTCTTGTATTTCAAGACCTGTCAATTTTAGATTAATAACTAAACATAAAATCGAAAGGAATGTAAGAAGAGCCAAATGTCTGGTACCTCTCTCCTCCCTGATCGCTCTTGCTGCTCTTCTACAGAATGGTCTTGGTAAAATTGACTTGTGATCCAGTATTTGGGAACTTGTAGTCAAATCCAGAGAGCATTGTGGCACATTCTATAAACCTCACACTGTTCTTTGGGCTTTGGTGCTGAACGCAAGATAGATTCAGCGATGCATATTTGCCACAGCAGTTACCATTCAGATGGGTCTGTAAGAATGATTTCATACATGGTAGGCCTTGGAACAACAATCACCATCCTGTCCAGTAGGCTACAAAACAACCAGGGAAAGGAAAGTTCTCACTGATGGTGGTACTCAGACACAGTCTGTCTAGGTTGAGTATGCTACGAATCACTGAATAGTGGGAAAATTGAAAATGAGTTTTACAGACAATTTTAAGACCTTTGCAGAGTCAGAGTAGTAATAATGGAATGGGGTCTGGGTTGAACGGAGTGGAGTGAAGTCTGTACATTCTTGGTACTGCAACACCAATGTGATATTTAAAAAGGAACTCCTAATGGCTTTGTAGAGCCATTTACAGCACAGAAGGAGTGCATTCGGCCCGTCTAGTCCATGGCAGCTCTATAGAGCAATCTAGTCAGTTCCACACCCTCACTCTATCCCAGTAGTCCTGCAAGGCTAGTTCCCTCAAGGGTCCAGCCAATTTCCTTTTGAAATCATTGATTGTCTCTGCCTCCAACACCCTCATAGGCATCAAGTTCCAGGTCATTACCACTAGTTGTGTAAAAAAGATCTTCCTCCCATCTCCCCTGCATCGCTTGCCCAAAACCTTAAGTCTATGTCCCTTATTCTTTGTACCATAAGCTAATGTGAACAATTTTTCTTTGTCTACCTTATCCAAACCTGTCATAATTTTGCACACCTCTATCAAATCTTCCCACAATCTCCTTTGCTCCAAGGAGAACAACCCCAGCTTTTCCAACCTAACCTTATAGCTAAAATCCCTCATCTCTGGAACCTTTTTGATAAACTTCCTCTGCATCTTCTCAAGAACCCTCACATCCTTCCTGAAGTATGATGTCCAGAACAGGACTCTGTACTCTTTTAGTGTGGCCTAACCAGGGTTTTATAAAGATTCAGCATAACTTCCCTGCTTTTGTACTCAATACCTCTGTTTATGAAGTGCAAGATCCCATATCCTTTGCTGACCACTATCTCAATATGTCCTGTCACCTTCAAAGATCTAACATCCCTCTGTCCCTGCATACTCTTTAGAACTGTGCCATTTAGTCTATATGACTATTCCCCATCCCTTCTGTCAAAACACATTACCTCACACTTCTCTATTAAATTCCATTTGCCACTTGTCTGTCCATTCTGCTAGCCTATTTGTGTCCTGTTGCAGTTGATTGTATCATCTTCACTGTTTGCCACACCTCCAAGTTTAGTTCTAAAGATCAAGATGTAGAATCAGTTTGGGTAGAGATAAGAAATAGCAAAGGAAAGAAGTCACTGGTGGGAGTGTTTTTTAGGGCCCCTAACAGTAGCTGCACTGTAGGACAGAGTATGCAGGAGGAAATAATGGGGACTTGTAATAAAGGTACCACAATAATCATGGGTGATTTTAATCTACATACAGATTGGATGAATCAGGTTGGCAAAGGAAGCCTGGAAGATGGAGTTCATAGAGTGTATGCGGGACAGTTTCTTAGAGCAGTACGTTCTACTGCCAACCAGGGAGTAGGCTATTTTGACCTGGTAATATGCAATGTAACAGGATTAATTAATGACCTCATAGTAAAAGAGCCTCTAGGTAGCAGTGATCATAACATGATTGAATTTCGCATTCAGTTTGCGGGTGAGAAGTGTGGGTCTAATACTACTGTTTTAAACTTAAATAAAGGCAATTACAATAGTATGGAGGTGTAGCTGGTTAAAGTGAACTGGGAAATTAGATTAAAGGGCAGGACAGTAGAGATGTAGTGGCAGACATTTAAGGAGATATTTCATAACACTCAGCAAAGCTATATTCCAGTGAGAAAAAAAGACTCATGAGAAGGACTATCTGTGGTTAACTAAGGAAGTTAAAGATAGTATCAAATTGAAAGAAAAAGCATACAATCCTGCAAAGATTAGTGGTAGGTCAGAAGATTGGACAGAATTTAAAAACCAGCAAAGAACGACTTTAAAAAGGGAGAAATTAGAGTACGAGAGAAAGCTAGCTAGAAATATAAAAACAGGTAGTCAGAGTTTCTGTAAGTATTTAAAAAAAAGAGTAACAAAAGTGAGTGTTGCTCCTTTAGTGAGTGAGTCTGGGGAATTAATAATGGGAAATAAGGAGCTGGCAGAAGCATTGAACAGATATTTTGAATCTGTTTTCACTGTAGAAGACACAAATAATATCCCAGAAATAGTTATAAATCACAAGGTGAAAGGGAGGGAGGAACTTAAAATAATGACAATTACCAGCGAAAGGGTACTGAGAAAACTATTAGAACTAAAGGCTGACAAGTCCCAGGACGTTTTGGCATGCATTCTTGGGTCTTAAAAGAAGTGGCTGCTGAGAAAGTGAATGCATTGGTAGTAATTTTCCAAAATTCCCTAGATTCTGGAAAGATCCCATCAGTTTGCAAAATAGCAACTGTACCTCCTCCATTCAAGAAAGGAGGGACACAGAAAGCAGGAAACTACAGGCCAGTTAGCCTAACCTCTGTCATAAGGAAAAGGCTAGAATTTGGAATTAAGGAGGTTATAGCAGGGCACTTGGAAAATCTTAATGCGATCAGGCAGAGTCAACATGGTTTTGTGAAAGGGAAATTGTGTTTGACTCATTTATTAGAGTTCTTTGAGGAAGTAACAGGCAACGTGGATAAAGTGGGGGGGGGGCCTGCAGATGTGGTATGGTTGAATTTCCAAAAGCATTTGATAAGGTTATGACACAAAATAAGAGCTCAAATGAGCATGGATAGAGGATTGGTTAGTTAACAGGAAGCAGAGAGTAGGGATAAATGGGTCAATTTCGGGTTGGCAAGCAGTAACTAGTGGAATGTCACAGGGATGAATGCAGGGGCATCAACCATTTACAATCTGTATCAATGACTTGAATGAAGGGACAGAATATATGTTTGCTAAATTTGCTGATGCCACAAAGATAGGTCGGAGAGTAAGTTGTGAAGAGGACATAAGGTGTCTGAACAGGGATCTAGATAGGTTAAGTGAGTGGGCAAAAATATGGCAGATGGAGTATAATGTGGCAAAATGTGAACTTGTCCACTTTGACAGAAAGAATAAAAAAGCAGTATATTATTGAAATGGAGAGAGATTGCAGAACTCCGCGGTACAGAGGGATCTGGGTGTCCTGATACATGAACTACATAAAGTTAGTATGCAGGTCATGCAGGTACAGCAAGTGATTGGGAAGGCAAATGGAATGTTGTCATTTATTGCAAGGGGAATCGAGTATAAAAGTAGGGAAGTTCTACAGTTATACAGGTCATTGGTGAGACCATATCTAGAGTACTGCGTTCAGTTTTGGTCTCCTTACTGAAGAAAGGATATAATTCCATTCGAAGTAGTTCAGAGAAGGTTCACTTGACTGATTCCTGGGATGAAGGGCTTACCTTATGAGGAAAGGTTGGACAAGTTGGGCCTGTATACATTGGAGTTTAGAAGAATGAGAGGTGATTTTACTGAAAGGAGTTCCAGGATTTTGACCCAGCAACAGTGAAGGAATGGCGATATGGTTCCAAGTCAGGATGGTGTGTGGCTTGGAGGGGAACTTGCAGGTGGTGGTGTTCCCATACACCTGCTGCCCTTGTCCTTCTAGGTGGTAGAGGGCACGGGTTTGGAAGGTGCTGTCGAAGGAGCCTTGGTGAGTTGCTGTAGTGCATTTCGTATATGGTACACACTTCTGCCACTGTGTTTCGGTGGTGGAGGGAGTGAATGTTGAAGTTGGTGGATGGAGAGCCAGTCAAGCGGGCTGCTTTGTCCTGGATGCTGTTGAGCTTCTTCATTGTTGGAGCTGCACCCATCCAGGCAAGTGGAGGGTATTCCATCACGCTCTTGAATTGTGCCTTGTACATGGTGAACAAGCATTGGCAAGACAGGAGTTGTTACTCGCTGCATAATTCTTAGCCTCTGACCTGCTCTTATAGCCACAACATTTATGTGGCTACTCCAGTTCAGTTTCTGGTCAATGGTAACCCTCAGAATGTTGATCGTGGGGGATTCAGTAATGGTAATGCCATTGAACGTCAAGGAGAGATGGTTAGATTCTCTCTTGTTTGAGATAGTCATTCCCTGTCACGTGTTACTTACCACATCAGCCAAAGCCTGGATGTTGTCCAGGTCTTGCTACATCTGGACATGGGCTGCTTAAGTATCTGAGGAGTCGTGAATGGTGCTGAGCATTGTGCAATCATCAGCGAACATCCCCACCTCTGACCTTATGATGGAGGGAAGGTCATTGATGAATCAGCTGAAGATGGTTGGGCGTAGGACACTACCCTGAACTCCTGCAGCAATGTCCTGGGGCTGAGATGATTGACCTCCAAAAACCACAACCATCTTCCTTTGTGCTAGGTATGACTCAAACCAGTGAAGAGTTTTCCCCCCGATTCCCTTTAACTCCAGTTTTGCTGTTCACCCACTTCCCCATTTCAGTCCTACTTCCTTCTGTGTCCACTTCTGGAAATAACTCTCCCAATTCACTTGCATCTGTACTTCCAATATCCAAACTGTGTAGCTTTTAGCTCTATTTTCTCCAATGTTTCTGCAACAATTCAATCACAGTCTTACCTCCACGTTTGATGCCCCAGACCTCAGTAAAACCATTATTCTCTCTCACCCTGGCCATTCCCCCAGTGCTGACCTCATCTCCACTCCTTTGAGTTCAACTGGTTTAGCCAGCCACCACCGAATTTGACTGGATCTCATAAAGCATTATCGGCCCCTGCTCTCGTCTGCCAAAACTGCTCGCTATTCCAGGATCATCCTGGAATGCAAGGATGACCCTGGCTTCTTTCCTGTTCTGCAAACCATCTTCTTAAACCCCTCTTTGCTGTCAGCTCCACCCTTCCCTCCAACAAGAAATGCAAGGAGCTCAAGGCCTTTTTTGTCACGAAAGATCGAGACCATCCCTATCAGTTGTCTCTGTTGCTTCCCTCCATTCCCCTAGCCTACCAGACCAAACATCCTCTAAGGTTACCCCCTCCCCAGCACTGAATTTGCAGCTTTCGTTAGTTTCTCTCCTATCACCCTTATGCTGTCATCTTGTCCATGAGACGCACCTCATGCTCCCTCCACCCTATTCTCATCAAATTGCTGACCATTCAACTTCCCTTCATGACTCCCATGTTAGCTGTTATTGTTAACTGTTCTATCTCCTCAGGTACTGTCCCCCTCTCTTTCAAATCTGCCATCATTACCCCTTTCCTCAAGAAACTGACCCTTGACGCCTCCATCCTTGCAAAGGATCCTTGCATCCTTATTGCCCCATCTGCAACATCCCTTTCCTCTCCAAAGTGCTTGAAAGTGTTGTCGTTTTCCAAATCCGTACCCATCCGTTCTGGAACTCCATGTTTGAATCCCTCCAATCAGATTTCCATCCCGCCACAGTACTGAACCAGCTCTTATCAAAATCACAAATGACATGCTATGTAATTGTGATACAGAGAAACCCACCCTCTTCTCCTTCTCTCCTGTCTTTTTTTTAATTCATGCATGGGATGTGAGTATCGCTGGCAAGGCCACCATTTATTGTCCATCCCTAATTGCCCTTGAAAAGGTGGTGGTAAGTCGCCTTCTTTAACTGCTTCAGTCCGTGTGGTATACGTACACCTGCAATGCTGTTATGACAGCAGGTCTGCAGCCTTTTGATCTGGTTGACCACACCATTCTCCTCCAAACCCTTGCCACCACCGGCAAGCGGATGGAACTGCACTCATGCTGGTTCCATTATTATCCATCCCTTTCCTATTTCTCATCGACCTCCTGTGCCTGAGTGAAATGAGTTTCCACAGGTATGCTGATGACACCTACCTCACCACCTGCCACTGTCTCTAAGTCGTCAGAGTACTTAGTTTTAGTTTTAGTTTTTAGTTTTAGAGATACAGCGCTGAAACAGGCCCTTCGGCCCACCGAGTCTGTGCCGACCATCAACCACCCATTTATACTAATCCTACCCTAATTCCATATTCCTACCACATCCCCACCTGTCCCTATATTTCCCTACCACCTACCTATACTAGGGGCAATTTATAATGGCCAATTAACCTATCACCCTGCAAGTCTTTGGCATGTGGGAGGAAACCGGAGCACCCGGAGGAAACCCACGCAGACACAGGGAGAACTTGCAAACTCCACACAGGCAGTACCCAGATTTGAACCCGGGTCGCTGGAGCTGTGAGGCTGCGGTGCTAACCACTGCGCCACTGTGCCGCCCCGTTTGTCTGACATTCAGTAATGGATGAGCAGAAATTTCCATGAACTAAATATTGGCAGTACTGAAGCTATTTTCTTTGGTCCCTGACACGTACCCTGTGCCCTAGTCACCAGCTCAATTCTCCTCCCTGGCTGAACCAGTCTGTTTACATATTTGATCATATTTGTCATAATCGATCCTGAGATAAGCTCCCTATAACATATTCACGCCATCGCTAAGACCACCTAGATCCGCCTTTGTAACTTCGCCTGACTGCTCCCTTGCCTCAGCAAATCTGCTGTTGAAACCCTCATTCGACCCTTCAGTACGTCTAGACTTGAAAATTCCAATGCACGTCTGGCCGGCCTCTCAAGTTCTACCCTTAGTAAACTTGAAGTCAAATTACAGGCATGGGAGAGACCGCCCATGAGTCTTTGTAGCTGTATTTCCGTGTGAGCGGCTAGTGCAGCATCATCAGCGTAGAGGAGTTCTCTGCTCAGGACGTGCTGAGTTTTTGTCTTCACTTTCAGCCTTGATAGATTGTTGAGCTTTGCTGTCTGACCTAGTGTGCTGTTAGGCTCCTTCCATATTTGCAGGGAAGGCGAAGTTCAGAAGCATGGAGAAGATGCCAAACAGAGTGGGGGGCGAGGATACAACCCTGTTTCACTCCATTCTTCACACCGAAATTGTCGCAAGTGGAGCTATTAAACCGTATAGTGCAGTGCATGTTGTCATGGAAAGAGCGGGTGAGACAGGAGGCTTCGGTGGACAGCCAATTTTTCCCAAAATCTTGTCGAGCCCTGCTCTACTGACCACGTCGAATGCTTTGGTGAGATCTATGAAAGTAAGGTAAAGGGGTGTACTCTGTTCCCTACACTTCTCTTGTAACTGGCATATGGAGAAGATCATGTCCACAGTAGATCTGCCATGGCACAAGGTGTTGCATCTCTGCCCCTGTTCACACTAAATAACACCCCACTGGAAGTGGTTAGCAAATTCTGCTACCTTGGGTCCACGATGAAGGCAATCTGTCCCTTGATGCAACGCTCGCTACATGCATGGGGAAAGCAGCTACCATGCGAACATAAGTACGAATGTTTGAAGTAGGAGCTACAGTAAGCTCGGCCTCTCAAGCCTGATTCGCCATTCAACAACTTCATGGCTGAACTGATTGCTCCACATTCCAGCCTACCCCGATAACCTTTCACCCCCTTGCTTATCAAGAATCTATCTACCTCTGCCTTAAAAATATTCAAAGAATCTGCTTCCACTGCCTTTTGAGGAAGAGAGTTCCAAAGACCCACGACCCTCTGTGAGAAAAAATTTCTCCTTATTTTTGTCTTAAATGGGCGACCCTTATTTTTAAATAGTGACCCCCCCACCCCCCCAGTTCTAGATTCTCCCACAAGAGGAAACATCCTTTTCACATCCATCCTGTCAAGACCCCTTAGGATCTTGTATGTTTCAATCAAGTCACTTCTTATGCTTCTAACTCCAGCGGATACAAGCCTCTCCTGTCTTTCCTCATAAGGCAATCCACCCATTCCAGGCATAAGTCTAGAAGTGGCGCAGTGGTTAGCACTGCAGCCTCACAGCTCCAGCGACCCGGGTTCAATTCTGGGTACTGCCTGTGTGGAGTTTGCAAGTTCTCCCTGTGTCTGCGTGGGTTTTCGCCGGGTGCTCTGGTTTCCTCCCACATGCCAAAGACTTGCAGGTTGACAGGTTAATTGGCCATTATAAATTGCCCCTAGTATAGGTAGATGGTAGGGAAATATAGGGACAGGTGGGGATGTGGAAGGAATATGAGATTAGTGTAGGATTAGTATAAATGGGTGGTTGATGGTCGGCACAGACTCGGTGGGCCGAAGGGCCTGCTTCAGTGCTGTATCTCTAAACTAAACTAAACTAAACTAAACCAAACCTTCTCTGAACTGCTTCCAACGCATTTACATCCTTTCTTATATAAGGAGACCAATACTGTACACAGTACTCCAGATGTGGTCTCACCAATGCTCTGTATAACTGAAGCATAACCTCGCTACTTTTGTATTCAATTCCCCTCGCAATAAATGATAACATTCTATTAGCTTTCCTAATTACTTGCTATACCTGCATACTAACCTTTTGCGATTCATACACTCGGACACCCAGATCCCTCTGCACCTCAGAGCTCTGCAATCTCTCACCATTGAGGTAATATGCTTTTTTATTCTTCTTGCCAAAATATACTCGATTCCCCTTGCAATAATCGTCAACATTCCCTTTGCCTTCTTAATCACTTGTACCTGCATACTAACCTTTTGTAATTCATGCACCTGGACACCCAGATCCTTCTGTACCGTAGAGTTCTGCAGTCTTACTCCATTCAAATAATATACAGCTTTTCTGTTCTTCCTGTCAAAGTGGACAAGTTCACATTTTTCCACATTATACTCCATTTGCCAGATCTTTGCCCACTCACTTAACCTATCTATGTCCCTTTGAAGCCTCCTTATGGCCTCTTCGCAACTTACTTTCCTACCTATCTTTGTGTCATCAGCAAATGTAGCAACCATATCTTCAGTCCCTTCATCCAAGTCATTTATATAAATTGTAAAAAGTTGAGGCCCCAGCACTGATCCCTGTGGCACACCACTCGTTACATCTTGCCAATCAGAAAATTACCCATTTATACCTACTTTCCGTTTCCTGTTAGCGAACCAATCTTCTATCCATGCCAATATGTTACCCCCTACATCATGAGCTTTTATTTTCTGCAATAACCATTGATAACCTTATCAAATGCCTTCTGGAAATCCAAGTACAGTACATCCACATTTATCCACAGCACAGCGCAGTTACTTTCTCAAAGAACTCCAATAAATTTGTTAACCATGATTTCCCTTTCACAAAACCATGTTGACTCTGCCTGATTACCTTGAACGTTTCTAAGTGCCCTGTTACAGCGTCTTTAATAATAGCTTCTTATGTCCTCCCTATGACATGTTAAGCTAATTGGCCTGTAGTTTCCTGTTTTCTGCCTCCCTTTTTGAATAAAGGAGTTATATTCGTTATTTTCCAATCTAGTGGAACCTTCCCTGAATCTAGGGAAATTTGGAAAATTAAAACCAACGCATCAAATATCTCACTAGCCACTTCTTTTAAGACCCTAGGATGAAGTCCATCCAAACCCGGGGACTTGTAAGACCTCAGCCGCAACAATTTGCTCTGTACCACTTCCCTAGTGATTGTAATTTTCTTGAGCTCCTCCCTCCCTTCCTGACTTACAGCTAATTCTGGGATGTTACTTGTATCCTCTATAGTGAAGACCGATGCCAAATACCTGTTCAATTCATCTGCCATCTCCTTATTTTCTATTATTAACTTCCCAGACTCAGTTTCTATAGGACCAACATTCACTTTGTTAACTCTTTTCTTTAAATATCTATGGAAACTTTTACTGTCTGTCTTTATATTTCGAACGAGTTTTCTCTCGTACTCTAATTTTTTGCTCCTTATTAATCTTTTCGACATTCTTAGCTGTTTTTATATTCTGTCCAATCTTCTGACCTGCCACCCATCTTTGCACAATTATCTGCTTTTTCTTTAAGTTTGATACTATCTTTAACTTTTGTAGTTAACGACCTATGGTGGGTCCTCGCCTTGGAATTTTTCTGTCTCATCGAAATGTATCTATTTTGTGTATTCTGAAATATCCCCTTAAATGTCTGCCACTGCATCTTTATTGACCTATCCCTTAACCTAATTTGCCAGTTCACTTTAGCTAGCTCTGCTTTCATGCCCTCATAATTGCCCTTATTTAAGTTTAAAATACTAGTCTTTGACCCACTTTTCTGTCGAAAACAGAATGTAAAATCCATTCATATTATGGTCGCTGCGACCTTGGGGCACCTTCACTGTGGGGTCATTAATTAATCCCATCTCGTTAACCAATGTCAGGTCTAGTATAGCCTGCTCTCTTGTTGGCTCCAGAACAATCCCGAAAACATTCTATGAACTCCTTATCTAGGCTACCTTTTCCCATGTGATTTTTCCAGTCTATATGTAGATTAAAATCCCCCATGTTTATCGCTGTACCTTTATGACAGGCTCCCATTATTCCTTCCTTTATACCCCTTCCTACTGTGTGATTACTGTTAGGGGGCTTGTACACAACTCCCACAAGTGACTTCTTGCCTTTATTATTTCTCAGCACTACCCAAACCGCTTCTACAGCCTTGTTTCGTGAACTCAGGTCATCTCTCTTGATTGCCCGAATACCATTCTTAATTAACAGAGCCACCCCTCCACCTTTTCCTAGCTTCCTGTCCTTCCTAAAGGTCATGGACCCTTCAATATTCAGGTCCCAAACTATGCCATCCTGCAGCCATGTCTCTGGAATGGCTATCAGATTGTACTTATTTATTTCTATTTGCGCTCTCAGTTCATCTGTTTTGTTTCGAATGCTACATGTATTCAGATACAAAGCCTTTAGTTTTGTCCTTTTATTATTTTTGTAACCCCTAGCCTTATCTTAGATTTGTACTCTCTATCCCTTCCTGCCACAGTCTGTTTATCATTTCTGAAATTAATACCTTTCTCACTTGCCTTGTCTCTACTTTTTGATTTACCACATCTTCCCAAATTTGATCCCTCGCGCCCACTATTTAGTTTAAAACCCTCTCTACATCCTTAGTTATGTGGTTCGCTAGAACGCCAACCCCAGCACGGTTCAGGTGTAGACCATTCCAACAGTACAGCCCCCATTTTCCCCAGTATTGGTGCAAGTGCCCCATGAACCGGAACCCACTTCCATCGCACCAGTCTTTGAGCCACGCGTTCATTTCTCTAATCTTATTTCCCCTATGCCAATTTGTTATTGAGCTTCTTTTCCTGGTAGCTGTAAATTGCCCATTTTTACAGACATACAGCAAGTGGCTGAGAACACAGGCCTTATAAACCTTCAACTTGGTCCTAAGGGTCAGCTTGGTGTTATACCATGTGCATTTCACGAGTCGGCCAAAGGTGGTATCGTCAGTATGAGCAGCTAGGCAACAAATTAAGAAGCAGTAATCCGGAGATTATTACCTTTGAGGTTATGCTTCTTAATTTGTTGCCGAGCTGCTCATACTGACTATACCACCTTTGGCCGACTCGCGAAACGCACATGGGATAACACCAAGCTGACCCTTAGGACCAAGTTGATGGTTTATAAGGCCTGTGTTCTCAGCCACTTGCTGTATGTCTGTAAAAATGGGCGATTTACAGCTACCAGGAAAAGGAGCTCAATAATTTCCATCTTGGTTGTCTGCACGCATTTTGGGTATAGCCTGGTAGGACAAAATCACAAATGCGGAAATTCTCGCAAAGGCAGAGCTCCCAAGTGTGTTGGCACTATTCAAACAGAAGGGGCTTTGGTGGATTGGACATGTCTGCAGGATGAAAGGTGATCACATACCCGAGGACCTTGTGTATGGTGAGGCAGCCGGGGCCAGATGATCAGTGGGGCGCCCAAAGCTCCACTTCAAGGATGGTTGTAAGTGTGACATGAAGGCCTTAAGTGCCCACTATTGCACCTGAGATTCACTACCTGGCGAAAGAGGGAAATGGCGACACATCCTGTGGACTGGTGTGCACTACCACCACGACCAGTGGATACAGCAGCTTGGCAAAACAGGTGCCATCACCGAAAAAAGCAACTCACAGTGTCACTTGACAGCTTCACATGCGGCACTTGTGGCAGACTCTGCCTCTCAAGGATTGCCCTTCACAGCCATTAGGAAAAGACCAAGAGAAGACACCCCACCTAAATGAATTGTTTGCTGCGTGTCCATCATCTTTTGTAGATGGAATGATGCCAGCAAACTTGAAGTCATCCAGAACTTTGCTGCCCATGTCCTAACTTACACCAAGTACCGTTCACCCATCACCCCTGTGCTCGCTGACTTTATTGGTCAAGTGTAGCTTCAATTTTAAAATGCTAATTCTCTTTTTCCAATCCCTCCATGGCCTCGCCCCCACCCATCCCTATCTCTGTTAACTTCTTCATCCTTGCACTCCTCCAATTCTGGCTTCTTCAGCATCCCTGGTTTTAATGGCTCCACCATTGACGGCCATGTTGTCAGTTGCCATGGCTCTGATCCCCTCCTCTAAGACGGTCCTTAAAACCGGCCTCTTTGACCAAATTTTTGGTCATTTGCTCTAATATCTCTTTATGTGGCTCAGTATCAAATTTTGTTTGGTACACGTCTGTGAAGCACCTTGGGACGCTTTACTGTTTTCAAGGTATTATATAAGTGCAAATTGTGTATGTTGCTGAATGAACATATTCTGGAAGGCAAAGTGAAGTCTTGGATGCCATCTGGGCAGACATGGCTACATTCTGTGAAAAGTCTGGTGATAAATATACTTAAAAATAAACTGTTCCTTCTTCCTATAAATGTAAATTTTCCAATCTCCAGTTCTCTTCCTTGCTGATGGGCCGTTTCTTGAGACCACCCAGAGTGCCTTCTTAAACTCATTGATTCAATGGGCTCACAGCTTTAGGCTGGCCTAAGAGCTGATGCAGAGCTGTTTGACCCTGGGAAAGCATGCTGTTAGCTGAAGGTGTGGATTCATGCACATTCTGGTCCAGTGTTAGTATTCCCATCGAATTAGGGTGGAAGGTGAAGGATAATAAGTTATTTATTTATATGAAGAGTAAGAGAAAAGTGAGGGATGGAGTGGGGGAAGGATAACTGATGTTGCACAGACTGCAAAAGTGCTGAATAAGTTTAAGAAAGAGATAGGTAGTTAATTTGATCCGGTAAGGGTGTTGGTGATGCCATTATTCAAATTTGCTAGCAGCACAGTTACAGAACAGCTGTAGAAACTTAAGGTGACTAAATCTCAGGGGCGGGATAAGATGCATTCGAACATTCTAAAGGAAATAAGGGAGGAAATTGCAGGAAGTCTGGCACAAATTATCCAGAAATCACTGAGTACTGAAGATGTGCCTGGGGACTGGGGAAAAGCAGGTGTTACTCTATTTTTTAGAAAAAGTGATGCAGGATACTGCAGGCCAGAGGGCTTGGCGTCCATTGTAGATGAAGTTGTAGTAACCCTTATCACAGATCATGGATCGTCTGGTTAGAAACAAAATCATACAAGATTTTTAAATATGCATTCATGAACGGGAAAGCTTGTCAAACTAATTTACTGGTTAAATTAAAAGCAAAATACTGCGGATGCTGGAAATCTGCAATAAAAACAAGAAATGCTGGAACCACTCAACAGGTCTGGCAGCATCTGTGAAAAGAGAAGCAGAGTTAACATTTCGGATCAGTGACCCTTCTTCGGAACTGACAAATGTTAAAAAAGTCACAGGTTATAAGCAAGTGAGGTGGGGGTGGGGCAAGAGATAACAAAAGAGAAGGTGTAGATTGGACAAGGCCACATAGCTAACCAAAAGGTCATGGAGCAAAGGCAAACAATATGTTAATGGTGTGTTGAAAGACAAAGCATTAGTACAGATTAGGTGTTTATACACTGAATATTGAACAGCAGCAAGTGCAAACCTGAAAAAAAACAGTGGGTAAGCAAACAACAAACTAAGATGAAATGAAATAAATGCAAAAAAAAATTGTAAAAAATGTAAAAAAGAAAAAAAAACTAAAAATGAAAGTAAAATGGGGGGCTGTCACGCTCTGAAATTATTGAACTCAATGTTCAGTCCAGCACTGGTTTTCTTTGAATGTGTGTCAAAGAAGCTTGGGAGAGTTTTTTTTATAAATTAATGGGATGTGGGCTCGCTGGCTAGGACAGCATTTATTGCCCACTCTTAATTGTCCTTGAGAAGGTGGTGTTGAGCCACCTTCTTGAATTGCTGCTTTCCATGTGGTGTAGGAAGGGAATTCCAGGATTTTGACCCAGTGACAGTGAAGGAACGGCGATATAGTACCAAGTCAGGATGATCTGTGGCTTTGAGAGGGAACTTCCAGGTAGTGGTGTTCCCATGCAGCTGCTGCCCTTGTGCTTCTAGGTGGTAGAGGTCATGAGTTTGGAAGGTGCTGCCAACGGAGCCATGGTGGGTTTCTGCAGTGCATCTTGTAGATGATGCACTGCTGCCACTGTGCGTCGGTGGTGGAGGGAATGAATGATTAAGGTAGTAGATGGGGTGCAAAATAAAGTGGGTTGGCTTTGTCCTGGGTGGTGTCAAGCTTCTTGAGTGTTGTTGGAGCTGTACCCATCCAGGCAAATGGAGAGTATTACATCCTGACTTGTGCCTTGTAGATGGTGGAGAGGCTTTGAGGAGTTAGGAGGTGAGTTACTTGTCGCAGGATTCCTAGCCTCTGACCTGCTCTTGTGGCCACGGTATTTATATGGCTACTGCAGTTCAGTTTCTGGTCAATGAAAACCCCTAGGACGTTGATAGTCGGGGATTCAGCAATCGTAATGCCATTATATGTCGAGGAGAGATGGTTAGATTCTCTCTTATTTGAGATACTCATTGCCTGGTACTTGTGTGGCATGAATGTTACTTGCCACTTATCAGCCCAGGCCTGGATATTGTCCAGTTCTTGCTGCATTTCTACACGGACTGCTTCGGTATCTGAGGAGTCGTAAATGGTGCTGAACATTGTGCAGTCATCAGCGAACATCCCCACTTCTGACCTTATGATTGAAGGAAGGTCATTGATGAAGCAGCTGAAGATGGTTGGGCCTAGGACACTACCCCGAGGAACTCCTGCAGTGATATCCTGGAGCTGAGATGATTGACCTCCAACAACCACAACCATCTTCCTTTGTGCTAGGTATAACTCCAACCAACGGAGTGTTTTCCCCTTGTCCATGTTTGAACCAAGGCTGTAATGAGGTCAGGAGTGCAGGAGGGCATGCCTCAAAATGAGGTGGCGACCTGGTGAAGCCATAATTCAGGGCTACTTGCATGTCAAACAGCGGAAGCAGCATGCAATACACAGGGCACGCGATCCTACAGTCGGTGGATCAGATCTAAGCTCTGCAGTCCTGCCGCATCCAGTCGTGATTAATGGTGGACAAATAAAAAAACTTATAGGAGTAGGAGGAGGAGGAGGCTGCACACATATCCCCGTCCTCAACGATGGGGGAGTTCAGCACATTTGTGCAAAAGACAAGGCTGAAGCATTTGCATCTATCTTCAGCCAGAAGTGTCAAGTGGATGATCCATTTTGGCCTATTCCTGAGGTTCCCAGCATCACAGATGGCAGTCTTCAGCCAATCCGATTCACTGCACGTGATATCAAGAAATGGATGAAGGCACTATATACTGCAAAGGCTATGGGCCCTGACAATATTCCAGCAATAGTACTGAAGACTTGTAGTCCAGAGCTAGCCACTCCCCTAGCTAAGCTATTCCAGGAGAGCTGCTTCACCGGCATCTACCCAGCAATGTGGAAAATTGTCCAGGTATGTCCTGTGCACAAAAAGCAGGACAAATACAACCCGGCCAATTACGACCCTATCAGTCTACTCCCGATTAACAGCAAAGTGATGTAAGGGGGGGTCGTGAACAGTGCTATTAAGCGCCACCAGGAACGGAGCGGACCTGTGTGAGAGCAGTCGAACCTCTTCCAGCGCGCTGGAGTTTAAAAAAAAAAGGCAAATAGTGATGTCAGAGGAGAGCTGCATGCTGATTGGTTGGTGAGTAGCAGCTGTTAGAATATCTTAAAAAAAAAAGGGGAAAGTTTTTTTTGTTGGAAAAAAAATCTCTGGTGATAAGTTGAATCCTACTAAAGTTTTTTTTGAAGGACTTTAGATTGAAATGGGTGGAACAAGGCCCCTAGTATAATTAGTATTTTTTAATTAAGGGAGTAACTAATTAACCTAAGGGTAAGTCATGGCAGGAGAGCTCAGCCCCGCGATCTCCTCTTCCTGCTCTATGTGGGAAATCAGGGACGCTTGCAGTGTCCCTGACGACCATGTGTGCAGGAAATGTATCCAATGGCTACCCGCATTAAGGAGCTGGAGCTGCGGGTGGATTCGCTGTGGAGCATCCGCAATGCTGAGGAAATCGTGGATAGCACGTTTAGTGAGGTGGTCACGCCTCAGGTAATGGCTGCACAGGCAGAAACGAGATGGGTGACCACTAGACGGAGTAGTGGGCGCAGGCAGGTAGTGCAGGAGTCCCCTGTAGCCATCCCCCCCTCAAACAGATATACCGCTTTGGAGACTGTTGGGGGAGATGACCTCCCAGGGGAAAGCAGCAACAGCCGGGTTTGTGGCACCACGGACAGCTCTGCTGCACAGCAGGGGAGTAAAAGGGTTGGAAGAACTATAGTGCTAGGGGATTCTATCGTAAGGGGTGCAGATAGGCGTTTCTGTGGCCACAAATGTGACTCCAGGATGGTATGTTGCCTCCCTGGTGCTAGGGTTAAGGATGTCTCGGAGAGTTCGCAGGACATTCTGAAAGGGGAGGGTGAGCAGCCAGAGGTCGTGGTCCATATTGGTACTAATGACATAGGCAGGAAGAGAGATGAGGTCCTGCAAAGTGAATGTAGGGAGTTAGGCAGAAGGTTAAAAAGCAGGACCTCTAGGGTTGTAATCTCAGGATTACTTTCTGTGCCACGTGCTAGTGAGGGTAGGAATAGGAGGATTAGGCAAATGAATGCGTGGCTGAAGAGCTGGTGTAGGCGGGAGGGCTTCAGCTACTTGGATCATTGGGATCTCTTCTGGTGCAGAGTTGACCTGTACCAGAAGGACGGGTTGCATCTAAACTGGAAGGGACCAATATCCTTGCGGGGAGGTTTGCTAGTACTACTTGGGAGGGTTTAAACTAGTCTTGCAGGGGGGTGGGACCCAAAGTAGTAGTCTCTCCGATGAGATAGTTGAGGAAAATGTAGAGATTAAAGCAAGCAAGTCCAGTAGGCAGGCCAGGCAGGGACAGGACAGGGAGTGTGGAAGGTCTGGTAGGCTAAACTGCATTTACTTGAATGCAAGAAGCCTTACAGGTAAGGCAGATGAACTCAGAGCATACCTAGAGAGGATATCCTGGAGGGAATGTCCAGCGAGGCCATATGGGTAGGACTTAGAAATCAGAAAGGGCTGATCACTTTGATGGGATTATACTATAGGCCGCCCAATAGTCAGAGGGAAGTGGAGGAGCATATACGTAGGAAAATCACAGATAGGTATAGGAATTATAGGGTTGTAATAGTAGGTGATTTTAACTTCCCGAATATTGTCTGGGACTACCTTAGTGCGAAGGGATCAGATGGGGAAGAATTTGTTAAGTGTGTCCAGGATAGTTTTCTGAAGCAGTATGTGGATGGCCGTACTAGAGAAGGGGCTAAACTCGAACTCCTCTTAGGAAATGAGGATGGGCATGTGGTTGATGTGTCAGTGGGGGAACACTTTGGGACCAGTGGCCATAACTCTATTAGCTTCAAGATAGTTTTGGAAAAGGATAGGACTAGTCCTCAGGTTGAAGTCCTAAATTGGGGGAAGGCTAATTTCGATGGCATCAGACAGGAACTCTCAAAAGTTGAATGGGAGAGGCTGTTTACAGGTAAAGGGACGTCTGGCAAGTGGGAGGCTTTTAAAAGTGAGATAAGAAGAGTTCAGGGCCGGCATGTTCCTGTTAGATGGAAGGGCAAGGCTGGCAAGTTTAGGGAACCTTGGTTGTCGAGGGATATTGAGGGTCTGGTTAGGACAAAGAAGGAGGCATATGTCAGGTACAGGCAACTGGGATCGAGCGAGTCCCTCGAGGAGTATAGGGGATGTAGGACTACACTTAAGAAGGAAATTAGGAGGGCAAAAAGGGGCCATGAGATTTCCCTGGCTGATGAGATAAAAGAGAATCCTAAAAGATTCTATAAGTATATTAAGAGTAAAAGGGTAGCTAGGGAGAGAGTAGGTGCCCTGAAGGATCAGTGTGGCAATCTATGTGTGGAGCCACGGGAAATGGGTGAGGTCTAAAATGAATATTTCCCGTCTGCATTTACCATGGAGAAGGTCACGGAAGATAGTGAGTTCAAGGGAGGGAACAGCGATATCCTGGAGCATATCAACATTACAAAGGAGGAGGTGTTGGAGGTCTTGAAGTGCATTAAGGTGGATAAATCCCCAGGGCCTAACCAGATCCTAATCCTAGGATGCTCTGGGAAGCAAGGGAGGAAATTGCTGGGGCCCTGGCTGGGATTTCTGTATCATCGTTAGCCACGGTGAGGTTCTGGAAGACTGGAGGATAGCTAATGTTGTGCCTTTATTTAAGAAGGGCAGCAGGGATAAGCCAGGGAACTACAGGCCGGTGAGCCTTACATCAGTGGTGGGAAAGTTATTGGAAGGGATTCTGAGAGACAGGATTTATATGCATCTGGAATGGCATGGTCTGATTAGGGATCGTCAGTATGGCTTTGTGCGTGGGAAATCATGTCTCACGAATTTGATTGAATTTTTCGAGGAGGTGACCAAGAGGATTGATGAGGGCAGGTCGATGGACGTTGTCTACATGGACTTTATCAAGGCCTTTGACAAGGTCCCGCATGATAGGCTGGTCCAGAAGTTTCAAACACATGGGATCCAGGGTGAGCTAGCCAATTGGATACAAAATTGGCTTGGTGACAGGAGGCAGAGGGTGGTAGTGGAGGGTTGTTTTTCAGATTGGAGGCCGGTGATTAGTGGTGTGCTGCAGGGATCGGTGCTGGGCCCATTGTTGTTTGTCACATATATTAATGACTTGGATGTGAATGTAAGAGGCATGATTAGTAAGTTTTCAGATGACACCAAATTGGTGGTATAGTGGACAGTGAAGAAGGTTGTCTAAGGTGACAACAGGATATAGATCAACTGGGAAAGTGGGCAAGGGAGTGGCAGACAAGTGTGACGTGATGCATTTTGGGAAATTAAACCAGGGCAGGACATATACAGTGAATGGCAGGGCCCTGGGGAGTGTTGTTGAGCAGAGAGACCTTGGGGTGCAAGTACATAGTTCCCTGAAAGTGGCAACACAGGTAGACAGGGTGGTGAAGAAGGCGTATGGCATGCTTGCCTTCATCGACCGAGGCATTGAGTACAACAGTTGGAACGTCATGTTACAGTTGTACATGACGTTGGTTAGGCCACACTTGGAGAACTGTGTGCAGTTCTGGTCGCCGCACTACAGGAAAGATGTGATTAAGCTAGAGAGGGCGCAGAAAAGATTCACAAAGATGTTACATGGTTTGGAGAGCTTGAGTTATAAAGAGAGATTGGGTCGGCTGGGTCTGTTTTCCATGGAGCGACGGACGCTGAGAGGGGACGTGATAGAGGTATATAAAATTATGAGAGGCATAGATAGGGTAGATAGCCAGACTCTATTTCTCATGGTAGGGGTGACTAAAACTAGAGGGCATAGATTTAAGGTGAGAGGGAGGAGGTTTAAAGGGGATCAAAGGGGTAAATTTATCTCACAAAGAATAGTGGGTATCTGGAATGAGCTGCCAGAGGAGGTGGTGGAGGCAGGAACAGTAGCAACATTTAAGAGGCATCTGGACACGTACTTGAATGAGCAAGGCATAGAGGGATATGGAATTAATGCAGGCAGGTGGGATTAGTATAGATAGGCATTATGGTCGGCATGGACGTGGTGGGCCGAAGGGCCTGTTTCTATGCTGTACGACTCTATGACTCTAATAACCTGCTCAGTTTGGGTTTCGCCAGGGCCACTCAGCTCCAGATTGATTACAGCCTTGGTCCAAACATGGACAAAGAGCTGAACTTGAGGTTATGTGAGAGTGACTGCCTTTGACATCAAGGCAGCAGTTGACCACGTATGGCATCAAAGAACCCTACCAAAATTGAAGTCAATGGGAATCAGGGGGAAAACTCTCCACAGTTTGGAGTCATACCTAGCACAAAGGAAATGGTTGTGGTTGTTTCAGGTCAATGATCTCAGCTCCAGGACATCACAACAGGAGTTCCTCAGGGTCGTGTCCTCGGCCCAACTATTCTCAGCTGCTTCATCAATGACCTTCCCTCCACCATAAGGTCAGAAGTGGGGATGTTCACTGATGATTGCACAATGTTCAGCACCATTTGCAACTCCTCAGACACTGAAGCAGCCCATGTGCATATGCAGCAAGACCTGGACAATGTTCGGGCTTGGGCTGATAAGTGGCAAGTCACATTGGTGTCACACAAGTGCCAGCCAATGACCATCTCAAACGAGAGAGAATCCAACCATCTCCCCTTGATGTTCAATGCATTGCCATTGCTGAATCCTTGGGGGGTGAGGGGGTCACCATTGACCAGAAACTGAACTGGGGTAGCCACATAGGGGGAGGCAGTGGCGTAGTGGTAATGGCACTGTACTAGTAATCCAGACGCCCATGCTAGTGCTCTGGGGGAAATTAATAAATCTGGAATTAAAAAGCTAGTCCAGTGGTGACCATGAAACCATTGTCGATTGTTGTAAAAAAAACATTTGGTTCACTGATGTCCTTTAAGGAAGGAAATCTGCTGTCCTTACCTGGTCTGGCCTACATGTGACTCCAGACAGACAGCAATGTGGTTGACTCTTAACTGCCCTCTGAAGTGGCCTAGCAAGCCGCTCATTTAAAGGGAAAATAGGGATGGGCAATAAATGCTGGCCTAGCCAGCAATTCCCACATCCCACGAATGAATGAAAAATCCTAAATACTGTGGCTGCAAGAGCAGGTGAGAGGCTGGGAATTCTGCGGCGAGTAACTCACCCCCTGTCTTCCCAATGCCTGTCCACCATCTACAAGGCACAAGTCAGGAGTGTGATGGAATACTCTGCACTTGCCTGGATGGGTACAGCTCCAACAAGATTCACGAGGACAATTAGGGATGGGCAATAAGTGCTGGCTTAGACAGTGACGCCCACATCTCCCGAACAAATAAAAAAATAAGCAGATTAGATGTTGGGATGTATTAAAAGGTCAATATTGAGCCAAAATAGTGAGGTAATCCTGCTACATTGATATAAATCAATGGTGCAACCGCATTTGCAATACTGTGTTCAGTTCTGTGTACAGTTTTGGTGCCTCAGTAGGAAAAGGATATTACAGCCATTGAAAGGATACAGAAGACAGCAACTGGAATGATTTGAGGGGATGGATTTCAAAATGCGATTATGTAAATGGGTCTTGATCTGACTGGAAATGTATTGGCTGAGAGGTGATATGATTGCTGTTTTTAGGATTCTAAGGGGACTGAACAGTGTAGACCACGAAAACTGTTTCACATTGTCCAGAGCATAAGAATCGGAGGACGTTGTCTCTGCTTAGGAGAGGGTAAATTCAAAACTAATTCACGGAAAAAATGAGTGAATGGTTATTTTATGGATTAGGCCCCCAAAAGAGATGGTAGAAGCAGCTAGTATTGACTCATTCAAATGCAGTCAGCCCGATGAGTAATTAAAGACAGACGTGCTAAATGTAACATTGTTGGGAGGGACAGGTGACTTTGGTCATGTGATTTGTGAAACTCTCCATCAAAGGGGTTTTCCTCACCTCATGGCTGGGTTTGTTGTTGACTAATCATGGCTATCAATTAGTCTGTGACTCCATTGCGTTATGACTCCATGTTATGTGACTACCAAGATGATAAAAGGTGAACTAGATGGACTTTGGACTTTTGTCGTCTAACAATTCCTATGTTCTTGAGATGCGTGTGGGGACTTTCTGGGGAGAGCAGGAAATTCCTTCTTTGAAGTAAAAGTTTGTTTGTGTGGCTGATCTTTGTTGAGCAGTCTTGTAATCCTTACTTTTGAGATGGAGATGATTCCATTTTCGAGATGGTCTGGGATGGTGCTGGTCTTAGTTTTTTTGTTCGCTTAACAAACAATAAATTAGTTATAGCATGAATCAGAGGAGTTTATAGGAAATGCAGTTTTTGCATGCTTGCTTCTCTTTTGTTTATGAATATAAATTTTGTTGTCAGATTTCTCTCCCCTTCCCTGTAGTTGTTGAGTATCGCTGGGGTACAGTTCCATGGATTCTGGCAGATCTCCAGTTCCTGGATCCAGCCCTCCCCTGTGCTCACCTGATCCCTATGTCTGCACTTTCCACCATTGCTCAGTGAGTACACATCAGTAGTGTGAATCCTGGCTAACCTTGGTTTTTCCTTGTTCCCTCTCCCAACCCAGGGGCTAGGCGTCAGCTGACTCACCATTGATAGAAACTGGGGTTTTCTGTTCTGTGTTTTAGGGGTACAGTAGGTGGGGTCAGCAGGGAAGCCTTTTGGTCATTATTATGAAAATGCAAGAATCTGCCTCCAGACTTCCGATTGAGCTGCAGTTGGTCCAGGGGCTCGGGGCTTAAGGTGCCAGACTCTGCTCCACCAGTTTCTCAGTGCAGTTTTGACTGTAAAGTACATCTTTATATCAGTGTGACATTGTGCTCATCCATTTATTTCGTCTTTATCTTACGGTTGAACACAGTGACTGATCGTGCCTGATGTGAATTAGTTATTACTGAATCAAATCTGTCAGAGGAAACATGAAGTGTACAAGAGAGCATCTGTCACTATCTAGTGGGTGATGGACTCTGTATATATTTACATAGGCTTAATTTTCAGATCCCTGTTGTGACAGCGCTATATAATGTTTGAATGGGCCACTGGTCTGATCTCTGTCTTCCACTATTTGCCATTTAAGTTTACCCATTTAAGCTAGGAGAATCTCATTCTGTGAAAGCTCATCAATGCAGCAAGTAAGTTGTTGGAGCTACAGTTTTACATTCTGAAGCACTAAATCAATTAATGGTGCACAACTCATGACTGAGAATACCTTTTCCTGTAATTATCAGCTCTGAGCTCTGTCTTGGTTGTAAATCAAATCTGCTTGCTGATCTTATTGCAGTCCCCCTAACTGAGAGGGAATTACTTCTACGTTTTATGTCCTTCTCCTCACTGCTGCTGAGGGTGTTGACTCTGGCATTGTGGCCATTCTTTGTCTAAGAGCTAGATGGTGAGTGTTGGCTGATCACTCGGCCTTGGAGTAGATTTTGATTCTGTCCTTACCCTCAGGTGTCCCTCGTGAACACTTGCAGTAGGAGTCACTGGATAGTTAGTGAGGAGGAGTACGAACCTTGGCTGATTTTTCCCTCCCTGTTCCAGGACCACTGATACCAACTGTAGTACTTTACTGCCTCCTATGCTGAGAACAGGTAGTTCAGCGCAGGCGAGGGATTAAGCCAGTCAAGTCACATGTTTACCAACTCACCTGTTTAATGTGTACCTGGAAAACAGGTAAAACTATCAGCCAACAGTGAAAGATGGAGCTGAAACTGGCTGGCACTGAGTGTTGCCACTGCTCTCTGGCACTGGTGCCTGAAAACTTGATGCTGTTGCTGGATAAAAAAATTGTAATTTGTTCCTGCTGACAGCTGTAAAACTGCAGGCTCAGCAAGATGAAGCAGATTTATAAAACCTACTGGGTTCATGATCTGTAACATCCTCACCCCTTGTGCACTGCACTGCCCTCCCCTCAACACAAAAATACTTTATATGTTTAAATAATGAGCAGTTAATCAGAAGTCTGCAATGGGTTTTAATTAGTCAAGGAAAGATGATTTCATTGAGTTAGCTTGTGAATCCTGATTAATTTGAATTGCATGAGCTTTGCTTAGTTTGTGATATATCTGTCACCACGTTGGGACTCATTTTTCCAACAGTTAAATAGTTGGCAGTCCTTGGATCACTGAGATGACGAGTGATTGAAAGCGACTGTGCAGCATAATTTGTAAAACACTGGACTCTTGCTCTCGGCATACAGACTGCCCTGTTCGGTTACATGGATGTTACTGCTGTCATTTCCATGGCAATTGATTTTCTTGTTGCTGTTGCGAGTGCCACATTTTGAAGTTTACAACCTTAGAATCCTCTGAGATCTCTGTGTTCCTCTGGCTCTGGACTCCTGCAATTCCTGATTTTAATCGCCTCACCATTGCCTAGGCCCTAAACTCTGGAATTCCCTTTGCCTTTCTACTTCTGCTCCTTTAAGACTCTCCTTAAAACTTATTTTTTTTGACCAAGCTTTTGTTTTCTTGTCGTAGTGTCTCCTTTTTTGCCTCAGTGTTGATTTTTGTCTGATTGCAGTCCAGTGAAGCGCCTTTGAATGTTTCACTCCCATTAAAGGTGCTATATAAATGCAAGTTGTGTTACGATTGGAGTGCTGAGCATTGTCTTGGGCGGTCTGCTACAAGTTCCTCCCAGTTGTTTATGTCAATGCCACACAGCTTCTGGCTGTGCTTTGAGAAGTCCTTAAAATGCTTTCTTTGTCCACTTCATGAATGCCTACCATGCTTATCTCACTATGCAGAACATGCTTGGGAAGTCTGTTTGTTGTCAACCAAAGCTGCATGAGTTATGCATTTATTTGTATTGTCTCAAAGCTATTTAATACTCTTAGTTTCCTCCTCTTTTAAATTATATTGTGGTCGTGGAATTGGATGTCGCTGATGGCTTTTGAGGTAGGGCAGCTGGGCCCTTTGACCAGATAGCTTCGCGTCAACATCACGACCGTGTGATAAACTTTGAGTTTCATATGAAACTTGATGCTGCAATGATTGCAGACTGGTCTTTCTGTTATGAACAAGCACTTCTTCATATACAAGAGCAGTGTTTAACAGCTTGCTTCGTTTGTAAAGCCCATTACTTCATTCAACTCAGTATCACAGATGTGTTGATAAGCTGTTGGTGCAACTGGATCATCACCTTTCTTCTCTTTAAGTTAATAAGCTGGTGATTTTTCTCTACTTCTGCAAATCTGTCCACCATCAGTTGCAGAACCTCCTTGGGTGTATGTTTCAAGTGCACAGGTCTTGATCAAATCAACAAGTAATGCGACCTAAGCTTCTTTACATTCAGGACTTCTTAGTTTTGGTCATGAGAGAGAAGCTCTGTTGTGACATCTCCTGTAGTTAAAACTATTTATTTTGTCCGAGCGTTAGAATTCTTGAGGGAAGGCAAGTGGATTTAGCAATGTAAACGAAGGAGCTGGCACACAGACTGTCTCCTGTTAACCCAAACTACTTAAGTGCTCAATATAAAGAGAATGCCAGCCTTGGCTAGTGACAGTCCTCTCACCTCTGAGCTAGAGGTTGTGGGTTCAAGCCCCACTCCAGAGACTTAAGTATATAATCCAGGCTTCAGTGCAGTATTGAAGGAGTGCTGTACTATTGGAGGTGCCGCCTTTCAAATGAGATGTGAAACGGAAGCCCCACCTTCCTCTCAGGTGAATGGAAAAGATCCCATGGCATTATTCAAAGAAGAGCAGGGAATTCTGTCAGTGTCCTGGCCAGTGTTCGTCCCCCAACCTACACATTATAAAACACATTACCTGATCACTTAACTCGTTGCTGTTGTGGGACTTGCCTGTGTTACAACAGTGGCTACACTTTAAACATACTTCATTGGTTATGAAGGGCTTTGGGATATCCCATGGACAGGAAAGGCACATATATGTTGTTTATTCATTCTTATGAAAAGCTCATCATCAATAACTAGTGTGCAGGTGGAGTTGGAGTATTATGTACTGAAAAACAGTGCTCTAAAACATACTTGGTGATCTTTCAGATTGTTAGACCTGGGTTACAGTAACCCAACTAGGGTTCCCAACTGTAACATACCACATATTAATTTGTGACCCCTCTCCTTTCATTTTCTCTGTTTCCCAAGTCCATGCTATAATGCGGGGCCATTGACATTAACTAAATGTTTATATGTTGGTATTTTGGATGGGCAAGTTTGTACACAAAGCTGCTGTAATCCAGTTGATGTGTGTTTAGCTGCAAAGCTTGTTTGCAGTAAACTATCTGAATAGAGTATCCGGCACTGATGGAACTCCTTATGGATGTTGCTAAAACATCCTAACGCTTTGTCTTCATTTTCCATTTTCCAATTACTGTAAGGTTTTCTTCAAGCAATGATTCAGTCAAAGATTTTGCCATCAGCACCGTGTTGGGCCTCATTAGCCCATGTCTCTGACCTCAGTTGTATGCAACAGGTGTCTGTCAGAGTTAGGGCCCTATTAAATTCATGACCATGAAAAATACATCAAGAGCCGTGAAATTCTGGGTCCTCCGTGAAATCAGCCATTTTATGAACTTCGCACGTTTTAGTAATTGACACAAGGCTCACCTCGCTGATTGCTGGGTATGTTGTGAACTTTGTGCATTTTAATGATTGACACAATGCTCAACTTATTGGTAGATAAGGGAGGGCTTGGGGTGCAGTTTTGAGAGAAGCAGTCTCAAACTTAGCAGACAGGTGCGAATGCCAGAATGAGCAAATCAAAAACTGCCACAAATATTACCTCAGCACATTGAGTGAAAGAACTTGGAAGCCAAATTCTGTATCCCGATGGTGGAATACTGTTTTGTACGTTTTGTTGGATCACGCACACGGGCAGCGGTTCAGTGCCATCACAGCAGAAAGAGAGCATTGACACCGTACTGCTGGAAAATGAACATGTTTTAAAAAAAAAAGCAACAATTTCATCTCTTTTTGAAAAGTTGACAGAGCTCAGAAAATCGTCAGTTAGTTACAGTGGAACTAGTGAATGCTGCGGGTATTCATTCAACATAATGTGCAAAATGGTGGTTGCTTGCCAAGTGTAAATAAACTACTACAGGACTGTCTACCGAAGGTTTTTGCTACACATTGTGAGGAGATGAAGTCTCAGATTAACACGAGTCTCCATGCTCACATTCAACCACTGACTTCAGTGAATAAAGACTGTGTGTGACCTGTTTATAGTCTGCTTTCTACTACAGTTTTTGAGTATACAATAAATGCCATTTGAAACCAGAAAGCTCCCTTGTCTATTGTTTTAAATAGATCATTTTCAGAGTTTGTAGCGACACCGTGAAATTTACGATTTAAGTATGTGGAATTGTGAAATTCACAATTCTTAAAATGCCGTCACCGTGAAATTTATAAAATTTGACCGTGTGTTTGGTAGGGCTTTAGGGTTGGCACAGATACACTGAGCTCCTTTAAAAAGAAGTTGGATGGTTATCTGGCAGAGAGTGGGATTGCAGGTTAGTGGGATAGCTTGAGTAAATAGTTCTGAAATGCTGATACGTTCACTAGATGACAAGAATATGCGAAGGACGAACACTGCTTTGTCTCTTGGAAAATTTACTTTCTTTGACTTTCAGTTTGGGTCAGTTGAAGATCATGGCAGTGTAGCTGTGTTGGGTAAGTTGACAGGAATCGGTTGAATGACCTTTTCCGATTCTGTGGTGTCTAATATTCTGATATTTCAGAGTACATGGTACTGCGCTTTCGGTCCATAATGCAGGGGTGTCCAACCACAGTCCTTTCGAGCTCCGACAGTCTGACTCTCGACTCCCAGGACCTAAATGCTTCTTATCCTCTTTGATTTGTTTGCGTCTGGAGATTTGGAAAAGGCTGCTCTTATTGCTGTTGCCACTCAACCCTCTCTACCCTCAGGGCAGCTAGGGATGGGCAATAAATGCTGTCTGGCAAATAAAAATAATCCATCTGCCAAATCTCCCAACTTTAGCCTTTTTACTAAATTCCATCTGCCCGGAGACCCAGCTTCTTTAGATCCTGTTGGATTTGTGCATATTGTTGATCATTACTTTCCACTGCTTCTAGTTTGGCGTCACCTTGAAATTTAGATATGATACCGCACTCTGAAAATGATAAACAGTGGTGGTGCCTGAGGATGGCTGTCACCCCCATACCTCCCACACAACATGACCAGCTAAAGCAGTCCAATACATTGCCATCTATCCCAGGGCTCGAAAGCTAGTGTAGTATCATGTGTCTTTGTCAGATGCCTTCCTCAAATCTGGGTACACCGTGCACCCTCTCTCATTTCCGTTCACTAGGTGTGTAACCTTCCATAAATTGATTATTATCTGCCATCCCTAAGACTAAGACGGGGTTCTGAAGAAGGGTCACTGACCCGAAACGTTAACTCTGCTTCTCTTTCCACAGATGCTGCCAGACCTGCTGAGTGGTTCCAGCATTTCTTGTTTTTATTACCTAAGACTAATGCCTAATGCTTACCCCTCAAGATGATTCCTAATATCACTTATAATCGTTTCAAACAATTTTCACGTGTCCCAGGGTAAAACTTATTATGTAGAATATAGAAAATGAAAATGCTCTAGTAAGTTACTAGCAATGTTCTTCCTAAATGTTTTGGTTGTGCTGTTCATTTTGGTGCACAGTACCTTTATTTTTTTTGCACAGCCACACACGTGTTATCTTAAACAGGGCAACTTGTTGAGCAGCCTACGCGATACCTTCCTGGTACATTGGTTCCTAGCTCATTCCACAGATCAGGAGAAACGTCAGAACTCATCCCTAAATTTATACCAGTAAAAAATAAAATGCCGCAAGTGCTGAAAATCTGAAGCAAAAACAAAGAATGCTGGTGATACTGTTGAGAGAGCACTGATCAGTTTATGTTTTGGAACTGAAAAATACAGATTGACTGTATTTAAAAAGGAACAGAACCAGGGGAAGGGGGCAAAGAAAACAAAGGCACTCAATGACCACATACAAGAAAAGACATAGAACGACCTGCAAACCTGTTGAGGGAATCAGGAGCTGGTTAAAGGGCATAAGTGATTGTGCTTTCTTCTGTCTCCTGCACATATGAGAGAAATCAAGAAAATCTAATACATTTATGAGAAACTGAAATTGAGAGAAAAACTGGGATTGGTCCCTTCAGGGAGGAGAGGAGAAGATACATTTAGTACGGTGTTCATATAGAAGGTGGTAGCCATTGTGGAAAATAACCTATCAAATGCAGAGACTGGCTGGCTGGAAGGCTAGTGAAGGGTGTATCCAATCATGATTCTAAGAAGGGGAGGTGGGATAAGGGGAGAAGCACAGGAAATGGGGTGGACTTGGTTGAGAATCTCATCAACCGTGCTGGAAGAAAGTAGCTCTGGTGTGGAAGGTGCCGTCGTGTGAGCAGATGTAATGGAGAAACTGGGAGAAGGGAATGGAATCCTTACAGGAAGGGGCTTAGGATTTGGAAGTGGGTGGGAAGTACAATCCAGATGGTTGAGGCTGCCAGTGAGCTTGTAATAGATGTTGGTGGAAAGGAAGAGTCACTGTTGGACCATGTAAAGGTAAGGTGGGGTGGAAATTTGAAGCAAAATTAAGGAAGTTTCTTGGGCAGTGCAAAAGCAAGAAGCAGCACTGATACTGTCGTCTAATAGAATAAGAGATCAGGGAGGGAACTCGACTAAACTGGAACAAACAGTGCTCCACATATCCTACAAAAAACAGGCATAACTAGAACCCATGCAAGTTCCCGCATCAACACCATTCAGCTGGAGGAAATGAGTGGAGTTAAGGGAAGGTTAGTGTAAGAACATGTTCGGCCAGGCAGAGATGGCAGTGGTGAATGGGAACTGGTTTGTTTGCTGCTGAAGAAAGAAACGGAGAGCCTGCAGGCAACCCTGTGAGCGATGAATGTGTAGGGGAACTGAATGTTCATAATGAAGACAATTAGGGCCAGAAAACTCTGTTTGGTTAATGTGGAAGAGACCTTCCCCATCCATCTGTGACAACAAGGGATGTAAAACTTTTATTTGTTTATTTGTAGAATATGTCCAATGTTCCCTTCTATGCCACTAGATGATCGTGCGCTGGTCTCCCATTGTGTATCGACAACATATCACTTGCTAACTAAGTTTATTCATCTCCTGAAGATGCTATTTGTTCTTTTTTCTTCATGTGCTGGTCTGAAGAGGATGACAGGCAGTGTTCTGGAAGCATGCAAGCAGTGCCCCAGGGGCTGCACAGGCAGTGTCCCGGCAACCGTGCAAGCAGTGCCCCTGTAGTTATATATGTAGTGTCCAAGATCAGTGCTAGCTGCGTCTATGTAGCTGTGCAGGGCAATGATGGAACAAGTGACATGATGAAGGTAGGCAGTGAATGGGTTAAAAGAAACACATCCACTTACATTGAAACAATTTCAGATTTTAGCTATATTAGGTGTAGGAGCTTTCTTCATGCTGCTGAGCTGAAATAGTGCAAAAAGCAAACTAAAAAGATCAATAATTGGATCAGAGCAGACCATTCATCAAGGAATTCCTGACAGAGCAAAAGGATTACATACTGTGCATAAACACTGAGCTTGCATTTGCAGTGTGGATTGGCAGCTCTACAGCCAGAACATGATCTCCTGATTGTTCAGCAATTGGAAAGAGTGTCCTACAATTTTTCCCAATCATCAGCAAAATTTTTACCTTTCAGCAAGAAAAATAATTTCTATGTTTTTTCCCCTTCCCCCAACTTAGAACAGTTCACATTCCTCATCTTGATAATTCCTGCTCCTACCACTCCCTTCCCCCCACCCCATTGCAGCTAACAGCGCAGGTAGCACCAGTGGACCTCCTGAATGGGCATACGCTGGGATTAGGGCAAGTGACTTTGGAATCTTGTGGCATATCCTATGAATTCCTACATAGTACATGCCACTGGATTTACTGCAGAACACTACGAGGCAGTGAAAACCTCAGTGTTTGAATGACCTCAGATGTCCTACTTGTGGTGAAACCAGCTGTTTTCTTTAAATTCTCAGACAGTGTTAAGTGGAATTAGAGAAATTTACAGAACAATGGAGCATTCCCTGATTGCCAAATCAACAAGTATGTCTTATACAGTGAGTGCTGGCATTCTCTATCGTTATATTTATATTTGTACACTGCGCAGTGCTGCTGGATTGTTGCCTTCCTGCGTTAGCTGCCAGGCTGCTTTCATGGTTGCAAGCAGAGGTGTGGAATCAGAGAATTTTGCAGCATAGAAGGAGGCCTTTCAACCCATCGTGGTCTGATAGAAGGGTCCACAAGGTCATTCCCCTGCCCTTCTCCACATCCTTCTAAAATTCTGTTTTTTCAAATATTTTCCAATTTCCTCTTGAAAGACTAAGATGGATTCTGTTTCCCCCATTACTTCTGGTCTGGCATCCCATGTCCTAACAACCCTCGGTGTAAAAAAAAAATCTCTTATCCTCTTCCTTCACTGCTTTGGTGATGAACCTCTAGCTGCCATTAATCAGCTGAAATATTTTTTCCTGATTTACTTTATGAAAACCCCTCTTGATTTTGAACATAATTATCAGATCTCCTAATCTCCTTTGTTGTAATAAAAAGAGCCCCTGTTTCTTTAGTCTGTCGTCATAAATAAAATCTTTCATCCCTGATATCTCTTTGCACCCTCTCCATGGCTGTGACATCCTTTCCAAATTGAGAATCCTAAGAACTGAATGCAGTATTCTAACTGCAACCTAACCATGATTTTGTGTAGGTTTTGCATTATCTCTCTGCTTCTGTAGTCAGTGCCTCTTTTTATAAAATCTAGGATCCTATATACTTTTATTCTGCTTTGTCAACTTGTAAAAACTTGTGCACCTGAACTCCTCATCCGGTTGCTCCTGTACTGCTTTTAAAGATTTACTAGTTAGTGTATATTTCTGCTCCTTATTCTTTCTCAAAAAACATATCTCTTCATATTTCTCCACATCAAATTTCCTGACACACCTATCTGCCCAATCTACTGGCAGTCTTTTTCCTCCTGAAGTCACTTACAGTCTGCTTCAGAGTCAAGCACACTGCCAGATTTTGTGTTGTTTGCAAATTTTGATATTGTAGCCCCAATACCCTGTGGTGCCAACTTTGACTCCTGGTCGTCTGTCAGTCTGAAAAATACTTTATATATATGACTGTCTGTTTCTTTCCTTTAGTCGACTACTGATTCATGTCACCACATTCCTTTTAATACAATGTGCCTTTATTTTATCAACAAGCCCTTATACAGCAAACATCATTTGAAAACTCATACAAACATCACCACACTTTCTTTGCTAATGTGCTCTGCAATTTCCTGAAAATATTCTCGTCATCTTGGTGAAATCAGTCAGGAACAGGATTTAAAAAAATGTATTGCTCTTTAAAAATGAACTGATTGCAAAGCCTCGTTTTTTAGGGTTGGAGAGGTGAAAGAGTTGGGAGAACAATTTTTGCCTTTCTGAAGATATGTTTAAATGCAGCTGATGATGCCATAGCTTGCATGTGAAATGGACTCCTTGATTTCTTCTTAATTCATTCATGGGATGTGGGCATCACTGGCAAGGCCTGCATTTAATGTCCTTGGGAAGTTGGTGGTGAGCCACCGCCTTGAACTGCTGCAATCTGTGTGGTGAACGCATTTCCACAGTGCTCTTTAGGTATGGCGTTCCAGGATCCTGACTCTGACGATGAAGGAAGGCGACACATTTCCAAGCCTGGACAGTGTATGACTTTGTGGAAGTCTGTGGAACTTTGAGGTGGTAGTTGCTCCCATGCACCTGCTGCCCTGTCTTTCTAGGTGGTAGAGATCACAGGTTTGGGAGATGCTGTTGACGAACCCTTGGCAAGTTGCTACACTGCACCTTGTAGATGGTACACATTGCAACCATGGTGTGCTGGCGATGGAGGGAGTGAACATTTAAGGTGGTGGATGTCTTGTCAGTCAGGCGAGTTGCTTTGTCCTGGATGGTTTCGACCTTAAGTGGTGGTATTCAAAATCATGAGGGGTCTGGACAGGGTAGATAGGGAAAAATTGTTCCCATTGGTGGAGGGATCGAGAACAAGAGGGCACAGATTTTATGTAATTGGCAAAAGAAGCAATGGCTACATGAGGAAAAACATTTTTATACAGCGAGTGGTTAGGATCTGGCATGCACTGCCTGGTAGTGTGGTGGAGGCAGATACAATCGAGGCATTCAAGAGGGAATTGGATTTTTATCTGAAAAGGAAGAATGTGCAGGGCTACGGGGTGAAGGCCGGGGAATGGCACTAGGTAAATTGCTCTTTCGGAGAGCCACTGCAGACATGATGGGCTGAATGGCCTCTTTCTGTACTGTAACAATTCTGGGAATCTGTGACTGGAGCTGTACTTATCTAAGCAAGTACAGAGTATTCCATCGCACTCATGACTTATTCCTTGTAGATGGTGGAAAGTCTTTGGGGAGTCAGGAGGTTAGTCATTTGCCATTGAATGCCCAACCTCTGAGCTGCTCTTGTATCTATGTGGCAGTCCAGTTATGTTCTGGTCAGTGATGATCTCTAGGATGTTGATGGTGGGGATGTTGATGATAACACTGTTGAATGGCAAGGGGAGGTGGTTAGATTATTTCTTGGAGAGAGAAACGGAGTTAACGTTTCAGGTCTGTGACCTTTCATCAGAACTCCAGGATTCTGATGGAAGGTCACAGACCTGAAACGTTATGTGTTTTTGTCTCTCCACAGATACTGCCAGACTTGCTGAGTACTTCCAGCACTTTCTGTTCTTATTTCAGATTTCCAGCATATGCAATATTTTGCTTTTATTATCTCTTGTTAGAGATGGTCATTGCCTGGCACTCATGTGGCGCAAATGTTACTTGCCACTCACCAGCCCAAGCTTGAATGTTGTCCAGGTTTTGCTGCATGCGGACATGGACTGCTTCATTATCTGAGGAGGTGTGAATGAAACTGAACACTTCAATCATTAGTTAACATCCCTACTTCTGATCTTACGATGGAAGGAAGGTCATTAATGAAGCAGCTGAAGATGGTTGGGCTCAGGACATTACCCCGAGGAAGTCTTGCAGTGATGTCCTGGGGCTAAGATAACTGGCCTCCAATAACTACAACCATCTTCCTTTATCACTCCAGCCAGTGGAGAGATTTCCCCTGATTCCCATTGACTTCAGTTTTATTAGGGCTCCTTGATGCCACGCTCGGTCAAGTGCTGCTTTCATGTCAAGCATAGTCGCGCTCTCTCACCTCTGGAATTCAGCTCTTTTGTCCATGTTTGAAGGCTGAAATGAGGTCTGGAGCCAAGTGGCCCTGGCAGAACCTAAGTTTATCATTGGTGAGAACGTTATTGGCGAGTACATGCTGCTTAATAACACTGTCGACACCTTCCATAACTTTGCTGATGATTTGAGAGTAGGCTGATGGGGTGGTAATTGGCTGAATTGGATTTGTCCTGCTTTTTGTAGGCAAGACATACCTGGACAATTTTTCACTTTGTCATCTAGATGCCAGCTTTGTCACTGTACTGAAACAGCTAGAGGTGCAGGTAGTTCTGGAACACAAGTCTTCAGCACTGCAGCTGGGATGTTGTTTGGGCCCATAGCCTTTGCTTGTATGCATTGTGCTCAGTCCTTTCCTGGCAACACAAATTAGCTGAAGACTGGCATCTGCGATGGTGGGGCCTCAGGAGGATGCCGAGCCAGGTTATCCACTTGAAAATTCTGGCTGAAAATAGTTGTAAATTCTTCAGCCTCGTATTTTGCACTGATGTGTTAGGCTCCACCATCATTGGTTGTTGCAGTGTGTATCAGTACAAAGCTATTTGTTGGATTATGCTGACAGTTCCTGTGATCAGACACCACTGAATTGCTTAATTAAAAATAGATGTAACAATTCAGCATGTAATCTGAGCACTGACATGGATTATTTAAACAGGTAAGGTGTTCATTGATGTTAAACTTCATTCTGGTGAGACTAATTGCTGCTAACAGGCAGGACGTCAGAAATGCTCCATCCATCAATATTGGCGACCATGCTCTGGAAGTGGTTCAAGAGTTCACCTACCTAGGCTCAACTATCACCAGTAACCTGTCTGTAGATGCAGAAATCAACAAGCGCATGGGAAAGGCTTCCACTGCTATGTCCAGACTTGCCAAGAGAGTGTGGGAAAATGGCGCACTTACACGGAACACAAAAGTCCGAGTGTATCAAGCCTGTGTCCTCAGTACCTTGCTCTACGGCAGCGAGGCCTGGACAACGTATGTCAGCCAAGAGCGACGTCTCAATTCATTCCATCTTCGCTGCCTCCGGAGAATACTTGGCATCAGGTGGCAGGACCGTATCTCCAACACGGAAGTCCTCGAGGCGGCCAACATCCCCAGCTTTTATACACACTACTGAGTCAGCGGCGCTTGAGATGGCTTGGCCATGTGAGCCGCATGGAAGATGGCAGGATCCCCAAAGACACATTGTACAGCGAGCTCGCCACTGGTATCAGACCCACCGGCCGTCCATGTCTCCGCTTCAAATACGTCTGCAAACGCGACATGAAGTCCTGTGACATTGATCACAAGTCGTGGGAGTCAGTTGCCAGCGTTCGCCAGAGCTGGCGGGCAGTCGTAAAGGCGGGGCTAAAGTGTGGTGAGTCGAAGAGACTTAGTAGTTGGCAGGAAAAAAGACAAAAGCGCAAGGGGAGAGCCAACTGTGTAACAGCCCCGACAAACAAATTTTTCTGCAGCACCTGTGGAAGAGCCTGTCACTCTAGAATTGGCCTTTATAGCCACTCCAGGCGCTGCTCCACACACCACTGACCACCTCCAGGCGCTTACCCATTGTCTCTCGAGATAAGGATGCCAAAGAAGAAGAAGGTTTAGATTAGTATTGGAGAAGAGCTTGAAACAATCTAAAGCAGAACCTCTAAATTGGAAGATAGCTAACTTCAATGGAAAGGCAAGGCATCTAGCCAGGGTAAAATGGAACCAAAGTATGACCGGAACAATGGGTAATCTTTAAGGGAGAGATGTTTCAGATACAGGCTAGGTACATTCTAACGAGGGAAAGGCAGTGGAACCAAAGCCAGGGTTCCTTGGATGATGAGGGGGATAGAGAATATGATGAAACAAAAAAAAGAGGATGTATGATGCATGCCAGATGAAATCTTCAAGTGAGAACCAGGCCAAATGCAATAAGTTGAAAGGCGAAGTGAAGAGGAAAATAAGACTGGCAAAGAGAAAATATGCGAATAGAATTGCAGTTAACATAAAAGGGAGCCCAAAAATCATCTACCGGCATGTAGATAGTAAGCGGGTAGTAAGAGGTGGAGTGGGGCCTATTAAGGACAAGGAGGATGATATATGTTTAGAGGTGCAGGGAAAGGTGAGAATACTTGAGTACTTTGTATTGGTGTTCGTTAAGGAAGAGGATGCTGACTAGATATCAGTAGAAGCGGAGATGGTAGAGGTAATGGATGGAGTGAAAATTGATTGGCAGGATGTACTGGAAAGGCTGGCTATGCTTAGAGTGAATAGGTCGCCTGGTCCGGATGGCTTGCATCCAGGTTGCTAAGGGAAATGGGGGTGGAGATAGTGCAAGGGCTTGCCGCAATCTTCCAATCTTGGTTCGATACAGGGGAGGTGCCAGAGGATTGGACAGTGGCAAATGTGACGCCTCTGTTCAAGAAATGGCGTAAGAACATTCCTCGTAACAACAGGTTGGTCAGTTTAACGCGGGCAAGATTTTAGCAACAATAATCAGGCACTTGGAGAAGTTTGAGTTCATTACGGATTTGTAAAAAACAGATCGTGTTTGACTAATCTAATTTAATTTTTTGATGAAGAACCAGAAAAGGCTAATGAAGGGAATGTAGTTGATGTTGTCTATATGGATTTTAAGACAGCGTTTGACAAAATGCCACATAAAAGGCTGGTTAACAAAATTGAAGCTCATGAAATAGGAGGACCAGTGTCAGCTTGGATATAAAAATTGGCTTAAGGCCAGAAAACAGTGAGTCATGGTAAATGGTTGTTTTTCAGACTGGAGGATAGTAGTGGTGTTCCCCAAGTGTCAGTGCTAGGACTAATATGTATATAATATTTATATATAAAAATGACTAGGATATTGGAATACAGAATAAAATTTCAAAATTTGCCAATGATACTAAACTTGGAGGTGTGGCAAACAGTGACATAGGTTGGCAGAATAGGCAGACAAGTGGCAGATGGAATTTAATACAGAGAAGTGTGAGGTGATGCATTTTGGCAGAAGGGATAGGGAGAGGCAAATATACTTAATGGCACAGTTCATTCATGTGCATGGATCTCTGAAGGTAGCAGGACATATTGAGGGAATGGTTAGCAAAGGATGTGGAATCTTGCACTTCATAAATAGAGGTATTGAATATAAAAGCAGGGGAGTTACGTTACATCGTTATAAAGCTCTGATTCGACCACAACTAGAGTATTGCATCCAATTTTGGTCACCACTCTTTAGGAAGCATTTGAGGGTCCTTGAGAGGGTGCAGAGGAGATTTACCAGAATGGTTCCAGGGATGAGGGATTTTAACAACAAGTTTAGGTTGGAGACGCTGGGGTTCTCCTGAGAGCAAAGGAGGTTGAGGGGAGATTTGTTCGAGGCATACAAGATTATGACAATTTTAAATAAGATGGACAAAGAAAAGATGTTCCTATTAGTTGATGGTATAAGGACTAGGGGACACAGATTTAAGGTTTTTGGCAAAAGATGCGGAGGTGGAGTGCTGTGAAGAAGAACCTTTTTTACAGAGCGAGTGTTAATGACCTGAAACTCGCTGCCTGCGAGGATGGTGGAAGCAGAGACAATCAATGATTTCAAAAAGAAATTGGATATAAACTTGAGGGAAATAAACTTGCAAGGTTACAGGGATAGAGCGGAGGAATGGGACTGACTGGATTGTTTTGCAGAGAGCTGGCATGAACTCGATGAGCCAAGTGGCCTCCTTCTGTGCTGTAATGACTTTATGATTTAAGTGGTTCCAATAATTGCAGTTTTTGCCTCCACCCTCCCACACAGAATTCATTTTAGATTCGGATGTGTGTGTGAAGAAGTATTGAAGGTGTTACGAACGAGGTGGGAGGAGTGCACCGTCTTTTCTAGTTCCACTTCTCCACAGGTCACAACATGTACTTTTTAAAATGTTTACCCAGTTACTGATGCAGTCAATCGTATACTCAACTCTTTATCCCAGAATAAACTCCACCAACCAGGTTTCTTTAATAAACAACAAAATCATCAGTTTGTTATAAAAATGACTTAACTAGTAATGATGCAAAGCATTAACATACAGATTGAAATATGGAAGTTCCCTTTTTAAATTCCCCACACACAAACACTCACTCTCTCACACACACACACACACACACACAAACAGAAAAGAATATAGAAATTCTCTCTGCAGAGGTCTGTTACAAAAAAAAGGCAACCAAGAAATACTTGCTAATTCTTGAAGAAAAAAGAGAAGATATGGAAAGATGTCAGTTGTCTCTTTTTGGTCTGGCGTCCCAAGTATGCATAGACAGCTTCACTGGGATCTTTCTAGAGCAGTTCTTTTCAGGCAATGTTGAGGATCAGTTTGGCAGGCTTTCGAGGAGGAATGTGGCATCAGGGGTTTCTGCAGGCTTTTCAGAAGAAATGCAGCATCAGTTTCTCTATTTCTTACTCTTGATTCGCAGAAAGTTCTCAAAGTGATGGAAGAGGGTGAGATGATAGTGACTGCTCTCTTGGCAGGTTTTCTCCAACTGTCTTAAAGGTTCACACCCCAACACACTGTCCAAAGGGAAACTAAAAACAATATCTCAAGAGTCAAGCCTCCTGACCCCTATAAATCTTGACCTGTCACTTTTCCGTAAACATCTTCCCCAGGTCACCGTCATTTCTGTTGTTTATTGCTTAAAGCACATGACTTCCAGCAAGGCTGTTTTTAAACAACATCTTAGTGTCCTTTCCATGAACTGTCAACTGTCAAAACAAAGTTCAACTTCCATGAAATCTTCAGTATTCCAATGAATCCATCTCCACAATTTAAATATAAGTCCTCAAAAACGTAACAAAAAAAAGAAGCACTTTTGGAACAAAGGGCTGACATTTCCCACTTTGTACCTTTGTCCCTTGCCCTGTGGGTTATTGTTTAACTTGGTACTCAGGATTAACCCTTTTCATTCCATTTACTACCTTATGTACTTTTATAAGGTCGTCTTTCATACACCTTTCAAAGGTAAAGATTCCAAATTTTCTTTCATCTTTCTTCAGCTCATCTCTCTCGCACTAAGGATCAGCTTTGTTGCCCTTTTCTGCACTATTTCCAGGGTTTGGAGATTTGCCTTGTGTGTTGGTGATCAGAACTGCAGGTACTATTTAAGGTGCAGCTTGTCCAGAGCACAGCACAGCTTCAGTACGAGGATTTCTGACTTGTACTAATTTGGCACGTTGATTGTTGCTCCTCAATCACTAAACAACTAGCTCAATGACATTCACACCATACCTCAAAAGGCCTTGGAGGGAGTGCCAGGTAGGTTTACCAGAATGATACCTGGACTCCAAGGGTTAAATTGTGAGGAGAGATTACATGTTGTCTTCTCTCAAATTTCGAAGGTTAAGGTGTGATTTGATCTAAGTTTTCAGGATAGTATGTTACGTGTGAGCAGATAGGGTAGATCGAGAGAAACTATTTCCACTTGTTGGAGACTAGGTCTAAGGGGCATGGTCTAAAAAGGCAGATGTTTCAGGAGTAAAATTAAGAAACACATCTACACACAAAGGCTGGTAGAAGCTTCAGACTCTTCCACAGATGGCAGTTGATGCTAGATCAGTTGTTCATTTACATCTGGCATTGATAGATTTTTGTTATCCAGAGATATTAAAGGATGTGGTGCAGAGGTGGGTATATGGAGTTAGATCACAGATTAGCCATGATCTCATTGAATGATATAACAGGCTGGAGAGACTAAATTCCCTTCTTCTGTTCCTGTGTTCTTCATTTTACTTCTTGCACTTACCTGTATTGATTTTCAGCTGCCCAATAGTTCTTGTTATGTGAAAATGCAGTCTAGGTCTGTCTATAATATCTTGAATGACTGCCCCCCCCAATTTACTGTCTGTGAACGTGGCCAACTTCGATTGTGATTTTGAATCAAGCAATTTATGAAGATTAGAAATAGATACCTTGGCACTGATCTTCAGAACACTCCACTCAGTATGTTAGGTGTTAACTTTGACTCAGTGGTGACACTATCCTCTCTGAATCAGAAGGTTATGGGTTCAAGCCTCACTCTAGTTGGCACTTCAGTGCAGTACGTTGGAAGTGCTGCACTGTTGGAGGTGCCAATAAACAAAAGTCTGCCCTTTCAGGTGGGCATAACAGATTCCACAGTGCTATTCAAATAAGAATGGGGGAATTTTTCTGGTGTCTCATCCATCATTGATCCTTCAACCAACACCTAAAAACAAATGATCTGGCCATTTATCTCATTGCTGTGTTTGGGACCTGTGTGCAAATTGGTTGCTGTATTTGCCGATATTACAGCAGAGGATATAATAATAAAGCAAATATTTACTTCGCTGTGAAGTGCTATGAGACATGCTGAGGATGTGTCAGGTGCTGTACAAATGCAAGATCTTTCATTATTTCTTTCTCAGCTGATGTTACTACTCTGCCTAGTACCCGCTGTAAATAGTTTAAACACTGAATTAATATTTTCAGGAACTGTTCACGGAGGATAACATTAACTTGATATCCAGTATTTATGGCAAATCCATGGTCAGGTTTCATAAATCAGCACAACAGTGTTTTCTGATAAACAGCAAATCAAATACAAAACAACCAATAAATCTCCTAGAGTATATGGTGTGTGTGTGTATGTATATATGTGGTGCCTTCCTGGCACTCCCATGGTAGCTGATTGTTAATGGATCCCTCCTCTCAGGTCCTGTACCGCTCCCCTTCAAATCTGCTTTCATCAAAAACCCACCTTTAACCCTCTGACCTTGCAAACTACCACCCCATCTCCAATCTCCCTTTCCTCTCCAAGGATCTTGAACATATTGTTGCCTCCCAAATCTGTGCCCATCTCTCCTGTAATTCTATATTTGAACTCCTTCAGTAAGATTTCTGCCCCTGCCACAGCACTGAAATAGCCCGAATCAAAGTCCCACAATATATCCTATGTGAGTGTGATATCCTCATCTTCCTCAACTTGTCTGTAGCCTTTTTAACACAGTTGACCACATTCCATCCTCCTCCTCCCATGCTTGTCCTCAGTTGTTGTGCTGGGTGGGGCTGCACTACAACTGATCCAGTCAAAGCCTGATAATCTCCTGCAATTGCTTCTCTCCCCACTTCCGAACCGTTGCTTCTGGTGTCCCCCCAAGGATCTATCCTTGACCCTGTCCTGTTTCTCATTTGCAAGCTGATGCTCAGCGACATCATCCAAAAAACACGTCAGGTTCCATGTTCATGTTGACGACCCAGCTCTACTTCACAATCACCTCTGTCGACCCCTCCATTGCTTCTGATTTGTCACACTGCTTGTCTGCAATCCAATATTGAGTGAGCAGAAATTTCCTCCATTTAAATATTGGGAAGACCGAAGCCTATGTTTTCACCCCTGCCACAAACTTCCTTCTCTAGCCACTGACTTCATCCCTCTTCCAGGCCACTGTCTGAGGCTGAAATATACCATTCGCCAATTTGGCATCTTATTTGACTCTTGAGATGAGCATCTGACCCCATATCCTCTATCACCAGGACTGTTGACTTCCACTCCCAAACATTGCCCGCTCTTCCCTTGCCTCACCCATCTGCTGCTGAAACCCTCAATAATGCCTTTGTTAGCTCTAGGCACAGGTTTTTCAGTGATCTCTTGGCTGGCCTCCCACCTTGCACCCTCTGTAAATCTTTTTTTTTATACATTCATGGGATGTGGGTGTCACTGGCTATGCCAGCATTTATTCCCCATTCCTAATTGCCCTTGAGAAGGTGGTGGTGAGCTGCCTTCTTGAACCGCTGCAGTCCATTTGGGGTAGGTAGACCCACAGTACTGTTAGGAAGGAAGTTCCAGGATTTTGACCCAGTGACAGTGAAGGAACGGCGATATAGTTGCAAGTCAGGATGACTTGGAGGGGAACTTGCAGGTGGTGGTGTTCCCATGCATTTGTTGCCTTTGTCCTTCTAGTTGGTAGAGGTCACGGGTTTGGAAGGTGCTGTCTGAGGAGCCTTGGTGCATTGCTGCAGTGCATCTTGTAGATGGTACACACTGCTGCTACTGTGTGTCGGTGGTGGAGGGAGTGAATGTTTGTAGATGGGGTGCCAATCAGGTGGGCTGCTTTGTCTTGGATGGTGTCAAGCTTCTTGAGTGTTGTTGGAGCTGCACCCATCCAGGTAATTGGAGAGTATTCCATCACACTGCTGACTTATGCCTTGTAGATGGTGGACAGACTTTGGGGAGTCAGGAGGTGAGTTACTCGCCTCAGGATTCCTAGCCTCTGACCTGCTCTTGTCGCCACGGTATTTATATGGCTACTCCAGTTCAGTTTCTGGTCAATGGTAACCCCTAGGATGTTGATAGATTCAGCAATGGTAATGCCGTTGAATGTCAAGGGGAGATGGTTAGATTCTCTCTTGTTGGAAATGGTCATTGCCTGGCACTTGTGTGGCGTGAATGTTACTTGCCACTTATCAGCCCAAGCCTGGATATTGTCCAGGTCTTGCTGCATTTCTACACGGACTGCTTCAGTATCTGAGGAGTCACGAATGGTGCTGAACATTGTGCAATCATCAGCGAACATCCCCACTTCTGACCTTCTGATTGAAGGAAGGTTATTGATGAAGCAGCTGAAGATGGTTGGGCCTAGGACACTACCCTGAGGAACTCCTGCAGTTATGTCCTGGAGCTCAGATGATTGACCTCCAACAACCACAACCATCTTCCTTTGCGCTAGGTATGACTCCAACCAGCGGAGGGTTTTCCCCCTGATTCCCATTGACCTCAGAATTGCTAGGGCTCCTTGATGCCTTACTCGGTCAAATGCTGCCTTGATGTCAAGGGCAGTCACTCTCACCTCACCTCTTGAGTTCAGCTCTTTTGTCCATGTTTGAACCAAGGCTGTAATGAGGTCAGATGCTGAGTGGCCCTGGTGGAACCCAAACTAAGCGTCACTGAGCAGGTTATTGCTAAGCAAGTGCCGCTTGATGGCACTGTTGATGACACCTTCCATCACTTTGCTGATGAGGGCGGTAATTGGCCGGGTTGGAACTATCCTGCTTTTTGTGCATAGGACATACCTGGGCAATTTTCCACATTGCCGGGTAGATGCCAGAGTTGTAGCTGTACTGGAACAGCTTGGCTAGGGGCGCAGCAAGTTCTGGAGCACAGGACTTCAGTACTATTGCCTGAATATTGTCAGGGCCCATAGCTTTTGCAGTGTCCAGTGCCTTCATTCGTTTCTTGATATCGCGCGGAGTGAATCAAATTAGCTGAAGTCTGGCATCTGTGATGCTGGGGACTTCAGGAGGAGGCCGAGATGGATCATCAACTTGGCACTTCTGGCTGAAAATTGTTGCAAATGCTTCAGCCTTATCTTTTGCACTGATGTGCTGGGCTCCCCCGTCATTGAGGATGGGGATATTTGTGGAGCCACCTCCTCCAGTTAGTTGTTTAATTGTCCACCACCATTCACGGCTGGATGTAGCAGGACTGCAGAGCTGAGATCTGATCCGTTGGTTATGGGATCGCTTAGCTCTGTCTATCGCATGCTGCTTATGCAGTTTGACATGCAAGTAGTCCTGGGTTGTAGCTTCACCAGGTTGACACCTCATTTTGAGGTATGCCTGGTGCTGCTCCTGGCATGCCCTCCTGCACTCTTCATTGAACCAGGGTTGGTCTCCTGGCTTGATGGTAATGGTAGAGTGAGGGATATGCCAGGCCATGAGGTTACAGATTGTGGATGAATACAATTCTGCTGCTGCTGATGGCCCACAGTGCCTCATGGATGCCCAGTTTTGCATTGCTAGATCTGTTCGAAATCTATCCCATTTAGCATGGTGATAGTGCCACACAACACGATGGAGGGTATCCTCAATGTGAAGGTGGGACTTAGTCTCCACAAGTACTGTGCGGTGGTCACTCCTACCAATACTGTCATGGACAGAAGCATCTGCGGCAGGCAGATTGGTGAGGACGAGGTCAAGTATGTTTTTCCCTCATGTTGGTTCCCCCACCACCTGCCGCAGACACAGTCGAGCAGCTATGTCCTTTAGGACTCGGCCAGCTCAGTCAGTAGTGGTGCTACCGAGCCACTCTTGGTGATGGACATTGAAGTCCCCCACTCAGAGTACATTTTGTGCCGTTGCCACCCTCAGTGCTTCCTCCAAGTGGTGTTCAACATGTAGGAGTACTGAGTCATCAGCTGAGGGAGGGCGGTAGGTGGTAATCAGTAGGAGGTTACCTTGCCCATGTTTGACCTGATGCCATGAGACTTCATGGGGTCCAGAGTCGATGTTGAGGACTCACAGGGCAACTCCCTCCCTTTTAGATTAGAGATACAGCACTGAAACAGGCCCTTCAGCCCACCGAGTCTGTGCCGAGCATCAACCACCCATTTATACTAATCCTACACTAATCCCATATTCCCAACAAACATCCCCACCTGTCCCTATATTTCCCTACCACCTACCTATACTGGTGACAATTTATAATGGCCAATTTACCTATCAACCTGCAAGTCTTTTGGCTTGTGGGAGGAAACCGGAGCACCCGGAGAAAACCCACGCAGACACAGGGAGAACTTGCAAACTCCACACAGGCAGTACCCGGAATCGAACCCGGGTCCCTGGAGCTGTGAGGCTGCGGTGCTAACCACTGCGCCACTGTGCTGCCCTGTAGACCATTGTCCCACCACCTCTACTGGGTCTGTCCTGCCGGTGGGACAGGACATACCTGGGGATGGCAGTGTCTGGGACATTGTCTGTAAGGTATGATTCCGTGAGTGTGACTATGTCAGGCTGTTGCTTGACTAGTCTGTGGGACAGCTCTCCCAACCTTGGCACAAGCCCCCCAGATGTTAGTAAGGAGGACTTTGCAGGGTCGGCAGGGCTGGGTTTGCCGTTGTCGTTACCGGTGCCTAGGTCGATGCCGGGTGTTCCATCCCGTTTCATTCCTTTTTATCGACTTTGTAGCGGTTAGATACAACTGGGTGGCTTGCTAGGCCATTTCAGAGGGCATGTAAGAGTTAACCACATTGCTGTGGGTCTGGAGTCACATGTAGGCCAGACCAGGTAAGGACAGCAGATTTCCTTCCCTAAAGGACATTAGTGAACCAGATGGGTTTTTACAACAATCGACAATGGTTTCATGGCCATCATTAGACTAGCTTTTTAATTCCAGATTTATTAATTAAATTCAAATTCCACCTTCTGCTGTGCTGGGATTTGAACCCATGTCCCCAGAGAAATACCCTGGGTCTCTGGGTTACTAGTCCAGTGATAATACCACTACGCCACTGCCTACCCCTAATCTGAGTTTATCCAAAATTCTGCTGCCCATATCCTAACTGTGCTGACTGATCCAAGTTGGCTCCCAATCTGGCAACACCACGATTTCAAAATTCTAATGGAATTCCTCCATGGCCTCACTGCTTCCTGTCCCTGTAACCTCCTGCAGACCTCCGAGATCTCCGTGCTTCTCCAATTCTGGCTGTTGCGGATCCCGATTTTAATTGCTCCATCATTGCCGTCCCTGCCTTAGCTGCCTTCCCCAGCTCTGAAATTCCCTGCCTAAGCCTCTGTACCTCTTCTTTTCCTTGAAGGAACTCCTTAAAACTTACCTCGCTGACAAAGCTTTTGACTACCGGACCTAAAATCTCCTTTTTGTGGCTTGGTGTCAAATTTTGTTACGTTTTACTGCGTTAAAGCCACTATATAATACACGTTGTTGAAGGATCAGAGAGGAATCTTGTGCAGCATAGGCTACAGGCCTGATGGAATTGTTCATTGCTACTGAAGTTTTTCAGGAATGGAAGAAAGCAAATGTAGTGCAAAATCTACATTCCTGTCCACCCCAGGTAAGAAATCTTAAGGCCAATTGTATCACATTGAGAGAGATCCTACCCTATCTTTGCCAAAACTGAGGAAAAACTTGTAAAGGGATAAGGAGTGAGCTGACTCACATCACAGCGCAAACAAGCGGGAGAGAGAGAAAGAGACACACAGGGTTGGACACTCCTGTGTGTACACAGTTACACAGAGGGATAGACACATGTATACACACAATTGGGGACAAAGTGAGAGTGGATGAACATGTGTACTGATCCAAAGATGGGGCCGACATTGTGCGCCGGCAGATTGACCTAGCCCGTCTTCAGTGAGACGTTGAGTGGCAACGGCGAGGCTTTCCTCCGTCCAGTGCAAATGTGGCAGATCGAGTATGATGTGGGAAAATGTGAACTTGTCCACTTTGGCAGGAAGAATAGAAAAGCAGTATATTATGTAAATGGAGAGAGATTGCAGAACTCTGCGATACAGAAGGATCTGGGTGTCCTGGTACATGATTCACAAAAAATTAGTATGCAGGTACAGCAAGTGATTAGGAAAGCAAATGAAATGTTGTCGTCTATTGCAAGGGGAATGGAACATAAAAGGAGGAAAGTTTTGCTACAGTTCTACAGGGTGTTGGTGAGACCGCATCTGATGTACTGCGTGCAGTTTTGGTCTCCTTAAGAAAGGATTTAATTGCATTGGAAGCAGTTCAGAGATGGTTCACTCAACTGATTCCTGGGATTAGAGGGTTATCTAATGAGAAGAGGTTGGACAGGTTGGGCTTGAATCCGTTGGAGTTTCGAAGAATGAGAGGTGATCTTATTGAAGCATATAAGATTATAAGATCCTCTCGGGACTTGACGGTGGATGCCGGGAGGATGTTTCTCCTTATGGGAGAGACTAGAACAAGAGGACACAGTTTAAAAATTAGGGGTCTCCCTTTTAAGACGGAGATGAGGAGAAATTTTTTCTCTCAGAGGGTTGTTAGTCTGGAATTCTCTTCCCCAGTGAGCAGTGGAGGCAGGGTCATTGAATGTTTTGAAGGCTGAGTTAGATAGATTCTTGATTGACAAGTGACTCAAAGGTTATAGGGGGTAGACAGGAAAGTAGAGTTGAGGCCACAATCAGATCAGCCATATTCTTATCAAATGGCGAAGCAGGCTCGAAGGACCGAATGGCCTACCCCTGCTCCTAATTTGTATGTTTTTAACCTAGCTATCTCTAATGCAGGACCCACCGAGGTGTGTATCTGCACTGGTGGAGAGTGCGCAAGAGTCATGTGCCGGTGCATCCACAGAGTGCTCACTCTCCTGTGCAGACTCCTTGGGCTCCTCTCTCATCAGCTCCTCTGTGACCCATGAAGGACCTGTGGGAGATCAAATTTGTGAGTTTGTGATAACATTGAGAAAGGGTACAAACTCAGCATAGTGCATATCATGGCAATTCAGTTACTGATGACATCAAATCAACATTAGTGACTTAAGTGCCAAGTAGCAGTGTATTATCTAATGCTGTCACCACGTCTCTGGGCCATCCCAATCTTTGTATTGCCGGCGGCTAATGTCTGTGCCACCTGCTGATCTCCAGAGTGTTCTCCTTCATTGCTGTCAGCATAGTCATGGCTGCACCACCGCCCACAGGTTCTCTGCCTCTCCCTGGAGTTGTGCACTGTCTTCTCCTGTAGTGAGAGAAAGCAAAGAGTTATGAATGTGGGAAGTGGAATGAGTGTTTAAGTTGGAATGGAGGGTTTTAAAAAATTTGTTCTTGGTATGTGGGTGTCGCTGGCTAGGGCCAGCATTTATTGCCCATCCCTAATTGCCCTTGGGAAGATGGTGGTGAGCACCCTTCTTGAAGTGCTGCAGTCCTTGTGTACACCGACAGTGCTGATAGGAAGGGAGTTCCAGGATTTTGACCCAGTGACAGTGAAGGAACTGCGATATAGTTCCAAGTCAGGATGGTGTGTGGCTTGGATGGGAACTTGCAGGTGGTGGTGTTCCCATGCATCTGCTGCCCTTGTCCTTCTCGGTGGTAGAGGTCATGGGCTTGGAAGATGCTGTTGAAGGAGCCTTGTTGCGTTGCTGCAGTGCATTTTGTAAATGGTACACATTGCTGCCACTGTGCATCGGTGGTGAAGGGAGTGAATGTTTGTAGATGTGGTGCCAATCAAGTGGGCTGTTTTGTCCTGGATGGTGTCAAGTTTCTTGAGTGTTATTGGAGCTTTACCCATCCAGGCAAGTGGAGAGTATTCCATCACACTTCTGACTTGTGCCTTGTAGATGGACAGGCTTTGGGGAGTCAGGAGGTGAGTTACTCACCGCATGATTCATAGCCTCTGACCTGTTCTTATAGCATGGTATTTGTATGGCTACTCCAGTTCAGTTTCTGGTCAGTGGGGACCCCCAGGATGTTGATAGTGGGAGATTCAATGATTGTAATGCCATTGAATGTCAAGGAGAGATGGTTAGATTCTCTCTTGTTGGAGATGGTCATTGTCTGGCACTTGTATAGCATGAATGTTATTGTGACTGTGAGGAATGGGTGAGTGTGAGTGATGTGTGCTCAGATGGAGATTTGAGGAGGTGCCTGAGGAGAAAGGAATTTGTGTGATTGCAAGGTGTGTCATCAGAAGAGTGATGTGCTGGAGAATGCTAGGGAGGTGAGAGACTGATGGCTGTCACTTGAGGACATTCACCTTGTTGGTCCTTATGGGGTCGTTTATGGCACTGTATCCAGTCTTTGGCACCAAACTTTGGCTGCTGACAGCCTCTTCAATATCCAGCCATGCCTGCTTGGTAAGGCAGGCTGACCACCTCATCCCATCCTCATTGAAGAGAACTTCTCTCCTGGCCCTGACTGCTTCCACCATTACCTCTAGGGACAAGTCTGAGAACTGGGTGGGCAGTCTTCCCACATCTGGCTTCCAGCGTGAAACAGTTCCTCCTTTTCAATGCAAGATTTACCGCTGCCATTGTGGCCCCTTCTGGAGTTCCTTTCAATAGAAATCCTTCAATGACAGATCTGGTGCGTGATCCTGCCTGCCCTTTCTGATTGATCAGGGAACCAGGAAATGGGATGTTAATGCCATGGTTGAGTTAAAGAGCCATGCTGGAGATTTCAATGGGTTTCCAACCGGCTAATGGTCCCGTTGTTTCGGCAGTAACTTAAGTTTTGAAAATTCCACCTAATATTTCTGAGTGGGTGGTCATTCTTTTTTTTTCATATTCGCTTGTGGGTTATGGGCGTCATTGACTAGGCCAGTATTTATTGCCCAACACTAACTGCCCTTGAACTGAGTTGCTTACTGGGCCATTTCAGAGGGCAGTTAAGAGTCAACCACATTGCTGTTGGTCTGGAGTCACATGTAGGCCAGACCAGGTAAGGACAGCAGATTTCCTTCCTTAAAGGGCATTGGTGAACCAGATGGGTTTTTTACAACAATCGACAATGGTTTCATGGTCACCGTTAGACTAGCTTTTTAATTCCAGATTTATTAATTGAATTCAAACTTCACCATCTGCCTTGGAGGGATTCAAACCCCTGTCACCAGAGCATTAACCTGGGGTCTGGATTCCTAGTCCAGTGACATTACCACTACGCCACAGCCTCCCCGTTGAATTCTAAGAAACAAGCTGCCTCGAGAGATGGCAGAAGCATCTAGTATTGATTTAATCTAATGAAATTTTGTTAGCTTGATTTCAGAAAACAATACTTTGGGATAGAGTTATGAATGCTTTGAGATACGTCATGAGGTAAATGTGTGCTTGGGAAGAATAGGTTCTTAAAGCTCTCCACCACTGGGGTTTTCCTCTCATTGTTTTTGGGTCTGTTGTAGACTGATTGATAGAGATTGATGACCATGATTAGTCAACAATTAGTTAACATGGTATCATGCAAGTGTCAGCATGGTAGGAGCTAAACTCGATCAACTTTGGTCTTTTTTATTGTCTAGCAATTCCGATGCTCCTAAACCTGGATGGACCTGGGAGCTCGTTCCGTGTGGCTCAGTTGAGCTCTTGCTTTACTAATTGAGTCATTGTGGCAGTCTCACCCAACTTTAAGGCATTTTACTCTGTGTGTGTTTGTGTGTGTGTGTGTTTGTGAAGAAATCTATTGAACTGTGGCTTATGGAAGGAGCTGCTGCATTTGATACTGTCCACTCTGGCCAGGCTTTGTGTTCTCCACCCATCCAGATTCATAATGTCCTGTTCTTTTTATAATCTGAACTAGAAAAGGTATGTTCATGGGTGCTAATTATGTGTTATTTTACCATTCTTTACCTCTGCATGATCAACATTACTGTTGCACATATCCAGTCCCATTACATGACGATGAATGCAGTTAATCAATTTCATTATGGAAATTTCTAAGCCACACATCTTTATGAAGTCATGATTTACTGCAACAGTCTGGGAAGTAAACTGAGAGTCAGTGCCCTGACACGCAGTCATTTAAACAAGCTTGTTTAAAACAGTGGGCTGAATTTTATGTTTGTGGCATGGGTCCCAATGGGAACCAGAAAACTGGGGGTGACTCCACCTCGGCCATTTGCAGGATCCCCAGCTGCATTTTACAGGGGTTAGGTAACTAATTAGTTGTCATCAGAGCTGCCGGCCCTTTAAAGGACAGCTGCCCACCCCCAGAATCTGCTGGCCAATCGGAGGGGTGCGGTGGCCACTGCTGGGACTGCAGCTGGACGAAGAGGATGCCGTGGAAGGATGCTGCCCTCCCGACCAGGTAAGTGGGTTCTTAGAGCGCCGGGTTCTGCCTGACTGGTCCCAGCCCATGGAGGTTGGGGGGGCGGGGGGGGGGGCGGTGGCGGTGGTGTAGGGAGTTGTTGCTGTGAAGGCGGCCATTGCCACCAGGGGGCCCCCTCTGTGGGCCACAGAGTTCCCTAATAGGAGACTCCGTCTACACCCCCAAGCCCACAGGGAGACCACCAGTATAAAATGTCAGCGGTGGCGGGAAGAGGCCCTAAATTGGCACAGTGGACCCCTGGGCAGGAGGACTGTCCTCTACCTTTCTTGCTACTGGCAAGATGGCATGACGGCGGGAAGATGACGGGCACTCCATCCCTCCCAGCCTGTCCTCAGAGGGCTGGTAAATTCCAGCTCAGTGTTTTAACTCAGCCTGCGTTAGCAGTATAAGAACCTGTGGCTGCAGGTCGGTCTCTGTGCATGAGGTACCAGTACCTGTGGGGATGGTGCCTGTGCTTGTGGTATAGATCCCTATACCTGCAATGCTTGTACTTGCTGCATGTGTCCCTCTACCTGCAGTGCCTATACCTGCGATGTGGGAGGGAGCCTGTACCTGTGACACAGGTGGCTGTACCTGTAATACCTGTTTCCTGCAGTATGGATTCCTTTGTCTGCTTGCCCTGTGTGCTAGGATTTAAATTGAGGTTTATGCTGCTGGTCTCTCCAAGACCAAGCAGTTTATGCAGTAAAATTCTGAGAGTAGGCTGCTGAATCTCAGCATCATGGTGATTGGCATAGCATAACTTTGAAGGTTTCTGCCTATGCTTCCCATCTTACATGCCTGATCAAAGCCAATTAGAGAATGGGGAATCCTACAAACCAGATTTTGTGGGGTGCAAGAAGCTACATCAGTCTCATTGACCATCTGGTGCTGTTGCTACCTGCCTTCTCCCTGCCTCTTTAACGTGCCTCCTCCCTGCCCCTTCTATCAAAAGCTGCATGTGATGAAGGTCATAACCTGCGAGGCTACAAACCAGGTGCTGGAAGGTGGGATTAGATTGGGCAGCTAGTTATTTTCAGCCGGCGCAGACACGCTGGGCTGAATGGCCTCTTTCTGTGCAATAACTTTTCTATGGTTCTAAAAGACTAAATTGGGAAAAGTGGGAAAGTTCAGTCAAATGGCCAGTTGAGAGAGGAAGCAGGACTATGAGCATTAGTTTAAGTATGATGGGGTATTGAGTAATACAAATTGGATGCAGTATTCCTGATAAATTACAGACTTTGTGTTACGGTCAGGTGGGAAATGGGGTGGGTGGCTTCTGTTTTTCACCTCTTACCTGACCACAGATAGTGTTTAAAAATAGTTTTTTAGTCCCTGTGGGTTTAAGGATCAAATAAACAGGCAAACAACAGGTTTTCTCATCGGATTGAAAAGAAAGATAACTATTCATTAAAACAATGCCCAAAAATGTTTGCAACCTCTTTACCCATGCACACACACACAAGGAAAGGTAGAGAGTAAACAATAGCATACAATTAGAGTTTGATTATTGTAGAGATTGTTCACTTTTAAACCTTCTTGGTTTTCTAGAAGGAATTTTGAACAGCATTGCAGGCCTGAATGTTCCTCGTCTTGGAATTGATGAAAGTGCAGCAGACTCCTTTGGCTGAAACTCAGGCTGAAGTAGGCGGTGGAAGTTCCAGTTCAGCTTCTCAGATGTGGAGTTTTCAAGGTCACCTTGCAATCTCTCTGCTGCAGTAGATGGTGCTGAGCACGGCTACCTGCTTAGCTGGATCAATCTCACAGCTAGGGCGGCACAGTGGCGCAGTGGTTAGCACCGCAGCATCACAGCTCCAGGGACCCAGGTTCAATTCTGGGTACTGCCTGTGCGGAGTTTGCAAGTTCTCCCTGTGTCTGCGTGGGTTTCCTCCGGGTGCTCCGGTTTCCTCCCACATGCCAAAGACTTGCAGGTTGATAGGTTAATTGGCCATTATAAATTGCCCCTAGTAGATAGGTAGGTGGTAGGGAAATATATAGGGACAGGTGGGGATGTGGTAGGAATATGGGATTAGTGTAGGATTAGTATAAATGGGTGGTTGATATGGGTGGTTGATGGTCGGCACAGACTCGGTGGGCCGAAGGGCCTGTTTCAGTGCTGTATCTCTAAACTAAACTAAGCTTCTCTAGCTGGCATAGCTTTCTCACTCACTCAGAGAAGTTTCTTCTTTTATGGTAAAAACTTATCAGATTTTGGTTTCAGTCAGGTGACTCAAGGCGCTCTTCCCCCCCCCCCCCCCCCCCCACCGTGGTTGTCATACAATGTCCCTGGGTGTGGGGACCATTGTTACATGATGGCATCTGAATGTGGTCCATATTGATAAATATCTGTTATTTCACACCTAGTATCTTAGCCTTGGCTTCGGAGTCAGTCTGTCTGCAAAAGCCTTTGCTAGCCTAATTTTTGGTGATAGACGTTGTTAGCATGGAATGGGCTGTTTTACATGACAATGTGCCTCCTCAAGTTAATTCCAGATGGCAATAATGATACCGTCTTCAATAGACAATCATGTTGATTGGCAGTATAGGAGAGGATCACCTGACATCTCCCTCCATGTTGCCGGGTAGCAATGTGTCCATTTTCTTGTAGCTTAGTTTGACATTTACTTTTATTTCATAATTCCTCCAGTTCATATCATATTTCATCACTGTGAGCATGACACTTAGTAAATATAATGATTTGGGAATTGAAGTGGTAGCTGCATCATTACTTAGTCAGTGTGCTTATTGTAACTGTCATTTGTTCAGTAAATTCACAGCTGAGGTTCAAATCCAACGCGTCTCCATTGTCGGAACTGTGCGCAGTACAGTGTGCGGTAGCTTAGTGATTATATTACTCGTATAGTAATCCAGAGATCTGGACCAATGATCACGAGACACCGTGGCAGCTCGGGAATTTGAATTCAGTTAATTAAATAAGTCTGGAATAAAAAGCTGTGGCTCAGTTGGTAGTATTCTCGTCTCTAAGTCAGAAGGTTCTGGGTTCAAGTCCCACTCCAGGACTTGAGTGTAGCAATCAAGGCTGATACTCCAGTACAGTACTGAGGGAGCCCTGCACTGCCGAAGGTACTGTCTTTTGGATGAGATGTTAAACCAAGATCCTGTCTGCCCTCTCAGGTGGATGTAGAAGAATCTATGACACTATTTGAAGAAGAACAGGGGAGTTATCCATGTTCCAGCCAATATTTATCCCTCAGTCAACATCACAATCGCATTATCTGATTACTGTCACATTGATTTTTGTGGGAGCTTGCTGTGCACTAATTAGCTGCTGCTTTTTCTGCATTACAACAGTGAATACACTTAAACAGTATTCCATTATATGTAAAGCGCTTTGAAATGTCTGGTGGTCATGAAAAGTGCTATATAAATGCAAGTCTTCCTTTTATTTTTCTAATATACAGGGATAGAAATGGTGACATTGAAACTACTGGGTTGTTTTAAAAACCCATCTGTTTCACTAATGTTCTTTAGGGAAGGAAACCTGCAGACCTTACCCCGTCTGGCCTATATGTTCTCCAAATGCCTTCTGAAGTGTTCTAGCAAGCCACTCAGTTGTATTCAAGAAGGTGGCTCACCACCACCTTCTTAAGGGCAATTGGAGATGGACACTAAAAGCTGACCTTGCCTGTGTGCCCACATCCCACGAATGAATAAAAAAAAATTCTGTCCAAGCCACGTCATCTATCCAAACTTGCCAGCCAAGGTTTAGTAATGAAACACTGACGTTACATTGCCAGATCTGTGGGTATGACTGTGGGCTGAAACCCTGGGTACAATTGTTCATACGTATTATTCTGAAATACAGCATGATTTTCTTCCCTGTGTTACTATACTGTACGTGAGCAAACCAAACTTTGGTGTTTAGCTAATTTCCATTATCTAGCTCGGTCCGGGTGCACAATCAAGGTTCCACTTTTGTACATATTCATTCATGGGATGTGAGCATTACTGGCAAGGCCAGCTTTGGTTGTCCATCTATAATTGCCTTTGAGAAGGTGGTCGTGAGCCACATTCACGTACTGCTGCAGTTCATATGGTGTAGGTACACCCACAGTGATTTTTAGGGAGGGAATTCCAGCGTTTTAACCCACAGAATCACAGAATTGTTACAGCACAGAAGGAGGCCATTCGGCCCGCTGTGTCTGCACCAGCTCTCCAAAAGAGCAGTTTACCTAGTGCAAGTCCCCGGCCTTTTCCCCATTGTCCTGTACATTCTTCTTTTCCAGTTAACAATCTAATTCCCTCTTGAATGCTTCGAATGAACCTGCCTCCACCACAGTCTCAGGCAGTGTATTTCAGATCCTAACCACTCGTTGCGTGAAAAAACTTTTCCCATTTTGCTCTTCTTTTGCCAATTACCTTAAACCTATGCCCCTTGTTGTCGGTACCTCCACCAATGGGAACAGTTTTTCCCTATCCATCCTGTCCAGACCCCTCATGATTTTGAATACCTCTATCAAATCTCTTCTCAACCTTTTCTTCTCCAAAGAAAACAGTCCCAGCTTTTTCAATCTAGCCACAGAACTGAAGTTCCTCTTCCCTGGAACCATTCTTGTGAACCTTTTACTCCAGTGCCTTCACATCTTTCTTAAAGTGTATCACCCAGAACTGGACACAATACTCTAATGTTCTATATACGGTTAACATAACTTCCTTGCTTTTGTACTCCATGCCTTAATGAAGCCCAGGATGCTGTATGCTCTATTTACCACTCTCTCAATCTGTCCTGTCACCTTCAATGATTTATACACATATGCACCTAGATCCCTGTGCTCCTACACCCAGCAACAGTGAAGGAACAGCGATATAGTTCCAAGTCAGGATGGTGTGTAGCTTGGAGGGGAATTTTCAGGTGGTGATATTCCATGCATCTGCTCTCCTTGTTCTTCTCGGTGACAGAGGTCACGGGTTTGGAAGATGCTGTTGAAGGAACCTTGGCGATTTGCTGCAGTGCATCTTGTAGATAGTACACACTGCTGGAGGGTGTATGGTGGAGGGAGTGAATGTTGAAGGTGGTGGATGGGGTGCCGATCAAACAGGCTGCTTTGTCCTGCCTGGTGTTGAACTGAATCAGGTGGTTAGCTACTTGTTGCAGAATTCCCAGCCTCTGACCTATTCTTGTAGCCACAGTATTTATATGGCTGGTCCAGTTAGGTTACTGGTCAGTGTCCTTTTAGTGGACAGGGCAGACCTGGGCAATTTTCCACTATATTGAGTAGGTGCCAGTGTTGTCGCTGTACTGGAACAGGCTAGGGGTGTGGCTAGCTCTGGAGCATAAGTCTTCAGTACTTCAGCAGGGATATGGTCATGGCCCGTTGCCTTTGCTGTATCCATTGCCTTCAACCGTTTCTTGATATCATGTGGAGTGAATTGAGTTGGCTGAAGACTGGCATCTGTGATGCTGGCGACTTCAGGAGGAGGCCGAGATGAATCATCTGCTCGGCACTTCTGATTGCAAATACTTCAACTTTATCTTTTGTCTGGACTCACTCATTATCGAGGATGGGGATGTTTTTGGAGCCTCCTTCGGTTAGTTTTTAATTGTCTACAACTATTCACTACTGGATGTGGCAGGACTACAGAGCTTTGATATATTCCATTGGTTATGGGATCGTTTTTCTCTGCCTATCCCATGCTGCTTCCGTTGTTTAGTGTACACGTAGTCCTGTGTTGTAGCTTCACCAGGTTGTCACCTCATTTTCAGGTATACCTGATGCTGCTTATCGCATGCTCTCCTGCACTCCTTATTGAACCATGATTGATTCCCCTGGCTTGATAGTAATGGTAGTGTGAGCAATATGCCAGGCTAAGGGATTACAGATTGTGGTTGAATACGATTTTGCAGCTGCTGATGGCCCACAGCATCTCATGGATGCCCAGTTTTGAGCTGCTTTATCTGTTCTCAGTGCCACACAACTCAATGGAGGTGTCGTCTGTGCAAGGACTGTTTGGTGGTCACTCCTACCAATACTGTCATGAACAGATGCATGTGCGACAGGTAGATTGGTGAGGACGAGGTCAAGTAGGTTTTTCACCTCGTGCTGGTTCTCTCACCACTTGCTGCAGGCCCAGTCTGGGCAGATATGTCCTTCAGGACTCAGCCAGCTCAGTCAGTAGTGGTGCTACCCAGCCAGTCTTGGTGATGGACATTGAAGTGCCCCACCCAGAGTGCATTCTGTGCCCTTGCTACCCTCAGTGCTTCTTCCAGTTGGTGTTCAACATATGGGATTACTGAGTCATCAGCTGAGGGAGGGTTGTAGGTGGTAACCAACAGAAGATTTCCTTGCCCATGTTTGACCTGATGCCATGAGAATTCATGGGGTCCAGAGTCAGTGTTGAGAACTCCACTCCTGGCTGTATACCACTGTGCCGTCACATTTGGTGGGTCTGTCCTGACCATTGGACAGAACAGAACATACCCAGGGATGGTGATGCAAGAGTCTGGGACATTGGCTGTAAGGTATGATTCGGTGAGTATGACTATGTCAGACTGTTGTTTGTCTAGTCTGTGGGACAGCTCTCCCAATTTTGGCGCAAGTCTCCAGACATTATTCAGGAAGACTTTGCAGGGTCGACTGGGCATAGTGTGACTTTGTCATTTCTGGTGTTGGGTCGATGTGTTGGTGCATCTGGTTTTATTTTTAATTGCCTTTTCTGTTGAAATTTGACACAACTGAGTGGGCTGGTACACCATTTTAGTGGGCAGTAAAGAAACAACCACATTACTGTGGGCCTGTAGTCACATGTAGGCCAGAGCAGGTAAGGTTGTCATATTTCCTTCCCTAAAGGACATCAGTGAACCGGATGGTTTAGTTTCATGGTCACCATTACTGAGACTAGCTTTTTATTCCAGAATTATTAATTAATTGAATTGAAATTCCACCAGCTGTCAAAATGGGAGTTAAACTTGTGTCTCCAAAGGAATAGTCTGGGATTACACATCCAGTAACATTACCACTATGCTGCTGTTCCCATATTACTTTACTTGACTTAAGCTCAAAGATTGAAAGATTTTTCTTGCAGTTGCATTGGTGAGCATTGGAGTGTGCTCGTGTCAGTTGCCTGATTGGCAGGCATTGGGGATTTTCCCCTGGTCACCCTGCGACCCAGCAGGCTGCCCTCACTGGTTTATTCCTGTGACTGTTGATTTATACTCTCCTTGTTTTCAATTTATGGTGTGCTTCCCATCTCTTTGGGCTTGTTGGAGGCCAGTAAGACAAAAGCTTACATTTTGCAATGCGTCCTGCAGCAGCTTTTGAGATGGACCTTGGACATGACATGACTTGAGTTGTGGGGCGGGGAGTATCAGACACATCCGTCTTGCAGCACTTGAAATGTGAAAGCACCAGCTCCACATCACATTTAATTGTTGTTAAAGGACCCTTTAAGCTTGAGTGGTATATTTTGTGAGCACTAAGCACTTTTCCTGGCCCATTACTTGCTGATTTAATGGAAGTTCCTTAAAGTCACTTCAGAATAGCCTTTAACCACACAAATATATTGAAGTCTCTCTTCCTCTGAGCTTTATTTTATCGTGCTGTTGAGAGTACGTGTTGTGGAAGGGAAAATAAATATTAAATGCAGTTTTCTAGCTGTGGTGGTTAAAATATCCCGCCTCAAATTGCATGGAGGGTTTAAATTAGCTTGTCAGCGGGATGACACCCTGAGGGGTAGCTCAAATTGGGAGGAAGTAAAGCTGGTAACAGGAGGTAGAAAAGTAGCAAGTAGCCGGATGAAACAAAGGCGAGCACAACTAGGCTTAGAATGCAGAATAATGTCAAGAAGACAAGGTTAAGGGCATTTTACCTGAATGCACGCAGCATTTGCAACAAGGTAGATGATTTAAAGGCAGAAATAAAAGTAAATAGGTATGATCTAATTGCCATTACGGAAACGTGGCTGCAGGGTGACCAAGACTGGGAATTGAATACTCAAGGATATTCGACATTTAGGAAGGACAGGAAAAAAGGAAAAGGAGGTGGTGTTGCACTGCTAATAAAGTATGGAATCAGTACATTAGTAAGGGAGGATCTCAGATCGGATGAACAAAATGTGGAATCTGTTTAGATGGAGCTAAGAAACAGCAAGGGGCAGCAAACATTGGTAGGAATTGCTTATAGGCCAGCAAACAGTAGTGGTATTGTATTGTGGGGCATTGTATTAATCAGAAGATCAAAGAAACATGTTGCATGGGTAATACAGTAATCATGGGTGACTTCAATCTGTATATAGACTGGATAAACCTAATGAGCACTAATGCTGTAGAGGACGAGTTTCTGAAATGTGTTAGGGATGGTTGTCTAGAGCAGTATGTTAAGGAACCAACGAGACAGCAGGCTATTTTATATCTAATATTATGTAATGAGAAAGGATTAATTAATCTTGTAAAAGAACCTTTAGGGATGAGTGACCATAATATGATAGAAATTTACATTATATTTGAAAATGAGGTAGTTAAATCTGAAGCCAGGGTGTTAAATTTGAACAAAGGAAATTATGAAGATATGAGGGGAAAATTGGCTGAGGGGGATTGGGAAAATGCATTAAAAGGTATGGCAGTACATAGGCAATGGATAGTCTTAAAAAAATTGTTACATAATTTACAGCAGCTATACATTCCCTCACAGCACAAAAACCCCAAAAGAAAAGTCAGTTAACCGTGGCTAACAAAGGAACTTAAGGATTGTATACGATTAAAATAAAAGGCCTATAAAGTTGCCAGAAATAGCCGTAAATCTGAGGATTGGGAGGATTTTAGAATACAGCAAAGGATGATCAAGAAACTGATAAAGAAAGGGAAAATAGAATATGAATGTAAATTGGCAAAAAACATAACACACTGTAAAAGTTTCTGTAAGTACATAAAAAGGAAATGTTTGGCAAAGACAAATGTCAGAAGAATTTATAATGGGAATAGAGAAATGGCAGAGAAGCTAAATGGTTACTTTGTATCTGTCTTCACTGAGAAGGATACAAGAAATATCCCAGAATTAGAGATCCACAGGACTAGGGAGAACGATGAGTTGATGGAAATTAATATTAGTAAGAAGGTTGTATTAGACAAATTAATGGGACCGAAGGTTGATAAGTCCCCAGGACCTGATATTCTGCATCCCAGAGTGTTGAAAGAGGTGGCTGTGAAGATAGTGGATGCATTGGTGATCATCCTCCAAAATTCTATAGGTCTGGAATGGTTTCTGCAGATAGGAAGGTAGCAAATGTCACCCCACTATTTAAGAAGGGAGGTAGAGAGAAAACAGGGAACTACAGACCTGTTAGCCTTCAGTAGTAGGGAAAATGCTGGAATCTAAATGGACACTTGGATAATAATGATTTGATTGGGCATAGTCAACATGGATTTATGAAAGGGAAATCATGTTTGACGAACTTGTTGGAGTTTTTTGAGGATGTAATTAACAGAATTGATAAAGGGGAGTTGGTGGACTTCGTATACTTGGATTTTCAGAAGGCTTTTGATAAAGTCCCCCCACAGGAGGTTGGTTAGCAAAATTAAAACATATGGGATAGGAGGTAATATACTGGCATGAATTAACTGGTTTGCTTAACAGGCAGAAAACACAGTCAGAATAAACGGGTCATTTTCACGTTGGCAGGCTGTGACTAGTGGGGTACTGCAAGGATCAGTACTTGGCCCCCAGTTGTTCACAATATATATATCAATGAATTGGGTGTGGGGACCAAATGTAATATTTCCAAGTTCGCGGGTGACACAAAATGAGTTGTTGTGAGGAAGATGCAAAGCGGCTTCAAGGGGATTTGGACAGATTTAGTGAGTGGTCAAGAACGTGGCAGATGGAATGTAATGTGGTAAAACGTAAGGTTATTCACTTTGGTAGGTGGAATAGATGTGCAGAGTATTTCTTAAAAGGTAAGCGACCTGGGTGTCCTTGTCAATAAATCACTGAAAGCTAAGATGCAGGTGCAGCAAGCAATTAGGGAGGCTAATGGTATATTAGCCTTTATCGTAAAAGGATTTGAGTACAGGAACAGTGAAGTCTTGCTCCAATTGTATGGAATCTTGGTTAGACCACACCAGAGTACTGTGTGCAGTTTTGGTCCCCTTACCTCAGGAAGGATATTATTGCCATCGAGGGAGTGCAACGAAGGTTGACCAGATTTGTTCCTGGGATGGCGGGACTGTGAAGAGAGATTGGGGAAACTGGGGCTTATTTTCTCTAGCGTTTCGAAGAATAAGATGTGATCTCATTAAAAGTTTAAAAAATACTTAAAGGGATAGACGGAGTAGATGCATGTAAGATGTTTCCCCTGGTTGGAGAGTCTAGAACCAGGGGACACCTCTTACTCTTTCCCTTCTATCTATCTTCTCTTGTGTGTGCTTATGAGAGTGAATGCATGTGTGGGTGGTGTTGCGAACATTTTGTGTGGTGAATATTGTTCTATAAATAGTTAAACCTCTGCTTTAAAAGCTACAAGAAAACCTGTCGCTGTCTGTTTATTTGGCAAACAAAACACAAGCTGAAACACTAATTTAAACAAAAACACTGTCTGTGGTCAATTGGGAGGTGAACAGTGGAAACCAGCTACGCCATCACCCACCTGGTCATGACAGCAGTAAAAGGGTGGTGAAAGGAGCAGTGAGGCTGGATAGGGACCAAAAAGAGGATTAACACATGGAGAGGAGGCATGGCTAAGGTATTAAATTAATGCTTTGCATCTGTCTTTCCAAGAAAGATGTTGTTGTGCAGGTCAAGGTCATGTTGAAAGAGGAAGTAATTCAGACACTTGAAATTAATGAGGAGGAGGTATTGGATAGGCTAGCTGCACTTAAAATTAATAAAGCACTAGGACTGTATGAGATGCATACAAGGGAAGTGAGAGTGGAAATTGCAGAGGCACTGGCCACAGTTTTCCAGGCTTCCTTAGAGGACTGGAGAATTGCAAATGTTTGCACCCTTGTTCAAAAAAGGCTGTAAAGATAAGCCCAGCAACTATAGGCCTGTCAGTTTATCCTGGGTGGTGGGGAAGCTTCTAGAAATGATAATTTGGGACAAAATTAATAGACACTTAGGCAAATGCGGGTTAATTAGGAAAATACAGCATGGATTTGTGAAGGGCAAATTGTGTTTAACTAACTTGCTGGACTTTTTGGTGAGGTAACAGAGAAGCTTGATGAGGGTAATGCTGTTGATGTGCTGTACATGGACTTGCAAAAAGCATTTGATAAAGTACCAAACAGCAAACTTGTGAGCAGATTTATAGCTTATGCAATAAAAGGGGCAGTAGCAACATGGATACAAATTGGCTGAGTGACAGGAAACAGAGAGTAGTGGTTAATGGATGTTTTCCGGACTGGAGGAAGGTTTGTAGTGGAGTTCCCCAAGGATCGGTGTTAGGACCCTTGCTGTGTATATATATATATATATGACCTAGACCTTGGTGTACATGGCACACTCTCAGAATTTGCAGATGATACAAAACTTGGAAACATTGTGAACTGTGAGGAGGATAGTGTAGAACTTCCACAAGTTGGTGGAATGGGTGGACAAGGGGCAGATAAAATTTAATGGAGAGAAGTGTGAAATTATTCATTTTGGTAGGAAGAATGTGGTGGGGCCTGACAAAATAAACGGCATAATTCTAAAGGGGGTGCAGGAACAGAGGGACTTGAGTGTTGTTATGAAGTTATCATGTTTTATTATTTTTGAGGACTTGTGGGTAAAAGTCTGTGGAAATATCTGAGGAGCTGCTGGACTTGTTTTTTTGTAAATAAAAAGGCCACTGGAAGGACTTGAGATTTTTGTTTAAAGATAATCCTCACTGGGTGTCACATGTCTTAAGCTACATAAACAGCAGAAGCCTTGGTGACTCGGGGGATTTGTTTACAGAGAAGTGATGTGTCGAGATTTATGCAGCGAGTGGTTAGGATCTGGCATGCACTGCCTGAGAATATGGTGGAGGCAGATGCAATCGAGGCGTTCAAAAGGGATTTGGATTGTTATCTGAAATGGAAGAATGTGCAGGGCTATGGGGAGAAAGCCAGGGAGTGACACTAGGTAAAGAGCCGGTGCAGACACAATGGGCTGAATGGCCTCCTTCTGTGCTGTAACAATTCTGTGATGAATGCAATCCATCAAGATTGCATTTATCCTGTCTAAGTTTGATTAGATTTTCGATTATCACCTCCATTTCAATCTTCAAAATCTTCTCTTTTTCGATCTCTTCTAATGTCATGTTTACCTTGTTAGCCTCCCAGGTACATAGGAACAGGATTAGCCCCTGGAGCCTTTTGCGCCATTCACTGAGATCTTTTCTGATCTTTGACGTATCTCCATACATCTGCCTTTGCCCCATATCCCTCAATACATTTGGTTAACAAAAATCTATCAATCTCAGATTGCATCAATGGCTGTTTACAGAAGAGAGTTCCAAACCTCTGCCAGCTTTTGTGTATAGCAGTGCTTCCTAATTTCACTTCTGAAAGGTCTGACTCTATTTTTATGCTATGTCCCCTAGTCCTAGACTCTCCAACCAGTGGAAATAGTTTCTTTCTATCTACCCTATCTGTCCCCCTTAATATCTTGAAAACTTTGATCAAATCACCCCTTAATCTTCTAAATTCCAGAGAATGCAAACCTACTTTGTGTAATCTCTCCTTGTGATTTAACCCTTGGAGTCCAGGTATCATTCTGGTAAATCTACACTGCACTCCCTCTAAGGCCACTATATCCTTCCTAAGGTGTGGTGTTCAGCACAGCTGACAGTACATCACGTGTGGTCTAACCAGGGCTTTGTAACTGAAGCATGACTTATATTCTTGTTCTTTAGATGAAAAGGCAAGCATTCTATTAACCTTTTTGATTATTTTCAGTATCTGTTCATGACATTTTAATGATGCATGTACTGATTCCCCAAGTCTGTTTAGACCTCCACTTTTTCTATGTTTTCACTGTTGAGAAAGTGCCCTGTTCTAGACTTGAGGTCCAAAGTGGGTGACCACAGATTAATTTAATCTATAAATATCGCTTTCTAATTGTGTGCTTTCATTTACATTGCTTACAGTGCTGCCTATCGTTGTGTCATCAGAAAATTTGGATATGTGGCTTTCTAGCCCATCATCAAAGTCATTAATACGGGAATGTGTAAATATTGAGGCAAAGTAACTACTAATTATTTCTACAGAAGGAAAATACTGTGGATGCTGGAAATCTGAAACAAAAACAGAAAATGTTGGAAATACTCAGCAGGTCAGGCAGCATCTATAAAGAGAAAAGCACAGTTAATGTTTCAGGTCGATGAAAGGTTAACTGTGCTTTTCTCTCCACAGATGCTGCCTGACCTGCTGAGTATTTCCAGTATTTTCTATATCCAATATTTCTGCCATTTTGCTGTCATTACTTGTGAGTTTATGATGTACATCCATTTGTGACCCAATCCCTATCCTGATTTTCTTTTGTCATTTATGTGTGTGTGTAGAATACTTTAATATTTCTTTTTATATTCTTGCTGTTTGTGCTGCTGAGGTGAGAATGACCGCAATACTACCCTCAGCTACTGATCTTGTAACAGTCTGCAGTTATGTTTATAAATGTTTGACGATTTGTGGTGCTGGTGTCTGATTACTGAGTTAGCCAATACTGGTATTGAGATGATGAGTGCTAGAAGTATTGCATTGCTTTTTGTTAGAACCGAACCATGGAGATTCGCAGTGATAGAATATTGGAACTGTTCTTTTTGGCTGATAGTTTTATTTACTCATTCTTGTCTGTGCCTTCTGAAGATGGAGGTACTCTGCAATATTTCTGTGCTTTTGTGAAATTGAGCACACATTCCATCTCGCCAACCTATTTGAAAAAGATTCCTTCTTCCCTTTACAATAGTCAGCAGTGGAAACCCCCAAACCATTCTACAGATGTTGAAGGAAATATGTGTAATTTGAAATGTGAGGGGAATGTTCGGTGCTCGAGAGGATTAACAATGAGGAAGAATAATCACAACCAACTTCCTCAGCTGCAACAACCTCCATGGTATTTTTTTTATTGAATTTAATTTAAAAATCTTTCTCAAATGCTGCTGGATTTGATAACAGTAAAGATCCCTCTGCACTCTGATTGGCAGGAGATGATAGAGTAAATAAAAATGATGGCACTGTACAGGCTGGTGCTGCAAGGGGCATTGGGGAATGTGTTTGGTATTATTGGTCTGCCTGGTCAGTGGGCAGAGCTGGAAAGTGTGTCCAGAGCCTGTCACTCCAGAATTGGCCTTTATAGCCACTCCAGGCGCTGCTTCACTTCACAAACCACTGACCACCTCCAGGCGCGTATCCATTGTCTCTCGAGATAAGGAGGCCAAAAGAAGGTCAGTGGGCAGAGCTGGAAAGTGTGTCCAATATTCGTAATCTCTTCAGGTAGAGGAAAATCAAATCTCAGATTCGTCTGTTTTTGATACAACACTTTTATACTTTTCATAGCCTTAGTATCTTCAGTGTCCTCAGTACCTTGCTCTACGGCAACGAGGCCTGGACAACGTATGTCAGCCAAGAGCGACGTCTCAATTCATTCCATCTTTGCTGCCTCCGGAGGATCCTTGGCATCAGGTGGCAGGACCGTATCTCCAATACAGAAGTCCTCGAGGCAGCCAACATCCCCAGCATATACACCCTACTGAGCCAGCGGTGCTTTGAGATGGCTTGGTCATGTGAGTTGCATGGAAGATGGCAGGATCCCCAAGGACGCATTGTACAGTGAGCTCGTCACTGGTATCAGACCCACCGGCTGTCCATGTCTCCACTTTAAAGACGTCTGCAAACGCGACATGAAGTCCTGTGACATTGACCACAAGTCGTGAGAGTCAGTTGCCAGTGATCGCCAGAGCTGGCGGACAGCCATAAAAGCGAGTCGAAGAGACTTAGCTGTTGGCAGGAAAAAAGACAGAAGCGCAAGGGGAGAGCCAACTGTGTAACAGCCCCGACAACCAATTTTATCTGCAGCGCCTGTGGAAGAGTCTGTCACTCTAGAATTGGCCTTTATAGCCATTCCAGGTGCTGCTTCACAAACCAGTGACCACCTCTAGGCGTTTACCCATTGTCTCTCGAGACAAGGAGGCCAAAGAAAGAAAGCCTTAGAAAATAACCTTGCAGGCAATTGGAGACAACTTATATATTGAGAGTAAAATGGTTAATCTGTGAAGACCCTGAATGAAGCCAGTGCCTTTGCTAAATACATTTTTTGTGAGGTATGAAGTTTTTCTCCCCTTTCCATTCTATGGAATTCTCGCGACATGCATCATTTTGGGATCAGAAAGTGAGCAGATTTCCCTCTTTCAATACTAAATAAGTAGTTTGTAAGTGGTTCCGTAACTCAGGCGAGGCTGCAGAATCTCCTTCATCTGACTAGTGGCGTCTCCCAAGGATCTCTCAAATGATGTCAGCTTTTCATCATATTTATAAATAACTTAGTTGAAGGAATAGAGCTGTATATTTATTGATGACACTAATTTAGGTAGCACAGTAAATAGTGTAGATGGGAGCAGAAAGTTGCAAAGGGACATAAATAGATCAAGTCAGTGGGCAAAATTGTGACAAATGGAGTTCAGTGTGGGGCAGTGCAAAATCATCCACTTTGGACCCAAGAAAGATAGATTAGAGTATTTTCTGAATGGTGAGAAGCTAGGAACTATGCATAAAGAGAGTATTTGAGGTGTCCACGTACAGAAATCATGGAAAGCTGGTGGGCAGGTACAAAAAAGAATGATTAAGGCTGTTGAAATGTTGGCTTTTATCTCAAGGGTGCTGGAATACAAAGGGGTTCAAGTTACATTTCAGTTGTGCAGAGCCTTGGTGAGAGCCATCTGTAGTACTGCATTCAGTTCTGTTCACTGCATCTCAGGAAGGCTATATTAGCCTTGGAGGGAGTGCAGCATAGATTCAGCAGAATGATATTCGGGCTAAAGGATTAAATTATGAGAACAGGTTGCATGTATTCCCTTGAATATAGAAGATTAAGATCTAATTGAGGTGTTTAAGATGTTCAAAAGATTTGCTAGGATAGAATGAGAGAAACTGTTTCATCTGGTGGGGGAGTCTAATACAAGGGGCATAACCTTAAAATTAGAGCTGGGCCATTCAGGGGTGATGTCAGGAAGCATTTCTTCACTCAAGGAGAGCAAAAATTTGGAAAGTTGAGACTGGACATCAATTAAAAATGTCAAAACTGAGAACAATAGATTTTTGTTGGGTAAGTGTGTTAAGGATTACAGAGCCATGGTAGGTAGGTAGGTATAATATAGATCAATCATCAACTAATTGAATGGTGGAACAGGCTTGAGGAGCTGGATAACCTACTGCTGCTCCTGTCTTCATATGGAATTGTCTGACTAAAATTCAGTGTTGTCAGAGTATATTGTGTATCGATCCAGGTGCCCCTGTAGGAAAACTTACATTTCAGCAAGTGCATTTTAATTTTGTATGATAAGTTTCTTAGATGATGCTTTTAATCCATTCCCTCAAACAGTTTTCTAAAATGCCCAGACAGATCTAACCTTAACCCTAGTATTATACAGCTCAAAATGCTCCTTCTAGGTACAACTTAATTGTACTGCTAGCTTTTCTCATGCTTTGGCACAATACGAAAGTTGCCCCCTTTCCTCCCCTCCCCTTTCTGTTCTCTCCTTTTCTTCCCTCCTCTTTCCTCCTCCTCTTCTCCTCCTCATTCTCTCCTCCCCCCAACCCCCTGTCCTCTTCTCCCCCTTCCTCTTCCCTGTTTCCCCCTTCCTCATCTCTCCCCCACGGCTTCCCCCGTGCTCCCCTTCTCCCCTTACCTCTTCAACCTTCCTCTTCCCTCCCCCTTCCTCTATCCCTCTCCTTCCCTCCCTTCCTTCTCCCTTCCCTCCTCACTTCTACTCCCTTCTCCCCCTTTCCTCATTTCACTTTTCCCCTTTTCCTCTTCCACCTTCCCTTCCCCTCCCCCCTTCCACGTTCATGAAATTTAAATCCCGTGAGTCGTATTTTTAAGCAAATTCCATTAAAATAATGGATAATTTTACATTTAAAATCAAGTATGTTTCTGCTTAAAGATTGTTGCTTGTTATAGGTGCTGCCCTTCCTGTTGCATTCCTGACAGTCTTTCTCCTGCTGGATCTGCTTGGGAATAAGTTTCACAGGAAAACTGGCCTGGCTTTGGAGCAGGGCTTTGCGCCAACATAGAATGTTACTGCATCTGTTTCAAGTTTCTAGCTAAAGGCCACTTTACAAGTGGCTTGCAGTATCCAATAATCCCTGCTGGATACAATATGAGAGGATGTTGAGGATGAGGGCATTTCTGGAGGATGTTGGATGGCAAAAGGGCTGGGCTCAGCTCAGGTGCCCTTCACCATTGAATGGATTACTGTAGTCACACTTGAAGGATGTCCAGTTGGACAAGATAGCTGATGGCTGCCAATGTCCGTTGATGGAGTCAGTACTTTGTAGAATCCCTTTACCCATCCAATAACAGGCAGTTATTGCTGCATTTCATAGCAGCCAGTTGTCCAGCTGGCCATTGTGTGGCAGCCCTATGACTTTGCCAGTGCTGAGGCTGAGCTAATCAGGGTGGGCTTGGGCTCTGGGAAACGTGAACTTGAAACTTTGTTCCTAGCGTGACATGTTTTTAAAATGAGTAATGGGGAAAAGGCTGTGTTTACAGCTGTGGGACTCTACCATGTGTGAGCCCTTTTAAAGAGGATGTCTTTCAAGAGAGGGAAGAGCTGGCAGAGTGTGACACTACTGCATTAATTACATCATTACCTCCAGTGCCAGTAAACCAGAAATCATTACCAAACTATTGTGCTGTTTTACACAACAGTTAATAAAACTGCTGTTTCAGATAACAGAGATCACCTTCGCCTCACTGCTTGTGACTTACTAGGCCTTATAACATTTGCATGGTGAGATTTCTGGGGGTTGGAGGGTTCATCCTTCAAAGCTGTAGTGATCTGTCCAGTCTATTCAAATTTAAAGAGAATAAAAATGCAGGCAGTTTTCTTAGGAATTATTGGTGTTCTTGCCCCACCATTATGACTGCATCAATGCCGTCTGTGTGAACCCCTTCAGATGGGAGCAGTGGGAGTTGGGTGTTGGTTGTGTGAAGAGGGACATGATTGTTTTATTTTTGTGTGCTTCTGGGGAGGCTGAATTTGGAGTTTCTCCTTCTTTCCCCAGATGTTGCGACTGAAAGCACTAGTGTTTATATTTGTTCCATCTGTCAAATTTAGGTGTTGTCCACAATCACCACCATTTTGCCAGGGGATGGAGTGCTTTAGGGGGAGGAATCAAAAAACTGTGTGTGGATGCAGCTTTAATTTTTTTTCACATTTCTGTAGGGATTGGCAGATGACAAAGAGAGTTCTCTGGTGAAGGATTCCTGCCTCAAATTGGCTAGTAACACATGCATTTCACCACTGGTTACATTGTGGATGTGAATGGAACCAGGCCATTCATCCAGTAACTTTTCAGTACAAAAATAAAAGCAAAACACTGTGGATGCTGGAAATCTGAAGTAAAAATAGAAAGTGCTGGAAATACGCAGCAGGTCTGGCAGCATCTGTAGAAGGGAAACAGAGTTAACATTTCAGGTCTGTGACCTGAAGGCCACTTGTAAAATGGCCTTTAGCTAGAAACTTGAAACAGATGCAGTAACATTGTGTTGGTGCAAAGCCCTGCCCCAAAGCCAGGCCAGTTTTCCTGTGAAACTTATTCCCAAACAGATCCAGCAGGAGAAAGATTGTCAGGAAGGGCAGCACCTATAACCAGCAACAATCTTTAAGCAGAAACATACTTGATTTTAAATGTAAAATTATCCACTGGTTTATTGGAACTTGCTTAAAAATACCACTCACGGATCTTAAATTTCATGAATAAAGGAACGGGGCAGGAAAGGCGAGTTCTGATGAAGGGTCACAAACCGAGAATGTTAACTGTTTCCCTCTTCACAGATGCTGCCAGATCTGCTGAGTATTTCCAGTTCTTTGTTTTTATAACGTTTCAATACCGATGATTGTGGATGCTTTAAGAATAACCCCAAGCTGCACATTTCTAAGGAAGAAATATGCCTGTACATATAAATAAAATCAGTCTAACAAGTTGTACACACACTTCCAAATTCTGACGTGAGATTCCGATCATCATACAACCCATTAGAGAGCGTTTCCATACTGTGGAGGTAACTAAGTGATGTGATTCTGGCTGTTAATCACTCATCACAAATGGAAACTGGAGCTACTGAATGTAATGTCTGTAGGGGCTGAATTATAGACCTCATTGTTTGACTGCTTTTATAATAAATGTTAGCTGATCATTTCCCAACTGTGTTTCTGGCAGGGTAATAACCTTCAGTCTGAGAGAGTCTTGGACACGCAGCCAGAGGCTGGCTGTGTTTGACAAATGCTCCTCTGACCATCATTCAATAGTAGCACAATCGATGTACTCATATAAGTTGTGCAGAGACTAGGTTTATATTCTACTAAACCCATCTTGTAAAAAAAAAGTTTCATTATGCTGAGTTTCAACATGTTGGCAATTGTATTGCTTATAACTGATCCCCTTTTAAAAGCCTTGTATAAATGGGACAGAAGCCGGGCTCTGCGCAATCAAATGTATGCAGCAGCCTGGTGCCTGCAGGGATGGGAAATGATGTATCCATGGTCATTGGGAGCATGAGTTCAGGACACTTCTATGAATACTGTAGCTCCTTAATGGGGTCTTTCCTGTTCATTCTGTACCATTCAACAATTTCTCTAACATTTACACTAGGTTCTCTCAGCGAGCAGCTATATCAACAAAATGCAGAATTCACATGTGAATTTAGTTAACACCATCATCCTTTTGGGATACTAACAACCAAACAGCAAATCCATCTGACTCTACAGGTGCTTCTTCCTTGGGTGATCATGAAGGAATTTGCACTACGGGGGTGGGGGGGGGGGGGGCTTCACAAACCTGCATCCATCCAGCACATGTACTTGGCTCGTCTTGCAATCGACTACAGTGAGGAACTGAAACTGCTTGACTTGCCTTGGTGTGGTGGCCATGGACACTGATGTTGGTGTAAGATGCTGTAGCCACTAGCTGCACCTGCTTAT